>NC_136231.1:6707329-7907329 GCF_963402885.1 Antedon bifida
ACCATGGAGGTTTTATGAGACAATGGCTGTAAGAGTTGCCATGAAGAGAGGAAGATCAAAACGAAAATACCAGGGAGGTATTAAAACGAACAATGGTTGTAAGTGTTGCCAAGAAGAGAGGAAGATCAAAACGAAGATACCATGGAGGTTTTATGAGACAATGGCTGTAAGAGTTGCAATGAAGAGAGAAAGATTTAAACGAAGATACCAGGGAGGTATTATGAGACAATGGTTGTAAGAGTTTCCAAGAAGAGAGGAAGATCAAAACGAAGATACCATGGAAGGTATTATGAGACAATAGCTGTAAGAGTTGCCATGAAGAGAGGAAGATCAAAACGAAGATACCATGGAAGGTATTATGAGACAATAGCTGTAAGAGTTGCCATGAAGAGAGGAAGATCAAAACGAAGATACCAGAGAGGTATTATGACGAACAATGGTTGTAAGAGCTGCAAAGAAGAGAAGAAGATCAAAACGAAGATACCATGGAGGTATTATGAGACAATGGTTGTAAGAGTTTCCAAGAAGAGAGGAAGATCAAAACGAAGATACCATGGAAGGTATTATGAGACAATAGCTGTAAGAGTTGCCATGAAGAGAGGAAGATCAAAACGAAGATACCAGAGAGGTATTATGACGAACAATGGTTGTAAGAGCTGCAAAGAAGAGAAGAAGATCAAAACGAAGATACCATGGAGGTATTATGAGACAATGGTTGTAAGAGCTGCCAAGAAGAGAGGAAGATCAAAACAAAGATACCAGGGAGGTATTAAGACGAACAATGGTTGTAAGAGTTTCCAAGAAGAGAGGAAGATCAAAACGAAGATACCATGGAAGGTATTATGAGACAATAGCTGTAAGAGTTGCCATGAAGAGAGGAAGATCAAAACGAAGATACCATGGAAGGTATTATGAGACAATAGCTGTAAGAGTTTCCAAGAAGAGAGGAAGATCAAAACGAAGATACCAGAGAGGTATTATGATGAACAATGGTTGTAAGAGCTGCCAAGAAGAGAGGAAGATCAAAACGAAGATACCAGGGAGGTATTAAGACGAACAATGGTTGTAAGTGTTGCCAAGAAGAGAGGAAGATCAAAACGAAGATACCATGGAGGTATTATGATGAACAATGGTTGTAAGAGCTGCCAAGAAGAGAGGAAGATCAAAACGAAGATACCAGGGAGGTATTAAGACGAACAATGGTTGTAAGTGTTGCCAAGAAGAGAGGAAGATCAAAACGAAGATACCATGGAGGTATTATGATGAACAATGGTTGTAAGAGCTGCCAAGAAGAGAGGAAGATCAAAACGAAGATACCAGGGAGGTATTATGAGACAATGGCTATAAGAGTTGCCATGAAGAGAGGAAGATCAAAAAAAAGATACCAGGGAGGTATTATGACGAACAATGGTTGTAAGAAGAGAGGATCAAAGATCAAAAAGATAGTAAGTGGAAAATGTTGAATGGAGTGAACAGGGAAGTATGTAAGAAGGTAAACACTGAAAACAGTAGGAGAGACAGAAAACTTACGAATGCAACGAAAGCCGTCAGAATGAATCTTGTACAGTGGAGGATTACAACCACAGTAATATCCAGTACCGTTGCGGACACAAAATCCTCGCTCATTATCACAGCGGTTTAATGTCGAGTTAGCACAAATGTCAAAATCTATTGATAAAAAATGATCTGTAGCAGGGAAATTTATTTACAATAAACAACATACAACAATACAATTTATTTGAATTTGGCGAATAAAGAAGATAGAATCTTAAAGTGTTCGTTCGGGTTAAGTTTTTTTAAGTTGGCAAAATAATTCAAAATAACAACCTAAACATGTGGAACCATCTGAATCCAGTGTATAGCCTGGTACACATGCGCACGTGTAGTCACCACCATTTGGCATACATTGTCCATACGTTTCATCACAGTTATTGAGGGTAGAATTTGAACAAGCATCGACTAAAAATAAAGATAATGAATTCACTTTTATTAGTTCTACTACAAAAACATAGGTGGAAGTTCAACGTACTAGAGTTATGCTATTGTAAAAAAATCATATTCAGTTATCATCAGTATTTTGAGTACGCGTCAAATGGGTTTTCATGATGCTGATGCTGATGCTATAATTTGTATTACTATTGTAAACAAATAAGCAGTTCCAAAATTAGTTATGAATCATCTTAAATTTAAGAAAAGTTAATAAGCAAATAGGTTTGTAATCAACTTGACCTCGCCTACTTCTCCCGTTGTTTTTTTTGCTCTAGGCCTTAACTTACTTATGCAGGTGTGGTTATCGTTTTGCAAAATGTAGTTGGTATCACATCCGCATTTATAACTGGTGTCCGTAGGCGTGCAGTGTCCATGTTGCTGATCACAGTTATTCAGAGCCGAATCGAAGCATGGATCAACTTTAGAATAATCATAATAAAGGGTATGGTTAAGAATAATCATAAACGTTAAGTTTACCTCAGAAGCAATGATTTGGTAATAGAAACGAATAGTACTGACTCTTTGTTATACAGAATAATACTTATTTATATATCATACATTTTTTATTTGTTCAATCAAAAATATAAATTTAAGCAACCAAAAGTTTAAAAAAAATAATCCGGAACCCTCAATTAGCCCAGAAAAAGGAAAATCAAACGGAATCTACTAAAAAATGGTATTATTTGGTGCCTTAAACTGATCATGGAATGGTCTATATAGGACTCTCAATGCAATTGGTGGTGATATTAGTAACGTTTTAGTTGGTTATGGTATGGTTGTAATGCTAATAGTGGTACATCAATGCAATGTTTGGCGGTGGTCTTTAGTACTGTATCAGTAGTACCGGTACCGGATGTCATACCTGTACAAGACTCTCCATCACTCTGAAGAGTGTAACCAGCGTTACACCCGCAGTAGTAATTAGTGCCATTATTGATGCATACACCAATTTTGACGTCACATGTATTTCCAAGAGCACAAATATCAGGTTCTGAAAGAAACAATATACTGTAATGATAATTAATTTTGTAATAAAGTAGTACAGTCATATACCAAGGTTAAAGTACAGTAATATCAATTAATATCTACACACATATATAGCTGTAAAGGCCTGAGTATACATTACTAGGACGATAATTAACGACGGTAAATAGAAACAAAATAAATTAGAAGGGTTTTCATTGATACTGCATGAAATGAAAATGATTTTTGGTATACACACCTGAGCCAAAAACTTGGACTTCACATAGCTGGACAGGTGAATCCGTATTACTGACCCTCAAATACCTGCCAATGACTGACGAGCATGATCTTTCAATCATTGGACCTTTGTAAATATCATCCTTTAAGGTAAAAGGTGTACCGCATTGAACGCATGAAGAGTTTGAACCAATGCAGATATTCACGACGGCTGATACTAGCTGTTCTCTTAAACCATCTACGGCAAATTGAGAAATCCAATTTTTTTTTTGTAGGGAAAAAAACTTACAATACAGAAAATTATCGTCTCTTACGCTTGAAAAAAAAACCCCACAGCCATGTTAAATCAAAGATAAACAAAAATAAATGAATGGAAAATAAAACAAAGAGAAAAAAATGTATTTAAAGCCGCGACATAAAGATGAGATGGACATCGGAAGTTGGTTTCAGCTGTTAAGAAAACGCAATGTAACAAGAAGAGAAGTTTGTAGACAAATTAACATATATATTTACCTGCCCTATTGTAAACTCTTATAGTTGTGACGGAGTACAATCTCCCCAAATCCACCATCCACCAATTAAAACTGTTACCCTCTGTAAACAGAAATTACTAATAAATGAACATTCCATCCACATTTGATATTTCATATTTTCCCTACAAGGTTTAGTTGCAAGGTGTTCAGTATAAAGAGAGACATCGCTTTCTCTTACCTGTTAAGGAGCATGAACCGCGTGTCAAATCGGTATCAAAATTACCGTCAATTGCTCGACTTGCGACATTACCATCCACTGTTGTGCTCTGTGATGCTACCAGCTGCTTGTCTAATAACAAAATGAAGTTTGGCTTAACAGATTATTACGGTACTGACTGGTTTCGGTACCAGGTATCAATATTTTTATATATGGTTACTATTTATCTCAGCCACCACTCACAATATACTTCAACCAAGCATCAAGCTAGGCATAAAAACGTACATTAAGGTTGTTGAGTTATTCCTATGAATATAGGCTTTTTGTCGTGTGGACGATAATATTATACTAAAAAAAGTTTATTTTAAAATAGCCGGTTTCAGCATTATGAGCTGATTTAATTTAGTTTAATACATGGTAGTGTAGACCTATACCTCATAAAATTTAAATTGGTAAAAAGCTGTCCAAACAATGTTTATGTGTTTCAAGTTAGTGGCCGAGCGGTTAAGACAGTGGAACCATAATTACGTAGCCATAAAATTGGCAAGGGTTCGAGGCTCACTCGCTTTATTGTTCAGGTGGTAGAACGAGTCTTCTCGGATATCTACATTGTTACATGGAAATGTAGACCTATACCTAAATAAAAACTGTCTAAACAATGGTTTTTTTTCAACTGAGATAGGGACTACACAGACAAATACGATTCTTTTAAATGTCTTACCTTGAGCCGCTACCCCACCACTGTAGAATATTATAAGAACGAAAGTACGGAACATTTTAAACATTATTATGAACAGATAATATATACGTCTTAACTCACTGAAGATTAATTAGAAGATGCATCAACTTTAGGTAACAGATGACACCCTGGAAGAATACAAATAAATATACAAGCCTCACATGAAGTTTACAAATTGATTTTAGGTGTTTTTTTAACTACATATCCAATTTGGCAGACCAACGGTGCTTACATTTGACTTGCAAATGCAGTATATTTTCATTTATGTAAATTGTTGACGTGTGTAGGCAAAAACACAAATATATGTAGTATCTGTTATTAATATTAAGATATTATATATATATATATGTACCTTATTCTGTACTTACTACTTGGTGCTAAACGTTTATTAGATGAATATGTAAAAGTAGGTCTAAACACATTGTAATAATCTTCATTTTTTTTCAAATAAACAGTTAGATAAACAATTTCAGGCAATTTAGAATGAATATGTTCATGGACGAAAATACATTGTTGGAGTTTGTTAAGAGTTTAAGGTTAGAAAAAAGGATAAGAATGGGCAAGAAGTGAAGTACCTGAAATCAGACGAACAACTTTCATTTGAAGGACGTGATTTATTTAGATTTGAAGAATAATTGTTGGCCCATACAATATTACAGTAGCTAATAAATAAATAAATAAATATGAGCGGGTAAAAAAGAAGAAAGACGATAAAGTATGCGGAATTATTTGATTGATGAATGTTATGAGACTCTTCGGTCAGTTTTTTGTGACGAAATCCAAACAACATAAAGTTACATTTGTTTAGTTTTATTGAAAGTTTATTCACATTAAAGTAATCATTGGTATTAATTAATTCTTGGCTAAAAGTTTGAAAATGGACTCAAAGTTAACACATTTTTATCTGCATAGAGATAAAAAGTAAGGATATCTGAGGCGTTTGGTGAATCATTGATATAAATTAAAAATAAAAGAGGGCCAAGTAAGGACCATTGGGGAACACCACAGGTGATGGGCTTAAGATCAGAGGTGTGATTGTTAACATAAGTACACTGGAATCTATTTGATAAGTAATTGTTTAAAAGTTTAAGAGCAACACCACGGATACTATCATTTGAAAGTTAAATTAAAAAATATAAGACCGAACACTGTTTGTATTCTGATGTTGCTTAGCTTGGGCAAGAAGATTGCGTCGTTTTAGCGTAAGATCCTCTTGAATAGTATCCCAGAGCCTTTTAATTTCCTGCGTACTGTTATAAAGTGTCTTCGACATCTATTATTATGAAGTAAACAATGATTGGCCTAGGTCGACGTGATTTATCATTCTTTCGTCATGTTCTGTGAGAACGTTCAATGTCGTGTAAGTTGATGTTTACTCGCAGCTTGTTGCTTGCTAATTTGCATGCTAATTCATCAGCAGTGTTTTCTTTGTCAGATTCTGGTATTTCAAAAATTCTGATATTGTTACTGCGTGAATATTGTTCTAGATCATCAACTGAGTGAGTTAATTATGCATTTTATTTTTGATCTACAACGAAGCTGATGGACTAAAAAAAAATCATTTGTTAAATGCGCTATTTTGGTTTCACAAACAAATAGTGAGCCTTCAACATGGCCGAGTCTATCTATAATTGCCTCTAAGGTTTTCTTAACGGTTTTGTTAATTAAGTTAATAAATGTTTCATTTGAAAACGTATCCAAAATTAGCTTACCAATAAGTTCAGCCATAGACGGTCCATTAAAACCGTGTTTGATGTTATCTTCAATGAGTGAAAGCAAATCTTGGCTGTTCATGAATTCCGAAAGTCGAGCGAGCTTGTTTGGACTGCCATCGTGTAGACGGGCCAGTTGAGGCGGGAGTTTCCTTCGAGTTAGATGCCATGAGGCTAGCTTTTACACACAAACTCTACTTGTTTTGTAGGCTAAATCACAGTTTAGTTTCGGTACTCAATAAAACCTGTTAACTTCACACAAGATATGATGATTTGAGACCCGTTTGATATTTATGCAGTTTAAATCATTACAGAATGAGCATTGTTAGCGTACACGTTCAAACTATCTAAGTACATCGCATGATTTGTTGTAATCTGCGTGCAAAACATGAACAAAAGTGTTCCATACAGAGATAGATACTATCATTTATACAATAATATACTTTCAAACATAGAAGAAATTTCTCTACAAACTTGAAACTCTTGAAAATAAAAAAACATCAGTCTAATAAATTGAGCATTCAAGAACACACTCTTATAAACGGAGATAATTCAAAGCGCACGATCGTTTGCGCATGACGACTATTAAGTTAAGGCTAGTCTCCACTCACGGCTACTAGTACTACCCGTGTAGTTCAAAATTAAATTCATTTAACAATTGAACGATTGGTGCAGATTTAACGTATCCTTCTACCGAATCCTTTTTTTTTTCTTCAAATATTATACAAATAATGAATGTTTATGAGCGTAATGGTACAAATAATGGCATGAGGTGAATGATGAAAGGTTATATATCAACGAGGAAAAGCCGAGTTGATATATAATCTTTCATCATTCACCAAATGCCATTATTTTTACCATTACACGAATATAAAACATTAATTATTTGTTTTATATAACATCTAAATAGATTCCTGTCATTTGAATCAAATAAAAGGTAGGCCTAGCCAAGGCCTACATTTGATTAACATTGATTAAAACAATAACATTTGGTTTCTATTTTAAATATTATTATTTATATGGATTTTATATATGCACCTACTAATGGTGTTAATATGCCAACAAACGACAAAACAATCCTAGGCATATGCCTACATAATTAGCCTAGGTCTAGACTGAAAGACAGCAATACCAAACTTCGACAGGCAACTGGAACTTATTTAGGCCTAGGCTGAAAGACAGCAATACCAAACTTTGACAGGCAACTGGAACTCATCTAGGCTAATTATGTTTTTTCCAACGATTCCACGTCTTGTACAGATGTTCCCATTAATTAATAAAAATCCTAAAAACGATCTAAAGTTAATTTAAATGCCCTTTTGATCTAAATTAGTACATATATATCTCTCCAAAAATGTACTTCCATCACCAAACCATAACAATAACATTTGCGACGAAAGTACAAAATAGGTGGCGCTGCTGTATTTCAAAAGCAATAGTATAAAAAAAAATATTTTCCGAACGCGAACAGATTTTTTTTTCGTAAACGAAAAAAAGTACTATTTAACGATCGTTTAATAGTGCGTATTATTGCACGCCATGTGAGCCACAATCGTTCAATCAAATGACAGGAATTTATTTAGGTGTTATATAATATCACTTATGTATCTGTTTAATTATTAACAATCACTTCTTAATTCCACGCCACAGTAATTTCCCAACACTCAGACCAATAAGTATTCAATCTCAAAATTGGTTTATCATATTTTGATATTTAATGTGCTCTTGATTTTATCATACAATTACGTAATAATCATAATAATTACAATTAGTTATAATTCATTTAGATATTAAAAGTAGAACATTATATTGATTAATGACAGTAGATCGTCATTGGATAGCTTTCTAATTTTTGACAACCTGACCTAAAATTTTGGGTTATAGGTCGTAGTGGACCTAATCTACTAAGGACATCGAGTGAGGAAACATACCATATCCGAACATACTGGCATGAGCACAAATAACTTAACACGACTAATTCCCAGATCCTAGGTTATCCCATATCGACAGCTTCCTTTTCTAGCCCATGCCAACTGATATATTTAGGTTGGCGGAACGACATATGTGTTACCAGTCTTATAGCAATATTCCTCAACTGCGGAACTGTCTTCCATAATAACACAGGTACCATCTGCGAAATGATACCCTGTACAGGATGCTATTCCCAGACAAGCCTTTGCACAGTAAAGCAGACTACGACTTCGAAACTCCTTTAATCCTCCCCTAAGACAGGCATCGTCACCATTGACCAACTTAAAGGTTTTGGATTGAGGAACGGCTAAAAATAAAAACAGTATGATGGTTGTTTTAACATATGCATGTTGTGAATGACATAGTATAATACACATGCTGTAGTAAACTGGTATTTGGTTTAGAAGAAAACACACTGTTATAAGTTTTCTTTGCGACAAAAGGAAAGATCTACAAAACAGTAGAGCTTTAAAAAAGATATTCGGTTGGAAAAAGATGGATAAAGTAAGAATGTAAATGGACAACCTTCGGATAAAAAAAGAGGAAAGAAAAACGAGGTATTATGACGAACAATGGTTGTAAGAGTTGCCATGAAGAGAGAAAGATCAAAACGAAGATACCATGGAGATATTATGAGAGGCAATAGCTGCAAGAGTTTCCATGAAGAGAGGAAGATCAAAACGAAGATACCATGGAGATATTAAGAGGCAATAGCTGTAAGAGTTGCCATGAAGAGAGGAAGATCAAAACGAAGATACCAGGGAGGTATTATGACGAACAATGGTTGTAAGAAGAGAGGATCAAAGGTCAAAACGATAGTAAGTGGAAAATGTAGAATGGAGTGAACAGGGAAGTATGTAAGAAGGTAAACACTGAAAACAGTAGGAGAGACAGAAAACTTACGAATGCAACGAAAGCCGTCAGAATGAATCTTGTACAGTGGAGGATTACAACCACAGTAATATCCAGTACCGTTGCGAACACAAAATCCCCGCTCATCATCACAGCGGTTTAATGTCGAGTTAGCACAAATGTCAAAATCTATAGAAGAAAATGATATGCAGCAGGTTAATTTATTTACAAGGTTGATCTGGACATGGCGAATATGGAAGACAGAATCCTAATGGGTCCGTTCGGGTTAACTTTTTTTAAGTTGGCTAAATGATATAAAATAATTCAAAATAACAACCTAAACATGTGAAACCATCTGAATCCAGTGTATAGCCTTGTACACATGCGCACGTGTAGTCACCACCATTTGAGATACATTGTCCATACGTGTCATCACAGTTATTGAGGGTGGAATTTGAACAAGCATCGACTAAAAATAAACATAATGAATTTACTTATTTGTTCTACTACAAAAACATACGTGGAAGTGCAATGTACTAGAGTTATGCTAAAAAAATCATATTCGGTTATCATCAGTATGTTGAGTACGCGTCAAATGTGTTTTCATGATGCTACTAAGAGAAATTGAATTACTATTGTAAAAAATTAAGCAGTTCCAAAATTGGTTATGAATTTTCATCATAAATTTAAGAAAAGTTAATAAGCATATATGTTTGTTAACGGTGTAATCAACTTGACTTTATTAAAACAAAAATGCATTTGTTCGCGCGAGCAACGCAAGTTAGTCCAGTTCGGATGATCCATCGCTTCGTGGTTGGTCAAATTACTAGCGTTGCGCCTACTTCCCCCCGTTGCGTTTTAGTTGGAAGTAAACTTCAATCCTGCTCTAGGCCTTAACTTACTTAAGCAGGTGTGGTTATCGTTTTGCAAAATGTAGTTGGTATCACATCCACATTTATAACTGGTGTCCGTAGAAGTACAATATCCATGTTTCTGATCACAGTTATTTAGATCCGAATCGAAGCATGGATCAACTTTAGAATGATAAAAGGTAAGGTTAAGAATTATCACAAACGTTAAGGTTACCTCAGAAGCAATGATGTAGTAAAAATACTTATTGACATATCATACCTTTCCTTATTTATTTATTCAATCAAAAATATAAATTTAAGAAACAAAAGTTAAAAAAAATAATCTAGAACCCTCATTAAGCCCAGAAAAGAGGAAAATCAAACGGAATCTAATTATATTATTTGTGCCTTAAAACCGATCATGGAATGGTCCAATATAGGACTCTCAATGCAATTGGTGGTGATATTAGTAACGTTTTAGTAGGTTGTAATGCTAATAGTGGTACATCAATGCAGTGTTTTGTGGTGGCTTTAGTACTGTATCAGTAGTACCGGTACCGATGTCATACCTGTACAAGACTCTCCATCAGTTCTAAGAGTGTAACCAGAGTTACACCCGCAGTAGTAATTTGTGCCATTATTGATGCATACGCCATTTGTGACGTCACATGTATGTTTTGTAGCACAAAAATCATGTTCTGAAAGAAACAATTATACTGTAATGACAATAATGTTTAAAAATAGTGTTAATTAACAGTTATATACTAAGGTTAAAAACAGTAATATCAATTAGTATTTACACATCAGCTTCTGCTATCTGCTGCGTATATCTATCTGTAAAGGTCTGATTGTACTAGGACTACAATGAACAACGATAAATAGATATACATTTTTCTTACAGAAAACAAAAGAAATTAGAAAAGTTTTCAACCTAGAACTATTAGGATAACCATTGATACTGTATTAAATGAAAATGATGTTGGTATACACACCTGAGCCAAAAACTTGGAATTCACATAGCTGGACAGGTGAATCAGTATTACTGACCCTCACATATCTACCACTGATGGCCGAGCATGATCTTTCAATTCTGGGACCGTAGTTAATATCATCATTTAAGGTAAATGGTGTACCGCACTGAACACATGAAGAGTTTGAACCAATGCAGATATTTACGACGGCTGATACTAGCTGTTCTCTTAATAAACCATCTATGACAAATTGAGAAATCCAAAACTATTCTTTAATTTTTAACTTTTATTTATTTTTTTTTTTTGTAGGGAACCATAACCATGTGCAAATGAAAGATAACAAAATAAATTAATAGAAATTTTTAAAAAATGAATTTTATACGCGGGATAAGGGCGAGAGATTCAGTCACATGGACACCGGAAGTTGGCACCACCATCATCGCTACATGTTAAGAGAACGAGTAGGTCTGTAGAGGTAGAGCGCAAAGTACCCAGAAGAGATTTATAAACAGAAATTTTCTAATGAAACGTAATTGGAAAACAAAGGCGCATTTTGTATACAAATTAGATATATAAGATATATTTACCTGACCTATTGTAAACTGTTATAGTTGTGACGGAGTACATTCTCCCCAAATCCACCATCCACCAATTAAAACTGTTACTCTCTGTATACAAAAATTACTAATACATGAACACTCCATCCACATTTATTGATACTTATATACATATTTTTATATTTTCCCTTCGAGGTTTAGTTACAAGGTGTTCGGTATAAAGAGAGACATCGCTTTCTCTTACCTGTTAAAGAGCATGAGCCGCGTGTCAAATCGGAATCAAAATTACCGTCAATTGCTCGACTTGCGACATTACCGTCCACTGTTGTGCTCTGTGATGCTACCAGTCCGTCTAATATCTGCTCGTCTAATAACAAAATGAAGTTTGGCTTAACAGATTAAAGGTGTCGGTACCAGGTATCAATATTTTTATATAATATGGTTACTATTTCATCCAGCCATCACAATATACTTCAACCAAGTCGCTCGGCCACTCAATTGAAACAAATAAACATTGTTTGGACAGCTTTTTACTAATTTAAATTTAATGTAGGTATAGGTCTAGACTTGTATCAAATTAAACCAGCTCAGACAAAATGGTTCGACAATTTTAAAATAAGCATTTTTTAGTGTAATATTATCGTCCACACGATAAGAAGCCTATATTCATAGGATTGACTAAACAACATTATTGTACGTTTGTATGCCTAGCTTGAGGTTAAGACAATGGAGCCGTAATTACGTAGCCATAAAATTGACAAGAGTTCGAGGCTCACTCGCTTTATGGTTCTTGTGGTAGTCCTATACCTACATACAATTTAAACGGGTAAAAAAATATCTAAACAATGGTTGTGTTTCAACTGAGATAGGGTCTACACAGAGAAATACGATTTTTCAAATGTCTTACCTTGAGCCGCTGTCCCACAACTATAGAATATTATAACAACGAAAGTACGGAACATTTTAAACATTATTATGAACAGGTAATATATACGTCTTAACTCACTGAAGATTAATTAGAAGATGCATCAACTTTAGGTAACAGATGACACCCTGGAAGAATACAAATAAATATCCAACCTCACATGAAGTTTACAAATTGATTTTAGGTGTTTTTCTAACTACATATACAATTTGGCAGACCAACGCTGTTTACATTTGACTTGCAAATGTAGTATATTTTCATTTATGTAAATTGTTGACGTGTGGGGGATATTGTATCAACATGGAAAACAAATACAACTTTACTTGGTACTTTAAGAATAATACAGAAGTTTTAGACTCTTAATTTAAAAATGTTATGTTGTGTAGTTGTATCTGTTATTAATATTAACATGGTATCTTATTCTGTACTTACTACTTGTTGCTAAACGGTTATTAGAAAAGTAAACACATTGTAGTAATATGCGTGCAAAGCATGATCAAAAGTGCTCGATACAGAGATAAATAATATTATTATACATACATAGAAGAAACTCTACAAACTTGTATTTGACTTTAGAAAATATATAAAAATCATTCTAATAAATCAAACATTGAAGAACACACTCTTTAAACAGAAAAAGTGTTGTGTGCTAAACTATTTCAGACATAGAGAAACTAAACCCTACTCTCAAACGGAGAAAATTCAAAAAAAGGGGATCATTTTTACAAACATCTGTGTTAAGCTATTTCAAGCATAGAGATGATATGATCAGCAATTGCTGGATAGATCACCCTCATGGTTCAAATAAATAAATAAATAGAGAAACTAAACCCTACTCTCAAACGGAGAAAATTCTAAACATTTTTATAAACATTTGTGTTAAGCTATTTCAACCATAGAGAAACTTAACCCTACCCTACTCTCAATGGCGGTGATTTTGCCAATAAGTATTGTGAGATAATAGAATATCAATGAATAGTTTTTCTAGTGTTATCGTTGCCAGGAACAACAGTCAAGGTTGAACAAAAATGCATTATTATTATCATAACAATGTACAATAACTGACATGTATTCACCGAAGTAAACACTCCAATGACACATTATAATTAATTTTTAACAAGTATATAACCGGTTTTGCTATTTCTTCACGGAAAATTCTTAATGGCGTTGGATTCCGAATTTATAAATCGTTTAAAATACGACAATATTGCAAAAGAGCAGCGCTTTAAAGCTACAAAGAGAGGTATTGACAGTTACAGACAACTGCAACGTTTAGCTGAACGACAGTGGCGCTCATGTTTAGGAGTTTCTGGTGCAGACGGTAAGACAAAACCTGGAACATTGAAAACACAGGACGATACAACAAATCAAATAGACTTAGGGGAAAGAAAGGAAATAGAACCACTCAAATGTACTGCAATTCTGTCAGTAGACGTGGAGGAGGAGTTTCAGAGCAATTTTTTGCCACAAATGGTAACTAAAATTAATGGTCAAAAGGAAGAAAGAAACAACGGAAATGGTACCTGTATTTCCAAAAATTTGGCTCAGAATACTAGCATGGAAACAACAATAAATGCTCCGTCTAGAGAATTAAGAATAAGACATTACAGGCTCAAACCACTTAAAGTCAGCAGAATGCGCCAACTCAGCACTTCTGGTAGAAATACTTGCAATGGACATGACTCTGTGGATACACAATCAAGTGGTAACCCCACTTTCAAGAGGACAAGGCGACTTGCAACTTCAAATTTCAGCAATAATAATGGTACTGTAGAGTACTCACAACAATTGAAACTTCGACAACTGCAGAAGCAGCAGAATGAATACAAGAGAATGATGCATTCTGCAGAGGTCGATGATGATATTACGACTTACTCAACAACTTTCCTTCGACAAAAGACAGCGCTGTTACTTCGAAAGGTAGACACATTGCTCAACGATCCGCATTCTAAAATAGAAACGCCAATATTTGAATATCAGGGAACTAGTGTGAAAGAAGTGCGGACATCATCGGTGAGTGAAGAAGATATATCCACTACCAGAGACGTAGGCCTAATTGTAAAGCCAAGACCAAGAAGTCACAACTGTAGTACAAAGAGTACACACACTGATGGTAAATTCATACATTCCACTAATAATATAAAACATATATCATAATTATACAATTTAACCATAGGCATACACAAAACATTCTTTATAAGAGGTAATTTTCTTTTTTTCTTGATTTGATTAATAAAATGTTTTGTGTTTGGTAGGCCTAATCTATTTTAAAGATCAACAAATGCAAGATTTATTTGTCTTTAAATTTAAATTACAGAAACGTATCTACTGTTTTATACTGCATCTAGTATTGTTAAGATCATTTTTTTCTATACCTTTCCTTTTAAAGTAAAGGGTGCCAGTATGTGTCACTTTCAATAAATGGATGTTGATTTCAATTTCTATATTTTCTGCAGGACACAACGATCAAGATTTTCGCTTGGTTCTTAAAAGTCTTTCTGTTCAACGTATCGACATACACGATAAATGCAGGACTTGGTTGGAGTTAAATCCTGTCAGTTAAACCCTAGATAAAATGCACTTGGATTCATGCTGATCATGCACAGACTGATGTTTATTTTTCTTGAACCACTTCCATTTTTAGTTATGTTGTTTTTTCTTCTTATTTTGTATTTTCGGAAATCGCCCACTTGCTCGCATTTAGCCATAACATCGGCAAGGGTTCGAGGCACTCGCTCCATGGTTCTGGTGGAAGAACAAGTCTTCTCGGATAAGGACTATAAACCGTAGGTCCAGTGTACACATCTGGAGACGAGTAGGGTGTTACCCCGGTGTACTAGTTCACACACAGCCACTCTCACAAACTCACCATGTATATACACTGGGCCCTCTGGGAGAACAGTCTTTACTGAAGAGGCTACCCAGTATAAAGAATGAATAAATAAAATAAATTAAATACCTTTTTAAATATCTCATTGTGAAGTTTTATTCAAGGTAGAACCCCTCCTTTGGGACACCACTATTCAGGGGAAAAGAACGAGGGAGAATATAAGTTTTAATACTAGCCCAACCACGATCCAATGGACACCTTTATTAAGGGGAAATTTCGATGGGTGTCCACTTAACAGGGGTGTACTGTATATTTATGTAATTTATTCTCATATCATATTTTATTGTACAGTATGTACGTTTTATTTTATTTGGATTATCAATATTTCTTTAATAATACGTTTCCTTCAAAAGCACCAGACCAGTGTGACCAGAGTGCTCTTCCGTAATATTCCCTATACAGAAACCCGCATCCACCCGTAACTTCGTTATTAGTTAAATTTCTTTCTCGAATTAAATACTTTACTTCAATATTAGGCAAGATAATACTTTTGATATTTCAATGTAATAATTATTTATTGCAACACATTGACAAATTATTTACATTAATTAAAAATGAATACAACAAAAACTGCAACGCAAGTTAGTCCAGTTCGGATGATCCATCGCTTCGTGGTTGGTCAAATTACTAGCGTTGCGCCTACTTCCCCCCGTTGCGTTTTAGTTGGAAGTAAACTTCAATCCTGCTCTAGGCCTTAACTTACTTAAGCAGGTGTGGTTATCGTTTTGCAAAATGTAGTTGGTATCACATCCACATTTATAACTGGTGTCCGTAGAAGTACAATATCCATGTTTCTGATCACAGTTATTTAGATCCGAATCGAAGCATGGATCAACTTTAGAATGATAAAAGGTAAGGTTAAGAATTATCACAAACGTTAAGGTTACCTCAGAAGCAATGATGTAGTAAAAATACTTATTGACATATCATACCTTTCCTTATTTATTTATTCAATCAAAAATATAAATTTAAGAAACAAAAGTTAAAAAAAATAATCTAGAACCCTCATTAAGCCCAGAAAAGAGGAAAATCAAACGGAATCTAATTATATTATTTGTGCCTTAAAACCGATCATGGAATGGTCCAATATAGGACTCTCAATGCAATTGGTGGTGATATTAGTAACGTTTTAGTTGGTTGTAATGCTAATAGTGGTACATCAATGCAGTGTTTTGTGGTGGCTTTAGTACTGTATCAGTAGTACCGGTACCGATGTCATACCTGTACAAGACTCTCCATCAGTTCTAAGAGTGTAACCAGAGTTACACCCGCAGTAGTAATTTGTGCCATTATTGATGCATACGCCATTTGTGACGTCACATGTATGTTTTGTAGCACAAAAATCATGTTCTGAAAGAAACAATTATACTGTAATGACAATAATGTTTAAAAATAGTGTTAATTAACAGTTATATACTAAGGTTAAAAACAGTAATATCAATTAGTATTTACACATCAGCTTCTGCTATCTGCTGCGTATATCTATCTGTAAAGGTCTGATTGTACTAGGACTACAATGAACAACGATAAATAGATATACATTTTTCTTACAGAAAACAAAAGAAATTAGAAAAGTTTTCAACCTAGAACTATTAGGATAACCATTGATACTGTATTAAATGAAAATGATGTTGGTATACACACCTGAGCCAAAAACTTGGAATTCACATAGCTGGACAGGTGAATCAGTATTACTGACCCTCACATATCTACCACTGATGGCCGAGCATGATCTTTCAATTCTGGGACCGTAGTTAATATCATCATTTAAGGTAAATGGTGTACCGCACTGAACACATGAAGAGTTTGAACCAATGCAGATATTTACGACGGCTGATACTAGCTGTTCTCTTAATAAACCATCTATGACAAATTGAGAAATCCAAAACTATTCTTTAATTTTTAACTTTTATTTATTTATTTTTTTTGTAGGGAACCATAACCATGTGCAAATGAAAGATAACAAAATAAATTAATAGAAATTTTTAAAAAATGAATTTTATACGCGGGATAAGGGCGAGAGATTCAGTCACATGGACACCGGAAGTTGGCACCACCATCATCGCTACATGTTAAGAGAACGAGTAGGTCTGTAGAGGTAGAGCGCAAAGTACCCAGAAGAGATTTATAAACAGAAATTTTCTAATGAAACGTAATTGGAAAACAAAGGCGCATTTTGTATACAAATTAGATATATAAGATATATTTACCTGACCTATTGTAAACTGTTATAGTTGTGACGGAGTACATTCTCCCCAAATCCACCATCCACCAATTAAAACTGTTACTCTCTGTATACAAAAATTACTAATACATGAACACTCCATCCACATTTATTGATACTTATATACATATTTTTATATTTTCCCTTCGAGGTTTAGTTACAAGGTGTTCGGTATAAAGAGAGACATCGCTTTCTCTTACCTGTTAAAGAGCATGAGCCGCGTGTCAAATCGGAATCAAAATTACCGTCAATTGCTCGACTTGCGACATTACCGTCCACTGTTGTGCTCTGTGATGCTACCAGTCCGTCTAATATCTGCTCGTCTAATAACAAAATGAAGTTTGGCTTAACAGATTAAAGGTGTCGGTACCAGGTATCAATATTTTTATATAATATGGTTACTATTTCATCCAGCCATCACAATATACTTCAACCAAGTCGCTCGGCCACTCAATTGAAACAAATAAACATTGTTTGGACAGCTTTTTACTAATTTAAATTTAATGTAGGTATAGGTCTAGACTTGTATCAAATTAAACCAGCTCAGACAAAATGGTTCGGCAATTTTAAAAAAAGCATTTTTTAGTGTAATATTATCGTCCACACGATAAGAAGCCTATATTCATAGGATTGACTAAACAACATTATTGTACGTTTGTATGCCTAGCTTGAGGTTAAGACAATGGAGCCGTAATTACGTAGCCATAAAATTGACAAGAGTTCGAGGCTCACTCGCTTTATGGTTCTTGTGGTAGTCCTATACCTACATACAATTTAAACGGGTAAAAAAATATCTAAACAATGGTTGTGTTTCAACTGAGATAGGGTCTACACAGAGAAATACGATTTTTCAAATGTCTTACCTTGAGCCGCTGTCCCACAACTATAGAATATTATAACAACGAAAGTACGGAACATTTTAAACATTATTATGAACAGGTAATATATACGTCTTAACTCACTGAAGATTAATTAGAAGATGCATCAACTTTAGGTAACAGATGACACCCTGGAAGAATACAAATAAATATCCAACCTCACATGAAGTTTACAAATTGATTTTAGGTGTTTTTCTAACTACATATACAATTTGGCAGACCAACGCTGTTTACATTTGACTTGCAAATGTAGTATATTTTCATTTATGTAAATTGTTGACGTGTGGGGGATATTGTATCAACATGGAAAACAAATACAACTTTACTTGGTACTTTAAGAATAATACAGAAGTTTTAGACTCTTAATTTAAAAATGTTATGTTGTGTAGTTGTATCTGTTATTAATATTAACATGGTATCTTATTCTGTACTTACTACTTGTTGCTAAACGGTTATTAGAAAAGTAAACACATTGTAGTAATATGCGTGCAAAGCATGATCAAAAGTGCTCGATACAGAGATAAATAATATTATTATACATACATAGAAGAAACTCTACAAACTTGTATTTGACTTTAGAAAATATATAAAAATCATTCTAATAAATCAAACATTGAAGAACACACTCTTTAAACAGAAAAAGTGTTGTGTGCTAAACTATTTCAGACATAGAGAAACTAAACCTACTCTCAAACGGAGAAAATTCAAAAAAAAGGGGATCATTTTTACAAACATCTGTGTTAAGCTATTTCAAGCATAGAGATGATATGATCAGCAATTGCTGGATAGATCACCCTCATGGTTCAAATAAATAAATAAATAGAGAAACTAAACCCTACTCTCAAACGGAGAAAATTCTAAACATTTTTATAAACATTTGTGTTAAGCTATTTCAACCATAGAGAAACTTAACCCTATACTCTCAATGGGGGTGATTTTGCCAATAAGTATTGTGAGATAATAGAATATCTAATGAATAGTTTTTCTAGTGTTATCGTTGCCAGGAACAACAGTCAAGGTTGAACAAAAATGCATTATTATTATCATAACAATGTACAATAACTGACATGTATTCACCGAAGTAAACACTCCAATGACACATTATAATTAATTTTTAACAAGTATATAACCGGTTTTGCTATTTCTTCACGGAAAATTCTTAATGGCGTTGGATTCCGAATTTATAAATCGTTTAAAATACGACAATATTGCAAAAGAGCAGCGCTTTAAAGCAACAAAGAGAGGTATTGACAGTTACAGACAACTGCAACGTTTAGCTGAACGACAGTGGCGCTCATGTTTAGGAGTTTCTGGTGCAGACGGTAAGACAAAACCTGGAACATTGAAAACACAGGACGATACAACAAATCAAATAGACTTAGGGGAAAGAAAGGAAATAGAACCACTCAAATGTACTGCAATTCTGTCAGTAGACGTTGAGGAGGAGTTTCAGAGCAATTTTTTGCCACAAATGGTAACTAAAATTAATGGTCAAAAGGAAGAAAGAAACAACGGAAATGGTACCTGTATTTCCAAAAATTTGGCTCAGAATACTAGCATGGAAACAACATTAAATGCTCCGTCTAGAGAATTAAGAATAAGACATTACAGGCTCAAACCACTTAAAGTCAGCAGATTGCGCCAACTCAGCACTTCTGGTAGAAATACTTGCAATGGACATGACTCTGTGGATACAAAATCAAGTGGTAACCCCACTTTCAAGAGGACAAGGCGACTTGCAACTTCAAATTTCAGCAATAATAATGGTACTGTAGAGTACTCACAACAATTGAAACTTCGACAACTGCAGAAGCAGCAGAATGAATACAAGAGAATGATGCATTCAGCAGAGGTTGATGATGATATTACGACTTATTCAACGACTTTACTTCGACAGAAGACAGCGCTGTTACTTCAAAAGGTAGACAAAATGCTCAACGATCCGCATTCTAAAATAGAAACGCCAATATTTGAATATCAGGGAACTAGTGTGAAAGAAGTGCGGACATCATCGGTGAGTGAAGAAGATATATCCACTACCAGAGACGTAGGCCTAATTGTAAAGCCAAGACCAAGAAGTCAAAACTGTAGTACAAAGAGTACACACACTGATGGTAAATTCATACATTCCACTATTAATATAAAACATATATCATAATTATACAATTTAACCATAGGCATGCACAAAACATTCTTTATAAGAGGTAATTTTCGTTTTTTCTTGATTTGATTAATAAAATGTTTTGTGTTTGGTAGGCCTAATCTATTTTAAAGATCAACAAATGCAAGATTTATTTGTCTTTAAATTTAAATTACAGAAACGTATAACTATCTACTGTTTTATACTGCATCTAGTGTTGTTAAGATCATTTTTTTTTTCTATACATTTCCTTTTAAAGTAAAAGGTGCCAGTATGTGTCACTTTCAATAAATGGATGTTGATTTCAATTTCTATATTTTCTGCAGGACACAACGATCAAGATTTTCGCCTGGTGCTTAAAAGTCTTTCTGTTCAACGTATCGACATACACGATAAATGCAGGACTTGGTTGGAGTTAAATCCTGTCAGTTAAACCCTAGATAAAATGCACTTGGATTCGATTCATGCTGATCATGCACAGACTGATGTTTATTTTTCTTGAACCACTTCCATTTTTAGTTATGTTGTTTTTTCTTCTTATTTTGTATTTTCGGAAATCGCCCACTTGCTCGCATTTAGCCATAACATCGGCAAGGGTTCGAGGCACTCGCTCCATGGTTCTGGTGGAAGAACAAGTCTTCTCGGATAAGGACTATAAACCGTAGGTCCAGTGTACACATCTGGCTCATGTGCACTTTAAAGAACCTAGTATATATTTCGAGACGAGTAGGTTGTTACCCCTGTGTACTAGTTCACACACAGCCACTCTCACAAACTCACCGTGTACATACACTGGGCCCTCTGGGAGAACAGTCTTTACTGAAGAGGGTACCCAGTATAAAGAATGAATAAATAAAATAAATTAAATACCTTTTTCAATATCTCATTGTGAAGTTTTATTCAAGGTAGAACCCCTCCTCTGGGACACCACTATCCAGGGGAAAAGAACGAGGGAGAATATAAGTTTTAATACTAGGCCAACCACCTTTTATTAAGGGGAAATTTTGATGGGTGTCCACTTAACAGGGGTGTACTGTATATTTATGTAATTTATTCTCATATTATATTTTATTGTACATTTGTATGTTTGTACAGTATGTACATTTTATTTTATTTGGATTATGAATATTTCTTTAATAATACGTTTCCTTCAAAAGCACCAGACCAGTGTGACCAGAGTGCTCTTCCGTAATATTCCCTATACAGAAATCCACATCCACCCGTAACTTCGTTATTAGTTAAATATCTTTCTCGAATTAAATACTGTACTTCAATATTACGCAAGATAATACATTTGATATTTCAATGTAATAATTATTTATTGCAACACATTGACAAATTATTTACATTAATTAAAAATGAATACAACACAAACTGTACTTTGCAGCATGTTGTAATGAAACTCAATATAACCTGTACAAATAGCATCTTAGTTTTTTACTGTTTATTGAAAATATGAAAGTACACTAGGACCTAGTGACTAGGTGTATTTGTTTACCACACTAGGTCTATAATAAGGTATGTTTGAATACATCTTGTGGTTTGAACGCCTTTAGGGCACAAAATTCGTTTGAGAATTGAGTAGTACGTTCATTATGATGATACTAGTAATCAAACAAAGGAAATAATAAACTATATAAAGTTATTATTATATTAGTTTTTGAAGTTTCTTCACAGTTGGAATTCAACTTGCTTATACCACTTACTGTATAATATAAATCATATTTGGTCTCAATGTTGTATTAGAGTAAATATGAATATATCTATATTGTAAATTAGTTTACACTAAAATGAAACCTGTAACACCAGCCATTACGAAGATATAAGCTATTTGAATATTTTGGCCGCCATCTTGTAAAGGCCCATATAAGACCCCCCACGGGGTTACAAATTGAGCAACAACGTTTTTCTGGTTCATTTTGACCCACTAAATATATTTAGACAAGTTGCCAACTTTCATCACAAATTGCACACGGGACCTTTTTTATGACATCTTTTAACCTGACTATAAGTCAAGATACTTAAGAAGTGCATAAATGAAAAAACCAGAGTTCTTTTTATCTTAGGCAACCTAAGATTTTGCACAACAAACAGGTTATTTTGAAAACTGCCTGAAGCAAAATTTTTTGCCAAGTTTTATAAATCTGACCCATGTGACACCAACCAACTGATAAAGACCACGCCAAAAAAATTGTCTTTTAATTGAGGTACACCTGCATTGATCAGTTTCAAATATTGTGTTTACAAATAAGTGATATAAAATAATAATTAAGCACCACCATCATACACAAGGAAGAATTATAGTATTTAACATCAATCTTTACTCTGAATATACTTCTATGGCAAGTCTCATGTTTCTGTACTGGTCTTTACTTGATGTCTTAGTCGTTGTGATGAAAGAGTCCGCCGTACAAGAGGTTTGGCTGACGAGGGTGGGGATGGCCTAGCTGATGATGGCGGAGAAGGCCTAGCCGATGACGGTGGTGAAGGCCTAGCAGAAGATGGTATGGACGGTGTATTACAGTGGTTTGTCAAATGTCTTTTATTGGCTGAACCTGGAGGACTAGGCCCAGTGATGCGTGACTCTGCACTTGCTCGTTTAGCTGGGTTTCTTAACAAGCTGCTGGAAGATATTCTGTCAGATTTACATGCTGAAGATGGTGGTGATGGTCGCCCTGCTGGCTTCAATGGCTTTAACATTTTCCTATAATTAAGACAAAGTTTAATAATGAAATGAGAATATTATTAATTGATTATAATTAACTTTGCCGCTACAGTGGGAACCGATGATATAAGCAGAGTGCCGTAGATACAACCGTGTCAAATACTGAACTTATATGCAACAGCAGATTTTATGCAACAACGTAATATAAGGCAAAAACTAGGTACGCACACATTGGCCTGGAGGGATCAAGGCCCAGCCACTTAATAATTATAATTTATAAATATCAATTTACACAATAATTGATATGCATGTTGAATGGAAGAAAACAAGAAAAGTATATATATACAATAATATACAAATAATGAATGTTTATGAGTGTAATGGTACAAATAATGGCATGAGGTGAATGATAAAAGGTAAGATATCAACGAGGCGACAGTACAATAAGTAAAGAAAGGTTGCATACTTTGGTGAGCTTGGGAGATTCTTTGGATCTGTCTTCAACATAGCATTGTTACTCTTACTGATGTCTACATTTTGCTGAAGTCTGTTTTTTTCCTCTTGCAGTTCTAAAAAAAAATTACAGTTATTAAAAAATGCAAATAAGTTATTTGTCATTGAGGTTTAATTTTTAAAATTATTAATATACAATTTACTCTTTAGTGATCGGTTGAAAGAGTTTGTATTTGTTTCTATTTCAGAATGTTGACAAATGGGTTTACTATTTGAATGTAAAATGACATAATTTAAAGAGAAATCATTTAAACAATTCAATTGTAAAAACTATTTTTTAAATAGGTATTATGACATAACTGTAAACAATTTGAGATTGTGACGGGTAAATAATGCACGATTAAGAACCAACATGTAGGGTGCGCCATTTAATTACTACTACTCTATATTCCGCCGCCAAAATCTAGGCATTGCTTTTTTACATGGTCTAACCTTTGACATTTGAATTAAATATAAGTTTACTTTAGAAAAGTAGGTGTGTTATAAAACAATCAATTACTATAACAATTTGCAAAGTCAAAAGTTGAGAAACTATTTTTATTTTCCTTCTGTTTAAATTTTATATTACAGTAACTCTGTGCATAATAACAATTTTCTGGCTAAACTACGGGCCTCACTGCCTCCAAATAGTACTATTAAAACTTTCACCTGATAATGTAGGCTCTCTTGTAAAGGGAATTGAAGATTGACATCTAAAATCTTTTTCTTCTTCTAAACAACTTTGTAAAAATCTTATGTCATTTAGCAGTCTGGCTGTCTCATCTGCTAATGAAGATCTAAGAATAAGAACACAATTTTTGTACTTTGATTTACTAGTTTTAAACTTCATAAAAAAAACCTCTCTATTTATTTTTTAAATGTTATAAAATAAAGCCTTTTTTTAGAAGGGTTGGGTGTAAGAAATAAGAAAAAAAAGTTACTGTACCTTAATTCCTGGACAACCTGATCAATTTTGAAAACATTAAGATGCTCTTTGACGGCATCAACTTGATCACTGACATTGGAAGAACCTGAAAGACTAAAGAGAAACAAGGATTTAAAATTCAATTACTGTGGTTAGTTTTAAAAGGTAAAAAATAGTGTCACAGAGACTGGAAATGAATAGTAGCTAGGGGCAGATAACGAATCAAGAACAATATTCAATTTTCAAGTGTTTAAGGTTCATTTAAGATAGTTACCTTTTCGTAAATATGTGTGTACTAATGTAAATTACTTAGTTGTCTTTGATTTATTTTTATTATATTGTTAATGTTTCTCTACTGAACCACTTTGAAAATCAATGCTTTAGCACTCGAAGGATTCAGTATAAAGACAGAATAAATTAAATAAATTTCACCATTTTTAGGCCCTTTGCCCCCTATGGATCTGCCAATGTTAAGAGGATGTACACAATGAAATCAGGAATACAAATTAGAAGACAATTATCTTCTTGTTAGATTACCTAATTTAAACTGATAAAACTGAACTGAATTTAAAGCCCCCTTCCCTACGTTTTTTAGATCTAATTTAAGATCACAAACTATATTTAATGTAAAAATAATACTATATGGTCCTATTGCGATAACTTTTTTCGTCTTTAAACGGTTAAAAATGTGAAAAATAAGTCGATTCTAATAATTATAGCGGCCCGCTATAAATCACAAAATGTATTGCGCGCGGATTGATACTTTTGTTTTTCACCTGTAATTCGCCCACTTTTCGATCGATCGTGAGGCCAAAACAAATGGAAGACTCCTAACTTTTCAGCGAAAATACCGGGTTTTCCCCAATTTGTATCAACGGAGTCTGGCAAAAATAGAAAGACAATTAATGCAGCAACTATACAACGTCAGGCTAGGTATATAGCTAGCGTACGATGTTCGTACGTTACTGATGTTTACCAGCTAGGCCTACAAAACTAAGCCTAGCTAGGCTAGGCCTAAGACCGTCCACGAGAGGTCGATCGCCGCGAGCTACTTAGGTAGTGCATTGTTTCTCACTTTTTATCATAATTTACCATAAAACGTACATTTAAGACAAGGAATGACATGGTTTAATGTTTTTAAAGTGATATATATGTATTATTTTCCAAAAAACGTCCAAAATTGCAGGGAAGGGGTCTTTAAGTTCAGTAGTGAGTTACAATACAAAGAAACATGTATGCTCTAGAATGTTTAGTGGCAGATGAAAGAAATAATGGCACAACACATCAGTATGTAATATAATGATAAAGTGCCTTACTAATCACCATCACTAGAGGGCGTCATGCGCATTGGGGTTTCTCTTCCATCACGACTACTACAAGCTGTCTGTGGACGTCTAAGCTCAATATCAGGGGTTTCTAGAAAACAAACATTTAAAATAAACAAATAAACTGAATATATAAATAATCACTAAAAAGCTACAGTGTACTACCACTGATTGGTTAACTTGGATCTAAAACAAAACTCAAACATTATCTTTTAAATGCAAATTGAAAAATAAAAACTAGCTTTCGATTTCAGACGACCTATGACCTAATTATCACGCACATTGTGTCATTGGTTGTCGTCAGATGTGTGCTGACAAAGTATTAGTCACACAATGTACACATACCTCTGTTATCATCTTCCAATACATACTGTAGCACATCACTATTTAAAACTGACAAATTGCAATTTGAATCCCTGTTAGATAAGAAAAAATACTCAAGTTAAGTGTTTGTCAGAATGTGACCATCTTGGAAAAGCAAAATAAACTTTAAAAAGTTAAAATACTCAATTATAAGAATCCTACCGGCAGCCGTCCTTTGACCGCTCTCTGATGCTTTCAACCAGCAAAAGAATATGACTCTTAAGTCCTTCTCGTATCATTGGAGGCTCTGGTAAGGAACTCCGTATTGGCTCATTCACAGCTTCACTTTCTGATCTATATTCTTGCCATATTTCCAGAAGTGCCTCAATCTGGATTGAGAAAAAAACTGATTTTTTTTATCAAAACAAATCATAAAAGGACTATAAAAGTGAAATATCAGAACCAGTTATGTTTTAGTATCAAGCTGTTACTAAGGAGGACATTAAAATCGCATTAAACTCCTGTTTAATATTAATGTTGTCATATCATGTCATATTTTATATAGTGCTTTTAACAACCAACAGATTGTCCCAAAGCATTTAAATAAAAGAGAGATTGAAAGAGGTAACATATTGGTTTACAAAGAACTAAAAAGATGTGTTTTTAAATGAGTTCAGATAGAATTGAGAAGATTGTTCCACAGTTTAGGAGCTGCAACTAAAAATGCTCGATCACCATACATCTTCAGGTGCGACCAAGTGAAAAAAAAGTACAATTGTCAAACCTCCAAAACTTACCTCTGCATGTAATTCTAATGTCTGATCTACCTCAGATTCTCCTAAAATATTTTTTATTTCATCTTGTTGTTCTGTGGAAACATTTTCTTCCACAAGTTTCCAAAGTGAGAGTGGTATTTCAAAGGCCTCGAGATTGGCACCGTCTGATAACATAGCTGCTGCAGGTTGTTGTTATGGTCATTGATTGGTCTTTAATACGGTCTTCTTTATAAAACACTACATTATCATCCAAAAATGATAACATTTATTCTGGAAATTGAAGGTTCATTGATTATTAACAGTACATACAGTATTAAAAACATTTTCATCTAAAACACCCACAAAATAAAAAATAAACCTGCCTCCTTCCTCGAGTCGCCCAGCTAGTTAACTGGTATTAGTAGGCCTAAGGGAGTCAGTCAGCGACAATGAATATGTTACATTTCAAATGTAATGTGTAGGCCTTATATCCTCAGTCAACAAGCTGCCTAATTTTTAATTTAATTAGCCTAACTCAGTGCAGGCCTACTAGCCTAGCTAGGACCTCTAGGCTAGGCCTAGAGGAAAGTTATACTGCTTCCTACTACTAGCTAGTAGGGCCTAGTTACTAGCTAGCTAGCCCAGGATATAGGGCCTTGCGTAGTGACCTTAGCCTTTTATGCCTAGTTTAGGTCTACCTAGCCTAGACAGACAACAGGGACAGACAGAGCCTGAGGAGGAGGGTGGTGGGGGCCTATTAAGCTAGCTATCCTACTATAATAGCCTAGGCCTAGCAAGGTCTACTACTGCCACTTTACTACCATGATACTGGACAAAAACAATTATTGTAGGTAATATTACTGTAGTATAACTTACTGTTCCGTTTAAAGCTAGGCCGGCTATATATGATGCCTTTCTTGTCTAGTTAGGCTATAATTTTAATAGTTCAGTTTACATTGGCAACCATCACACAAAAAACGCCACCAACCATCAAAACCACATGACAGCATATTGGCGGCGTGCTTCATAATAAAGGAGTATGAACTGTACGCTCTGAAAGTAGATCTTGTTTTGTTTTGTATGACAAAATAAAATTGTAATAAGTTATTTATCGCATTTATTCGAATACATTTGAATAAACGTCCCCTCGAATAAATTTGCCAATGAAAGTTTGTAAATAATAAAACGTTTTTACCTTTCTTTAGTCACTGACGCTCCTGACACTGGGACCGAGAATGAGATCCGAATCAAGTGTCCACACACATATAACAAGGATTTACTACTTCATTTAACCGATTCATAGCCTAGTAAGTGTTATTTTTAGAGCTTCAATGTTAGGAATAGGATAAAGAGTATTCAATGAAAACTACAATGCATACAAGTATAACTATTCACTAATCATTTATTGATCTTATGTCTTATGAAGAAGTCTAACAAAACGTTTGTTTCTCTTTGCCATAAAATAATTACAATATTTATTTAAGTTCGATTACCTGGTATTTGACGTTATTTTCACTATTAATTAAGCCTGGGCCTACAACGTTTTCTATAAAAAGCTCATAAAATTATTGTTATTCAATTCACTTCAAAATTTGCTTGATCTTTGGAAATACTATGCCATACACTTATTCATTCAGTCTTTTATTTTCTGTTCATTGAACCTTTAAACACAATACATCTTTCAAAGTAACGAACGATTCACCTAAATATTCCATAATCATCACTCAATTCTATTTCAAATATTTTATACAAAACCAAGGTCAAATTTCTACATCGTTGAAAAATTATAATAACTTTAATGTATGCTAGTAGGCCTAGTTCTTTTTCGTTTGCTAGGGCAGAACCAGATACCAAAGTACGTAAAATCCGATTCCAGCTGAATGTTGTACCTGGGACGAGACCGCTTTGCAAGTACTTATCTATTTACTCTTCTTCTTCTTCTTTTTATAATATTAACTCTCCTCTTCGGAGGTCTTGCAGAACTTTTCCTTTTATTCACACTTCTAGAAAAAGAATAAAATAATCCAACATTTAATTATAAAGCATGGTATGCATTAGCAAACTTTAAATAAACGTAAGAATTTGCTAGTAGACCAGTTGATAAACTACACTACAGAAACGTAGTTTGCAGCATAGTCTACTTTAGCAAACTTTAGTTTACAAATTCTAGTAAACTTAGAGAAGAAAAGAAAAGTTTACAAGGTTTTCTATTGCAAGCATAGTCAACACAAGCAAACTTTTGTGCAGAAGTTAAGCATAACAAAAGCCAGTAGAAAACGTTTGTTAACTCCAGTTGCCTAGTAGAAACATTTTCTTGCCAAACTCGGAGTTTGCTCAAGTTTGCCAAATAATGTTGATGTAAACTAGATTTTTCTTTTCTTGGACAAACTAGTTTCAATCTTTGGGGTGGTTTTCAAAAAAAAAAGAAAATAAGAGAGCAGAAATTGAAAAAAAAATAGAATTGAACTCACCCTGGTTTTGTAATAATGCCAATGTCAATATATGTTTGGCGAAGACGTCTAACAAACCTTCCGTCTCCCATAAATAAAGTTTTACAATACGCTATGTTCTGTTTCGATAAGTTTTGTGGTATTTGTCTTTTTTCGGTTCCGTTGCTTAAGGTCACGTGTTCAACGCACATAGTTGATATGTCGTCTTGACGTTTTCTAAATTCTTCAAGTTCTCTATCAAACCGTTGCCTATTTGCGTTCACCTTTCTCCAGAATGTTTCATTGAAATGGTTATATAATTTGACATCATACCGATTCCATATTTTCATTTTTTCTCGCATTTTTGGTGTTACAACAAAACGTTTTGTGTCTTTTCTTGCACCTTTTTTAAGATATAATGTATCTTCATATTCTAAGCATAATGTTTGTTTAAGTAATATTAAAGATTCATCGTAATATTCCATGATCATAACTAAATCGAATTCATGTTCTAATTGTCGTATTTTATAATTCAACGTTGGTTCATCACTCAGAAATCTATAATCTAATCCAAGATCGAACAATTGGCCATTTGATGCAAGATGTGACATGAAAAAAGGTTTTTTAAAATAACTTTCCGGATCTTCCATAAAAGTCTCAAACGCATTAGGCTTATCTTCTAACCCCCAACCTTTGGCCAATTCAAAGTACCCAAAAGCAGATTCAAGTTGGTCTGAAGGTTCTCTTAGGATTGTTATAAACTTAGCATTTGGAACCACTGCATCCATCTCAATACGGTTGTATCTTGCGTGGTTAGCAATAATGTTAAATCCTGTTACCATCTTTCCATTATACGTTGATCCAAGCTGTAATTCTGTAACCATAGACCTATTGAATAAGTCAAGTGTTGAAAATGTATGTCCTGTTTTAGGAAGAGCGAATATTAGAGAATTTTTGTGGCCATATCTTTCAAATAAGGTTCCTGTAGTGGTACTTCCAGTCTTGTGGGTTTTCACGTAAACAACCTGTTTTACCGGTTCACACATTTCATGATCTAAGCTGACATCTGTACTAATATAACTTTTGATGTTTTGTTTCAAATATCTGTAATATTCATTAACATAGAGTAATTAATAATTTGGCACTCCTTGACAATACGCATAACTAACATATTAATAAATACAGTAATAATACTTTAACCCGTTGAAATATCGAAAAAAATTGGCTACGGTTTATCTTCTAAAGAATGCTACTAAATGACCCCACTGACCACTGGTTTAGAAGACAGTTTACGATATTTTCTTTACACCATAGAATTATTGATGACATGTATAAATAATACGTTTAATAAATAAAGTTTCAAAATAATAAAACAATATAATATTTTCTGAAATCTTAATATACAATTTTTGATGTGATTTTTCTAAAAGTTAATATTTTGCTTTTATTGCCCGTCCTGATATTTAGAAAACAAATTTCAAAAAGAAGATTACTCTAAATAGTTTACATCGACTCCACCACTCTGCTGGAATAGTAGTTTTATCAATTATTTTTATTATTGTTAGTATTAATAATCAGAAAATATACAAAGGTTAAGGACAGCTTCCGCGTTGTACTGCCTTTTAAAAAACGACCTTTGCTTTATACGTCAGATATGAGAAAATCCAATAATTATATCACAATGGTTATCAAGATTATGAAAAACTATGCACCATTATTATGTTTTAATAATGTTACTATTAATATCAATATGTATATATCAATAAAATATGAATCTGTAAATTGTTTATATGTTTTAAATGACTGTCTGAACGTTTTATTTACAAACACACAATTTGTTGTTCTTCTTCGTCATTCGTTATATCTCACATTTTGATCTTTGAGGAAATTAATGATGGAAAATGAATACATTTGAGACTGCTTTTCTTATGTGTGCTTTTAATGTAAAAATCCTAATTCAAAATCAGTCAATGTTCTATTTTTAAAGCGCCATTCCAACGATCATTGCTCATAGCGCTGACAAAATAACTTATAAGAAAAGGTGAGTTGACTAAACAACTTTTTTTTGCAATATATTTTGTAATAGATAACATTACAAAAAAATATGCAGAAATAATGTAAATATATATATGAGATTCTGTAATTGTTGAATAAAGGTGGTAGTTAACCACAAAAGATAAAAAAAAAAAAAAAAAAAGTTGAGTTTTTTAAGTGACTTTAAAACTGTCCAAAGATGTCGATTTCCTAATACGTAAGGCCCAGCTTTATATATTACATTCAGCTTCAGGTCCAACAATTGATAATTCTTTTAATTGTGGCAACAACCTATGAGTATAAATTACTGTATTTAATCGAAAGTGGAGTTGTGGCTTGGTGGTTATGATGCTTGGCTACCACTCCAAGGGTCCTGGGTTAAAGTCCCGTCACATGTCAGGATTTTTTTCTAATGTCAAAATTACAAATCTACTCACAAAGACTTGTAATAAGAATGTTTATAGAGCATCTTGTGTATATGTTTGTCTTGTGAACCTCTGAGGCTCACAAATGATCAGCAATTGCTGGATGGATCACCTTGATTAAATATGGTAAAAAAAAGTAACATGTAATATTCCGAAAATACTAGTAAAGAAATGAAATTGACACCATATGTTGTGGGCCTTAACACAATACAGTACCATGCATTTGAAGGTGTGTTAATAGAATTATATGATAGATCACTATGTATCTATAACATAACATAATTAATAAATAGCTTACTTACTTGTCTTTTAACTGACTATCTAAAATGAATAACACAGACACTACGAGTAAGAGTGAGCATATGAACAAATTTCGTTTGTTAATCGCCATTATCGCTGCGTAGGCCTATCAAACTAACGTATAAAGTCCAACTTCATTCAGACATGCTTCAAGTCTATCAATTAATTATGTAGAAGTGTTTATTTAACATGATACAGTAGAAACACATAGTTAATGTGCAGTAATTTGGACTCATATACTGCCACCAAACATGACTGTATTTCTATTTCTGCGTTCTAAACTTATCCTATTTCTGTAAAATGCCATTAGAATATCTTTATCACGGGTAAACATGTTGTTGAATACCTGTATTTATAGTTACTTTACTATTTTTTATACGTACAGTATATACATTATTATTTCATGAATAATGTATTACTATGCAAAGTTAAGCACTATTATGAGAAAACAACGACCACAAAACAGCGCCATTCACGGTAGATCTTGGGAGCAATGCTGGCTATCAAAATATATTTGTTTTCATTGAAAGAACAGGAATTCCACAAAGCTTGTCTGGAGAGGCAAGACAATTCACAATGAAACATCCGAAACAACAATGGTTGTTAAGCCTAATTGTTTTCCCTTTTAAACGTAGCCTATGTCTGTGTTTTGCTCTGCCAGGGCACTGCTGCCTCATTAGCCCTTGAGCCAGTGAGCGCTCATAGCCGTTACGCTACTGCTTTCAGTATCAACACCGATTTCAAAAGTGGATTGATACACATGATGAGTTTATATGGAAAGCATTTAAAATAACACTCCATAGCCTTTTTTTTAATTCTCTTTTCTTTTGTCCATCCAAAAATCATCATAATCTTAATTATTTTACCTTATCATTTCTGTATACTATTTTGTATTGTATTGCTATGGAGGAAAATAAATGTCTTTTGAAATGAAATGAAACGAAATACAACAATATAAAAGGACACAGTTGGTTAAATGCCTCGTGGTTTTTCGTGAGAGGATTATTCCACGCTTATTTAAGAAGAACATTCATGACAGTTGTAATAGTCTGGTTCAAACCATAGTTAACGTACTTCCACAATCCAACCTGCATTGGTGCAAATTGGTTTGTTAGGATATTGTAGGTTGGTTTTGTGGAATTTGCTTATATTGTTAATTTCTTGGTGAAATTGTTCTCTTTTTGTTTTTTGTATGATTTGTATATGGATGTACTTATGCGAAATAAAGAAAATGATTTAAAAAATGAATGAATAACACTATATGAATGGTCAAGATACCCGGCATTTTAAATTTCTCAATATCTTTAATAAATCATTTTAGGCCGTTTTCTTACATAATAAGTTTTAATGATAATTATGATATTTGTCATAAACACATGTATAGGTGAAATGAAACTTGGTTTCTGATGCTTAAAATCACAAAATATTGTACAGTGAAAATATATTTACAGATAAAAACACATAAAACCACTGAAATTCACATGACATATATAACAATTTTTTTAAACGAAAAGTTAGATACATTCAAAGTAATTAAAATCTGATCATATCCAAATATTCCATAATCAATATTTTGATTGAATTTCAATATTTTATTGTTGCAAAACAGACTTAGATAAAACATCCAATCAAATAACTGTCCTTTTTGTTAAATGTAGAGATAACCTAAAATAAAACTTAATTCAAAAGCCTACTAAAACCATTTTCACTGAAATGTGAATAGGCCTACCCACTACGGTTCAATAATAATACCCATGTCGATATATGCTTGGCGAAGACGTTTAACAAACGTTCCGTCTCCCATAAATAAAGTTTTACAATACGCTGTGTTCTGTTTCGATAGGGTTTGTGGTATTCGTCTTTTCTCGGTTCCATCACTTAAGGTCACATATTCAACGCACATAGTTGATATGTCGTCTTGACGTTTTCTAAATTCTTCAAGTTCTCTATCAAACTGTTGCTTATTTGCGTTTACCTTTCTCCAGAATGTTTCATTGAAATGGTTATATAATTTGACATCATACCGATTCCATATTTTCATTTTTTCTCGCATTTTTGGTGTTACAACAAAACGTTTTGTGTCTTTTCTTGCACCTTTTTTAAGATATAATATATCTTCATATTCTAAGCATAATGTTTGTTTAAGTAATATTAAAGATTCATCGTAATATTCCATGATCATAACTAAATCGAATTCATGTTCTAATTGATGTATTTTATAATTCAAAGTTGGCTCATCTCTCAGAAATCTATGATCTAATCCAAGATCGAACAATTGGCCATTTGATGCAAGATGTGACATGAAAAAAGGTTTTTTAAAATAACTTTCCGGATCTTCCATAAAAATCTCAAAAGCATTAGGCTTATCTTCTAACCCCCAACCTTTGGCCAATTCAAAGTATCCAAAAGCAGATTCAAGTTGGTCTGAGGGTTCTCTTAAGATTGTTATAAACTTAGCATTTGGAACCACTGCATCCATCTCAATTCGGTTGTATCTTGCGTGGTTAGCAATAATGTTAAATCCTGTTACTATCTTTTCATTATACGTTGATCCAAGCTGCAATTCTGTAACCATGGACCTATTGAATAAGTCAGTTGTTGAAAATATATGCCCAATTTTAGGAAGAGCGAATATTAGAGAATGTTTGTGGCCATATCGTTCAAATAAGGTTCCTGTAGTCGTACTTCCAGTCTTGTGGGTTTTCACGTAAACAATCTGTTTTACTGGTTCACACATTCCATGATCGAAGCTGACATCTGTACTAATATGATTCATTTTCTTCTTGTTGATCTTTGGTCTGTAAAATAGATTAGTAGACAGTGTAATTGGTAAATTATATAATATACAAATATGGTTCGAACATTACAGCCAAAGTTTGCTATGGTCAACGACTCCAATACATCATGACGTAATCAAACCAGGGTGATTTTAATTATCCATTTTCATACAGTAACAGTTTTAGTAAAATTTTGTTACGAATATTTTATAATTAGGAAAATAATTGTTCAAATTAAGAAAAGAAACAATAATTCATAGCGGACTGGTGGTAATTCATGTCAGTATTATTGGAAGCTTTTGAATTGCCACGACCTATAGTGTGCGCATGCGTTTGCTTTTGATAATTATTTTCAAGTCGTCGGTCGTCGACTGAACTGAAAATTGACGAGTCTATGTTGTGGTAACGATTTTGAATTCTGTGCAACAAATACACATTTCAACTAGTTGTTTATGCACGGTCGTTCTTGAAGAAATCGAAATAGATTTTAAAGGACGACGATGGTTATAACTTGGGACAAATGGCGTAATTTGCATAAATTCCTAAGTGGTCGTAAATCGAAAGTTCCATATTAAAGAAATACACTAATTGAGGGTATATCCCAGAATCAGATTGAGACCAGTGGACAATTAAACGACTTATTGTTTTCGAGAAGCAGGCGATTGTGAGGTTATTATACTTGCATGGACAAATTTGTATAGTCTAAGATTAAGTCAATATTACGTTGTTCCATATTGACATGAACATTCTTATACAAATATTAACTCGAAATACTTATTATTTCTTACATAAAAACAGAATAAAGAAACTTTATGAACAACGTATGAAACAGTCGATCTTAATCGTCATCATCGTGGTATTGTTATTATTTTCTGAATTAAAACATTGATTGATTGATTGATTGATTCTTTTATTTTTCACACAACATTCATGAAAATATAAATAATAAATTAAGTACAATAAAGTGTGAAAAACAGGATAACCACAAGAAAGCGAAGCTTTTAATCTGTGGCACCCTAACTTAAAATATAAATTTACAAATATATTACAAAATGTTTTCATGTAGTAAATAAATGAAGGAAAATATAACGTACTATAATATATATATATATATACATCACATTCTCAGAATATATACGAAAATGTAATTAATTAAGTTAAAGTTAGACATATTTTACAAATGTTGTTTTCGCAAAGATATATTGTTTCTTTATAACTATTAATGCATTTATTTAGTAATAGTTTTTTAAATATTGATATATTTTCACTATCTTTTATATTTCTTATAAGTTGATTCCATAGCTTAGGTCCTCTATATGCTATACTTTGCTGACCCATATTAGTTGATTTTAATTTTATACAATAATTGTCTTTATTTCGAGTGTTATATGCATGATAATTATCAAATAAACTGAATAAAGAATTAAAACATTTTGGAAGTTGTCCTTTTTGGTATTTAAACATAAAATTTAAAACACTGTTTTTATACAAATCAAATATATTAATTGTGCCCGTTTTCACAAAGAGCTGAGAAGAAGGATGATGAAAGTCTACCTTACAAATAATCCTAAGAGCTCTTTTCTGAAGCAAAAGGAGGCGATCCAAATTTTCTTTGTTTCCCGCACCCCATACAATAATACCATATGTCAACACTGGTAATATAAGTGTCTTGTATATGGTAAGTAACACTTCAGTAGATACTAAATGTTTTATATGACACATGGCACCAATTATTGAGGATGCTTTACAAGAAACTGCATTTGTATGGTGTCTAAAGTTCAGTTTCTCATCAATGATGACACCGAGAAATTTAGTATATGGTACTCTATCTATTGAAACTCTATTTATTGAAAGTACAAATTGGGATGTGTCAATGTTGGTATTCTTTCCACTAAATAACATATACGTAGTTTTGGTTGTATTAATATTTAATCTATTAGTTTTACACCATTTCTCAATTTTATTTAGTTCATTTGTCATTATTGTAAAGGCAGTGACGACATCATTGTGTTGTAAAAACATATTCGTATCATCTGCAAACATTATTAAATCAACGACATTACTTACAGAAAACATGTCATTTATGAAAATCAAAAACAGCAGGGGTCCAAGAATTGACCCTTGTGGAACGCCTTGTTTTATTATTTTGGTTACAGACTGACACTTCCCAATTTGTACGAATTGTTGTCTTTCTCTAAGGTAGCTTCGGTACCAATCAAGAACCACGCCTCTTATTCCATAATGGGGCAATTTTGTGAGCAATAATTCATGATCTATCGAATCGAACGCCTTGGATAAATCCAAAAATACGCCAATCATAAATTGCTTGTTGTCAACGGCTGTCGTTATTTTATCAAGGACTTGTAGGAGGGCGTGGTTAGTTGAATGACCTGCCCTGAATCCATATTGAGATTCATGTAACATATCATATTTACACAAAAAAGCGATTGTTTGGTCATATACGACCCTTTCAAATACCTTAGATATACATGGTAATATCGATATCGGTCTATAATTTTCTATGTTCTCCCTTGCTCCTTTTTTATACACAGGAATTGTTTTAGCAATTTTTAGTTGACAAGGAAATACACCCGATTGAAGGGATACATTGATTATATGAGATAACGGTTTAGCCAGTATATCTGAGTTATTTTTTATATAAATGGTACCAATATCATCACAACCACTTGACTTATTTACATTTAAGTCATTAATGTATTTAATGATATCGGACTCAGTTACAGCTCTAAAAAACATTGAATTCAAAATGTCATGTTGTATTTTATATTCGGTGTTACTATTACGGTTATCATCACCTGTCATTTGGTCACCTATATTTATAAAGTATGTGTTAAACGCATTGGCTATGGATGTTGGGTCATTAAGTTGATGGGAGTTGATTTTCATTTTTTGAGGCATGTCTTGATGTTTCTTCCTACCTAATAATGAGTTTATGACACCCCATGTTTTCTTTATATTACTCTTGTACTTTTCAAATTCATTTTTGTAATAAGTAGTTTTTCTTTCTCTTATTATTGATGTTAACTTATTTTTATATTTCTTATATTTAGATTTATTTATATCTGTTGGTTTCTGTTTATATTTGATGTATAATTTATTTTTGGTACAAAGAGATTTTTGAATTCCATATGTTATCCACGGGGATTTAATTGTATCTACTTTTAACCTAACTCTTTTTAGTGGGAAATGCTTATCTATCATTGTTTTTAAAGAATCTGAGAAACGTTTATATGATTCATTCGCATTTTCAATGCTAGTTACATATTGCCAATCATAGCCCTGTAATTCAAGTCTAAATTGCCGTTTTTGTTGATCAGTATAGCTTCTTTTTATTATAAATTTTTCTGATCGTGGTAATGAATAATTTTCTGAATCATCCATGCAGAAAACTGCAAAGTGGTCAGATATGTCGTTAACTAATATCCCTGTGTTAATATTTTGGAATTCCTGATAATTTGTATAAATATTGTCAATTACTGTTGCGGTATCTTTTGTGATTCGAGTGGGTTTATTGACTAGTGGAATGAAAGATTCTGTTAGCATGTTGTCTACGTGAGTTTGAACATTATTGTCACAGTTATATTTTTGTAGATCTAGGTTAAAGTCACCCATTAGGTATGCCTTTTTATTTTCATTGTTTATCATGTGCATTAATTCACTAAGTTGATTATTAAATGTTGGAATATGGGCTTTAGGGGGCCTGTAGATTATTCCACATATAATTGATTTATCATTATTTTTTAATTCAATTATAATGCACTCTCCCTCGTTTATCATAGCAGACAAGTCATTTCTTATTTGATATGATATATTTGAGTGTATGTACAATGCTACACACCCCCCTGTCTGGGTTTCTCTGTTTTTAAAGATGGGTGTATAGTTTGGAAGTGTATATAAACCAAGGTGATGTTTGCTTGAAAGCCAAGTTTCAGTAAGTCCTATTACATTAAATTCAAAATCGAGAGAGGATACATAATTTTTAAATTCTTCAAATTTGTTAACAATACTTCTACAATTTAATGCAAACATAGAAAAACTATTAGTTGACGTTTGACTGAACGTGGATTTAAATGTATCAATACTAAAGTAATAGTTTTCCTTATAGTTAAATGCGGTTGTATTTTCGTCTTCATAATTAAAATTATCAATATTTAGAATTGAAAACATATGATTTCGTTAATATAAATAAATATCAGTTAATTATAGGGCCTAATGACAAAAGAAATATTTGATAATAAATATAACCTTATTTGCTATATCTGTACATTAGCTACCCGTCATAAAGTATTTTTTTTTTTTTACCGTGACCCCTTATTAATGAATGTAGTAATACAAATTTATATACAATATTATAAACAACCCCAACTTATATGAATGCACTGTATGTAACAGTTCACAGCAATGTGGGGCTGTGTATAATAACATGACATGGATAGTATTTTGTCCAAATTACATAAATACCATCTCATGTTAAATAAGTGTGTTTCTTACTAACAGAGTTTGGTCTGGTCACTTTGTAGGTTCACGGTATAGCCTCCCATCTATATATAATGATCCATTTCTAAATACAGGATGTCTTCCTTCATTGTATGCTTTCAACATGGAAAAGGAATCGGTACGTCTGATGCTCAACTGAGAAATTCATTGACCGTAATGGAAATAAATTCTTCGCAGAGGTCAATATATTTTTATTGTGTGGTTGTTTTTCTTGGAGTGTTTTATTCGAGAAAAAAAAACAAAGAGAGTGAACTATAATATCTCTACAGTATGGTTTCATGTATGGCCTAACACTTCTTAGCTTAACCTGTACTGTAGGCACCGCCCTGTGATCAAGATGTTTTGCCCTACGAAATTGCCCTGGAGTTATTTTCCGGGTTATTATTGCCTGACATCCTATTGAAAAAATACTGACATACAGTACGTCTGAAGGTACAGTAGAGTATAAAGAATCGGGTGGTATAACTGCATGTTGAAAATTAATTTTGTATAATGTGTTACGGTATGAATAGCCAAACGAACTTGGTTGTATTTCATACAAAGTTGCATCATCATCTACAGTATTATTATTTAAATCACAAACAAGTAAATCAGTCTTCTTAATGACACAATATAAACACTTCATTAATGATTCTTTTGTGTGCTTTTTTTAAACTACAGTAGGTCGACTAGACTCATCTACACTGAAAGTGACACAAACATAAAATGAATGTTTAAACAATAAAAATGAACTCACTCTGGTTCTGAAATAATTCTCATGTCGATATATGCTTGGCGAAGACGTTTAACGAATCTTCCATCTCCCATAAATAAGGTTTTACAATACGCTGTGTTCTGTTTCGATAGGTTTTGTGGTATTCGTCTTTTCTCGGTTCCATCACTTAATGTTACATATTCAACGCACATAGTTGTTATGTCGTCTTGACGTTTTCTAAATTCTTCAAGTTCTCTATCGAACTGTTGCCTATTTGCGTTCACCTTTCTCCAGAATGTTTCATTGAAATGGTTATATAATTTGACATCATACCGATTCCATATTTTCATTTTTTCTCGCATTTTTGGTGTTATAACAAAACGTTTTGTGTCTTTTCTTGCACCTTTTTTAAGATATAAAATATCTTCATATTGTAAGCATAATGTTTGTTTAAGTAATATTAAAGATTCATCGTAATATTCCATGATCATAACTAAATCGAATTCATGTTCTAATTGATGTATTTTATAATTCAATGTTGGTTCATCACTCAGAAATGTATGATCTAATCCAAGATCGTACAATTGGCCATTTGATGCAAGATGTGACATGAAAAAAGGTTTTTTAAAATAACTTTCCGGATCTTCCATAAAAATCTCAAACGCATTAGGCTTATCTTCTAACCCCCAACCTTTGGCCAATTCAAAGTATCCAAAGGCAGATTCAAGTTGGTCTGAAGGTTCTCTTAAGATTGTTATAAACTTAGCATTTGGAACCACTGCATCCATCTCAATTCGGTTGTATCTTGCGTGGTTAGCAATAATGTTAAATCCTGTTACCATCTTTCCATTATACGTTGATCCAAGCTGTAATTCTGTAACCATAGACCTATTGAATAAGTCAGGTGTTGAAAATATATGTCCTGTTTTAGGAAGAGCGAATATTAGAGAATGTTTGTGGCCATATCGTTCAAATAAGGTTCCTGTAGTCGTACTTCCAGTCTTGTGGGTTTTCACGTAAACAATTTGTTTTACCGGTTCACAAGCTCCATGATTAAAGCTAGCATGAGTATGAATATTTTTAATTTTCTTCTTTTTTGCAAATCTGTAATATAGATTGTTATTTAATCAGTGTATTATGTCGGTAAACAATTATAAATACTGTTATTGTTCCTTGGCTAATAACACTTTTCACGCGCATGGCAGAACCGTCGACTCACATGACGTAAACATACTGTACAAACAATTGATCAAGGTTTTAAGGGCGTATAACCAGATAATAGTTCCTCCATTTTATGCGAAGCGATTTAAATTGTTATCTTCATGTTTGATTTTGATAACGTCATCATATAAAAATATGTGAACATATTTGTGTCCCTTAATTTAACCTATGCTACACTGTATATAAATATACAGTATTATACTGTATTATATTGACATAATGATAGCAGAACTCAGCATCACTATAAGCGTAGCGCTTTATACATCAGGTCATAGGATGGAATGAACGTTTTACGTTCACATTGATGCATTTTTAAAATTAAATTAATGTTGGTAAAATTATCTTTTATCACAATGATCACCTAATTCGTGACGAATTAAAACTCTAGTTAATATTACATTGTTAAACTTACTATTAATAATAGTTATAGTGTATTTAAATGTACAAAAGGAACATTGGATTGCACTTTAGTTCAAATTAAAAACGTTGTAAGCCTATGTCATTGAATGCGAATAACTGACTACTGTACTTCTGGGATTCTGAGGCAGACGAATGTGGAGAAATTAGGTCTACGGTACGCTTTCATGGGAGAAATTGTTAAAAAGTTTAAGACTAAAATATTGGTAATTTTTTCGGCAGACATAAATACTAAAATGAATTAAATTAAAACAATGTATATTGTCGTTTCTTAATCGGCATCTATTCTGAACTTAAATTAAAAAAACAATAATATCAGAAGTTCAAGTTGACTCTAATACTGTAAATCAAGCACGAAATTGTATTTTTTCGGCAGACATAAATACTAAAATGAATTAAATTAAAACAATGTATATTGTCGTTTCTTAATCGGCATCCATTCTGAACTTAAATTAAAAAAACAATAATATCAGAAGTTCTAGTTGACTCTAATACTGTAAATCAAGCACGAAATTGTATTTTTTCGGCAGACATAAATACTAAAATGAATTAAATTAAAACAATGTATATTGTCGTTTCTTAATCGGCATCCATTCTGAACTTAAATTAAAAAAACAATAATATCAGAAGTTCAAGTTGACTCTAATAGTGTAAATCAAGCACGAAATTGTAAATAGATTTCTATACAAGTATTTTCGAAATAAACTTACCCTTCTGTTAACTGTCGATCTATAATGAATACAGACACTAGAAGAAATGTAGATGTTACGAAAAATGTATAAAACAGTCCTTTCTTAATCGCCATCATCGTGGTATTTGTTTTTTATTAACTAAAGCGTCGAAAAGGACGTCTGATGTCCAACTGAGAAATTCGTGTTTGAAGTAAAAAGCCGTATTTTTTTACACGACATTGTTCAAAACAGATTAGGCCTAAGCATACATGACAATAGTGTTTGTCTGAACACTCTTTAACAATCAAACGTTGGACACGATTGATCACCTACGATGACGTCATATGGGTGTTACTCGGCATGCAAATCAAAATCTCTTAATTATTCAACTACGTGATTGGTAAACACAATCTCAGAATACGTGTTTTTCATTCGGCAAATTAGGATTCGGCAAACTGGGATTCGGCAAATTGGATACCGATGCTTTTTACACTTATATTTGGTTTGTCTTTATGAAGTTAATAAATATGAAACGTATAGAAATACTTGTTGACGAAATATTGTTGACGTACAGTAACAACGTACTGTGGGATAAAATTGACAATTATATTGAAAAGGTAATAAAACAGTAATAGTACGTTTAAAGAACTTCTGCTAATTGTGTGTAACTGTCAGCAAAAAATCTATTGTATTCAATTGCCGTCTACGCCATACGCAATCAAAATAGTAACTGAGCTAAATATGCCAGAATTCTTGGATTAGTTATTTCTAGGCCTATATTAATCTGATCATAACACTATGTATAAAGGAAAACTAATAGAAATAATATTTAAAATATAAAAATATGTTAAAAGCAGAAAATAACGAAAAAGGTATAAAAGTTAATAGATATTATATTAAGAATTTATGTATGATTGAATGAATAAGGTTCAAAATGTAAAAAAAAAACAAATAAATCTAAACTTATTTCTCCATGGACTGATATAGTAGAATAATAATACATATGACCTACAAAAATCACAACGCTTGATTAGATCTATTCTTAATCCATGATTGATAACAAGCACGAATGTGCAATACTCGGGGTACAGCGAAAGAAGCTGTAATGACGTCATAAGACCGGATGCAACGTCACATACAGATCAATAACCGCGCTACCAAATACGGCTATACGGTACCATCTTCGAATAAGGGAGGAGTAGTACTTTATAAATCGCACTTTTTGCTCAATAGTGTCTGGATGGAAGAAGAAGAGGAAAAGATGAGTCCTAGACTCAGGTACCCTGAGTAATAAAACGAGATATACTCTATATCATATTACATATACAGTATATTTCACCATAAAGTAAAGAAAAATAGGTTTCGACAGGTCTCGAACCGGGACCTTCAGCGTGTTAAGCAGACTTGACAACCACTACACTACGAAACCTCTTACACTAAAAATGTGGGTTACAGAAAGTTTTTTAATCCATTTAATTTACAAATAAATATGGTAATAAGCACAAAGCAAAATAAACATGTGTGAAAGTGATAATTACCGATTACACAAAATAAATATTTAAAAAAATAATAAAAATAAGATATACTGTGTATAATTATCATATTGCGTATACAGTACTTTTCACCATAAAGTTTAAAAAAAAAGGTTTCGCCCGGGCTCGAACCAGGTACCTTCTGCGTGTTAAGCAAACGTGATAACCACTACGCCAAGAAGCCGCATATAACTACATAACACTGTGGCTTCTTAATTAAACAAATTAATTAACAAAAAAGCACGAATGTGCGATACTCGGGGTACAGCAAATGAAGCTGTAATGACGTCATAAGACGGGATGTGACGTCACATCAATAACCTACCAAATACGGCTATATGGTACCATCTTCGAGACATCATATGGCTGCATCCGGTTTGAAATTTAAAAATCCGGCTCTATAGATTTGAGGACGTGTCCCTGTAGTATATTCATGCCAAATCCCAGCTCAATACTACAACTAATAAGGGAGGAGTAGTACTTTGAAAATCGCACTTTCTACTCAATAGTGTCCAGATGGAGGAGAAAATGAGTAAGTCCTAGACTCGGGTGCACCGAGTAAAAAAGCAAGAATAATAATAGAGAAACAATATCCTGAACACCTAAAACCACTTGAAAGGGTAATGTTGATGACGTATTAATAATATAATAAAACCGATCATGCATGAATTAAAGAGCTCCACCGTTGAAATATTAACATTAAAACTGTTGATGGCGATAAGATTTAGGGTTCACCAATTAAGTAAAAAATTGGGTACCACCGTAAATAAAGATTTTAGGGTTTAGAAAGAAATATTTCTATTTGAGAACCGGTACCAATTGGAATAGAAAAAACTAACACAAAACTAACATGTTGATGGCTATAAAAAGCAGGGTTTTTTAAGTTAAAAAATTGGAAACAGGGTACCGTAAACAGATTTTTGGGTTTAGTGTAGAAAGAAAGATTTCTAATTAATTAATGATAAATTGAGAATGTTATTATTGAGGAAGGAAGGAAATTTACAAGCGGTAACGGTAACCGGAAACCGCGTAGCCTGTTCCATACCATTGCTTGTGCCATACTGTTTTGAAACACCGGTTCTCCGAAGTTAAGCAACGTTGGGCCCGGTTGTCTTCTTTCTTCTTTCGGAATACTGCTTAACGATCCTTTAAGGATCAAAACAAGCAGGGTTTGTGCGCATGCTATTGCATGCTTGCATGATATTTAGTCTCTGATTAATTGCACAGTGGCTGTGTGTGACGACAGTGGCTGTGTTTGTGTGGACTAGTACACCGGGGTAACCCCGGGCCTACTCGTCTCGAAAGATGTACTAGGTTATTTAAAGTGCACATGAGCTATGTGTACACTGGACCTACGGTTTATAGTCCTTATCCGAGAAGACTCGTTCTACCACCAAAACCATGGAGTGAGTGAGCCTCGCACCCTTGCCGATGTTATGGCTACGTAATACGGTTCCACTGTCATAACCGCTCGGCCACTAACTCTTGTGAACGGTTGCGTTCTGGATGGGAGACCGTCTAGAAATAGCGGCGGGTGCTATATATACTGGAGAGTGATGGTGTAATGGTAATATCGGACTAGCATGTGATAGGCATGGGTTCGAGGTTATCTGTACCATATTAATTGCATCCTTAGGCAAGATGCTTTACTCTCATTGCCTCGTCCTTCGGATGGGATGTAAAGCCGTTGGTCATCGTGTACTTAACAGTGCACGTTAAAGAACTTGGTACACTATTCGAAAAGAGTAGGTCGATCGTCTCCCGGTGTGCTGATCTCATGGTAGAATTACTATAGAGGAATTTTTTCATACAGAAACAATGTAGTATGAATAATTATTAATGAATGAATACTTTTGCTATTGGTGAAACACATTGTCCTGTTATACCTCAATTATGTCTGTTTGTATAGCAGTCAATGTATGTACGATGAATGTTTGTAATAGCTTATAATGGTAGTGGGATAATTCGGACCTGTGACTAATCGGCCTTGAGGCTATTCGGTCCGGGGGACGATTCGGCCATGGGCTGTTCGGCCCGGGACGATTCGGCCCTGAGACGAACTTAGCGGCTTTGATATGCATTTTATAAACATACATTACATTATTTTGCATTTATCTTGACCGTATTTTAATATTAAATGATGTTCATTTTTTAGCCACGTAAACTGTGAACGATGTAAACAAGTTACGCCCTCATTAGCATCATCATCATTTCAATCTTGACCTAATAGGCCTAATGAATTATAATAAATAATTAAACAACATTTTCAGTTTTAATTAAGATTAAATGATAATATTATCTAGAAAAGTTTAAATAATTGAAAACAACATAAAAAGACAAATGCATAAGACGCAAAAATGTAAACGATTTATTAAAACGGAATGCTACTACATTGCAATAATTACTCTTTATCTTTAATTGTGATATTATACATTGTAATAAAGAATGGAAATAAAAGTGACTAAGTCAAAAAACAAAAACCGAATCGTATTATTGTACTTATCATTTTGGGAAATTTTAAGATGTGTATATGTTTGTCTTGTGAACCTCTGAGGCTCACAAATGATCAGCAATTGCTGGATGGATCACCCTGATTAAATATGGTAAAAAAAAGTAACATGTAACATTCCGAAAATACTAGTAAAGAAATGAAATTGACACCATATGTTGTGGGCCTTAACACAATACAGTACCGTGCATTTGAAGGTGTGTTAATAGAATTAGATGATAGATCACTATGTATCTATAACATAACATAATTAATAAATAGCCTACTTACTTGTCTTTTAACTGACAATCTAAAATGAATAACACAGACACTACGAGTAAGAGTGAGCATATGAACAAATTTCGTTTGTTAATCGCCATTATCGCTGCGTAGGCCTATTAAACTAACGTATAAAGTTCAACTTCATTCAGACATAATTCAAGTCTATCAATTAATTATGTAGACGTGTTTATTTAACATGATACAGTAGAAACACATAGTTAATGTGCAGTAATTTGGACTACATATACTGCCACCAAACATGACTGTAATTCTATTTCTGCGTTCTAAACTTATCCTATTTCTGTAAAATGCCATTAGAATATCTTTATCACGGGTAAACATGTTGTTGAATACCTGTATTTATAGTTACTTTACTATTTTTTATACGTATATACATTATTATTTCATGAATAATGTATTACTATGCAAAGTTAAGCACTATTATGAGAAAACAACGACCACAAAACAGCGCCATTCACGGTAGATCTTGGGAGCAATGCTGGCTATCAAAATATATTTGTTTTCATTGCAAAGGACAGGAATTCCACAAAGCTTGTCTGGAGAGGGTATAGAGAGATACTACTATATTATAAGTTAAAACTTATAAGACAATTTACAATGAAACATCCGAAATAACAATGTTAAGCCTAATTGTTTTCCTTTTTAAACGTAGCCTATGTCTGTGTTTTGCTCTGCCAGGGCACTGCTGCCTCATTGGCCCTTGAGCCAGTGAGCGCTCATAGCCGTTACGCCACTGCTTTCAGTATCAACACTGATTTCAAAAGTGGATTGATACACATGATGAGTTTATATGGAAAGCATTTAAAATAACACTCCATAGCCTTTTTTTTTAAATTCTCTTTTCTTTTGTCCATCCAACAATCATCATAATCTTAATTATTTTACCTTATCATTTCTGTATTGTATTGCTATGGAGGAAAATAAATGTCTTTTGAAATGAAATAAAACGAAATACAACAATATAAAAGGACACATTTGGTTAAATGCCTCGTGGTTTTTCGTGAGAAGATTATTCCACGCCTTTGAGTTTGTCAATCCTGTTCCATTTTATTCTTTTTATCTGGTGTACAATCAGATTATTATATGATTGTATTGTAAAGAATATTACGTACGTAAATTCCACTTTACCTTGGCCAGATTTTACAACAATACTAAACACAAACAAGGCCGTTGATGTTAATTTCTAAATAGTACAGTTTTGCTAACTAAACTGTATTTTGTCATCTTTAAATATGATTTAAACCAATTTTAGTATTTAGACCAAAAGCCAGTGTAATTTACGATGGTTTACCGTGTCAAATGCATTCATTTAACAACATTGCAGCAAGTTGTTTAAAATGACAATAAATATAAAAAAGCCTACTAAAACCATTTTCACTGAAATGTGAATAGGCCTACCCACTACGGTTCAATAATAATACCCATGTCGATATATGCTTGGCGAAGACGTTTAACAAACGTTCCGTCTCCCATAAATAAAGTTTTACAATACGCTGTGTTCTGTTTCGATAGGTTTTGTGGTATTCGTCTTTTCTCGGTTCCATCGCTTAAGGTTACATATTCAACGCACATAGTTGATATGTCGTCTTGACGTTTTCTAAATTCTTCAAGTTCTCTATCAAACTGTTGCTTATTTGCGTTTACCTTTCTCCAGAATGTTTCATTGAAATGGTTATATAACTTGATATCATACCGATTCCATATTTTCATTTTTTCTCGCATTTCGGGTGTTATAACAAAACGTTTTGTGTCTTTTCTTGCACCTTTTTTAAGATATAATATATCTTCATATTCTAAGCATAATGTTTGTTTAAGTAATATTAAAGATTCATCGTAATATTCCATGATCATAACTAAATCGAATTCATGTTCTAATTGATGTATTTTATAATTCAAAGTTGGCTCATCACTCAGAAATCTATGATCTAATCCAAGATCGAACAATTGGCCATTTGATGCAAGATGTGACATGAAAAAAGGTTTTTTGAAATAACTTTCAGGATTTTCCATAAAAATCTCAAACGCATTAGGCATATCTTCCAACCCCCAACCTTTGGCCAATTCAAAGTATCCAAAAGCAGATTCAAGTTGGTCTGAGGGTTCTCTTAAGATTGTTATAAACTTAGCATTTGGAACCACTGCATCCATCTCAATTCGGTTGTATCTTGCGTGGTTAGCAATAATGTTAAATCCTGTTACTATCTTTTCATTATACGTTGATCCAAGCTGCAATTCTGTAACCATGGACCTATTGAATAAGTCAGTTGTTGAAAATATATGCCCAATTTTAGGAAGAGCGAATATTAGAGAATGTTTGTGGCCATATCGTTCAAATAAGGTTCCTGTAGTCGTACTTCCAGTCTTGTGGGTTTTCACGTAAACAATCTGTTTTACTGGTTCACACATTCCATGATCGAAGCTGACATCTGTACTAATATGATTCATTTTCTTCTTGTTGATCTTTGGTTTGGAAAATCTGTAAAATAGATTAGTAGACAGTGTAATTGGTAAATTATATAATATACAAATATGGTTCGAACATTACAGCCAAAGTTTGCTATGGTCAACGACTCCAAGACATCATGACGTAATCAAACCAGGGTGATTTTAATTATCCATTTTCATACAGTAACAGTTTTAGTAAAATTATGTTACGAATATTTTATAATTAGGAAAATAATTGTTCAAATTAAGAAAGGAAACAATAATTCATAGCGGACTGGTGGTAATTCATGTCAGTAATTGGAAACTTTTGAATTGCCACGACCTATAGTGTGCGTTTGCTTTTGATAATTATTTTCAAGTCGTCGGTCGTCGACTGAACTGAAAATTGACGAGTCTATGTTGTGGTAACGATTTTGAATTCTGTGCAACAAATACACATTTCAACTAGTTGTTTATGCACAGTCGTTCTTGAAGAAATCGAAATAGATTTTAAAGGACGACGATGGCTATAACTTGGGACAAATGGCGTAATTTGCATAAATTCCTAAGTGGTCGTAAATCGAAAGTTCTATATTAAAGAAATACACTAATTGAGGGTATATCCCAGAATCAGATTGAGACCAGTGGACAATTAAACGACTTATTGTTTTCGAGAAGCAGGCGATTGTGAGGTTATTATACTTGCATGGACAAATTTGTATAGTCTAAGATTATGTCAATATTACGTTGTTCCATATTGACATGAACATTCTTATACAAATATTAACTCGAAATACTTATTATCTCTTACATAAAAACAGAATAAAGAAACTTTATGAACAACGTATGAAACAGTCGATCTTAATCGTCATCATCGTGGTATTGTTATTATTTTCTGAATTAAAACATGGAAAAGGAATCGGTACGTCTGATGCTCAACTTAGAAATTCATTGACCGTAATGGAAATAAATTTATCGCAGAGGTCAATATATTTTTATTGTGTGGTTGTTTTTCTTGGAGTGTTTTATTCGAGAAAAAAAAAAAGAGAGTGAACTATAATATCTCTACAGTATGGTTTCATGTATGGCCTAACACTTCTTAGCTTAACCTGTACTGTAGGCACTGCCATGTGATCAAGAGGTTTGGCTACGAAATTGCCCTGGAGTTATTTTCCGGGTTATTATTGTCTGACATCCTATTGAAAAAATACTGACATACAGTACGTCTGAAGGTATAGTAGGGTATAGAGAATCGGGTGGTATAACTGCATGTTGAAAATTAATTTTGTATAATGTGTTACGGTATGAATAACGAACTTGGTTGTATTTCATACAAAGTTGCATCATCATCTACAGTATTATTATTTAAATCACAAACAAGTAAATCAGTCTTCTTAATGACACAATATAAACACTTCATTAATGATTCTTTTGTGTGCTTTTTTTAAACTACAGTAGGTCGACTAGACTCATCTACACTGAAAGTGACACAAACATAAAATGAATGTTTAAACAATAAAAATGAACTCACTCTGGTTCTGAAATAATTCTCATGTCGATATATGCTTGGCGAAGACGTTTAACGAATCTTCCATCTCCCATAAATAAGGTTTTACAATACGCTGTGTTCTGTTTCGATAGGTTTTGTGGTATTCGTCTTTTCTCGGTTCCATCACTTAAGGTTACATATTCAACGCACATAGTTGTTATGTCGTCTTGACGTTTTCTAAATTCTTCAAGTTCTCTATCGAACTGTTGCCTATTTGCGTTCACCTTTCTCCAGAATGTTTCATTGAAATGGTTATATAATTTGACATCATACCGATTCCATATTTTCATTTTTTCTCGCATTTTTGGTGTTATAACAAAACGTTTTGTGTCTTTTCTTGCACCTTTTTTAAGATATAAAATATCTTCATATTGTAAGCATAATGTTTGTTTAAGTAATATTAAAGATTCATCGTAATATTCCATGATCATAACTAAATCGAATTCATGTTCTAATTGATGTATTTTATAATTCAATGTTGGTTCATCACTCAGAAATGTATGATCTAATCCAAGATCGTACAATTGGCCATTTGATGCAAGATGTGACATGAAAAAAGGTTTTTTAAAATAACTTTCCGGATCTTCCATAAAAATCTCAAACGCATTAGGCTTATCTTCTAACCCCCAACCTTTGGCCAATTCAAAGTATCCAAAGGCAGATTCAAGTTGGTCTGAAGGTTCTCTTAAGATTGTTATAAACTTAGCATTTGGAACCACTGCATCCATCTCAATTCGGTTGTATCTTGCGTGGTTAGCAATAATGTTAAATCCTGTTACCATCTTTCCATTATACGTTGATCCAAGCTGTAATTCTGTAACCATAGACCTATTGAATAAGTCAGGTGTTGAAAATATATGTCCTGTTTTAGGAAGAGCGAATATTAGAGAATGTTTGTGGCCATATCGTTCAAATAAGGTTCCTGTAGTCGTACTTCCAGTCTTGTGGGTTTTCACGTAAACAATTTGTTTTACCGGTTCACAAGCTCCATGATTAAAGCTAGCATGAGTATGAATATTTTTAATCTTCTTCTTTTTTGCAAATCTGTAATATAGATTGTTATTTAATCAGTGTATTATGTCTGTAAACAATTATAAATACTGTTATTGTTCCTTGGCTAATAACACTTTTCACGCGCATGGCAGAACCGTCGACTCACATGACGTAAACATACTGTACAAACAATTGATCAAGGTTTTAAGGGCGTATAACCAGATAATAGTTCCTCCATTTTATGCGAAGCGATTTAAATTGTTATCTTCATGTTTGATTTTGATAACGTCATCATATAAAAATATGTGAACATATTTGTGTCCCTTAATTTAACCTATGCTACACTGTATATAAATATACAGTATTATACTGTATTATATTGACATAATGATAGCAGAACTCAGCATCACTATAAGCGTAGCGCTTTATACATCAGGTCATAGGATGGAATGAACGTTTTACGTTCACATTGATGCATTTTTAAAATTAAATTAATGTTGGTAAAATTATCTTTTATCACAATGATCACCTAATTCGTGACGAATTAAAACTCTAGTTAATATTACATTGTTAAACTTACTATTAATAATAGTTATAGTGTATTTAAATGTACAAAAGGAACATTGGATTGCACTTTAGTTCAAATTAAAAACGTTGTAAGCCTATGTCATTGAATGCGAATAACTGACTACCGGTACCCATGTACTTCTGGGATTCTGAGGCAGACGAATGTGGAGAAATTAGGTCTACGGTACGCTTTCATGGGAGAAATTGTTAAAAAGTTTAAGACTAAAATATTGGTAATTTTTTCGGCAGACATAAATACTAAAATGAATTAAATTAAAACAATGTATATTGTCGTTTCTTAATCGGCATCCATTCTGAACTTAAATTAAAAAAACAATAATATCAGAAGTTCAAGTTGACTCTAATACTGTAAATCAAGCACGAAATTGTAAATAGATTTCTATACAAGTATTTTCGAAATAAACTTACCCTTCTGTTAACTGTCGATCTATAATGAATACAGACACTAGAAGAAATGTAGATGTTACGAAAAATGTATAAAACAGTCCTTTCTTAATCGCCATCATCGTGGTATTTGTTTTTTATTAACTAAAGCGTCGAAAAGGACGTCTGATGTCCAACTGAGAAATTCGTGTTTGAAGTAAAAAGCCGTATTATTTACACGACATTATTCAAAACAGATTAAGCATACCATGACAATAGTGTTTGTCTGAACACTTAACTAACACTCTTTAACAATCAAACGTTGGACACGATTGATCACCTACGATGACGTCATATGGGTGTTACTCGGCATGCAAATCGAAATCTCTTAATTATTCAACTACATGATTGGTAAACACAATCTCAGAATACGTGTTTTTCATTCGGCAAATTAGGATTCGGCAAACTGGAATTCGGCAAATTGGATACCGATGCTTTTTACACTTATATTTGGTTTGTCTTTATGAAGTTAATAAATATGAAACGTATAGAAATACTTGTTGACGAAATATTGTTGACGTACAGTAACAACGTACTGTGGGATAAAATTGACAATTATATTGAAAAAGTAATAAAACAGTAATAGTACGTTCAAAGAACTTCTGGTAATTGTGTGTAACTGTCAGCAAAAAATCTATTGTATTCAATTGCCGTCTACGCCATACGCAATCAAAATAGTAACTGAGCTAAATATGCCAGAATTCTTGGATTAGACTGGACTTATTTTAAAAGATATGAACACATTAGGAATGTTCTAAATTATAATGTGGGATTCATATATTAAGGTATCAATATTAGTGTATACTATGAATTACATTTTTACAGATATTGAAAAACAACTATAGTGATGTACAATAAGGTAAAATGATATCTTTAATAATTATTTGAATATCAATATTACTGTATTGTTATTTATAGGCCTATATTAATCTGATCATAACACTATGTATAAAGGTAAACTAATAGAAATAATATTTAAAATATAAAAATATGTAAAAAGCAGAAAATAACGAAAAAGGTATAAAAGTTATTAGATATTATATTAAGAATTTATGTATGATTGAATGAATAAGGTTCAAAATGTAAAAAAAAACAAATAAATCTAAACTTATTTCTCCATGGACTGATATAGTAGAATAATAATACATATGACCTACAAAAATCACAACGCTTGATTAGATCTATTCTTAATCCATGATTGATAAAAAGCAGGAATAATAGAGAAACAATATCCTGAATAACACCTAAAACCACTTGAAAGGATAATGTTGATGACGTATTAATAATATAATAAAACTGATCATGCATGAATTAAAGAGCTCCACCGTTGAAATATTAACATTAAAACTGTTGATGGCGATAAGATTTAGGGTTTACCAATTAAGTAAAAAATTGGGTACCACCGTAAATAAAGATTTTAGGGTTTAGAAAGAAATATTTCTATTTGAGAACCGGTACCAATTGGAATAGAAAAAACTAACACAAAACTAACATGTTGATGGCTATAAAAAGCAGGGTTTTTTAAGTTAAAAAATTATTATTGAGGAAGGAAGGAAATTTAGAAGCGGTAACGGTAACCGGAAACCGCGTAGCTTGTTCCATACCATTGCTTGTGCCATACTGCTTTGAAACACCGGTTCTCCGAAGTTAAGCAACGTTGGGCCCGGTTGCGTTCTGGATGGGAGACCGTCTAGAAAATGCGGCGGGTGCTGTATATACTGAAGAGTGATGGTGTAATGGTAATATCGGACTAGCATGTGATAGGCATGGGTTCGAGATTATCTGTACCATATTAATTGCATCCTTAGGCAAGATGCTTTACTCTCATTGCCTCGTCCTTCGGATGGGATGTAAAGCCGTTTCATCGTGTACTTTTAACAGTGCACGTTAAAAAACTTGGTACACTATTCGAAAAGAGTAGGTCGATCGTCTCCCGGTGTGCTGATCTCATGGTAGAATTACTATAGAGGAATTTTTTCATGCAGAAACAATGTACCAACAATGGAGTATGAATAATTATTAATGAATGATTAATTTTGCAATTGGTGAACACATTGTCCTGGTATGCCTAAATTATGTCTGTTTGTATAGCAGTCAATGTATGTACGATGAATGTTTGTAATAGCTTACAATGGTAGTGGGATAAATCGGACCTGCGACTATTCGGCCTTGAGGCTATTCGGTCCGGGGGACGATTCGGCCATGGGCTGTTCGGCCCGGGACGATTCGGCCCTGAGACGAATTTAGCGGCTTTGATATCCATTTTATAAACATAAATTACATTATTTTGCATTTATTTATATTTTAATATTAAATGATGTTCATTTTTTAGCCACGTAAACTGTGAACGATGTAAACAAGTTACGCCCTCATTAGCATCATCATCATTTCAATCTTGACCTAATAGGCCTAATGAATTATAATAAATAATTAAACAACACTTTCAGTTTTAATGATAATATAATAATAAATGATAATATTATCTAGAAAAGTTTAAATAATTGAAAACAACATAAAAAGACAAATGCATAAGACGCACAAATGTAAACGATTTATTAAAACGAAAGTCAAAAAACAAAAACCGAATCGTATTATTGTACTTATCATTTTGGGAAATTTTAAGATGAAAATGAGAATTTTGTATCATTCAAAATATGTACAAGTTCCTGATCATAAGGTCGATACAATTCTTGCAATAATATTCTAGTTTCCTGAAGCATATCTTGATACTTTCTGCTGTTGACTGGTCGTTTTTCACTTGTATTTATTTCATATGGAGCTACAAAATAAGAATAAAAAGGATTCAAACACAAACACGTAGGCTCGGGCTATGTTGGCACGAATCCATACCCCTATTTTGATTCGAGACAGTTGACAGAAAGTCGGAATAAACATTAATCTAGGCATGCGTATAAGTATACGTACTGATATAGACTGTTCTGTCGGTCCATGCCATCGCGTCGCGTGTAAGCAACCTTTTATTATTCTCAAAGTGCAAATCACATACTTACACAATTCAAGAAACTGAAATATATCCCTCAATGTTCTGACAGGCTGATTCCTCAATTCTGTTAATGTCAAAATATACAACTGATTTCGAGGAAACACATCGAGCCAATCTTTCATAAATATACTGTACATTCCAAGTGGTAGCTTATCAAGGTAACCATGAGAATGACTCTAAAAAAGAAAAATTTAAGTTAATAACTGGAGCCTACCTGTAGAGACTTGTGATTCAAACAACATATAAAGAATATGTATTGTAACAATACAATATATAAATTGCAGGTTTAAAAATGTGTGAGGAAGACGCATACGCCAATACGCATTGTTTGATCATTGTAAGCAACGCAATGACGTAAGCGCAATCACGATGATCTTTACCTTACAGAATTCTAAATGATGTACACAATAATATGGCGAATGTATCAGAAGACATCTTTTAAAACAGTCAATAGCTTTCACCGTCTGATTATGGAAGTCTGTAGGTGATCCCTTCGTCCTTCCATACGGAGAATAGTTGTACCCGGAATAATATCGATCCACAGGGTCTCTTAAGATAATTATAATTTTAGCATTTGGAGTAGCAGAGTACAAGAGTTTTGGAATTGTCATGGAAAATTGTTCATCGATCAATTCGTATTTGCTGAAGAAGTTTCCAACGGTTCCATAACTGGTACTAACAGAGGCGTCACCAAACACTTTTGGATGGAAATACTTATATCTGTTACTTTTGCCAATCTCTTTGACAGCGCCTTGTGTACGGTAGAAATGAAGATACCACTCGATACTGGACTGAGGTTTTCCAATTGTATTTGTTGTTTTGGAAGCTAAAAAAATAAATATAATATATACAGTATTCTCTTCTGATTTTATTAATCTTCATTTTTCATGTTTTTTGGGGAATACACCTTTAAGTACCAGATAAACGAATGGTATTTTAAAGGTATACTGATAGGTGTTGTAGAAAACTTGTGTAAACATCAGTCCGTAAACTGCATTGTTGTAAGCAAACATTTCAAAGTATGTATACAGACAGATGACCCTTCACGTTTTTACCTTCAACCTTGCAGGGTCAAACTGGGCATATGCCTATATAAAGCTTCCTCTCTAAAAAAAACATAGAAAACATCATAATTATATTTATCCAACAAAAATGGCTCTGAAATAGATTGAAAAACATACCTTCTTTTTGGCATGTTGGTACTTTCTCTGCGCCATACTGTCTCCATGGCCACCAATGAGGTTCTTTGCAAACTTCTATCACATCTGGGTGTTGTATAATTTTATACCAAAGGTCTGTAGTACCACACTTAGGAAACCCAGCAATGTAGAAGTAAGGTAGGCACATTAGTTTGTCATCTTTATTGTACCAGCACGGTGCTTTGAAATCAGGATGGAAAGTTTCAGGAATAACTGCGTACACCTTTCGTTCATGCTTCAGTGAATCGCTGATTACTACTTGCTTTTTAAATGCAGAATTACTTACTTTTAATGTTGAAAATGTCTGATAAAAAGTCAAATAAATTATGAAGATAAAACATACTACACATGTTAGGTATACCAGTCTGTGTAGGCCTACCATTGTGATAGGTCTAGACAAAGCCATGTGCTGCTTAAATCTATAAATCTACTGCACTTTCGCACTTACCTAATTTAAAAGCATTCACCCGCTGCTGCTGCAGTTATAGGTGCGAAAGTGCAGTAAAGCCAAATTGGGTAGGTCCGTGCTTAAACTATGTAAGTTTCAATCTGTAGGTAGGCCTACAAATAGTATTACTTCTAGGAAAATCGTCGCACTGATCTTTTCACAGAAACAAGTATGTAGGCCTACACATTTCAGATTTGTCTCTTTATGTAGGCCTAAATTTCACTCTACAGTAATAGTAATAGTAAGTATAGGAAAGTATAGGTATACTGTATATATTCTTTGGTATAGATTCTTTTGATAGGTTCTTTGTGTATTAAGGCTTGAGGTTACGATTGCTTTTCAAGTTGCCCGTTGAAGTGTATCGCATTCTTCTTAATTTCGTGATCCTTTTTCTCTCTATTATGTGCTCAAACAATGGGGCAGAGAGTGTAAAGGATAAATACAGTATATTATTATATATACATTAATTATATAATATATTACATTAATTATAGTTATTGGAATTTATTACCGTCATCTGGAATTCTCCCTGACATTCGCATTGGACGCAAAAAAATGTCTTATCCTATGTTTAGTTGCGTGTGTGGGGGTTCGCTTAGTCAACGAATTTAACGACTTTCACAAAATTTCAAGTTTCACATATTTCTTTGGAAAAAAATAATTTTAACTGGAACGCTACAAAAATAATCCTCCGCTTCATCACTGCATGGATACCTAATAATGACTACAACGTATCTTTGTTACGTTACTATCAATCCATTTTCATATCACGCAATCCATTTTTCAACAATATAATAGTATAATGATTGAATAGTGAGGGATTAGTTACAGTGTCAGATTTTTCATTTTACTGAATATCCAAAGATCAAGCATTCACACATGAACTTTGCGTCAAAAAATTCATTTGCCATTTATCATGAATTGTACGTACCATTTGCAGCCATCTAGGGGTGTCATTTAACAATTCGCTTCGACACAGCCCACACGATGGGGGTCCTGTGGCTAAAATACTCAGTGTCTACAGCCCTGAATTCTTTCTCCTTTTCTTTTATCAAAAGCGATAGGCCTAAATACCAAAGATCTAAGGGCTTATCATCTCTATGGTAAAAACTCGACATGCACGATGTAAAAACTCGACATGCACGATGTGTGAAATCTCGACATGCGCGATGTGTAAAAATTCGACATACGCGATGTGTAAAAACTCGACATGCACGATGTGTAAAAACTCGACATGCGCGATGCGTGAAATCTCGACATACGCGATGTGTAAAAACTCGACATGCACGATGTGTAAAAACTCGACATGCGCGATGCGTGAAATCTCGACATGCGCGATGTGTGAAATCTCGACATACGCGATGTGTAAAAACTCGACATGCACGATGTGTAAAAACTCGACATGCATGATGCGTGAAATCTCGACATGCGCGATGTGTAAAATCTCGACATGCGCGATGTGTAAAAACTCGACATGCACGATGTGTAAAAACTCGACATGCACGATGTGTAAAAACTCGACATGCATGATGCGTGAAATCTCGACATGCGCGATGTGTAAAAACTCGACATGCATGATGCGTGAAATCTCGACATGCGCGATGTGTAAAAATTCGACATGCGCGATGTGTAAAAACTGGTTTGATGGTTTAATAGTTTTAAATTTATAAATCGTAAAATACAAATAGTCTCTATGCGCTGTTTAGCACAAGTTTCTAAATGAAAAAGTTGACGTAAAATAAACCATGAAAAGGCCTAATAATCCGAATAAATTGACCAAGACAACAGAAAAAAGGTCCGAAAGCGGCTATAGGCCTATAAGAGTAAGGATAATAATATAACTGTAATATTCAATACGAATTAACATATAACATGTAATGTTACTTGTTATTTGTGTTTCGATTACTTGGAATTGTAAGGTGCCGGACTATCTACCATATTTATTTCTTAAGATTAATTAAATCAGACTTTGAATATTTTATTTTGTAGTTTTAATATAGTTAATCACTTCCATAGAAAAAAAATGGAAAAAAAAATGTTTTCACTTATAAAATGACAAAATAAATGGTTACATTCAACCAAAAATCCATTGGCTGGCAGCCAATTTGACAATTTTTTGCTTTAAATTACATTTTTTCAGGTAAATACATTTTTTTAGATCCAATTTTTGGTCAAAGTGGATAACTATTATGTTACATTAAAATGAAATATTAAAAAAAAATGTTTTAAGAATTATTTTTTCAGGGGGACAATACATCTTTAAGTGTTTATCATTGGACAGAGAAAAATTAATACCTAGTTTTATCTAGTAAAACAAGAAATGGAATCATGTACATAATATATTTCAATGCAGACTTTTTATTTGGAACCTTTTTATAAAATTACATTATCAAAAGGACGGAAATAGTTCTATTACATAAAATACCTATCTATACCTTACATAACTATATTATTTATAATTAAAAATTATTAATTTTAAAAGCGAAAATAGTAAGTCAATTACTGTATTTATAAAGCACAATATACCCAACGCATTAAGCGTGGTTCCCGTAACGTAACCCAGCGACGTATCGACGCAAAGTGCTATCACAAGTGGGAACCGACGACGCAATAGTGCTGCAAACATCGTAGGTTTGATTTCACGCAGGTGGGGGCAAACACAATGATTGGAAGGGCATTTTCTTGCGTTGCGTAGGTTGCGTTACGTTGCGTCGCAAGTGGAAGCTTTAGAGGACGGACGGTTTGGGACGGACGGTTGTTAAATAATGTTTAAATCTATTAAAATGATCATTCAATTACTGTATCATAAAAATGTTGAAATTGATTAAAATGGCACAAAAGGTGCATTGGTTATGCCACTAATAATTGTTCTTTGCCATGTAGAAAATGATGGCAAGCGGAGACGTCACAATTCGAAATTAAAAAGTATAAAATTGAAAACGCCCAGTTTTTACCTTAACTAAACAATGTAAATAACCACGATGACGCAATTATATTACTATTTCCATAAATATTGAGGAATTAACTTCTTTCATCTGAAATTAAATTGCAGAAAATTGACTCATTGACGTCATGTTGATGTTAATTGAACAATGGAGGAATTCTTCATGCTTTAAACAAATGGAGCCTTATATTTCAGGGTCTTCTATTCTTTGAATACGCCCAAAAGAAAACAAAATCACAATAACTTTGTGGGAAAATCATAATTTAAATGCCTGTGACATCAAAATGCAATGTTTTTGTATCCATAACAAACTAAATTTTAAAACATACTCACACATAGAAATATGAATTATACAACTTTAAAATGAAAACAATTAATCTTAAATTCACATAATAATTACATGGTGTATATATACATAATTAAAATAGTAACAAGGTATAAAAGAGTTAATCGAAAAAAAAGTATAGAACATTTTTGTTTTAGGGCCCAAATGACATTGGGTTTTTTTAAAAAGGGGGAGGAGAGTTTAAAAAACATTTTTCTTTTTTAAAGAGAGTGTTGTGGCCTATTAAAAAAAACTGTATTATTGTTAATCTTCAATTTATTATATATACTATTCATTTATGACCATGTACTGCATGACATACAGAATTACCTACTTACAATTAGTACAGATTTAGAAGACATTATTATTTTATAAAAATCAATAAATCAACTAAACATTTAGTTTTTCATTTGATAAAGAAAACAATACAAACAAAGCTAAATACTGTTCCAAAATTACTATATCAGTTATGTTATACAATATTTGATAACTGTATTTTAAACAATAGATTACAAAAATAAAATACAAGAAAAACAATCTTTCAAAATATCAATTGTTATACAATATTTGATAACTGTATTTTAAACAAAGTAATAGATTACAATAATAATAAAAGAAAGCAATCTTTTAAAATACCAATTAACATATTCATGTGTCAAAATATGTATATGGTACATATCTATGATTACAACTGTACAATGAAGAGACACAAACAGGGTTGTTGGTAGTCTATGAGTTACCTACCTGTATAGACTTTACAGGTAGGGATTTCATGATATAAACTATTGTAACTCAAAATGGTACGTTCAAGTCCTTTAGGAATGGTACTGTTTGAGGGGCGCACCCAGGAGGGGTATATACATCCAATCACAGAGACCTGTATTTTTTGTATCACTATGGAGACTACCTCGTTTGGTTCTTAAGGAGTGTCTTTAATAGAGTAATTGAATTTTGACTAACGCATGCCTAAGTATTATTTCGCTGACTTTATTTTAGCATTTTTGTCAAGGTATATATAACATCATAGAAAATAATTATACTTCACTATTCCATAATAAAATTGTTCTCTCGGTTTTTAACCAAATGTAATAGGACACATAATATAATTGCATAATATAAAGACTTGAACCCTGTTGCCATCATAATACACAGGGGGCACTCGGTCGGAGTGTCATCTGTTGTGTTATGTCATACACAGGTATACACCTGCTCCATTGGTAGCGTCTCCTTGTAAGTCCACTTGGTACAGAATGCCAGCAGGATTCAAAGAGGTTGAGAACTGTGCTATACATCCCACAAAACCAGATGTAAAATAACCTCCTGTGAGACTAGTCACATCGCTACTATGGCCACCTGAAAAATAACAAAACAATTTCAGGAATGGCAAGGCCGAACACGTTTTTCCCCTTTAGGCCCTGTTTCTGCTGCAAAAAAATAACCGGTTGAAAACCGTGTGAATAAATTAACCCCATTCATTTCTTTTGAGCAGAAACAGGACAAATTTTCAATAACCAGTTAAATGGCAGCCTGAAAATAACGGTTAAAACACTCAAGCGATTTCGGTGTTAGAACGTCATTTAACCGGTTATTGCTGTTTAACTTTTAGCTGCAACGCAAAATAACAGTTATTTGATGGACAGCTGCGAACCTTTTGTCAACTAAACTGCAGTAACATTTGAATTGACCGCCAGTGCCCATTGCATTTTAGGTACTGCTAACGATTTCCGCCGACGACAACCCACAGATTTAAACGGTTATTTTGGAGCAAAGATTTAGCAGAAATGCAGTCGATATACAAATTATATTTTAAATATATTTTGATATAAACGGTTTATTCGGCGCTATGCAGCAGAAACAGACCCTTAGTTAACAAACTAGGTCCTAGAAGTAATACCTGAATAATAAATTATTATCTGTTTTTTGTTCATATCCAAAACAATCGAAAATTGCATGTTAGCGGGAGGCTGGAGCATGGTTCAAAATATCGGGGAAATCCTGCGATTATCGGGAGACTGTGACAGTACTTACCAACATACAGAAGACTTGTAAATGTGTTTAGTCCTGAATTACAACAAGGGCTGGAACCTGTTATGAGTTGATTACCACCGCTGGGGTTGGTTACGCTCATTGTTACAGTATTACCATTTCTAAGATAAAAACAGAATACCAAAAAATATACACCATGAGTTAATCAAAGATGCTTTACCTAACTTATTTCTCCATGCTTTACTTAAAGATAGGAAATTAAACCATGCATGAACGCACACCTTCAAAAAAATTTGATATACATACAATAGCAAGATAATCACCAATTGCAGGATGGATAAACTATTTTATGCTTATAATCTAAGGGTACGTTCAGACTCACGGCATGAAGGTAGCGTTATATAAGTAGCATACATATTTTCGGGTCTGAACTAGGATGCAAATTAAGAGTTAGGCAGCTGTTAGGCCTCCCCAGTGGCGTTAATAACTATTTAATAACGTTAATCCAGTGATGCACCATAAAGTTACAGCTTCATTAAATATGCATATTATGGAAGTATGAATCAAGATTATCAAGTTCTCATCTTGTAAGAAATTTGATGTTGATCATAGAGGTACAGTAGCCTATGTTCAAAACCAGACATATAAGCTCCTTTGGATTTACATTGTTTCTTCAAACAAACAAGTGTGACTAAACTTATAGAAAAAACACCAACCTGTCTACATTTACATTGTAAAAGCCATTCTCAACAATCAAGTCTGTTGCCAACCTGCCGATGCCTGACCCGAGGTTAAAGGTGAACTCAATTCGACCTGATTTTATACCAAGAGCAATAAAGTCATCTTCCATGTTTTCACCATTCCATAGTATTAAACTATCCACACTGGCATCGCGAGTATTAAACACTATAGCAAACCTATTGCTGTTAAAATCGCTGTTAAAAGAACAAAATATACAAATAATTTATTTTATTTATCAATTTTATTTTATGTCGTTAGGCATGTGGCCAAAGATTACAAATAGTAACTCATCAGATAAGTGGTATTTTTAATATTTTGAACCAATAACTTGAGCCAATAACAATGTTATACTATTTTATAAATGTGTTTACATCATGTTGATATAAAGGTTGCGGTACACCACGTATATTAGTTCTGAAAAGAACTGTTGAGTTTCTCGACGTTTCGTTCAATATGCTTTGATCATACTCAGGAGTGAGATTGTCATTCTTACTCCTCAGGACGATCAAAGCATATTGATCGAAACGTCAAGAAACTCTGCAGTTCTTTTCAGAACTAATATACGTGGTGTACTGCAATCTTTATATCAACATTCGATTTCGCCATGCAAACCTTCAAACAATATATGTTTACATCATGTTTACTGAGAAAAATATCAAGTACCTTGCAATGATCTCACGTCCATACTGAAGATAGCTACGACCACTAAAATCAGCTATGTTGAATACATTTGGACCTAAAAAAATAAGAGAAAGGATAATAATTATACACAGACTAATACAATAATAATGCAAGTATTGAAATGTTGAATTGTATAATAACCTCAATTGTTTACATACCTTGTTTTTCAAAAGAAATTATAAAATCTTACTATTTGTTGTATTTCAATGCTAAGAGGTAAATTCCCTTTTAATTATATCCTGTCTTTCTACAACTATAGTTTTCTTTAAAAACAATATAGAGTAGAACCCTTTTGGGAAACCCTATTTAGGGGACACCCTCATTAATAAAATTTAAAACGAGAGGAAATATATGTTTAAACACTGCAGCTAACTCCTATCCAGGGGACACCCCTATTTTAAAATGACACTCTACAAAGGTGTCCCTTATTTATTTTAATTCAATAAAGAACAAAGAATATCCCATTAACAAACTCTTTGTTAATAAAATTTAAAATTGAATCAGATGATATTGAATGCCTTCCAGGAATTCCAGAAGGTCATATCCAAAAAATATGTCAAATTTATTGATAATCAAATTGAAATTATCAAAGAAGGAAGACAGTGATGAGATATGATGGAAATATTGATTAAAACTAGCCAGTTATTTGATTTCCTGTCAATTACGTTGTTGGCTATATGCTAGGTGTCTGTCTCAAAGGACAAAGGCATCCGGCTTTCATAAAACATTGTCAGCGGCAAGCCAAACAGTTTAGTTTTTCAAAGAAGTCAGGGTGGGTGCCTGTAGTGTCTGCTAACGTCACAATAAAAAACAAGGTAAGTTTTTTCATGCATTATTAATTCTATTTTAAAGCTTTGTCATGCATACATAGTTTGATATTACTTAATACTTTACTTAAAAAAAGAAAAAGCTTAAAGCACCTTGGTAATTAAAAGAAAGGATGCAGTATAACCATGGTATAACCCTTCGTTAGGACACCCCTATTCATGTGACACTTTCCTGTGAAACGAATAAGGGGAAATATATGTTTTAAGCCTCCTTGTTTGTAGAGAAGCTTTCTCCACAGTTTTGGGGTTTTGTTTCCTACTACTAGCTGTAGAGTCGCAAACGCGACTCTACAGCTCACTATGGGGGTCGGTTGGTCCGTCGGTAAACATTAACTCAAATTTGCGCACACTACTGCAGCCATGTATATGGCCTTTTTTACTGTAGAATTTATTGTGTACTTAACTAATTTGTATGCTTGGAATTTGAAATCAGATTATAAAGGTTTTTTGTTACTAACTCATTCACTGCTAATTTGTAGATTAAATTCTCATATTATTTTGTTTTAAGTAAGACGTTATTATTCTATTCAATTTGTCTATCACCTGTATGCATAGCCGATTCTTGGTATGTCCATACTCTATCTACTTGTACAGTATAATAGACAAACTGTGACACCTGTATCATGGGCGATAAACCAATCTAACTTTAGCATAATACAGGCGACAAATTTATTTCAAGAAAGTTTAATTAGATAAAGAGCCATGGTTTTCTTGTAATAAAATTTGACATAAACTGTATAAAACAAAATCAACCACCTAGACATAGTAACACTTTTAAATGAGCAAATTAGCATCTTTTTGTGTCAATATTATTATTAAATTTAAAGCTTAAATTCAACTCAATTATTATCGTTTGAATTATACATATGAATGCTATTTACAACAAAGGACTTCCTAGTTCTACATAAATTAACTCTTGGTGGTTGTAGTCTAATGCCAGATCTATTAAAACTAACAGTAATAAGTGGGGTCTTTCATCATAATATTTTCAACTTTTCTTAAGATACATTTCTCATAAATCGATGAGCAGGCATTACAGTAGATCTGTTTTAACAATACTATATATAAATCCATGAGTACTGCTTTTTGCTACAGTCAATAAAATTAACTATTTTGCAAAACAAGTAGCTTAGAATGGTTTACTAAGAATTTCTAGGACTTAACTTAATTATAAGTTTCCTTCCAAGCAAATTTAAAAGGTTATGTACCCTGGATACTGTCATTCAAAAATTACTCAGTCTCAGTTTAGAATTTTATTCTTTCATGATTATTATGTACTTGTTAGTCTAGTTTATAGATGGCTTTTCACTTCATATTGGAAAGATAATATGGGCAGTTTTGAAAAAAATGGCTCCTTTCAGTTTTTGCCTAGTATAACTAAATTGAAGCCATTTCCAGATTACAGAATTATTCTGAAATATGTGCAAACATAATACTATTTTTGTGTCAAAAGATTATCTTCTTATGTGTTTGCAAAAAAATATTATGCCCGATTATGATGCAGAAATGGTCAGGAGTGTAACACTTTATTTGGACATGAAAAAATGCATACGCATTTTCAATGATCTAGTACACTAAAACCACTCCTCAAATTTAACTGGCAGATGCATATTCTGAAAAATTAAATTGTATAAATTTAAAAAAAAGCAATCATGATGACATTTATCTTGTATACGTTACTTAAAATATTTGATATGACATTAATAAACCACTTTTTAAAAAACGAGGACAAATTGCAATATTTGGAAGAAATATTAAAAATATTAAATTAAGGTAGGAAGTTAAGCCATTTTTCTTTCTTGAATGTTGACAGTAGTTGTTGTGGCACTCAAAAATATGATATTGAATGCAGTTATCAATTTAATGAATGAATGGTTCATAATTGCCTATCAACTACCCCAAAATGTCAGGAGTGTAACATGGTTAAAGTATATTAGAATTGCGATTAATGTATTATTATTGTTATAAGTACAGTATTTCCCATTAGAATTGTAATGTTTGTGTAAACACACATCTTTTTTACCACTATTATGTCTACCTCATGATTTTGTTTTGCTCTCATAACCATGCTAAAATAGTAAATACTAATGTCAGGAGTGTAACACCCCACAGAGCAATGTACTGTATAGCATTTCAATAGCGGAACACTGTATTGCCATACCCTGTCATATGAAGTCCAAATTTTCAGTATTTATTGGTTTTACCAAGTTGTCATTTAAAAAAATAGTTACAAGCTTCTGTACAACAGATTATTTTAAAAATAAAAACTTTTAGCATACTGGTTTTAAAACATATGATTTTTTTTTTATATTTATTTTATTTTTTCTATTTTTGTCTACTGTATGTAAAAAAATTGTATTTTTTCTGTTATCCAATTAGTATACTGACAGTTGAAACTTACAAATATTGTAAATACTAATAAATACTTATAAAAATCAAAAGAAGTATTTACATATTTTTCTCAAAAAATAAAATTGTTTTTTTGTATTAAACATGTAAAAAAAAAGGTTAATCAAATTGTTTTGTCAGATCCTTGATTTGTTCCCTAGAATTTAACCTTGTGTCAACATAATAAGACATAAATGGTAGAAATATATGCAACTTTCATTTTCAGAAAAAAAAATCGATATGTCCCAATTTGGAGCCATTTTTTTCAAAACTGCCCATATACCAAATAAAATAATGCATAAATATTATAAAAAAGACATGGGACAAGTCTTGGTACTTTTAATAATATAGCACATCGAAACAATTCATATAAAAAAAAAGGAAACAAATCTGTGAAATTTGATTTTGCAAATAGGAGTTTAAAAAAATTTAAAATATCTATTTTAAACTTAATCTAGTGAGAATTAAAAAATAATTGTATTTTTTATATTGTGATATTCTAGTAAATAATTACAACTACAGTACTGTATTGTATAAATTATATTATTAAAATACATAATTCAATTTTCTTTCTCCTTTCAGAATGAACAAGTTTCTCATTGCATTTCTAGTGCCATGGATTCTCTTATGCGATGGTCAGGAGAAAAGTTTCTCATCGTCTGTTTCAGAAGTTGATCCTGATCCAGATCCTGATCCTAATCCTAACCCAAATCCAGACCCGGATCAACAAGTCTGTCCAATAGAATGCCCAACAGGTCCAGCTGGTGAACCAGGAAAGAATGGTTCTCCTGGTCAACCAGGAATTGCAGGCCAACATGGAAGCCCAGGTGTGCAGGGTTTAGACGGACAGTCTGGTGTGCCAGGGTTAACTGGGCTACCAGGAGAACCAGGACAGAAGGGAGAAGATGGGGCACCTGGTTTACATGGCGTTCCTGGACTAATGGGTCCACCTGGCCCTCCAGGTACAGGTACTGGTGTTGTCAATCCAGGTGAGGGAGGAGGCATACTTGAAGAGGGTTTGAGTTCGTATCAATATTCTGCATTTACAGCTGTTCGTACAACCGTATTAAAATCCAGCAACGCTGCACAAATCTTAACATTTGACGCAGAAGTAACTGATGTTGGTAAAGATTTTGATCATCGCTCAGGGTTATACATCTGTGACACGCCAGGTGTTTACCACTTCACGTTTCATGCCATGCGACAGAGCAGCGCTGAGGATGTTTATGTGAAGCTTATGCACAATGGAAAATTAGTCGTCTCAGCTTTTAACGCTGATCAGGACGATCACTCGGACATTGCAAGTAACACAGCTATAATCGTACTGAGATTTGGCGATCGTGTATACTTGGAAGTTCCTGCTCATAATTCTGTATACAGTAACAGTCACAGACCGACAACTTTCAGTGGATTTCTTCTTATTCATGGTCGCAACATTAACTGATTATAAAGCCTTCAGACAAGACTAAAATCTTTTTTATATCAATATATGATTAATATACATATCAATGTTTAATCAGAAAATTCAATAACACGAAACAAATCACTTTTACTTACCTTTATATCTGGTATTATATTTTGAATTAGTACAGTATATTAAATGCTAAATGAATCAAGTATTGAAACTTAACTAATTTGAATTTGCTTATTTTGTAATTACAGTAGAAACACTATTGAAGGGACACTTTGCCATGATACAAGAAGAAATGTATATTTTAACACTATGGCCAACTTCAAGGGGCCACTTGGATTATTATATGTTTATCGCTTTCACAGCTGATTTCTAAAGTGGTTTATAATTAAAGATGTATTGTCCCCCAAAATCACAAAAAATGAAGAATAAAATCCGATTTTAAATAGGCCATTTTGCAGCTTTTAGAAAGTTATTCACTTCTATATATTTTAACCAAAAACTCATTGTCTGCCAGACAATTTAAGTAATTTTTGCATTAAATTACATTTTTTCAGTTAAGTAATTTTTTCTTGATTTTTTGGTCAAAATGAATAACTATTAAAATGGCAAATTCAACAAAAAATGTTTAAAAAATTATTTTTTCAGGCGGATATATTATATCTTTAAGAGGAGATAATTTTGAAATAAAAACTATTCTTACTTTGACCACATAGATCTCCAAAATAGTCAATTGTGCACAAGCATGAAGGTTGTCCATTCTCATTTACATAACAGGTGCCACCGTTCTGACATTGTTGACTACTTGCTAAGTTATCACATGCGCTTTGATCACATACGTCACCTAAGGATAAAAAGGCATCATTATAGTAAACATATAATTCTTAAGACTATGTTGAAAATGTTCACGGTCAATAAGATTAACTCAATTGTACTGATTCCCAAAGCTATACCCACACGTTTAACATCTGTGTAATTAGTCTGCTCAATGCGATCTATACCTCATCTTTACGATTTCAAATTAACCTTAATGATATTTTAATTATTTATAACATATGAAGATTGTCATTTTAACTGTTATATCATAGATATACATTAAACAAAGGTAAATAAAGTATTAAAATATGTACGGTGTCAACTAATGCACTATTTCTTACCAAGATATCCCGGTAGACATTGACAGATAAATCCATTAGGAGCGTCTGTACAAGTAGCCCCATTTTGGCAGGGATCTTGGAGGTTACAGACACTGTCTAAACACTCTGATACATCTAAACCGTCATCTGGACTACTCAGATCAACATCTTGAGTATTGATGTCAACTGTTACAATGCAGCCAACAAAACCTGCCAAAATAAATTGATTACATGTTTTTTTTATCTACTTCCCACTCACATGTATGCTCATAGAAATGTACACGCTTAAGCTTGGTTCCCACTAGGACGTAACACAAAGACGAGTTGACCAATGACAAGCGACAGTCGAATAAATCTATCGCTTGTGATTGGTCAAATCCCTTACGTTGCGTTAAGGCCAACTCAGACAGCGTCGTACGACATGGCACGACGAGTCGTCTTGTCCGGAAAAAAATGTTTAAAGTTCTCGCGACGACCTAAGAATTACGCCCGACGCTATCGCAAGACGACTCGTCTCGTCGGGATTCAACTCAGACAGCACCAACGAGTCAAAACGTTTCGTCAGGCCTCGTCGTAGGACGCTGTCTGAGTTGGCCTTTACGCCGTTGTGTTACGTCTCCAGTGGGAACCAAGCATTAGTGATGTCTACTTCACTCTATATGAGAATAATTCAATGTTCAAGTATAACCACTCTCCCTAATTTAGGCTAAATTCAGATACAAAACCATTTTCTTTTCAAAATTCTATTGTTAATACAATCTAAGTTTTTATATTCCAAAATCTTCCTCAAATTTCATCTTATACTTAGTCATATACAATATTATTAGTATATAATAATAATAATATACCACATTTATATAGCGCCCTTTTATCAATAATGCAATAGTGTATTAGTATACAAATAATGAATGTCTATATACGGTAATAATAATCAACAAACACTCAAAGCGCTCTGATCTTTACGAAATAACGCTATATAAATGTCGCATTATTATTAATAATGTTTAGTTGGAGGTGAAAGATGAAAATAAATAAATAATAATAGGCCTAATGATATAATAGTACATACCACTGTTGAACAGAATTTCTGTAGGCAGGCTTACAGTAGACGGAATGCCACCTACAAATGTAATTACACCTGTGTCTAATCCCACACTTGACCCTTGTGTTGTACCAGTCACAGCAAAATCATCATTCAAACTTAAAGAGCCATCTTTTATGTTTCTGGAAGCCCTGACAATGTTCCATTCATTCAGCCTTACTACAGTAGAGCTAGTGAGGATCAAACTTCCTGTTGAAATTAAAGAATAGTAAACATTTAGATAGGGTAGTGAAGATAAACTGGTTATAGCTACTATTAAGCTATTGAGTCTAACAATTAATATTAGGCTTTAAAAAAAACAAACAAAATACAAAAATAAGTTAAGTTCCTACATATTCAGACTGTTTCATGAAGGATTTATCAATTTCGTGTAGTTTGTGAAAAATATTTTTTAAAGGTAATTTTAATTTAGTTAACAGGGCTAAAAATATCTAACCATTAGAAAGAATATGCAGCACTGGCCCAAGAATATACAGCACTGGCCCAAGAATACACCATACTGGACCACAAACATGTGTAATTATGGATTAAGCGAGTCAGATGGCCAAGCGGTTAAGGCAGGGGCGCCGTTTACCGTACCCAAAAAGCCAACAATATCGGCACGGTAGGGGGTTACCCCGGTGAACTGGTTTACAAAATAGTCCCTGTATTACCACCTATATGATAGGACAGTGATTAATTTACTATTGCTAATCCTTGACCACATGTGCCTAAAGACATAATACAATTAATGTAATTAATGAGTAATTATTTTCTACTACTATTCATACCTGATCCCAAGTTGAATGCGAACTGAACACTGCCATTTACTAAGCCAAGGCCAATGAAATCATTGTTTTCACTGTTCCATAAAAGTAATCCATCATTGTCTTCAGGCTTAAACTCTATTGTTATCTCTGTGTTCGAAGACGTTACAAGTATGAAGTTGAAGGATAGGTATGATAATGCTGTAAATGATGGAACACTAATTGTGCTCACTGAAAAAAAGAAGACAAAATAATTAAAATCAATTTTGAAATATTTACACATTTTTGTAGTTTAAATAATAATAAAGAATTAATATTTGACATATTCTTTTATCAATAATGTTATACATCTAATTACTCACAACAAAATATTGGCAGAATAAAAGCCTTACCCGTGTCACATGTTTGACCTGTCCACCCTGAGGTGCATATACATTCAAATTGTTGGTCACTGATAATACGGCATATTCCATTATTTAGACAGGTAGAGCTGGTACATGGTGAAAATGAGCAATAACTGATATCTCTTCCACTTAATGCTGTTTCCCATGGCAATGAAAGGAATGTAGTTCCACCAATCTAAAAATAAGCAATAAGTAAAATCATTTGTGTGGCATTCCTGCAGTAAATTGTATTCAAAATTAAGATAATGTTTTTCAATTTTATATCTCCTCAGTGGTTAATAATGTCTCTTCACTTTTTTTTTCTGTATTATAAAAGATAGAGAGTTTCCAACTGCATCCATACATACATAAGAGGTATCAAATTACATGAATTGTAATTATAGACTTTAATCTGACTGAATACCTCTTGTAAATCCTCATTTACAAAACAAAAGTTCAACTACGAACCTGAAGATCTTGGATACACCCAGAGAATCCAGTAACAAATCCACCTTCTGGATGAAGTATTGTAAAGTCCTGAAGACCTCCAATGAATAGGCTGCTGTCTGCTGTTAAACTAACTGCTGTTCCTCCCGCCTGGATGGTGTATCTTATGTTGTCTACATACAAATCAGCAGTACGTGCCATTCTTGTAACAGTAATTTGATGCCAACTATTCAAACTTATTATGGAACTGCCAACAATTGCTGTTGCTCCCCCTGGTAAAAAAAAACAATGATATTCAAAGTAGAAATATGGCTGACATATGAACTAGAAAAGCAGTAATTCATTATCATTTTATTAAAATGTTAAAGGATATATTGATTGTATTGATTATTGTAGATAATAAAGGGGGAAAAAGAAACTTGAAATAACTGTCAAAGTTGAAGAAAATATATTTATTTATTTTTAATTTATATATTTTTTAAATTTTAATCTGGTGGCCATGACTTAAAGTTTGTCTCCAAACCTATTTTGGCCTCCTTCTGCACACTTTTTAAAAAACCTAGTGTAACTTTGTTTTTTCAATGTTAATTTGTTTTATGTGAGTGCAGAGAAACAATAAAAACAAACAAACAAAACAAAAATCGGGTCTTCTGTTTGATGTTCACACCCTACAACTAAACCAATTGAACATTCATGCTATGAGTTTGATTAGATAACAACTATTGACCAGCAATGTGGTAATGTAAATCAGCACTTGTTCTTAACTGCAAACACAAGCAAGACAGGTTATCTATATGTAGTATATGGATCAAAATGACAAAAATACTAACCCATTTTGTATCTAAATTGTACCATGCTATTTATGATGCCAAGGGCAAAGAAATCACCAGCAGTGTTGAACTGATCCTCCATGTACAACAGGAGTCCTGAGCCAGACGTTGGCCTGATTGAAAGACTAATACGAGTTTCTTGATTCAGACCAACAGGGGAACCAAACGTGATAAAAGATGTGTCACTGAATTCTGGTATCAAGGATGTTAAATCTAATATATTGTGGATAAAAAATAATAATTTACATCAAAGAAATTATTGTATATTATGGGAATAAAATATATATAAAATTATTTAAAACTCAAGTAATAGTATCTGTTTTTTAATAGAGGGGAAAAAAATAGAAAAAAAAAATGTAATAGTATTTCATTGGTATTTTTAAAAAGATTCTATGAATGTATCACCTGTAACTAATAATTTAATTTTTTTTGGATGTTCATTTCATATGCATCCAACAGTGAGAAATTGGCCAATTACAGGATAGATAACCTATGGTTTATCATCCTTATCTCATTTTAGATTTGGAGTAGAAACCGTTACAACTATGAGTTAGGATTAAACCCTGTGCCTTGGAAGCCAAGCTACACCTCCACTACTACTTGATTATACCATTATTGTTAAGGGATGTTTTTTATTTAGAAACAAATTATTAATTTGTTATTGTTGCGTAGAACTCACCTAAGTTGTCTGAGCACGTCACACCGGTTTTCCCAAGGGGGCAGGAACATGTGAACGTGTTCGTACCAGAAATACACGTAGAGCCAGCTGCACAATTATTGTTTAAACAAAAGTCTGTGCTGGACTCGCAATTTGTTCCTGTAAACCCAGGCTGGCAGTTGCAATTGTAGGAGCCAGGGATTGTTACACATGTAGCCTGGTTTAAGCAGGGTGTAGCCTGACAAAGGTCTTCATCACACTGTGCAATGTTAGCCCCGCTTATGTATCCACCAGAGGAGAAGCTAAAGAAACAATACAAACATATATTTATACTATGATTTAATAACTATGCATTGTTAGTTATAAACAAACACTTCTTAATACTGATTGCAGGAATGACATCCACAGTATAAAACAGAATTCATTGTCATTAATCCGATTCTTGATAGAAACATACAATTCTCACTATGTGTTTTTCATTGGGGATATGTTGTATTTAGTCATTCAAAGTAACATATAAAGATAGTAAGATTATTTCCTTTTTTGTCTTAAGCTCTGTCTACACTATCAAACTTTATGTGACAAACAAATGTGATGTGCCCATATATGGGCATGATGATGTCATATCACTACCATGTTTGGGCATGTCACTACCATACTTGGGCACATCACACTTTTTTTGTCAAACTAGTTTGATAGTGTAGAAAGAGTTTTATACCTGATTCACAAGTACAACAATATTACAAAATGTAACATATTGATAAATTGGTAAGAACATGTGAAAGTGCTACCATTATAAATCTATGTAAATCTCAACAAGTTGGTAAAGATCACACCAATGTAAAACATCGCGGTATCTTGCGCATATTCCATTATTATGTTTAAATTACATCATTATAAACTACTGATGAGTTATCTATGTAACAATTTTTTTTTACATTTTCTTGCATTTTTGTATGTGAATCGGGTATTCCATTTACACTTACCTATAAGTAAGTCCTTGTATTGTTAATGATAATATGCAGCCAGAAAAACCAGAAAACACTTGCGCCCTCAATGACGCTGGAGTAAGATCATCCATTCCACCAACAAACACTTCTGGGTTAACATTGAGAGAGGTCAAAGACCCACCAGCAGATCCAAGTTTTGTGCTATAAGACAAAAATAAGCAATTATTATTAAGTTATCATTATAAAAAGATTTATTTATAAAACTTCTTCAGAAAAACATATTCAAAAGTCAAAGAATATGTAGTAAGATGTAGATTTAGTTTAATCACATTACTGTAAGTTTTTTTCATTGCCTTCTGGTAATTGGTCTTAGTTTCGCCAAAATGTTAGTACTCTATAATGAGTACATGCTTTAAATTACTTTCTAAAATAAAAAAGTTGCTATTCTAGCTCTATTAGATTATATTTGTAATGACCTTTGTACTAACCTCTGACCTGAGACAACCATTTGAGCATCTATCCCTGTCCTTATAACAGTTACCGTAACCCATGTGTTGAGAGGTATAATGTCACTAACCAACTGACCTGTGCTTCCTCCTGTCAAATAATTTAAATATTTTGGTTACATTTATAATATAATGATCAGCTTCGGCTGGATGGACCACTCTTCTTAAATATTATGGAAATAACATTTAAAAACATAAAATATATTAAGTTGAAATTTGCTTGAGATTCACTGATAAACATAATTAATCATGTGATCACATTGTAAACAAGTTCAAAATGTAATTTTTATTTTATAAAATCTCAAAATTATTAAATATATAACCTACCAAGATTAAATTCAAACTCAACTCGTTGGTTTGTCAATGATAAAGCAAAGAAATCACCCATGATGTTGTCTTGACGACTGTACAGCAGAAGACCGTCGGGCTCTTCCGCACGGAATTGTATCGTAAAGGCAAGACTGTTAAGTACAGATGAATCTGGTGGCAATGGGAACTTTATGTAGGAATTTTGGTAAAAGAAAGGAACATCTGTCTGAACGCCTGAAAAAAAAAATGTTATATTAAAAAACCTGTATACATGGGCTTTCTCATATTCCAGATAGTTTTTCTGAAATATTTTAAATGGTAGGACCCAACCCTATATGTTTTTGGTCTTCAGAGAGTCTGTGATTTTATATTCATAAAATATTTAAGTAATTTGGTGACAAATCAGAGTCTAAAGCTCTGTCTACACTATCAAACTTTATGTCACAAAAAATGTGGCCATATACGGACATGATGATGTCATATTACTTTAGACAACAACCTATGTAATGGTAAGGCATGCGAGAATGGGGTTGAGACCTGCCTGTGCCTTAGTATCCTTAGACAAGATGCTTTATTCTCATTACCTCGTCCTTCGGATGGGACGTAAACATATTAATCCTGTGTACATACATTCAAAAGTAGGAAATTGTCTACCAATGTGCTAATAATGTACAGGACCAAAGTCTGGTTCTGAAGTGGTAACCAGGGGAAAAAAAGATAAAATTATGCAATTATTTTACACTAAAAACTTTTTAAAGAAAAACAATAAATGTACATACTTGTTTCACATACTGGACCCGCAAATCCAATGGGACATAAACATTCAGTTCCTTCAGGATTATCAAGGCATGATCCTCCATTCAGACAAGGATTACCAACACAGATTGAGGCTTCACAGTCTATTCCACCATATCCAGAGTTACAACTGCACACATAGCTACTTCCAGTCTGCAAAATCAAGTTTGTTGAATATAAAGGTGATTAAGAAAAAAAAAAGGCAATTTTGAAGAAATGGTTTGGCAATAAACGACCCAAGTGAGGGGCAGAAAACAACCCAACTAGACTTAAATTTTCAGAAAATTATATTTTTTAAGCTTCATTTTATGAAAATGAAATCGAATTAATATTCAATTGTATCATCTGATATGTAAACTACCTATTGCTAATTTACAATAGAGTATTCTTTTCAACAATATTGTTTTTAGTTCATTCAAAGGTTATAAAATAGTAAATTAGACTGAATAATGATTACTAAATAGATCAATCTCATACAACATTAACTGTACCTGCTCAACACACTGTCCTCTTCCATTGCAGTCAATATTTTCACAGACATCCACGAGGCAGTTTCCTATATTAGCGCCAGCATTGTAAGAATTAAGCAGATCAATGACTTGGCCACTAAGCTGTAGGTCTTGTATACAGCCGTCCAATGTGTCTCTTACAAAGGATACTCGTGGTATAACATTCTAAACATAATTTATTGAAAAGTTAGTGTCTTTTATAAATGTACATTTAAAATAAAACTACTAATTTCCATACAGTATTAATTGTATTTTAAAAAAAGGCTGTAGACTTGGAACGTTATTCCATTGATGTGAAGGGAAATTATTTTTACTATATATTAAGTTATTTATAATACTTCTTTTGACATCAGATAAAATGTGCAAACAAAACATTCTGCTCCAATAACCATTTTGTACTGGCAAGACAATTCTGGAATTATAACAATGAAAATCTACTTACCGGTGCCAATCCACCAACATACACATTACTCAATCCAGTGAAGGTTGTTCCACTAACTACTGTGGACAGTCTGTCTGCTTCATCAACAGATATCAACAAGTTCTGTCCAGATTGCTCAATATCAATAGTGTGAAAGTTACCATCTCCATACGATAGCTGACTGGTCAGAGATACAACGCTAGGAAGCAGACTATACCTCATTCGAAACTCTATCCTTCCTGACTGTAAATAAAGCGCCATGTAGTCACCTACATGAAAAAGATAATATTATAGATACTGTAACTATATACTGTACTTTCGCAAGAAATATCGTATAAGAGGATTAATATAATAAAAAGCTGAGCATCTGGAAAAAAATACATAGTTTCAAAATAGTATATTTTGCAATAAATTAAAAACATTACCATTTTCTACAGTAGGTACTACATAAAGTATCAACCCATTTGACTGGCTTGATGAAGCGGACACTGTGATAGCCAGTGGAGATGTAAATGTGTGACTGTATTGTAGATAGCTGTTATCACCAAATGATGGGATCTGTACAGATAAACCTAAAAAATACACATAAAACTGTTATTTACACCAAAAATATAATATATCTTAACCTATAGTCATATAAGAATACAATAATTACAATAAGTATTAAACAAATTTAACTGTAAATCTTGTTTTATGACTAAACACATTTTAAAATGTCTATACAGTATTTATAATATATATATTTTTATGAATTAATTTTATAATATATTTGTTGATATGTTTTTAATGTTCATGTTTTTTGCCTTTTTAAATTAAACTCAATTCAACTGAAAATTTTTCTTGGCTGTTTTACTTTATTGATTTGATTTAGCTTATTTTATTTTGTATATCCATTGAGATCCAGCCACTGATATCCACAGCATTGTCGTTTTTTTTAGTAATTTGCCTGGTATTTATATATGAATAAATACCAATGAATAATAAAGAAGTATAGCATACTCTCTGAGCATGTTGTCCCAGTAGTTCCAACGAGGCAAAGACAAGAGAATGTAGATGTTGTCAATGGCAAACATGGGGCGCTGTTTGCACACTGAATGTTGTCGCAGATGGTGTTCTGGCAAAATGTACCAAAGTATGGGTTTAAACAGTTACATATGTATCCATTTACCTAAAAGAAAATAGATGGTTATATTAGAATCCCTGGTATCATTAAGTACAGTAGGAATGGTGGGGATGATTTTTTAAGGTTGTGCAATCAAGTCTTGGAAAATAGCATAAAGAAACAGTGATAATAATTATATAAACTATTTATAATACTTGTATAAAATCATATTTTCTTTTTCTCTTTCAGCCCATTTAAAACACAGGAGTGTGGCTAATTTCATTACCAGCCATAGTACTGTATATCTCATGTAAAGTAAACTTTGAACACAAGGTATTAGACCAGTTGACTGTGCCAATAGAAAATAATGAAATTGACGTACAGTCGACTAACTTATTACATGCATGGCAGACCATGCCTATAGAAAAGTTAAAATTACATGCACAGTTAACCGTACTGATAGCCTCATTAGCAGTTAGCAGTCAGAGTTTAGGCTACTGTGAAATATTAATACTTTAGTCATTCCAATAAACTTTCATTGATGAATGAATATCAAGAGGCCCTTACCAAATCTTGGCAATTTCCATTATTTGTACATGGGTTAGATACACACTCATTTATATTCGTCTGACAAAAGTCACCTGTATATCCAAGTTGACATGTACAGGTGTAACCCATTATATTAGATACATCCAAACTACATCCAGCCCCATTTAAACAAGGATTGCCTGTTGAAATAAAAAAAAAAATGTGTTTGAAAAGAGAATTAAACATTTCAATCATGTTCGGTTTAAGTAAGGCAATCTCACAAGTGCAGGAAATACCATTTCTACATGTGCACATTTTAAACTAGGTAGGCCTTAAGCTTCAATATTACATAGCCTATAACAGATATCTTTCCCTCGGGGATGTCAAATCTTATATTTCACCTCTAAGCAGGCAATATCTGTAAAATATGTAATACTTACTTGCACAATAATTACAGGAGAAACCGTCTGCCAAGTTCTGACATGGCACATTTTGCGGGCATGGATTCCGTGCACATGCATCTTGTAGACTCTCACAGTTGGAACCTGCATAACCTGTTGTACACTGGCATGTGTATGTTGTGCCATAGATAGAATTGGGTACGTTGAAGCAGACAGCGCCATTCTGGCAAGGGAGGTTAGCACAGCTTGACTGTATTTCACATAGAGTACCAGAATAACCCGCAGCACATACACACCTGTAAATAAATGGAGCAACCATAAAAGTTAGGATATATTATTGGTATGCATTTGTATTCATGCACAAAAAACACCAAACCTAGGTACGTTGTTTACGTGCGTAATAACAAAATGTAGAGGGCACCAGACAGTTTAGATGTGTGGAGGACGGCGAGACAAGAGAAGGAAAATAAAGCAACGTGTATATGCCTATGGCATAGGTATGAGTTAGTCTTGCAGTAATTTATTGTCTAATAACTATGTTATGTTATATAAATAAATATTCCTTTATAAATACTTGAATACTAATTTGTAAAGCACAACATTATCTTATAAAATGAAGTTATGACATTGAATTTATTTAGCAATCACAAAAACATTAAAAAAGAACTATAACTTACGTATAAAAATTGATTTGATCAAGACAAGTAGCTCCATTCTGACAAGAATTTCCAATACATTCATCTCTATCAAATTCACAAGATGTACCAAAGTATCCTAAAATAAAACAGAAAGTTTTGTTTTGTTTACAGTTAGAGGGAAATGGTCAAATCAGCACTGATCAAAAGCTATCATGTCAGGAATTTTGGAGTTCTCAAAACAAAAAACTATCTTATATCATGGGTACCTAACACACTGAACAGTTCTATATTAGAAAATAAAGTTTATTAATCAATGACTTTTAAGAAGTTCACATAAATCAATTTTATGTATATCTACAACAATTAACTGAGGAACATAAACATATACAGGGAAGTTTACTCCACTAACCTGGTATACAGTTACAAACATAAGCTGATCCTACTGTGTCACAGGTCGCACCGTTCTGACATGGGTTTGACAAACATAGGTCAGAAACACGTTCACAAAGTGTACCACTGAAACCACTCGGACATGAGCATTCGTAGATGCCATTCAACAAGTTACACACCCCTCCGTTCTGGCATGGGGTGATACTGCAGTCATCTGAAAATTCACAACGTTGACCGTTGTAACCAGGCGGACATCTAAATAAACAAACAACAGCATATTTTAATCGATTTATCATCATAAGTAGACAAACGAAATTATCTACATTTTCATTCAATGAAGTTTTTAAAAATATCTATCTATTCAGGAAAAATGCAGAAACCCTTTCATAGTAATGTATTGTCATCATGGTGCTATCATCCAGTCTATTTGTACTTTAATCACTGGTATTTATTACCATTGAAAAGGAATATCAGTTGTTTGTCACATACAAATATATACAAATATAAATAAATACACAAATTTTTTTTCACAAATATTTAAAATAATCACCTGCAAACAAATTGTCCTAATCCGTCTTCTAAACAATCACCTCTGACGCATGGATTACCGGCACATCCAGTAGCTACGATGACGTTTTCGCAGAATGTTCCATCAAAGCCACGAGGACAATCACAAAAAAGCTTTAAATAAGATATATTGAATTAATCAGAATAATTAAACCAGTAACTAAAGGTATAAACTGGTTAATTTTACAAGTATTTACTTTATAACTAGGTTAACCCCAATTATGACCAAAGTATTTACTACTTCATAGCTAGGTTAGTTACATACCTGTCCATTTTGGTCCCAGCAAATACCTTCGTTTTGACAAGGGTTATTGGGATAGCATACACCAGCAGATATGTCACACCATAATCCCTGATAACTATCAGCACAGATACAGAATGGACCTGGGGGAGAGATTGATCAAAACATAATTAGCACAAAAATCATCTTAGTCAATGATTCAAATCTTTATGCATATATCTTAAGCTCTGTCTACACTATCAAACTTTATGTGACAAAATGTGATGTGCCCATATATGGACATGATGATGATCACTACCAAAGTAATTTACATACACAAACAAAAGATTAAAAATTACTTTCTTCTTTCTTTTCTTTCACTTTGTTTTCACAATTAGTTTAAATTAATTCCTCTGTGTTCAATTTTTTTTTTTAATTTTCAATGATAAAATCATAAAAAAATATTTTACCAATGCTATCTTCATAGCAATCTCCTCCATTTTGGCAAGGGTTTATTGGACTACACGACACAGCAACAGTTTGACAAAGATCACCAACATATCCACCTCTACAGGTACATGTGAAACCACTTGCAGAGCTTGCCTCCACACAAAGCCCGCTATTCTGGCAAGGCTGAGTATCACAAGGACTTGGTATCTGGGTTTCACATCTGTCACCTTTATTATCAAATGAAATATAGCAATAACATTTAACTACATTGATTAACTGTTGTGAATAAATAAATTTTAATTATACTATTGCAATTTAATGAAATTTTACTACAGTATGCATGTAGATATAAAGTTAACTGTACACCATGTTTGTACCATGTAATCATATAAAAATAAAACACTCATTAACGGTCAAGTGACCAATCATAATAGGATATTGATAATAAGGAGTGAGGACGATCAAAGAATATTGATCGAAACGTCGAGAAACAGTTCTTTTCAGAACCAATATACGTGGTGTACCACAAACTTTATATCAGCATTTGATTTTGCCACACAAACCTTGAAACAACATATTAGGATTAAATAAAAAAAAAATGAATTTGTAGCTAAGTCTTACCAATATATAATCCAGTACACACGCAATTAAAGGAATCAAATCCATTGTTTGTACATGTACCAGAGTTCAAACATGGATTGCTGTCACATGGCATTGGAGGAAGTGTAGATGCACAGTTTGTGCCTGTGAATCCAGAAAAGCAGCTACAGAAGTAAGTATCACCATTATTGAAGCAGGTACCATAAACACATGGCTCACTATCACAAGGCATGATCTGCTGATCGCAATTAAAACCAGTATACCCAGACAAACACTGACAGGTGTAAGAATTCCCGAGGTCGACACAGTTACCGTTAACACATGGCGCGGAGTCACATGGCAGAACACGCGTTTCACAGTTATCCCCAGTGTATCCTGTGTTGCATTGGCAGAGATATCCATTACTCGTCACTGTACATACGCCATTAACACACGGGTTGCTATCACAGGGTGTAATTATTGTTTGACATTGATCGCCGACATAATTTGATGGACACGTACAACTGTAATTGTCTCCGATGTTTTGACATTGTCCATTATTCAAACACGGCAAACTATCGCATGGTTGGATTTCAACATCACAGTTCTGACCGTTATATCCTTGATCACACGAACAACTATACGTATCCCCGATAATGTTGCAAACTCCATTTACACATGGATCTGGTGAACACGGTATATCAATTTCACATCGGTCACCCGAGTAACCCGATGTACACTCGCAGATAAAAGAGCTTGCAGTATCTATACAGCGACCATTGTTTGCGCATGGGGGTTCTTGAGAAGACAAGCACTGGTCAATCTCAATTTCACAGCGATCACCACTGTAGCCATTCAGACAAAAACATTGGAAGTCTCCGGGAGGAATATTTGGAGGACAATTGGATACACCCTGCTGGCAACAAAATCCTCCATTCTTACAGGGATTCGGGTCACAAACTTCTTGAGGCTGCAAATAACAAAACATTAATTTATACAACAAATTTTCAGGTGTCTTCTTTTAATATTTGTTTCTGTGTGTAAAGGTAGTTTGTCAGACTTTGCATTTCTTGTACATCAATCACCTTCAAGACCCAACACATTTTAACCATAATAAAATTGAACCTGAATAAGGTTGGCTTTTATTTTGCATTATATACTTCCCCTTGTTTGTTTCAAGATGTGTCTCCTGAATAGGGGTGTTCGGGTTAATGTGTAATGCTACTTACATCAGTACACCTCTCTCCACCATAACCAGCTTGACATTGACAAAAATAACTATTCACATAATCTTGACAGGTTCCTGGGAAGAAAAAACGATTATAAGATTATATTCCACTGTTCAATCAAACGTTTTCAATGCTATGTTAAATGATTTATCAACCAAACTGGCTTTTCGGTATTAATTTCCATGTTGTGAACTGTGGAACAAAAAATGGAAATGCATGTGATAATTACCATAAATTCCACATGGGCTGGAAGCACATTCATTAATGTTTTCTTGACAGAACTGTCCTGAATATCCCGGTAAACAAGTGCACGTAGGATCACCAACACCACCGGGTGGAGGATTGCAAATAGCACCATTGCGGCACGGGTTATTTGAGCAAGCAGCCTCAAACTCGCATCGTATGCCGGTACGAGTGCTAGGACATTCGCAGTTGTATTGTCCAATGCCATCAATGCATGTACCACCTCCTAGACAAGGACCGGATGCACATTCATTGACTTCAAATTGACACAGGCTCCCTATGAATTAAAAACAAAACAGTTAAATATATAAATACTGTGTTTTAATGTGTCTTTTTAAAATCAGCAGCCATAGACATTTTATAAAAACTAGATGGTCAAATCACAAACACAGCTTAAAAAGTGAGTTACAATGTAGAGGGACCATTTAACATGGCTGCAGCAATCGGCCAATAAGATACGGCACTAAGTTGCGCCAATTATTCAGCTACGTATTACTATGTCATATTCTTATAATGTTTCTTGTATGCACAAATTTAAGACTCTTACAAAAAAATTATTCATTAATTAAGAGTTAATTTTATAAAACTGAACTGTAAAAATGATATATTCTGATTTATATAGTTCTTTATAATATTTTACACCACTAAATTGATGATTATAATTTAAAAGGTATATGGCCACCATTTTGGGGAGTCCCTACCGCTTCGCTGTCGCATTAGAAAGAAAACAATTCCATGTCCTTCTAGTCACATAGTCATGTCACCAATTTGCACCTTAGATTCATTTTCATCTATTTAAAAACCTTTCCATATTTTAATTTAACAAACTGACTAAAATTACTCTGAAACCTCTTACCAAAGTATCCTTCATTACACTGACATTGGTAACCATTAACAAGGTCAACGCACTGTCCATTTACACTACAAGGTGAACTACTACACTCATTAATGTCTTCGTTACATAGCAAGTTGGTATATCCTGGCGGACAGTTACAGGAGAATGCACCGGTGCCGTCATTTTGACATGCTGCTCCGTTCTCGCAAGGATTCGAAGAACAGGCATCAAGGAAAATTTCACAATTTGTTCCAGTAAAAGACTGAGGGCACACACATGTATATCTGTTGACCAGATCAAGGCAAGTACCTAAAAATAAAAACAAACTAGGTTTTAATTTCACAATATTCACTATACTCATCTTATAAACATTTAGGTGGATTCCATGCTACTTTAAAATTGTTTTGTATCACATTTTATACAGTAGAACTGTTGGCAACAAGTGTCCCCCCCCCCCCTTGTCCACTCAACATTATTGCCCTTCAGTCATTTCATGGGAAAGTATCAATAATTAAATAGTATTAAGATGCATTATAATATTATTAAATTTAAACAATATTGTAAAATTAAGAATCACATATAATAGAATAAAACAAATTATTTAATTTTGATTTCTTCTATTGTTGAGAAGGTGAGTGAAGAGGTGGAGTAAAAAGGAGAAGCCTTCTGCATTTTGATGTATATAAATAGTTACCAAGCCAAAAATAAGGTAACAAATCATGACTTACAAGAGGGAATAGGGGCTAAGAACACTCGTAAAATACATGAAAATACTAAATACTCAAACAAGGTACAGTACAGAGAGATGATTATGACTAGTATTAATTTAATTTATTAAAGCTAAAGAGAGACAGAATAAAAAGTGTACCTGTGTTAAAGCAGGGGTTACTGGAGCACTCATCTATTTCGATCTCACATTGTGTGCCTGTGAAACCACTTGCACATTCACAACGATACGCATTCAATTGTTCTACACAAACGGCACCGTTACGACATGGACTACTGCTACACTCTTGCGCTTCCGTTTCGCACCTATCACCAATATAACCGGGAGTACATGAACAGCGGTAACCGGCAACGATATCTTGACATGTTCCACCTCGTAAACAAGGGTTACTTAAGCATTCATCTATTTCGTTACTGCAAATAGGTCCTTGATAACCCGCTGCACACTGGCATGTGAAAGCATCAAATAGATCTGTGCATGCTCCGCCATTTTGACACGGGTTAGATAAGCATTCGTTATATTCAGTTTGACATTGATCACCCTGATGTGAAGGAGGGCACGAACATGTAAACATCGCAATTCCATCTGCGCAAGTTCCACCATTCAGACATGGAGAGCTTGCACATTCATTTACATTGACGTCACAGAAAGTTCCAGAAAATCCATCAGGGCATGTACATATGTAACCGTTATTCTGATCCACACAAACAGCATTGTTACTGCATGGAGAACTGGCACATTCATCAATGTTGAACTCGCATCTTGTTCCGATGAACCCTGGTTGACAGGTACAGTCATAGCTACCTACTTGATCGTTACAAACTGCTCCATTAAGACAAGGACTAGAAAAAAATGTAATTCTTAAATATCGGTACTTATAGTTTTAAGATTAGAAAACATGAATGATGATTATCCATTATTTATACAGATAAATAAAAATAGGAAGTTCATTTTATTAACAGGAAACGGGGACAATATTTAAAATAATTTTTATTAAGACATGTTAATGAAAATTATCTCTGTTGTGCAATTAAGAATTTTAAATTTAACCTATTTCGAAAAATTTAAACAAATGAACACCAAAACTATTTCAAAATAATCAACTAAACACATTCCAGCAGTTGAATTATGATCAATGTGAATTAATATTAGTTAAAAACAATAAAAACTTACTTGATAATTTAGAAATGTATTACGCAACTTACCTACTTGAACATTCAAAGAGTTCTGAGCCACATGTGGTCCCAACATAACCAATTAGACAAACACATAAATAGCTATTTGCTTGGTCAATACAGGTAGCACCATTTTCGCAAGGGGAACTTTCACACTCGTTTAGATCCAAATCACAATCCACACCCACGGTTCCAGAAACACATACACACTGATAACCTTGAAATTGGTCAATGCATTGTGCATTGTTTTGACATGGGTTTGGGTCACACTGGTTGTCATCTGTCTCGCAATTTGTACCTATCCAATCACCGGTGCATTCACAAGTGTACCCTCCAAGTAGATTTCGGCAATTTCCTTAGAATCGAGAAAGCAATTAAATTATTTGTCAGCTAAATAAAATTTCAGACCTTTAATATCTTTTACATAAAGTTTAAATAATTTTACTAAGTTAAAAAGATGTTCTTAATTGTTATTAATTTAAAATAAATTTACTTGGGTGAAGATGCACGCTCTCAAGGAAGTTACTATCTAGTATTATTATTGTATTTTTCAGTTCTTTATAGTAAGGAATAATAATTTTTTTTAAATGGTCTTCAGAATTCATTTTGAATAGAAGAACATCATTTCAGGATGTCATGTGGGTTGTGGAAAAATGAATTCAACTTACCTCCGTTCTGGCAAGGAAAACTTTCACATTCGTCAATGACATCCTGCGCACAATTTGTACCTGAGAACCCAATGGGACATTCACAGCGGTATGCTTTCACAAGATCCACACATGTTCCACCAAACTGACATGGATTGCTAAGGCACTGATCACCATCACTTTCACAATTACTTCCACTGAATCCAGACTGGCACCGGCAGCGATAGGCATTTAATAGATCTTCACAGAATCCTAGATTACAAAATAAAAGTTTAGTCTAAATAAGTTATAAAGCAATATGATAAATCGAAGGCATGGGTTTTAAAACTGTGCTCTATTTAAAAGCCAGATACTTTAATCTTATCGCGTCGTCCTTTGGATGGGATGTAAATCTGTTGGTCACGTGTACATACATTGCATATGTACATGAATACTATTCAAAAAGAACAAGGGAATGTCATCAAACGAGAAATAAATCAAATAAATAGAGACAAGAAATGGGCCACAGACAATTTTTTTTAAAAACATTAAGAGTGACATATTACCAAAAACGTAAAAAGTTTGAAAAAAAACCGTCACCTCCATTAAAACATGGATTGCTAGAACATTCATCAATATCAGTTTCACATCGGGTTCCTGTGTATCCAAGTATACAGGAACAAACAAAGTAATTCACAGCATCAACACATGTGCCTCCATTGATACAAGGATTCGATGCACATTCATCTGTCTCAGTTTGGCAAAAACTCCCTTCATATCCAGACTGGCAAGCACAGGTAAATGAATCAATGCCATCCACACACTGACCAAAGTTTTGACAGGGTTGATTTATACAGTTATCTATATTTGTCTCACAATTAAAGCCTGTAGTGAAGTAAAGAATTAATTGTAAATTGCTAGAAATTTGCAAAGTTTCATTTAATAAATATACTGTAAATGTGTATGATATACTGTATTATGCTCATCATTAGTTGAAAAATTCATCTGTTTTTACAAAAGATACTACGGTAATACCGAAAAATCACAACCATAAGCCATCATTGATTCTTTGCTTTTACATCATAAATTTGGTGCATGTGCGTAGGATTGCCAATATCAAATTTAATCACTCCACTTAAAAGGGACAACCAGAACATACAGACAAGATACCAAGTCTTTGGGAGTGGAGTCTTGACCTAGGAACTTAGGAACCACAAAGCTACAACTCCACTCCATTAACATATGAATTTGAATAATCACCTGTAAACCCTGAGATACACTGACATGTATACTGATTAAACAAATCAACACAGGTAGCTCCGTTTTGGCAGGGGTTACTGGCGCACTCCTCTGACTCACTCTCACATTGAGAACCAAAATAACCAGGAACACAGTAACAGAAATATGAACCAAATCGGTCTTCACATGTAGCTCCATTTCTGCATGGGAAACTCAAACACTCATTTATTTCAGTTTCACAATGTGTACCTTGAAGTAAATACAAACAATTATTAGTAAATAAAAATTATACCATCACAGTATCATACACAAATTCTGTCTCATATGTATATAACACTTTTGTATTGATGTTGTTGGCATTTATGATTTTGAAAAAGAATTTAAAATAAGGTAGAGCTGTTTATGTCTATGTAAAATATTAGAAATACAGCAAATATTACTATAAATATGTATGTGTATATTCTACATTAAATTATTATAATGAATCATGTTATTTAAACGAAATGCATGCATGATAAAAACAAATCCCAATAAATATTAGTAGCATTTTCAATTCATGCAAAATAAAACAATTGGAAAATAAAATATTTCAGAACCTGTAAGAAGTCAATTGAATAAATATTGAAACAAGTAAAGTAACAAAAATAATTAACGTATTTATTCAAATAAATGCCCTGGGTTGTTTGTTAAGAGGGGATTTAAGGAGGTGTATTCGAGAAAGGCTTTTATTTGAGTCAGAGTTTAGTTTCATGGCATGGTTTCATGGTAAAATAAACTACTGAACAATTAACATCAAGGAGTGATAAAATAAAGCATTGTATCAACATTCTTTGTAAATTGTATATATTCTGCAGTCAATACATTCTAAACAAATAGAAATACAGTATTGTGTGAATATACAAGAAAAAAATGGGGCATTTATTTGAGGAGGAATTTAATTTGAAAAGAGCTCTCCATGGGGGTCTATATTTGAATAAATATGATGTATAAAAATACTATTTTCTAAAAACATTTAATCTATAAATCATTACAAAAATAGGAAAAAGTTTTTACCTGTAAATCCCATAGCACAATTGCATTCGTACCGATTAATAAGATCAATACATTCGCCTTGGTTGAGGCACGGCCCGCTACCGCATTCAGGATAATCTAGGTCACAGTTCACGCTATAGTAGCCGTCGGCACAATTACAAACGTAACCGTTGAACCTATCAGAGCAGATTGCACCGTTCAAACATGGACCACTGGCGCATTCATCTAACTCCTGTTCGCACAAACGCCCAGTGAATCCATCAGAGCATTCACACAAATACGCATTCAAAAAATCTAGACATTGTCCTCCATTTCGACATGGGTTACTTTCACACTCATTAATTAGTATTTCGCAGTGAATACCTTCGAATCCCGGAATACATGTGCAAGAATAACCGTTAACTAGATCAGTACAAACTGCACCATTACTACACGGATTGTCTTCACAATCGTTGACATCAATTTCACAGTTATCACCCTGATAACCAATTAAGCATGAACATATATAACCATTTTGTCCATCTAAACATCCCGCGCCGTTTAGACATGGATTTGAGAGACATTCATTGATGTTAACTTCACAGATAGTACCAGTGAATCCTTGTGGACATATGCAAGTGTATCCACCAATGTCTTCAGTACATATACCTTGATTTAAACATGGGTCACTGTCACATTCTTGAATTTCTGTTTGACAGTTTACACCAGTAAAACCATTTGCGCAAACACAGACATACCGGTTTGATTCGTCAGTACAAACACCTCTGTTTGAACATGGACTGCTAGCGCATTCATTAATATTGTTCGCACAATTATCCCCGGAAAATCCTGAAGGGCAATCACATGTATAGCCGTTTATTTGATCCGTACATGGTGCGTTAACGCATGGTGATGACGAGCATTCATTGATGTTGGTTTGGCAACCAGTTCCGTCAAAGCCTGGGGGACATTGGCAAACATAATAACCGACAAAATCGATGCATGTTGCTTGGTTTCTACAGGGATTACTTTCACATTCGTTTAACTCAACTTCACATAGTGTGCCACCAAAACCAAGACTACAGCTACAAGTGAAGCTGTTAATATCATCAGTACATGTTGCTGGACTTAAGCATGGGCTACTACTACATTCATCAATATCAATCTCACAATGAGTTCCTGTGAAACCAATGATGCAAAGGCACCGGTATCCACCTTGTTGATCTATACATGTCGCACCATTCTGGCAGGGAGAGCTTCCACATTCAATGATTTCAGTTTCACAATTGTTTCCAAAAAATCCTGTCGCGCAAACACAGATATAACTTCCAGTGCTCTGAAAACATGTGCCACTATTCCTACAAGGACTGCTGTCGCATTCATCTATGTCAACTTCGCAATTCTGTCCACTGTAACCAACCGCACAGACGCATGTATAACCACCAGGCTCGTTATTACACGTAGCTCCATTCTGACACAAATTAATTTCACATTCATCCTGATCGACTTCACATCGTACACCACTAAACCCAGTAGGGCATGCACAAGAGTAACTGTTTACAGAATCTATACAATCACCATTATTTAAACATGGTGTGCTCAGACATTCATCTGTATTTATCTCGCATTGAGTTCCTTGAAATCCTGGTTGACATACACATTGAAATAAGTTGATGTTATTCTGACAAATAGCATTATTAAGGCATGGTTGACTGTCACATTCATTGATATCAACTTCGCATAAATTTCCTACAAAGCCATCCAAACAAATACAATTGAATCCATTAACTTCATCAAAACAAAATCCAGTATTGAGACATGGTGAACTTGAACATTCGTCAATTTCAACCTCGCATCGTGCGCCTTGAAATCCAGGTGTACATATGCACTGGTAGCCATTCAGCTCATCAACACACTGAGCGCCATTGCGACATGGGTTACTTCCGCACTCACGAATCTCCTCTTCACAATGTGAGCCTTGATACCCGGCAACACATAGACACACATATCCATTCACTTGGTCGTCGCAAGTACCTGTGTTCTGACATGGAAAACTTGAACATTCGTCAATATTTATATCGCAGTTCGTTCCTGAATACCCATCGTTACATACACACAGGTAAGAATCAATATTGTCAACACATACTGCATTGTTTGAACATGGATTACATGTGCATTCATTTGTTTCTAATTCACAATGGGTGCCATAGAAACCAGACGGGCATGAGCAGGTGTACCCAGCTATACGGTCATTACATGTAGCACCGTTTTGACATGGCTGACTGATACATTCAATAATATTTTCATTACAAGTAACTCCTATAAAACCTTCTGTGCAATTACATTCAAATGCATTTATCAGATCTAAACATTCAGCTCCATTACGACATGGCTGGTTGGCACATTCGTTGACCTCTGTATCGCACAACATGCCTTCAAAACCAGCAGGACACAGACAAGAGAATGCATCAATACCATCAATACAAGTAGCATTGTTCTGGCAAGGTAAATCAGCACATTCGTTAATTTCAATTTCACACATATTTCCAAGAAAACCTGCTATGCAATTACATTCGAAACCGTTTAATAAATCAATGCAGGTTCCTAAATTAAAACAAGGAGAACTCTGACACTCATTAACATCGGTTTCACAGAAGTCTCCGACATATCCTGGTGTACAAATACAGACAAACCGATTGACTTCTTCTGCACAGGTTGCTCCATTCTGACATGGGTTACTCTGACACTCAAGGATCTCCAGCTCACACAATGTGCTATAAAATCCTTGACGACATTGACATCTGTAACCACGGACTTCATCAACACACGTAGCCCCATTAAAACATGGAACGCTCGCACATTCGTCTACATCTACTTCACAAGTATTTCCTTCAAAACCCGACAAACAGTAACAGTTGTAACCATTTAGTAGGTTTTCACATACACCATCGTTTTTACATGGATCACTCAAACATTCATTTATGTCTTGCTGACAGTTATTCTCGCCATATCCAGGTATGCAAAGACATGTATAACCATTGACACCATCAATACAAGTGCCACCATTTCTGCACGGACTGCTAAAACATTCATCAATGTCACTTTCACAATGTGAACCTGCATACCCTGGCAGACACACACATATATAAGCATTTACATTATCGATACATTGAGCTGAATTAAGACATGGTTGACTTTCACATTCATTTATTTGTATTTGACAATTTACTCCGGTATAACCATCAGGACAGATGCAAGAATATCTGTTGATTTCATCCACACAAAGGCCATTTACACAAGGATTACTACTACACTCTTGAACCTGTACTTCACAGTTACTTCCTGATACACCATCAACACATGTGCAGACATACATATTAATCTGATCTTCACAAATTCCTCCATTCTGGCATGGCTGACTCCCACACTCATCTATATTCTGTTCGCATCGTGTTCCTTGGTAACCAGACACACAGTTGCATATATACATGTTCACAAGATCTTCGCAAGTTGCACCATTAACGCAAGGACTACTTGAACACTCATTAATATTAGCCTCACACAGTGTACCAGTAAAGCCACCAAGACAGTCACAAGCAAAAGCATTGTTAAGTTCTTGACAGTTTGCTCCATTTCTGCACGGATTACTACCACACTCTAAAGTCTCAGCTTCACAGTTTGTCCCCAAGAACCCAGTAAGACACTGACATGTATATCCAGCTTGCCGGTCAGTACATTGACCTCCATTTTGGCAAGGACTGCTGTTACATTCATCTACTTCTAATGAGCAGGTCACACCTATAAAACCAGGATTACATAAGCAAACAAATTCACCAATGTCATTTATACAGGCAGCATCATTTGTACATGGGTTACTTTGACATTCATTGATGTCAACTTCGCACCTACTGCCTTCATAGCCTAGAACACATTGGCACAAGTAACCACCCATCTGGTCAAGACAAAAAGCACCATTAATGCAAGGGCTACTGTTACACTCATTGATCTCAAATTCGCAGTTGACTCCTTGATAACCTTCTGCACAAGAGCAAAAGTATCGGTCGACATAGTCTTCACATTGTGCATTATTCTGGCATGGATTGCTCCCGCATTCATCAATCTCAATGTCGCAGTTAATGCCAATGAATCCTGGAAAGCAAGTGCAGATATATCTGTTAACTTCCTCAACACATGTCCCTCCATTCTTGCAAGGAGTACTATCACATTCTTTAACTTCAAATTCACAAAATGTACCACCAAAGCCGTTAAGACAATTGCACTGAAATCTATTTACTTGGTCACTGCATATTCCCCCATTTTGACAAGGAGCACTGGCACACTCATTTACGTTGGTTTCGCAATTTATACCAACAAATCCAGGATCGCAGATACATGTAAACCGGTTGATTTCGTCCAAGCATTCAGCATTGTTTTGGCAAGGGTTACTAGAACATTCATTATCCTGAGTTTCACAGTTAGTCCCAGAAAAACCTAGTTGGCAGTTACATCGATAACCTCCTACCAACTCCTGACAGACAGCATTATTTTGGCATGGACTGCTAGAACATTCCAATATTTCTGTCTGGCAAAATGAGCCAACATATCCAATTGGACAAAGACAAGAAAACTCATTGATGCGATCTTGGCATGCTCCACCATTTTGACATGGAAAACTGGCACACTCATTAGTGTTTACTTCACATAGTGTTCCAGTAAATCCAAGTAGACACTCACAAAAGTATCCATTTAGTCGGTCAAAACATGTCGCTTGATTAAGACATGGATTGCTGTTGCATTCATCTGTTTCAGCCTGGCACTGTGTGCCTTCATATCCCGGACGGCAAAGACAAAAGAAAGAGTCAACAAGATTGGTGCATATGGCTTCATTTAGACATGGATTACTGGCACATTCATCAATTTCAATGTTGCACTGAACTCCTGTGTAACCTCCACGGCATTCACACAAATATCCGTTAACTTGGTCCGCACACACTGAGTTCTGTAGACATGGATTACTTGCGCATTCGTCGATATTTACCTCACATGTTACTCCAGAAAAACCAGTCGCACATTGACACGTGTACTGGTTAACAAAATCAAGGCATACGGCACCATTTAAACATGGTGAACTTTCGCATTCGTTAATTTGATTTTGACAAAGTTCACCAGTAAAGCCATCAGGGCAGTTACACTGAAAAGCATTCACTAGGTCAGTACAGATTGCGGAAGACTGGCAGGGACTACTGGCACATTCGTCTATGTTCATTTCACAATTGGTACCTAAGGGTAAAAAATACATGTAATACACACAAAACATTAACTATTACATCCAGCACATGTACATAAAATTATATAATCTCAGGCAAGGATGAAAAAAAACATTTACAGGGCCAAAAATCACCACAAATATTCCGTAATAAAATAATACAGAAACAAAATGTTACCGATTAAATTCAGGTTATTAAATTAATTATTAAGTACATTTTTTGAACTTATACTTTAAATTTTAATAAAAATCAAATGGTAATAATAAAAATTATAGTAGATTTCACTATCACTTTTGCAGTAAGATGAATATATTTCACATTTATAAATAACCCTGATGTAAGAAAAGGTGGAAAAAGAGATAGGGTCAGAGGAGTTAAGAAATTTTAAAAATAGTATTACCAAGCAATACCAAAAAAAAAATCCATACAAATGGTAAAATATAAAATGAATTGCACAGTGGTTCTTAAGAATGTACCTTCATAGCCAGGACTACAAAAACATTGATAGGCAAGGGCCAAATCTTGGCATACTCCAAAGTTTTGGCAAGGTTGACTGGAACACTGGTCTCCATCTACCGTACAATGAGTTCCTGACCATCCTGGTGTACATAAACAACGGTAACCCATTATTTCATTGCTGCATTGACCTGGAAAAAAATCAAAAGATAAAACATTTCCTAAAAAAATGTTATCCTTAGTACCACTATTATTTGCAATCATCAAAACCATCTGCATTCAAACATGAAAATTACACAAACCAATAGTGTTGCTGCCCACTTACCTGGATAAACCAAAATAGGCCTTTTACCCTCTGAGGTACAAAACAAAATCTTTGAATGCTACTCTAAGATAATGAAATTGTCTATGCACCATGTCCTCAAATAGGCATTCCATGCATACATCACTATCCAAGAGACGATTCCAGTATTATGGAGACATTTAGATTTTGTTCTCCACTCGGAGGGGAAATGCCTTTGTTGGTTTATTCAGGTAAGCTAGGCATGAAACAGATTATCTTACCTCCGTTTTGACATGGACTACTGAGACATTCATTGATGAGATCTTCCTCACAGGTAGAACCCCCGAAACCACTTGGACAAACACAAGTATAGGCCTGCACAAGATCTTGGCATGTTCCACCGTAAAGACATGGGTTACTAGCACACTGATCACCATCATCTTCACAGATTACACCCGTGAATCCATTAACACAAGTGCATATGTAACCAATTGATATATCGGCACATACTCCTAAAAAAAATGGTTACAAAATTGGAGTTGGAATTAGATGTAATATTGTACAGCCTAAAAATCTTTTTTTAGATACAGCATAACTTCTCCTTTGAAACATCCCTATTCAGGGGCAGTCTCGAACCTGTGAGAACACGATTCTGTTAAATGAAGGGTAAATATATTTTAGCACTATATGGCCAATACCTATTCAAGAGACACCTCTATTAAGAAGACAATTTGGTCCCATGCAATTTCAATGTTTTACTCCGTTTTTGATCATTTGGATCTTAAGCAAATCCTTGCTTTGTTAGAGTTTCTAGTTCACAAAATCTTAATCATTACTTATGATCATATTCATTTACTTTTGATGAAATTTTAATTGTAAATAAAATAGGAGGCCACTTTTGATTTGCAACAAACTAGAACCTAGGTGCAAATCTAGACTCTCTATACACATGTAATTATCAAACTAACCTCCATTCAGACAAGGTGCACTGCTACATTCGTTTGTCTCAATTTCGCATAACTCTCCACTATAACCAGAAACACAAACGCATTCAAATCCACCAATTTGATCTAGACAAGTTCCTCCATTTTGGCAGTTTGTAATGAGACATTCGTTGATCTGGACTTCGCAAAATGTACCTACGAAGCCGTTAATGCACATGCAGGAAAACGCATTGTTTCCATTAACGCATGTGGCACCATTTTCACATGGTGAACTAATACATTCATCAATTTCAACTTCACAATGAGTACCTGAAAAAAGACAATGTTTACTTTAATTACTAAAAGATCCACTGATTAGTTTTAAGAATATGGCAACTTTAAAAATGTGAGGCCAACATTCACTCTATGCTATGTCCTTTGACTTTAACTCTCTGTAGAACTTTGTTTTAAAAAATGAATATAAAAGTGTTTGTCCACTTCAGTATAAATATCGAAATACATACCTTGAAAGCCACTAGAGCACTGACAACGGTATCCATTACTCTGCTCCACACAAGCGCCTCCATTCAGACAGGGGGCGCTTGAACATTCTTCTTGATCAGTTTCGCAGTGGGTGCCAAAGAATCCAGACACACATATGCATGTGTAGCCATTTAAACCATCCTGACACGTCCCTCCATTTTCACAGGGATTACTAGAACATTCATTGATGTTTACTTGGCACTGAACACCTTTCATAAAATAAATGCATGTACATTATAATTTCAGTAGAAATTTTCATGTTAAATTTCAGAAAAAAGTGTAACACCTATATTGTATACCCAAGTGTTTTAAAGTCTCATGGTGGCATTGCCACTGGTTTAATCATTATTGAAATCTTGGTGATCCTGAGGCAAAATTTGAAACCCATCCAATTGACAGGTTTCTATTACAATTGTTAATACTTTAAACATCCATTATCTATAACTTTTGTCATCTACTGTAGACCATACAACTGTACTGTAGTTTAATTTCATTTAAAATATCTACTTATAATATTCAACAAAATAAAAGAGAAATACAAAAATAAACCAATATTACTACTACTAGAGTCACTAAACTAAGGTATATGATCAAGTATAATCGCGCAACAACCCCATCAGCTTCCCCACCCCCAACTACCTAACTTTAGGATTAAATATAAATTCAGAAAGACTAGTAAAGGTAAATTCATTGTTAATCTTTAGTATAATCCCATGCTCTAATTTTTGCCAAATTTCATAACCAGGTTCATGGGACCATTGACGGACCTATAAGAATAGGCACATGCTGGGACTTACTTGGTCATATACAGTTTGTATTTCTAGTGAAAGAGACAAAACATTGTTACTTACCAGTTTTAACGTGAAATAGAAGAGAAAGAAGCATATATATACCACCACCAGAGAAGAAATAAACAGTCTACAATGCATTGTACTATCACCACCAGAAGAGAATACCACAGAAAGTTTACAAAGTAAAACAATTAACTGATGAGGCATAAGTTCACTATAAAAAAAACATGGCAGCTGTAGTTGTGTACTGTAAACCACCATGTTTACCTTTATTATCTTTAATTATTTTTTAAAACTTGTCTTGGTCTTTGTGAGAGATGACAATGTTCAGTAGTTTGGGTACAGATACAGCTGGAAGGTCTGGTTTACAGGAGCCAAACTTTCCTGAAGTGAGTGTTTTAACTGAACTTATGCCTCAAACAGTATAGATGTGCTGTATGTCACAAGGTAATAAGGCATTATATGATTGGCGTATCCAGGATTTGTACAGTAAAATAAATGTGTTTGCTAAAATATTAGGTGGAAATATATCTACCATGGTCTGAAATTTATAATTTTTTAAAATACTTATTTGATATAAATAGGTATCAAACCTCCAAGATCTGCTTACAAATTTGTACTGTATCAGAACATTTGCATAAATATATTTTTGGAAGCTGCGCTCTTTGGATATGCCAATGCATTACAACAAATGCAAATTATCTAATTTGGAAAATAAGTGTGGAGATCAGTACAAACAAGCACAATAGTTAAATCATTTTACAAGATTAGAGAGTTTTATCTTCCTGTAATTTTGTTTTCAAAACATTATGAAGTATGAATTTTAAAATTGTAGGAAGAAATTTGTCAATTAAAGTTGCTAAAAATAAGTCACGTTTATATAAATTTAACAATCACACACTCATTACATTTGCATAATAAAATGTAACTTAATCATATAATAATGTACATGCAAAAAATTGGTGAATTATTATTGCATATTTTTATACAAACATGAAAAGAAAGCTGATGATTGGTTGAAAAAAAGCAGTACCAAACACAAGCAAAGCATGAGTGATATGTAGTGCAATAACAATGTGCAGATGGATTGTACAGAAAGACTGTACAACAATAGACTGTGATTTTAACTGTATCTCTACCATACTAGTTAACATGATTGTGGAATGTTACTCTTTTATTAAATACTTTGCAGGGAATAATTTTTCCAGTGTAGCAGAGCAAACGGCTATACAGAACTACCTTACTCCTACTGTACACTGTTATACATTTATAAAATTGTATAGAAAAAAACACAAAATCCAGCTTGATTATCAATAATGCTAAACAATTTTTTAAATGAAATTTGTTCCTGCATTGTCTTACCTGTAAATCCAGGGATACAGTTGCATTGATAGGCGTTGATACGATCTATACATGTACTAAAAGTACTGCAAGGGTTACTGGCACACTCATCGACTTCATTCTCACAATTATCTCCTGTAAATGTGATTAAGAAATAAAATTCTTATTCAAATGAATGGATGGATGACAAAGTAGAGATGATAATCTATCATGGTCATGGTAGGTATACCTGTGGCTGCCACAAAAAGAGCCACACTACATCTTATGAGAAGAGTAGGGTCACCCCGGTGGTGTACTAGGAAACACACAGAGGAGAGAGCGCCTTGATTGGCAGAACTTTTATGATGGGACTCTCATCAGAAAAGACCCATGTAGTTAAAAAGTTATAATATAATATCATGAACAGCAATATCATTGGAATGGTGCTCAAATATTGTTATTATGTTATTTAATAGCAGGGAAGAGTGAAATTTATACACACACTCTTTCCGGGTACAGAAATGTTGAGAATGTCACCATTGTCCCCTTAAATTATAACACTAACCTTCATATCCAGAAAGACAAAAACAAGAATATAAAACTCCTTCTGGTATACAAAAACCTCCATTCTGGCAAGGCAGGGACAAACAGACATCAAGAGGTTCCTCAGTTGTAGGTTGTGGAGGGTTAGTCACTGGTATAGGTGTGGCTGAAGGCATGGTCGGTGGCTGTGTGGCAAGCTCAGTGCAAACCTGTCCAGAATAACCTGGAGGACAAGCACAAGTAAAATATGCCAAAATGGTGTCTTCGCGGGGAAAGGCTGTGCAAATTCCTCCATTTTGGCAAGGACTATCATCACAGGCAGTCACTGTAAATAAAAAGATAAAAGTTATTGGTTACAAATCATAAGCATTGTCTCCATCAGTCATGAGTGACGAACTATGGACAAATGTTTTCTGTATGCAAAAATATTGTAAATACTGTACTTGTTCAAACATTTATTATAAGGCAAGTGAGTGAGCGGTTAAGACAGTGGAACTGTGATTACATAGCCATAACTTCGGCAAGGGTTCGAGGCTCACTCACTCCATGGTTCTGGTGGTAGGACGAGACTTCTCGGATAAGGACTATAAACCGAAGGTCCAATGTACACATCTAGCTCATGTGCACTTTAAAGAACCTAGTACATCTTTCGAGATGAGTAGGGCTGGGGGTTACTCCAGTGTACTAGTACTGGGTAAATTCAATTCAACCATGTGCGACTACACTCAAAATGAGGTTCTGCACAGAATAGGAAGATGATGATGATGAATTGTACTATGGTATCTCAATCTATGGAATGGTATTGTATACTATGAGAACACTTGTACAGTAATTGTGTTGGGTTGAGGTGGGTGGAAGATATCCACCTTTAATTTCTATCATCCAGCTCAAAACTTACTTTAAGCCTTCTACTAATAGCCTACAATTCCACCACCATTATTTACATCCTTGGAACAAGACAAAACATAATTTTTCCCTCCAGGTCTTAACCTTTGCTCCCACCATAACACTTCTCTACAGTAGCTATACCTAAATTCCAGAATATTGTATAGCCTGTATTAATATGAGAAAATGTCTTTATAATATTATTACCTCCTTCTTGACAATTAGCTGGAGATTCATCTGACCCATCATCGCAATCAGTAAATAGATCACAGACAAACCTTGAGAAAATACATTCTACCCCATCTGCACATTCTGTCAACGACACAGTTCCTGACCCTGAGCATTGTCCTACAAATTAAAACACACAATAACGACAACATTCATTATATTCAGGAGAACCTTTAAAAAAAATGTTATAGTTATCAATGTATTTGTCCTATTCAAAGTCTTTTTTTATATTAATCTTCATTTTTCATGTTTTGGGGGCACAATACATCTTTAAAATATTCAATTGGTTTTGTGTTGTCATGTCATACAGGGATAGCCTGTATCTTATAAAATAAGATAAAAACAGTAGATCCACTTCTCAGCCACATAATCACAGTAAAATAATCTCCTGCTTCTAAACAGATATGAATATTATTCAGCAAAAAGCATAAATGAGTTGAAAGACTATGAACAGACTATTCACCCACATACCTTCTGTACACCACATGAATGAAAAAGAATCATTTTATTGGAAAAGTCATTTTAGTATTTGAAAAAAAATGTCCCTACTGAAAAAAATGTCTACTCGATGGAAAAAAATGTTCCTTACTGAAAAAATGTTATGTAAAAACATAATTTCAAAATGTCACCTTTAATGGTTGATTAAAAAAAATGTCACTTTTATTTAATTGAAAAAAATGTCACTTTTATTTAATTGAAAAAAATGTCACTTGATTGAAAGAATGTTCCTTTAATGAAAAAAAATTGATGGAAAAAACTTCCCTTACTGTAATACTGAAAAATGTTATGTACTTAAATTTTAAAATTTTCCCTTTAATGAAAAAATGTCCCTTGCTTGAAAAAATGCCACTTTTAATTGAAAAATGTCACTTGATTGAAAACATTTCCCTTTCATTCAGTTTTCATATGCAACTATAGACATAGATTGTAACAGCAGATGTTTTGAATCAGTTTAAATTCCATACTAGTTATTAACTCTTCCATAAAATGACAAAAAATAATCCGCTGATGAGTTCATTGTAAACTTGCAATTGTTATTGATTTTACAATAGATTAACTTGATAAAATGTCATTTAGTAAAACCATAGAGCAAAGAAACAAATTGGTATGGTATGAAATACAAAATTAGCAAAGTGAAAAATAGATACAGTAATTCATTCATTTCCTTTATTTCGGTTTGCACATCCACATTATTATATACAAAACAAATTTCACCATGAAATTAACAATTTAACATCTTTCACAAAACAACCTACCAACCAAAATATCAATTTGCACAAATGCTGATGCAGTACTGTATGAGTAGACATTAGTTCTAAACAGTTTCAAATGCAATATATGCAAATCACATCATTATGACTGTAATGCACTGCATCAGGTGTCAGGTAAATAAAAACACATAAACTGGGGACAACCTTGATAATATATCTAAGGTTTTTTGTTCAATTGTTGTGTCAGCATTATAATATTTCTCAAGATGTTTAAATTAATTTGTTTTGGTCAGTGCAAGGTGTATTATAATAATAAATATGATTTACTAAAATATGATTTTAAAATGTTAAAACTGTAAAATGATCGGAATCCCTAAATTCGCTTAATGAAAGGGACATCCTAAAAACGGTAAATAATAAATAAATTCTTCAGGATCCAGCTCATCCACTAAATAAACTTTGAAGCAAAGCCAAAAACTGGTAGATTCATTGATCATGCTAAATCAAAACACTAAAAAATTACTGGTAATTTTATAATTTGATTCATGTATTTCAAATAGTAAGTTTGAAAAGATCTCTTTAGAATCACTGGATTTTAATCTTTTTTTTTGTCTTGTGCATGTCAAATTAAACCAATCATAAATCATATTATATCATAGAATAGTGAGCTGACAAGTTCTACTACAAGAGGAGGGTAAGCTTGCCTTAAATTTGACAATACCACTAAAACATCATAATTTCTTAGTACAGTACATACTGATCTGTTGGTATCATGTTCTTAAGGGAGAAAAAATGTTGTTATTCTTGATTTTAGTTCCTTGTGTTGAACCCCCTGTCAAGGCATGTCGCCCTTCCGTCTGCGAAATTCTGGCACCACCAATCTGTACTACAGTAGATCGTATGATGTCTACGCTCGCGCTAACCGCTCGCCAATTCGCCAATGGCGACTGGAGTCTCCATTTGGCGAAAATAATTATTGCCTCGTTCGCCAAATAGGCGAAAATACATTTCCAAGCCTAGGCCTAGCCTGGTCGGCGTGACTTCTTATGGGAGCGAGAATTCGCCACACTTCGGTACTTTCTGACTCGGGTACACTTTTTACCACCACAGCATTTTATGTGACGATGTCACGATCGCCGTGTTCATTTTTTTAGTTCTGTTTAAACATGCGCAGAGCGTGCCTCGATGACGTTTTAATGACACACAGTTAATGTGATTGGTTCGTGGCCGGCCGTCGTCGACGTGATGATGAGCGAATAAAAGGGGAAGTCCCTATTCTTCGACGTAGAAAATGAACTTCGAGAAGAAAATATAAACAGAAACATGTGGACGAATACTTCCGTAAACGAGGCTGTTCTGTTATTTAAAATAGGGAATTTTAAATTTAACAAAGTAATTACCTCAATAGTATAATGTTAACATGTTTAATTTTATTTCCCTTTCGATTATTCTAACCGAAAGTTGCGCTTTAAATTGAATAGCTAAGAAACAGCGTATACTACAACGGCAACCCTGGCCAAACCGCGTTTCGGCCGCCTACATAGAATGGGTTACGGCCGCTGCATAGCAAATTCAAAGCTTCTTAAATTTCTGCGGTACATTTGTTCCTAACGTACTTGTTTTATATAATAGATTGATAAATATTCCACTTATTAAATATTTAATAAATCGGTAAATAAAATTGACGTTTCGAAGCAAATATTCCATGATGAGAGGCGACATTTTTCGACATGCCTCGTGTGCGGCGAAGACTAGTTCAGAAAATGGAACAGTCCACTGCGGGGGTTATCCAATCATTAATTAACGCGCTAATACATGCATACCATGCACATTGCCTGGGCGACAGTAATTTAGTAATAAGCGGAGAACTAAATCCCCCGTAAGGAAAATGGTAAACACTGATATTTATGGTAGGGATTATTTTTTTCAGTGGTTGGTCTTGTTGGCTTCTTCGCACGAGGTCCACGCAAAGTCAAATAAAACGATGTGGTTTATCAAACAGAAATATAAATTAGCTTTAATTCAATACTAAATTAGCCAGATTTTGATAATGAGAAAGACTCAAAAATTCAATTTTTATCGTTAAAATTGACATATGAGGCGGATGTACATAATAATAATAACCGATTTACGTATCAAAATAAAGAGTATTTAAAGCCTGATAACATGCAACAAAAATTACTCCACCACCTATTATGGACCTCGTGCGATCGGGTGCGAAAATGGGTAGGTGTTTTCCAAAGTTATTTTTAGCGCGCGGATTTCGGCTCGCCGGCTTTTGTACCTCATTTTTAACTCGCGTTTTCTATTAAAATATTTAATAAACATAGATTAAAAATATATAAAAATAATCCCTTAAACAAGATCTTTCCAGGCATATAATTTTTATTCTCATAGGTACATAAGAAATAGTATATTTTTAACTTCAAAGACACGTCACTTTTTGAAATTTCACGAACGTGTTAAAATCGCGGTAACGAAAATCAGCTTCATTGGGATACCTAATAATAATAATATATAAATGTAAAAGAAGTAAAATAACAAACAAATACATGCATTATTTATTTAATTAACATTTTTGCGAATTTTTATGTTTTTTTAAATTTGGCTAAAGGATTTTCAATTTGGCTAATGTTTTTCAAAACCTTTCGCCATTTTGGCGAACGAAAATTTGACCTTAGCGCGAGCGTAGGATGTGAATATCTCAGATTTGACATTTCCATAGCAACATGTAACAAAATATTACACTTGCCATTCTTTTAAATATAATTTTCACTCTTTATAAATATTTTCAAGATTTGATTTGGATGAGTTTCAGTGTTTTTTTTCACCTTTCCATCACGTAATTAACAAGACAAATTTAATTTATTTAAGTACAGTGAAGAAGCTGTAAAACACTGGTTTTTCACAGTTTGAAGTGAATCTCATAACATAATTGCCTAAACAAAACTGTACAGCAAAGATGATATATTGAATCCTAAATCTTCACACTAGGCCTACTGTTAGTGTAATTGAACAATTAAAATGATTAATCATAATAACTGTCATATAAATTATAATATAATTTCATTATTTTATGCAATCCTCAACATTCACAACTAGCAATGCTGGTATTGTTATGTATGATTTGATTAATAATTTTTTTTTATATATTTAGGCAAATTGCCAAGGATAACCATAAGCGAATTCATTTACTATCCTTCTTAGAGGTGGCAATCCGTTCACGAGACAAACATATACACACGATGCTCTACATTAACAAAGTCTTATTACAAGTCTTTGGGAGTGGAGTTGTAAATTGTCAATAGAAAAAATCCTGACATATGACAGGACTTGAACCCAGGACCCTTGGATTGGCAGCCAAGCATCGTAACCACCAGGCCACAACTCCACTCCAAAAAAAAGATAATAGATTTTGTCCAACATTACAACCTGCAAACATTAGCATTTTCATTTTTCTTTCTTTTTTATTATCCATACAAAACAATACAATATTGGAAATGAATATATACTGTACAATGGATAATGGAGCTTAATCACATTCATTTGACCAATACTGTATGTTATCACAACATGGTACTAGACAAAGGCAAGGAGGTAATCTGGTTTTACCCAAAGTTAAAACAAATATTGGAAAAACAGCATTCTCTAATGCAGGTCCTGCTATATGGAATAAGTTGCCTCTTCCAATTAGAACCCATTTATTCAGAACTTTATTTAAAGATGTATTGTCCCCCAAAAACATGAAAAATGAAGATTAATTAAATCAGACTTTGAATATGTTATTTTGTAGTTTTAATAAAGTTAATCACTTCCGTAGGAAAAAAAATGGAAAAAAAAAATATTTTCACTTATAAAATGACAAAATAAATGGTTAAATTTCACCAAAAACCATTGGCTGGCAGCCAATTTGACCATTTTTTGCTTTAAATTACAGTTTTTTCAGGTAAATACATTTTTTTTCGATCCAAATTTTGGTCAAAGTGGATAATTATTATGTGACATAAAAATGGCATATTCAACAAAAAATTTAAAAAAAATATTTTTTCAGGGGGACAATACATCTTTAAGGCTTCATTCACTGATTATTTATTACATGCTTAAATATATATTTTTTCGTTTCCTGTTAGTCTATGTTGATATATTGCCACACAAAATTTGTTTTAATTTAAAGTGTTGTGGGGTTGGACTAGCGTTTTGCTATTTTCCAGCTCCATTATCCATTGTACAGTATATATTCATTTACAATATTGTATTGTTTTGTTTGTTTTGTATGGATAATAAAAAAGAAAGATGAAAATGCTAATGTTTGCAGGTTGTAATGTTGGACAAAATCTATTACCTTTTTTTAGTATTATAGAAAGTCGTACTCTAGACTTGATCTACCAATTTCTGTAATTAAACTATGTTAATGCCATTACTATGAGTATTACTGTTATTAGATTATTATTATTATTTTATAAGAAAAAAAAAGGAAATGCCTGTTAGTTTGGTTGTTCGTTTCTCTATTTAAATTATTTAATAAATTGTATCACTTAAATGACTTAAAAATTGGATTTTAAATTGACAACTTAACCACTACAATTATCTTTTTCATATACATAATGTTTTGTAAACAACTAAATACTATTAAATAAAATGCTAAATGGTTAAATCAACCCAAAATTATGACATGTATGTTCATTTGCATTATTAACAATTTAATATACATTTATTACAAGGAAACAGCTTGCTTTTTACATAAGATATGACTTTGTTTATAGAGGGATACTCCCTGTGATGACTGGTGAGTAATACCTAAAAATCAATAATACAGTTTGAAGTAAACTCATTCATTAGAATAACAATAGAGATATCACACAATGACCATGTGTCTAGAATGCTATACAAAAAATGGCAAGACATAGGGTTTTAATTACTGCATTAAATTACAGACTAAATTAAGCCCACCCATATTGAACATGACTTTTTTGCGTCAGCTAAGAGGGGTGGTGCTCAACGGTTTACAGTGCTCAACGATGAGTCATTTTTTATTTTAATATACTTTTGAGCACATGACATTTCTACAATCTCTCTTTTCTTATATATTTCTACTCGTACTCACCTGAGATACAGTACCTGAGGAAAAACAACAATTCTGCACATTTTTTTAGTACATTATTATTTGAAAGTTCAAAAAATTCATAATTTGTCATTTTATCTGATTTTTTTAAAAAATATTATGGAATTGATTTAAAAAATATATATGCTAAATAAAGTATTTGAAAACGATCATTTCAGAAGAAAGACTACATTTTTGAAAGGTAAAAATGGAGAGAATTCTATTTTAATTCTCGGGTTTTTGTTAGGTGATCATTTAGAATAAAATGATCACCTATTGTTATTGTATGAAATCTTTATTCTTCTTCTTCTTCTTCTTTCTGTACACTATTTTGTGTAACAAATATCTCAAAAAGTTATATGTCAATGATCACAAAAATTTCACAATATCTTTCAAATACTGTAACTTAATCCTAATAAGCTTTTCAGCGTGATCACTCAACCGTGACGTCATTTATACGCCATTTTGTGAAATCACATTATCAATCATATTTCCATAATTCATTATCACATATTAATGAAATTCACTACACGTAAACTTCAGGTCAACGGTAAAAATATTAGCAAATAAAAAGTTGCGCGTTTCAATGTCATGCACGTGAAATCGCGCGTTAAAAATTTAGAACGCTCAAAATTAAGTTTTGATCAATTTAGAGCATGAATTAGGCCATTTGCGCGTTTCAAAAAATTACTGCGCAAAAACACGTTTTTGCGCACGCGATTCTTAAAACGCGTAAAAAATAAAATTTGATGTATAAATCACAATCTACTCACAATTCTTAGTACATTCACCGATTTTGAGTCCATTCCAACTTAAGATAACGCTATACGAGCACGTTAAAAATGACAAAATGCGCAAATTAATTGCATCAAAGTGCTGAAAATGGTAAAAAATAAGGCATTTTTAAAATGAAAATAACTCTTCAGAATGCAAGATGACCCCCATTTTTTTAAACTTATTCGGGAAGCCATTGAGTTGTAGATATGAATTCATGTACACATTTGACGTACAAAATGTTGTGACGTCATCAAATGGCCACTTCAATTTAAAATTAAGTTTTTTTTCTCTTTTGTCATATTTTATCACATTCAATAGAACGCATCTCTAATAATTTGTGCCTGATTTTTGCTCAAATTTTAGTATGTGATTGCTCAATTAATTGACTTTCTCATGACCTGCCACTTTTTTTATTTTGATGACGTCATCACGCGTAAAAACTTGAATAACATAGGTCGTGTAATTTCACCTTCGCCGTAAATTTGAATATCTTACAGATCTTCAGAATTAAAGGTTACCTTGATAATTATAATTTATTATGAAAGCTGATGAAATGTAGATATGAATTCTTATAAAAATTAAGCCTATCGGATGTTGTGACGTTAACATATGGCCAGTTGAAGTTAAAAAGTATTTTTTTCATCTTTTTCGTCAAAGTTATACAAATTTCAAAGAGCGCGCACAGCGCTTCTACGTGCCAAATTCTCTTCCAATTCTTATATTTATTTGCTCAATTCATTATCTTTCGAAATTGTCATCTTCGAGTTTATTTTGATAATTCCATCATACCAAAAAATTAGAACATGATGTGGGTCCCATAATTTCACCTATGCTACACTGTATATAGATATACAGTATATACTGTACATATTGTATATGACACATAATAGGTACAACTCAGCGCTATAAGTGTATATGCATCATGTCATAGGATGGCGTACATCAACTTTTTATGATGGTATGTTAACGTACGTGCATGTTTAAAAAATGTTAATTTCATTAAAATGATAAAAATGATCACCTATAATTCGTCAAAGTGACGAATTAAATTCTAGTTTTATCTTTTTTTTTTCAGCACATGATATAATAAAAACAATTTAACTATTTATTAGGTGATCATTTAGAATAAAATGATCACCTATTGTTATTGTATAAAATCTTTATTATTAGGTGATCATTTAGAATAAAATGATCACCTATTGTTATTGTATGAAATCTTTATTTATTTTTTTTCTTTTTATTCTTTCTGTACACTTTTTGTGTAACAAATATTTCAAAAAGTTTAATGTCAATGATTACCAAAATTTCACAATGTCTTTTAAATACTTTAACTTAGCCATAATAAGCTTTTCAGCGTGATCACTCATCCGTGACGTCATTTATACGCCATTTTGCGAAATCACATTATCAATCATATCTCCATAATTCATTATCACATATTAATGAAATTCACTAAACGTAAACTTCAGGTCAAGGGTAAAAATATTAGCAAATAAAAACACACGCGCACGTAGGGTCATGCGCGTGAAATCGCGCGTTAAAAATTTAAAACGCTCAAAATTAAGTTTTGATCAATTTAGAGCATGAATTAGGCCATTTGCGTGTTTCAAAAAATTACTGCGCAAAAACACGTTTTTTGTACGTGCGTACATAGGAAGCGTAAAAAATAAAATTGTTTTGTACAAATTGCATTCTACTCATCTTCCTTAATACATTCACCAAATTTGAGTCCATTCCGACTTAAAATAACGCTATATGAGCACGTTAAAAATGACAAAATGCGCACATTAATTGTACCAAAGTGCTAAAAATGGTAAAAAATAAGGCCTTTTTAAAATGAATATAACTCTTCAGAATGGAAGATGACCCCCATTTTTTTTAACTTATTATGGAAGTTAATGAGTTGTAGATATAAATGTATATACACATTAGACGTACAAAATGGTATGACGTCATCATTTGGCCACATGAATTTTTCAAATAGGGTTTTTTCCCACTTTGTCATAGACCACCATATTCAACAGAGCGCAAGTCGCTTATCTGTGCTCGATTTTTTTTAAATTTTTAATATATTCTACCTCAACCAATTATGTTACTCATGAGTTGCCAATATTTTCATTTTGATGATGTCATCACGTCTTAAAATTTGAATAACGGTGGTTACGTAATTTCACATACAACGTATAGTTGAATACCTTACAGTTCTTCTGAATTAAAGTTGACCTTGATGTTTATAACTTATTATGATAGCTGGTGAAATGTAGATATGAATGCATATAAAAATTAAGCCTATCGAATGTTATGAAGTTATCATATGGCCAGTTGAAGTTAAAAAGTATTTTTTTCATCTCTTTCGTCAAAGTTATACACATTTTAAAGAGCGCGCACCGCACTTCTACGTGCCAAATTGTCTTCCAATTGTTATATTTTATTGCTCAATTCATTATCTTTCGATATTGGTATCCACAAGTTTATTTTGATAATGTCATCAGTGCCAAAAACTTAGAACATGATGTGTGTCCGTAATTTCACCAATGCTACACTGTATATAGATATACAGTATATACTGTACATAATGTATATGGCATATAATAGGCACAACTAAGCACTATAAGCGTATAATAGGATGGCATACATCAACATTTTCCGATTGTATGTTAACATACGTGCATGTTTAAAAAATATTAATGTCAATAAATTTATAAAAATGATCACCTATAATTCGTCAAAGTGACGAATTAAATTCTAGTTATTTTTTTTTTTCTTTTTATTGTTTCTGTACACTATTTTGTGTAACAATTATCTCAAAAAGTTTAATGTCAATAATTACAAAAATTTCAGAATATCTTTCAAATAATATAACTTAATCCTAATAAGCTTTCCAGCGTGATCACTCATCCGTGACGACATTTATACGCCATTTTGCGAAATCACATTATCAATCATATCTCCATAATTCATTATCACATATTAATGAAATTCACTACACGTAAACTTCAGATCAAGGGTAAAAATATTAGCAAATAAAAACGCACGCGCACGTAGGTTCATGCGCGTGATATCGCGCGTTAAAAATTTAAAACGCTCAAAATTAAGTTTTGATCAATTTAGAGCATGAATTAGGCCATTTGCGTGTTTCAAAAAATTACTGCGCAAAAATGCGTTTTTGCGCGCGCGATACTTAAAAAGCGTAAAAAACATGAATTTTTTTTACAAATCTCATTCTACTCACCATCCTTAGTACATTCACCAAATTTGAGTCAGTTCCGACTTAAAATAACGCTATACGAGCACGTTAAAAATGACAAAGTGCGCACATTAATTTTACAAAAGTTCTGAAAATGGTGAAAAATAGGTCTTTTTTAAAATGAAAATAATTCTTCAGAATGCAAGATGACCCCCGATTTTTTTAACTTATTCTGGAAGCCATTGAGTTGTAGATATGAATTCATGTACACATTTTACGTACAAAATGTTTTGACGTCATCAAATGGCCACTTGAATTTAAAAATTAGGATTTGTTATCTTTTTGTGTAGATTATCACATTCAACAGAGCGCATCTTGGTTATGTGTGCTAGAATTTCGCACAACTTTCAGTATGTGCTTGCTTAATTAATTATCTTTATCATGAGTTGACACTATCTTCATTTTAATGACGTCATCACGCGTAAAAACTTGAATAACGTAGGCCGTGTAATTTCACCTTCGCAGTAAATTTGAATATCTTACAGCTCTTCAGAATTGAAGGTTACCTTGATGATTATAATTTATTATGAAAGCTGATGAAATGTAGATATTAATTCATATAAAAATTAAGCCTATCGGATGTTGTGACGTTAACATATGGCCAGTTGAAGTGAAAAAGTAGTTGTTTCATATTTTTCGTCAAAGTTATACACAATTCAAAGAGCGCGCACAGCGCTTCTACGTGCCAAATTTTTTTCCAAATCATATATTTTTTTGCTCAATTAATTATCTTTCGAAATTGTCATCTTAAAGTTTAGTTTGATAACGTCATCATGCCAAAAAATTAGAACATGTGTGTCCCGTAATTTCACCTATGCTACACTGTATATAGATATACAGTATATACTGTACATATTGTATATGGCATATAGGCACAACTCAGCTCTATAAGAATATAATAGGATGGCATACATCAACATTTTCCGATCGTATGTTAACGTACGTGCATGTTTAAAAAAAAATTATTTCAGTAAAATGATAAAAATGATCACCTATAATTCGTCAAAGTGACGAATTAAATTCTAGTTATTATTATTACTGTAGTATGTATAGTTGGGTCACCTAGGCTACATGTTATTTAAATCTACAGTTCATATAGTTGGAATTAACATTACCAAGAATTTAAACTTACCTACGAAAGCCCATTAATGCCATTTTAAGTATATGTTTTTCGAACGTAATCCGTTCTAACGAATTAGTAATTCGTTTGAACGGATTAATAATCTGTTCAAACGAATTAGTAATCCGTTCAAACGAATTGCAACATATACAACAAGTGCCATTTAAAGTATATGTTGTAATTCGTTTGAACGGATTACTAATCCGTTCAAACGAATTACTAATTTGTTTAAACGGATTACTAATTTGTTCAAACGGATTACTAATCCGTTCAAACGAATTACTAATTTGTTTAAACGGATTACTAATTTGTTCAAACGAATTACTAATTTGTTTAAACGGATTATTAATCCGTTCAAACGAATTACTAATTTGTTCAAACGAATTAGTAATCCGTTTAAACGAATTACTATTTCGTTCAAACGAATTAATAATTTGTTTAAACGGATTACTAATCCGTTTAAACAAATTACTAATTAGTTTGAACGAATTAGTAATCCGTTAGAACGAATTAGTAATTCGTTTGAACAAATTAGTAATCCGTTTAAACAAATTACTAATCCGTTTGAACGGATTCCTAAATCGTTTAAACAAATTATTAATCTGTTTAAACAAATTAGTAATTCGTTTGAACGGATTAGTAATCCGTTCAAACGAATTACAACATATACTTTAAATGGCACTTGTTGTATATGTTGCAATTGGTTTGAACGGATTACTAATTCGTTTGAACAGATTACTAATCCGTTCAAACGAATTACTAATTTGTTTAAACAGATTAATAATCTGTTCAAACGAATTAGGAATCCATCCAAACGGATTAGTAATTTGTTTAAACGGATTACTAATTTGTTTAAACGAATTACTAATTCGTTCAAACGAATTAGTAATCCGTTTAAACAAATTATTAATTTGTTTAAACAAATTACTAATTTGTTTAAACGGATTACTAATTCGTTCAAACGAATTACTAATTCGTTCAAACAGATTAATAATCCGTTTAAACAAATTATTAATTTGTTTAAACAAATTATTAATTTGTTTAAACGGATTACTAATTCGTTTGAACGAATTAGTAATCCGTTTATTAATTCGTTTAAACAAATTAGTAATCCGTTTAAACAAATTAGTAATTCGTTTGAACGAATTAGTAATTCGTTTAAACAAATTAGTAATCCGTTTAAACAAATTAGTAATTCGTTTGAACGGATTAGTAATCCGTTTAAACGAATTACAACATATACTTTAAATGGCACTTGTTGTATATGTTGCAATTCGTTTGAACGGATTACTAATTCGTTTGAACAGATTATTAATCCGTTCAAACGAATTACTAATTCGTTAGAACGGATTACGTTTGAAAAACATATACTTAAAATGGCATTAATGGGCTTTCGTACTTACCGGATACTAGGTAATATGCTTGAGAACATAGCACAAAAACAAATAACGCATTCAACTTTGAAACCACCGGTTTACGTTCCCAAGGCAAAGGACGCCGACTTAGCATGATTGACTTCCGCACGGTTGTTTCACACGGCAGCCCAACAAAAGCACTAGGCTGCAGTTTTCTTCCTACAAATGATGTGCTACTGTATAGATATATGGCATAATCAGCACATCTGACCCTCCACTATTTGCAATAGATAAAAGCAAACAATCTAATATGTTAAAAAGATGAAAATGTATACTGTACTCTTGACGGTTGGATTTACCGCTATGACATTTTCATTTGCTCGAAATTCAAGAATGCAGTAGTTTTTTATTATCAAAACATTAGTTTGAGGGCGGTATTGCGAGAAACAATGGCGGAGGTTGAAGTCGACAAACCCGAAGCAGGTCGGTGGAAATTTCCATGTATAAATGAACAGTATTTCATGTTTTATTTTTAAAATAGTTTTTATCTAATTATCCTATTTTTCTATTTGTCCTCAGGCATTCAGTCTACGGACGAAGAAGCTTCCTTAGTAGGGAAAAATGGTATGTATTTCCGTAGGCCCATTACGAGGAATCAATTCATTGAATTTGGCGCATAACGTCAGTGTTTTGTTATGGTTCTGGTTGGTTTTGGTAGTAAACTTTATCCAGTGAGTGTAGTACAATGGGCCTGCTAAAGATAATATAGTCTAGTGTATTTGTTTGTTTATAGTAGCAAATCATTGTATTATAGTGGTATCACTTTCTTTTTCAGTCAATAATGAATATTTATTAAATTAATTAAATATAAAATGAAGTATAATTATTAATTAAATATAATAATATAATGATTTTTTTTTTTCGTCATTGAAGTGCGATAAAATTCCACTGCGTGTGGTTGAAATATAATTCAGTAGCCTCTATTATGATCTAAGAAAAACACCAGTTTTTCTTTAACCATATACATACATATCATAATTCTTCTACTACAGGCTATAGGCCCCTAGTTCAACTTTTAATTTTCTTTTTGAAGTTTCTCTAGATTGATTTGCTAATAAAAGAAACAGGGAAAAAACGATCGGTACCATAGACAATCGGGTCCAAGCGTATATGAACCCAATTGTCTTTGTGTAGGGTCCTATAATGTTCTGTTTGTTTATGAAATTATGGGAAGTCTGGCTGGCTTAACTATCTCTCACAATTTACTTTATAGCCATCTAGCCTTTATTGAGTACAGTTTAGCCAGCTTTACACCCTGTCATCTTTACTGAGCAAATGAAAAGATTTTTTTTCCATTTTCTATCAATCACTCTAAACACAGGATAAAAAATATAAAATACATAGAAGAAAAAAAAATTCTTTTGTATATATAAATATGTAAATTTAATATTTATTTTGGTAAAGTATTAAGGACGATACTGTATGCTGTAACCAGCTTAGATACAGTAAGTTGAGACCCCATGTGACATTACAGTGTGTCGATTGATGATTCATATTAATTTTACTAAACTTTAATTCCAAACATTTATAGTATTAAATGGAGGCATCCTAGACCAAACATGATCTAACAAAAAATTTGAGCCTTGTCTTATAGTCTTAGGTCTGATGTGGTCCGAATCATCACACTTTGGGTCCAATCATCTGACAACTAATGGATTTATTTAAAACTATTTAATGCCCTCTCATTTTTCCTCCTTGACTTAAGCCAATGAATGATCAATAATTAACTTACCAAAAAACAAATATTAAAATTTGTATTAATAATCTAATTCTCTTGCAAAAAGTAGAAAGTGGAAACTAGAAGGAATGTTCCATACCAATTCCCTTAGTTAATACCATACAGTACTTAACGTCTGGTCGAGTAATTTCTTGCATAGATACTTTTAATTTTTAATAATTTGATGTTCAGAGTATTATCTTGTATCCAAATTTTAAAATTCAGAACACTATTAAACCAACATATGCCACATATCAAGTATAAACATGAGTATTAAATAATATCCTGGAAGGTTTTCACACATTAAGATGGTTTTCACTATTTCCTATTATTACTATTACAGATCAGGTCACATGCACTTTACTCATTTTAATGGTAATGATTTTTTTCAGGGGTGGAGAAAACCACAGGAGCTAGTGTGATCGCCCGATCTACTTTTGTTTTTGGCGAAAACATGGAAAGCAGAGTGCAGCTGAAGGTAAGGTTATCTTGCCAGTGTTTGCTAGGTTAACAACTTTAGTTGGTGTGATAATATAAATCAGATATTTTTTTTTTCACAAGCATATAAAAAGTAGGTCTATAGGAAGAGATTGGTGCAGTACCCGCTGCTTACTTGGGCTCGAATCTAACCACTAGCCATCAGCGCAAGCTCAGTGGTCTAGAGGTATGAACGCCAGGCTAGTGATCTGGAGGTCGTGGGTTCGAGTCCCATCCGAGAACTACTTGCGAATTTTTCGCAAGTATTCTCAAATGTACTTAGTATATAGTACACATTACGTCAGAGTAGGGCAAAACATCTAATTACTCAACTCCCTGACGCAAAAACTACAATTACAATAAAATAACACATATACAAAATCAAGTCTTGTTGAAAAAATTATAGATTTTTAAATATAATTAATAATCACTTTAATATAAATTCCAAGTGACTCACCTATTTAAAGTATCTAAATAATAATGTACTACTCTTACAACATTTATTTTGTCCACTACTCTATAACATCTAAAATATATAAAGCAAAAACAAATAAATAAATAATAATGAATTTATTCAGGGGCAAAAATAGCATTATTTGTACAGTACTTCATGAGAAATTGAAAATTGGCAGACAAACCGATAACTGATATTGCCCTAGCACTTGTGGAATGTACTGTATTTTACAGATGTTTGATTTCACCATGTTAAACTAATGAAACAGCTCTATTTCCCCTTCATTAATAAATCTAGCACCATCATCTATTAGTTATAAAACATGCTAGATGGTTGATTAAAAGTGTACCATATTTATACCGAGTTCTTTTAAAATCTGTCATACGTGTGCTTTTTAAATGACCTTTTGAATTGGCTTTTCCTCCTTTATAAATCTGCTGTTAAAGATTACACTGCGTTGCATAATATACAAACATTTTGATTTTGCCCAGACCGTTTTCCTGGTTAATCAAAATTAACATAAATAGGTAATTTTTAGGTAACATCCGTTTTTTAATCACCTGCAGTATGTAAAAAAACCCGTTATTTATGTGCTTCTTGTGATGTCATAGGTTTTTTCATTTTAATTGGCATACTTGAAACGGGATCCCTTGAAACAGTGCCAATGTTTTTTTTTTCTACTTTTTTGTAATGCTCACAAGTTATTGATAAACTGGATTTAACTGGCTAAATCTTCATTGGCCTAAATCAAGGAATTTGATTGGATGTACAAAAACTGGACTGTTTCATTCATAGAAAAAGGATATTTTTTATTAAATTGCATAATTATTTGTACCCATTATTAATTAAGTTAATTAAAATTATTAATTTAGTATTTGCATTTTTTTTGGTCAATTTTTATTGTAAATAATATTCTGGAGATAAATTGAAATATTTGTCATTGTAGTATCAAGAAAAGAAACAACCTTATAATTTGTGCGAAATGTCCTTAGGACACAACAAAGTGTCCACTTATTAAGGGTGTCCCCTGATACAGTGGTTGGCTGAAGTTATATTTCCCCTTCTTGTTTGTTTCGCAGGAAAGTGTCCTCTTAATAGGAATATCCCTGAATAGGTGTCCCAAAGGAGATGTTCTTAGTTTTAAAATCTTTAGATCCACGTGTGAATTTTATCATAAAGAAATCATTCAACAAATAGAATTTCCATAACCATTTAAATTACTAAACATTTACATTTGATTTCATTTTGTTAGCGTCCAGCTGAAGATCAGCTTGACAGGCAAAAGGCAGAGGAAGAAGGTGAATTAATTTATATACGTACTTGTTTTATTGGTATCTAAATATATGACGAATGATCTTAATTATCTTTTTTGTCACCCATTACGGTGGAGAAAATTTATACAGCAATTCAGTTTGCTTTTGTTCAATCCAGTCTCTGTCACAGGTTTTTGTTATGTTTCTGTTTTGATGAAATAAACGAAATAAAAAAAAAAATATGTATGGTATTCATTTGTTTACATTGTGAAATCTTTTTTAAACAAAAATTGTCTAGATTACGAAATAAAACCTGTGTAACAACATTTAATGTGAAATAGTTTTAATGTCTGAATCTGAATGAAGGTGTTGATCGTTCAAAAATGTATTTGATTATTTCAGATGTAAAACCAGATGATACTCCTGGTGAGTTCCCGAAAGCTTCTCCCAGCGTCCTGTCACAGAGGCCTCTTGTCACCGCAAGTAAGTCAACAAAATGCAGTTTTATTTTAATGAAACTATTATGTTATTACAGAAACTGGACTGTTTCATTCATAGAAAAAGGATAACTTTTATTCTGAATGCCATAAAACATATTTGGAGTGGTTTTTTTTCTTCAAAATCACTTTCTGTCGGCAGATTATATCTTGTTTGTTAATTGAATTATTAGTTATCCGCTTGGTAGAGCGGATAACTCCTTGTTACTGTATGGGATCAATATTTTTTTTCTGTATTATTCTTGGATCCTTCCTTCCTTTTTGTGAGTCGCGTTTCTCTAAAATGTGTAAACATAACATTTCATAACTTTGACAACATATGGGCATTTACGTGAAGTTGTGCACCTCCTATTTTTGAATGACGTCATAGTTGCGCAACGTGACTTACGCGCAATTTTATGAATTTCAATGATTGATTATAGATTAAAAACCAAAAGTCATTTAGTATTGACACTTTGACAAAATTTAAGTCATATCAGGGGCAAACTTTCTACGGATTAAAAATGGCATGTTTCACAAGAAGTTACGCGCGCACGCGCATTTAAAATTTCAAAATGCGCAAAATTAATTTCTAATCAACTTTTTATGCGTTTCTTGTCATTTTGAGCATGTCAAAAATTCCCACGGGCGCGCAATTTTTTACGCACGCGGTGCGCACGTAGCGTTAAAAACATATTTTTTTCTCTTGAATTATATTTTTCAAGTCTTTCCTAGTAATTTTGAAAACAATTTAGACCTTTTCCAGTTTAAATAACGCCATACGAACACGTTGAATTAGACAATTCGTGCGCGTTTTTTATGAAAAAGCTTAAAAAATCGTCAAAATTATGTCTTTTTTTAAACAGTCATAGTTTCTAAAGTAAACCGTGAACCGTTTATTTTTATTACAAAATCTAGAAGTTGTTGAGTTGTAGATATCGGATCATGCATCGATAAGGCTAAAAAAACATTGTGACGTCATCGTATGGCCACACGAATGTAAAATATAGGATTTTTGTCTCTTTCGTTATTGCTCATCACATTCAATGGAGCGCATCACGCTTATCTGTATTCCTTTTTCGCCTAAATTTATATATTGTGTAGGTCAATCAACTTTCTTTAGCATGAGATAAAAATATTTTAATTTTTATGACGTCATCGTGCCTAAAAATTTTAATTACGTGGGTCATTAATTTCATCTTTACAGTAAATTTTAATCTGTAATAGCTCGTAAGAATAAAATGTGATAATCACGATTAAAACGTTTTCTGGAAGCTATTGGATTGTAGATACGAATTCATGTAAACATTTTGCCAATCGGATGTTGTGACGTCATCATATGGCCAGTTGAATAAAAAAAGTCGTATTTTCATATTTTGCGTAATAGTTCATCACATTTAAAAGGGTGCGCATCTATATTTTACGTATTCAAATTTCTTCTACACGTTAATATGTTGTTCCTGAGATAATTTCCTCCAGAAATTGCTATTTAAGTGTTTCATTTTGATACCGTCGCCATGTTAAAAATTGGAATAAATGGCGGGTCCCGTAATTTCACCTATTCTACACTGTATGTAATATGTATACAGATTATACTCTTTGCATGTATACTATATGACACAAATTGACAGAATTCAGCACTAACAGCATATCATATTCTTCAGTTCTTGTCATAATGCCATAATCTTTATCTGTGTGCAATATTCCAACGTATGACGTGCACGTGGCGTTTGTCGTGGTGCGGATAACTAACTCGTCAAAGTGACGAGTTTCATGTCTAGTTTGTACTTAATATTATTTGTTTTACTAAATGAAAGGAAGGAAACTACGATAAACATTTATTTTGTTGTTTTGTTTTTCATTTTTAAAGGAAAAGACAACAATATGGATTTCATAGCTGATAATGGTAGGTGTTCAATTATGTTTTCTTACTATGTCAGTATATTATTCTCTTTAAGTAGACATTTCTTCCGTATTGTCTATATTTTACACACATTATGTTTTAGAGTTTGTGTCTAGTCTTTGTTTTTTTTATTGAAATGAGGTTTTTTACCTGTTGTCATATTTGCCACACATGAAATGCAGTTCCTTCCATAAATGTTCAATAATAAAGAAATTATATACACTATAGCTATGTATTTTACATTAAAATGGCAATGGTAATTTTGACAAAAACAAAACAAACTCAAACATTTGTATGGTATGCACAAAGAGATTTTTTAAAGTATCTAACTATCAATGTAAAATTCTACTTTGTTTACCTATAACATTTAAAATGGCTTTTCTAAAGATATCTACCAATCAATGCATAATTCAACTTTGTAGCCTATGAAATATATTCAAATTAATTAATTTGTTTGTTTTTTGTTTTTTTCAGAGGATTCAAATTCAAATCCATTTTCAATGGTGCAAAACAAGTCATTCATTAAGCCGTCTGCTTTTCCAAGCTCTAGACCATTCAGTTGTGTTATTGGTATGTTGTATATTTGTCAACCTCTAAAGCTCTGTCAACACTATCAAACTATTTTGCCAAACAAGTGTGATGTGCCCTAATATGGTGTTGATATTCCCAAATATGGATATGACATTATGTCCATCACATTTTTGTCAGAAAGTTTTATAGTGTAGACTTAAGAGAGTGATTTAATTAATAATTGTATTTGTTTATAATTAATCAAGTCAACTTTAATACACTATTAAAGTTACATACATTACACAGAATAATCTTACCCACAGTGGTTAATTTTTGGTAAATGCTCTAATGGAGTTTTATTCCTAAGTTACTTTTAGCAGAAGTATGTATCTTTTTTATTTTGTCTCATTTGTTTCTGTACTTTATTTTAATTTCAGCACCAAATACTGCACCTACGAACCCCTTCAAGCTAAAACCAGCAACATTACCACCACCATCAAGTCAGATAAATGGTCAGGGTAAGAATTTTGTCTGTAAATGTAAATAATTGGTGTATTTGTATAGCGCCATATTCCAAAATGGTCGACTTTGGCCTTGATGTGTGGTTTTGTATTTATTTTTTTATTTTATTTATTTGAACCATATTTGCTGATAATTTGGGACCCTCAAAACAGATAAAATACACAAAAACACAACAAAAACAGAAAATTTAAAGAAAAACAAAAGCCTATAAATAAAATAAATTACATGAGAATTAAAAATCTGAATAAGAAGGTATAGTAAGGCTACTCTCCAAAGGGTCATAGCTATTTAGCCATAACATGCCCTCACCAATGCACCATGATGGGGCCTGTGAAGACCAATACACTGGGGTAGCTTCTACCCACCTAAAAAGTTTACTGGGTGACCTAGGGTTTATTGTCCTTATTCAGGAAGTTTTGTACTGTACAATCAAAACCATGGAGGCTACCACAAACTGAATTCCATATTATGGTTTTATACAGTCTTATATGAGGGCCCCTTAATTGTCAGCATATGCTGTTTAGGGTTACCCTCACTAAATAAGGTTTAATAAAATAAAGATTAACTTAACCGCTTATAACCACTTATCACTATCAAAAGCAAAATGTTTTAAAGAAACTTTTCAGTTTATATTTATGTGAATATGAATATCAATTTGGCAAAGCCACATAAAATACATGGGTTTAGTTCTTGAGTCATTCTAGATTTCTTCTGTAAATGTGGTGACTTATGTTTATATCCGTTTAGGTACCAAGGGAGAAACAATTGAATCAAGTCATAGTGCAGTAAGCAGTTTAATAAAAGAAGGTCCTCCAGAAAAAGCTGTTGTTGAATCGGAGAAGTCTTCTGAAAAGCCAGAAGATGCAGCTGAATCTGACGCCGCAACAGTCGTCAAAGAACCATCCAAAACAGATCCTGATGATAAAGAGAATGTGGAAACGCCCATATCAGAAACAGAAGCAAGTCCAGAGGACAGTAAAAAGAACTATTTTATCAAACTTTCCAGCGGTTCAAGCCGAGATTCAGGATTTGGTGTTTTTGGAAAGTTTAACCCTTCATCAGTACGCATTTTGGATCAGGGATATAAAAGTCCACAAACTGAGAACTATTTCTTGCAGTTTGCACCAAGCAAAAGCGACGATAGCAATGAGGAGAATACAAAATCTCCCAAGAGTTTAAGTAGTTCCGGATCATCTTTTGTGTTTGGTCAAAACCTTACTGATAGAGTAACTGTAAGTAAAATAGTAATAGAGAACTTTGGAATGGTAGGTGAAGGAGATATTTTTATACAAATGGTTACGTATAGGCCAAGTATACTCCATTGGTCTTTTTTAAATTCAGCCTAATTCATCTACCGTTCAAAAATGAAAGTTTGTTATAGCATGAACTATAAAAACTTGTGTGTGAATCTCCCCTCTACTAAGAGTAGAACCCTATTAAGAGGACACCTTTGAGTGTCCTCTAAATAGGAGTGTCCCTTCAGTAGGAATTGGCTGTAGTGCTTAAATATATATTGCCCCTTATTTACTTAATAGAGGTGTTCTCTGAATAGAGGTGTCCTGAAAGAGGGGTTGTACTGTATGTAGAATGGAAATATCCTGATGAGGACATAATTATTATCAAATTTTATTGCTCTTTCATAATACAATATTTCATTTGTGATAATAACTTACATTCAGTTTGTATTTATTAGTGCAATTTTTTATGAATGTTATACATTATTTGTTTTGTAGAGTCCATCCAAACAAGAGGGTGAATTAAAGTCAGCCAGTGAATATGTCTTTGGTGCCAACCTTGCAGAAAGGGTAAAGGTATGTAAATCCACTATTGATAAATATACAAAACGAATTGTCCTATTAAATTACAATCCATAAATCAATAATGCTCTGAAACTACTAAATTATTAAGGCATATTAATTATAATAACTTGTTTAATATATCTAATATATATTATAATATAAAATCTCAACTGTGCGTTACTACAGTAGCAATGATAAATGTACATAGTATAGTAAGATCATTCATGTAGAATGATGATGACAAACAATTGCAATATTAGAATAATACAAAATAAGTAATACAGCAACGTAAAATTTTTTTTTTTTAGCGTGAAGAATCTGCTGAATCATCAGAGGTCAAAGGTGAGTAAATATATTAAATATTCTTGAAAATTGTATTGTAAATAATCATATTATATATCATAATATCAAAATAATTCCAGGATGTAACAGTTTAAAATGGTATTTTGATTATAAATATGTAAAATTGGCAGTTAATAATAATTACAGCATTAACAAATTTTGTAATATTTTATTACAAATATTGACAGGTACAACCCTTGCCGAAAGTGCTAGCGCTTACGAAGAAGCACGAGAAAATCAGAGACTAAAATTAGATAAGGTACCTCAAGTAAATGGTGAAGAAGATGAAGAAAATGTTTTACAGGTAAAACTCAATTAATAATTATATATACTCAATTATTAACAATATAAGGCTGTGTTTCTACAGCCAAAACAAAATTATCGGTTAATTTTGTCACAACAATTTTTACTTCAGGTCAAAGGTTAAAAATGATCGCATTTATCCGATAATTATCCGATTTGAATGAGATAATTATCGGTTAATTTTTCTTGACTTTAATCTGTTAAACCCGTTTCCACAGGCAGTTTAATTTTTATTGGTTAATTTTTGGCTGCGGAAATATGGCCTAAGATAATACATTTTTGCCTACATATTTAAGCAAGTTCTTTATGAATAAATAATATTTAATCACTGACTAGTAATTCTAAAGTTTCTTTGACAAATATTTATTTGTTGTTCACAGGCCCAGTGTAAGCTGTATTTATTTGATAGCTCAACACAATCCTGGCTAGAAAAAGGGCGTGGACTGCTGCGCTTAAACGACAAATCACAAGCTTATGGCTCTCATTTTCATTCAAGACTAGGTAAGACTTAATAGTAAGGAGCTTTCAATGGGACAATTGTGAACATGCTATTGGACTAGTAAACCAATGCGTTTTTGATTGTCGCCAGGACCTAGAGGCGGGAGGTGGGAACAAGGAAGTCCCCCACATGAATTGATATGTCCTAGTTAGGTCGTCGCAAATTAGACAACACTTCCAAATCCTTTACATACTGGATAGAAAAAGTTTAGTTTCCAGTATACTACTAGACTATTGAAAGAATTTGTGCCAAAAATTAGATGTTTATCAGAGTTAATTTGTTTGTAGTTATTTTGTACTGAAACTAAAATAATGTAATTGGTTGTCGAAAGCTTATTTATTGTGTTTATAATAAAAAAATTGTATTTATTTATAGTGTTTTGTTTGATATATTCACTATGTGGTCGGCTCTGATAATAATTGAAATATTTTGAATCTTTTTTGCTTTAATAGTAATGCGAACTCAAGGCAGTTTACGAGTTGTTCTCAACACAAAAGTCTGGGCAAACATGACTGTAGACAAGGCCAACCCTAAAAGCATCAGAATCACTGCCATGGACTCGGAGAATAAGATAAGAGTGTTTCTAATTGTGGTCAGTAAATTATTTTATTTCATTTATTTATTTGATATATAAAGTCTGGTAGTCGTATTCACCATTCAGGAAAAATCTCCACTCTAAGTGAATAAAATTTAAGGGAAATATTTAAATATATTTATTGAGTAAAGTAATATACTTAAAGATATATTGTCCCCCTATAAAAGTAATTTTTTTTTTGAATAATGTCACATAATGGTTATTCAGTTTGATTAAAAAAATTGGATTGGAAAAAAAAATTATTTACCTGAAAAAAGCTAACACAAAAAATAGTCTAGACTGGAAGTCAATGGATTTATGGTTGAATTTAACAGTTTGTTTTGTATTTTTGTAAGTGAAAAACATTTTTTTTCCTATGGAACTGATTAACATTAATAAAACTGCGAAATTTTTGGGGGACAGTACATCTTTAATATTTAAAGGAAATATCTCACTGTAGTGTGATTGGTGAATACGGCCACTGGACTTCAAAAGAGACATGAAACATGAGTCACAAGTTGGAATTTCCTGCATACAAATTTTTAAAAATATATACAATTTATTGAATTTTGCTTTAAATTCTTTTGTTCATCATGTTAAATTGTTTTTTCCCCTTAGACTGAACCTCACCATGCGGATCAAATCTACACAGCTATTGACCATCGTGTGCAAGCATTGAGGTACGCAGAGCAGAAAAAGTTTGAACAAGATATGGAAGCAGCAAAAAAGAGCCAACAATCGGACGAAGAGAAAGCTGATGAGAAGGGAGAATCAGCTAAAATACCTGAAACTGATGAAGGTAATTTGTTTTCAAATTTCCCTTCCTTTTTTCCCTCACAAAATATTAAATCTCCGACTAAAACTGAGTACAGTATAACAATTGTTGGTTTGTCGTATCTTACTTTAGACCTATTCAGGCCTAAATGTACTTACCCAGGTAAGTTGGTTTCATGGGCAAAGTTATCGCTAACTTTGGTGGGTAGGAACCAACTTACCCAGGGTAAATAACTAAGCCTTATAACATGCTAGTAATGTTCATATATATATACCAAATTAAAATATTCATATTTAATAAATAAGTACAATATAACAATTTATAATAAATAAGGTGTAATAATAAATAAATAATAAATAAATATTTAATATACTCTTAACATTATCTATCAATAGTTTATACAATATACAACCAGTTATTTAATAAACTAAAAAACAAAATTTATCTTAATTCATGTTGTGTATACTCAATAAAAACAACATTAATAATAGCAGCTATTTTTTATTTTAAGATATTGTAAACTAATTGTGTTTGTCTGTTTTATTATGATAGCTTTTATATTTTTATTTCAAAATTTATATTTGTTAAACTTCAATTTGTTAAACCAAGTTGCAATAAAGAATATGATTATTGTAATAAATAAACAGGCTCTCAGTGCACTGTGCATAAAATTGAGCAATCTGTATGTCTTTACAGGTATCAGTGATGAGAAAGAAAGCCAAGCTAGTGATGAGAGTAACCCATCTCCACCTGCAGCAACAGAATAATATTCATTCCCAACCAACCTATATAACTAAGACAAATGAATGGGTTCCTTGTGTAGGCCCAAGTAGAACTTGGGACTGAGTACTCACAAAGGAGGTGAAAGCACTGTGTTAAAGAGTGTTATATGTCAATTGTAAACAGACAGCTATCTGCAAAATGGATGCCCTCAGGTCTACCAGACCCTTTAGGGCCAGGGCAGGGTAGAGGAACTCCTGTTTTCTGAATGTCCAGTTTTTAGACTATGATTACATTTTAACATGGTTATAAGTTTTTACTTGTCAAAAAAATATGGCTACTGTATGCTTCCCTTGTTCCTGTGGCAAGTATGCTCCAAATTAGTTACATCAAAGTTCAAAGGTCAGGCCTACCCAAGTTTAAATGTTGCCTGCTCCATAAATCCTAGCATTTCATTGTTTTGTATTGCATTTTTTTAAATCAAAACAAATAATTCACAAGTTAGAGTCCTGTACTTTAGTTCTTTATTTTATTTATTTTTACCTCCCTGGTATAATTTATTATTGAAAATAAGATTGCCACCCCGATAGCAAAGCTGTGGGGTAGGTATTATTGCGTTGTTATGGTATAATTGGATCCAACTAAAATTTTTTCAATCATGGAATAATTATGATTCCTCCATGGTTACCCACTAAGTAATAGTCTTTGCTTCAAGAGAATAAAAATATGTTTACGTAACTTGATATACTGCAAATGTCTGATACTGGTACTCCTTACAAAATGGAGCACCAACAATTGGGCCAGTCAATTTTTTAATGATTTTGGAAGCGACCATTCATACAGAGCAGTGCTCTTATTATATAAAACGTAATTTAGCAAAGAAACTAAAACTTGATTAAAATTTGTTTGCTTAAATTAAATCTTTGACCTAAATTAAATTACCTGTGAACATTTTTATACTGTAAAATGTTTTAGATACAAATTATTTCTAGAAGCATTTAATTTAAATTTTGCTAATAACACAGAAAGAAAGATAAACAATTATAACTTCTGTTATACCATTATTTAGGTTCTTTTTCGGCAGATTAATATTACCCAAATAAAAGTTAATGAGTACAAAGTACTTAAATAGTATTAATGTAGAATGTACAGCTACAAATGTTTTTACAGAAGAATCTCTAAAAAGACCTTTAATATCCAACATGTGTCCCCTTTAGTGATGTCCCCTGGATAGGGATTGACTGTAGTGTCAAATCATAGCCTCCTTTGTGTCTCTTTAATAAAGGTGTACCCTAGGGGTGTTCATAAGGAGGGTTCTACTGTATTTTTTTTCACACACTATTTCATTATCTATTTAACAAGTAGTGACAAGTGATGTATGAATAAAAAATGTACTTTAATATCGATTTTACCTGGTAGGTGCTGCAACCACTAGGATACAGAAGTTCATCATGTGACCGCACATGCATATGAATATAAATAAATATTTAATTTTGTGGTTTTTAGTTTTTAAGCAAAATCATTAAAGTTAGTGTAAGTAGTAATATTCCGTACAACTTATTTTTAATAGATGTTTCATTTTTAGTTTGAATTGCTGTACTGACTCCTGATGCGACTATTTAGGGGAAGATGTAGTGGATGGGCCTATCATCATCTATATAAAATCACTCTAAAATTCGAGCTTATAGTTGAGTACGGCAATAAATCGATTAAACTCAATTAGTGGTAAATGTTGTATAATTACATTGTCGATTTTTTTTTTTAAATTATGTTTTTGATGTAGTGGCTTTACCAACTAATTTTAATACCAGCTCATCCACAAAGTTTCGTACAACTTTAAATTGCCTCACTCTGATTGTTTTCCACAACGACTGAAGTGATCTTTAAACTCCCAAAAGGTGTTTGTTATTGCCATTGTTGGCAGTTATTTATCAATACATTTTACATGGAATCATGGTACTGTGTTGGTATATGTATATTCTCATATACAGTCAGTACATCTCAATATTGACACCTCATAGTATTTGTATAACACTATAGTGTGGATTAAATTGAAATGTTTATAAGTGGGAAATATTACTGTACAATTCTTTATTAAGTAGATTTAGCGTACTGTATACATACTTATGTACTCTTAGTCTACTCAATAATAATATTTATAACCTTTGTTGTAATTTGCATATTCTGTAATAACATTAAATTAAAGCATTTGAAGAGACTTCAATCTCATGTATAACTGTTTATTTTTTTAAGTAATTTTATTACTCAAGTAGTAGGTAAAGTTTGTGAACGTTGAAGGGTTAAATATAACCCACTGTTTAAGTTGGCGCAAGTGTCATTATGCTGTTTCGAAATAAATGTTTCTGGATATTTCTACATTGGCTTTTTGTTTGTTATTCTACATTGCAATTTTTCTTTACAAGATTTTTAGGAAGTGCTACTATATTTATTTATTTTTAGTTCTCCATAGAGGGGTTCTTCTGTAGTCTCCAAAACGTACCATTAAAAAATGACACAGAACACAAATAAGTTTGTCAGATTGTATTTAAAAAATATTGCACATTGTATACAGTGTTCCTTTGATGTTTAAACAATATTAAAAAGAAAGATTACAACTAACTTTCCTATACAACGGTCGATTGAATTTGTTTATAAATTATTCATGAATCAAAAGCTGGCCATGCATAATAATTTTGTAAGACCATGGCTACTTGTATCCATCAGCTGTTTCTAACGATTTGTAGCCCAGAGAGTGTTAGGCAGTGTAAAGCTCTGTCTACTCTGTCAAATTTTATGTGACAAAAAAATGTGCCCATATGATGCTTATCACTACAGTCGATTCTTCCAATACCGGACTCTCTGAAAACCAGAAACTCTCCCAATACCAGACTTTTTCTGGGTCCAAAAGGTCCCAAATTCCTTTTTACCATTAAAAACACATTCCGAATACCAGACTTTCTGGAAAACCAGACATATTTGGCCAGCCCAAAGGTGTACGGTATTGGGAGAGTTGACTGTACCATATTTGAGCACATCACACTTTTTTTGTCAAACTAGTTTGATAGTGTTTATTTTTTAGTGTGTAGATAAGATACTGAGAAGGTTAATCATGGAGAGAATGGGAGTGGAGTGGAGTGTAGAGTTGTTCAATGAATTAAAACCAAGTGCTGTATGAGCCGAATAAAACCAAGGAAATTTGTAGGCCTATGTTTTTACATGACACGGTTGTTTTTAATGTTTTTACTCAAAATGCTTTATTCAATCACACCACAATATGTGTCATCAAAATGTGGTTTGCAAGATCCTCATTACCACTTGATCTGTATATCAATGATAAATTGAATGCAGCCTCTCTACGGAGATCAAATGTTTCATCACCTTCGATAGAGGGAGCTGCTTTCAAGGCTTCTTCATAGAAATGAATTGCAAGATGGTACAGACCTGAAAAAATTAAAAAGATAGTTAAACGTAACAGTAAACAAAACATTGTAATTAAAGTAGTAATGTTAGAAACTCATGTTTTATTTATTTATGACGATGACACATCTCCCAGAGAAGCCAGATAGTCACATAGCCGTTAAGGCTAGTGGCTAATAATAAAATGGTTTGTGAATCAACAACATTTGGTGTACTGAACAGTAGTGACTTTTAGATTTCCACATCCACTATGTTGACTGCTACCCTACGACGTCATTTTTATGATATGCGCATACTGAGAATGTAATTTTTTTTTTCTTATATATTCAGGCAAATTGCCAAGGATAACTGTAAGCGAATTCATTCACTATCCTTCTTAAGGTGGCAATCGTGTTCAAAACATCACACAAGATGCTCTACATAAACAAAGTCTTATTACAAGTCTTTGGGAGTGGAGTTGTAAATTGTCATTAGAAAAAATCCTGACATATGACAGGACTTGAACCCAGGACCCTTGGATTGGTAGCCAAGCATCATAACCACCAAGCCACTCCACTTTCACTAGTAAAATACATTTCAGTTAAATTTTATTTACAAATTGTGATTTATCGATTTTTATTGGTTATTTTAAATAAAGTGTTTAATACTACTGGGGGTTATCACTAGGACGGCAACCTTTGTCCAGAAAATTAAGGTGATTATGTCATATGTTCACTGGCACGTCAACATAAATGTCCACTTAATCTAAACGTTCATATATCTGTCGATGAGTAACAGTCGACTATGACCCATGTGGACGTTAACTTCATGCACATTCACTCAAATCTAAAAGTCCCTAGTGTAAAAATAAAACCTACCAAGGTGATGCATAGCACGACCTATGTTATAACTGGTTTCTTGTATGTTTCCCCTTAACCGTTGATATTCTTTAAAAAATACAACAGCCTGTAAAACAGAATATAAGCAAAACGAATTAAAACATTTATATTTTCTTCTGGATAAACAAATAATTATATATATTGACAAGATAATGATGATTCTGTTTGCACAGGATTAGCAGTAGTTTTTTATCCACTCAAAGCTAAAATGCCTATTGCTCACAGGTGTGGACCACACAAGCTACTTTCATCTCTCCTTTCAGCAGCCACCAACGACTGGAGCTGAGATAGACCAGAGCTCTCCCCACCTTTCTGATTCTGGTTTTTAAGTACACACAAGCTAGATGTGACTCCAATTTTAAGTCCTTACTTGAGAAGATTGTTCTTGTTGAGTGCTATGTTTTGTATTTTTTATATGAGATATTTTATGTTCAACTTCAATTTATTTATGCAATGAATTGCGATAATAAATAAAGTTCAATATTTCAAGTTCAACTATGGTTGAGGAGTGCCTTGAACCTGTGCCAAATAGGTTGCAATGCTTCTGGCTTAACCACTTAAACATTTATGGATAGATTGTTGGTGGTTATGGTTGAACATCTTGTGCATGCAAGTCAACCCCTTGTGTAAACAGTAAAGCCTGTTTTTCTGTCAATCGTTGAGTTGCGTTAAGTTGCGTTGAGTTTAAAATCGTTCAAGTTGAAAATAAAATAACGATGGCAATGATCAAGCCGGACCACTAATATTTTCATTTTTACACGATCATGCATAGTTTCTTGGTTCTCTCGAGCGTTGATGGGACACGCGGACGTGAATTATTACAAAACCAATATTCTGCTTGCCGCTGTGCTTACCTGCATTATCACCATCTGTCTTTTAGTAGGAAACTTCTGGCAAGCAATATGTAGAAATGTTAAAGCAATAAACAGGTTGGTCATGTCAGAATCTGGGTTCATCTTGTATCCTCGTACGTATTCACCTTAAAAAACAACAAAAATATATTGATAAAGTTATTATATACAGTAAGGCATTATAGAGTAAGAATCAAGAACGTTTATTTGATTAAAAAAATAAATAAACATATGCCTACCATTATTATAGAATCAAATCAATATCTTTGTTCATCTCATCACTATACAACTCGTCACGATAGAGAAGGTGTTCTCAAACAGACCGCGAGGAAGTTTTATGATTATGCATATAGAGTAGCCAAACAAGCGCGTTGCATTATGAGATATGTTTTGATCGAAAACTTTGACTGGAAGTCAAAGTTATTTTTTGAACAAAAAAACGCCTGTATTTCAGTTAAATGATTTTTTTTTTCGACTAATTTTTGGTGAAAGTAATAATATTATAATACTTCAAAATGACCCACTTTTTTTCGAAATCTTTTTTATTTATTTTTTGGGAATTAGTCAAAGGGACAATACATCTTTAAGGAATATCATAGCCACTTTCATTAGGGATATGTATATAACCTTGATATTACCATGTTTGGTTCTGTTATAGATTACTGTACGCATACTTTTAACTACAGTATACTGTATGTATGTACCTGTTATATTGTTTGAAGGTTTGCATGGCAAAATCAAATGTTGATATAAAGTTTGCAGTACACCACATATATTAGTTCTGAAAAGAACTGTTGAGCTTCTCGAGGTTTCGATCAATATGCTTTGATCGTCTTCAGGAGTCAGAACAGAACTAATATATGTATGTACCGCAAACTTGATATCAATACCTTGTTTATAACCACAAAAGCTATGTTGCTTATTGCTACTGTAGGCTACTATTATATTTGAACCCAGAACCATGGATTGGTAAAATATTAACCATGAAGCCCCATTATAACTCTGCTTTTCACACATTATTTGGTGGAACAGCAATAGTTCATTTATGAACATGTGCCAGAGACTACATTGATATACCCTTATCTTTAAGCTCTGTCTACACTATCAAACTAGTTTGATTTACCCAAATATGGTAGTGATATACCCAAATATGGTAGTGATATGTCATCACCATGTCCATATATGGGCACATCACATTTTGTTGTCACAAAGTTTGATAGTGTAGACAGAGCTTTAGTTTACCTAGAGCATGTTTGTAACTGCCTTTGTAAAATGCATTGTGACCATTTAACAGACTCAAGGCAAAACTGTCAGGATATTTCTGAAAGTAAAAGCAACATTGTAGTGTAAATATAGAATATAAAACTAGAATATACAAAAAGCATACAGATCTGTCTACACTATCAAACTTTATGTGAAAAGAATGTGATGTGCCTATATATGGACATGATGATGTCATATCTTTACCATATTTGGGTATACCACTACCATATTTGGTTTTGTCAAAATAGTTTGATAGTGAAGACAGAGCTTAAAAGTTACTTAAAAGTAACTAAAACATGAGAAAAAGCACTACCAACATTTTTGAAAAACAACTAAACTTACTCTGATTGTGAGACGAAGACAAAATCGCATGAGAAACTTCATGTCATGATGTTGCGCCATCATCAAACCTAATAAATTCCAAGACTGATTATTGTAACCATCCTGAAATCAAACATGGTTATAATGGTATAAATATAAACATAGCTAATTATAATAATAATATACCACATTTATATAGCGCCCTTTTCATGAAAAAACATGCTCAAAGGCGCTTTACATAAAATACATCAAGACAGACAAAAAGTTAGTTATACATAGATATATAACCATATGGATGCAGTTTAAAAATAAATCTATTAAAAAGGTAGTTAAATTTATATATTAATTTATTTATTATTATACATTCATCACTATTAAGGGTTGAACTGAACAGTAGCTCAAATTCATCATATGGATCGCAACGGTTCAATACACACAAACAGTAACTACAGTACACTAATCAACTGCTCACTTTTTTAGTACACTAAAGGTTAGTAAGTACATGATTCCTCTTTCTTGTTCTGGAGTGAATATCTTTACTTTAATTTATTTAAACATTGAGTACATTGAAAGAATGTTATTGCTAGGATTGGTAGCTCATAGCAATATGTATGAAATAAAAACTACATACCATTCTGCATGTATTTCGCAAATACCAATTTGCTTTTGGGTTAAGAAAGTCTCCACTCAGGTATGATGCAAATATCATCATGTGACCAATCTCCTGAGGAATAATTATAATTCATGTTTTTATAATAGTAATAATAATAAATTCTTCAGTGGATGCAAGTACGTGACAATAAGTCTTTATTTGATAATAATTTCATTTATGGTGAAGGAAAAAGGTTACGTTGAAACTTACCCAACGTTTCACATTACCATCGCACTTTCTCAAGGTTGTAATGTCAGCTTGATTTGCAGACACTAACCATGATAACGCATGAAACGTTGGGTAAGTTCCAACGTAACCTTTTTCCTTCACCATAAACGAAATTATTATCAAATAATATTTGTTGGAATAATAATAATAATACATCTATTGTTCTTTAAATTGTGCAACCTGATGATATGCTATATACTTTATCTTAAATAAAATTTGAAATATAGCATCATAATGGCTTGCCTCATTCTTGTTTTTATTATAATATCAAATGTATTAGTGGACCCTCCGGTCCTTATACGGACCCTTAACTTTTCAGTGAAATTTGATAGACGAGTAGACCACATTGCAGACGACAGCAAATGATGCAACGCCACGTAATCTTTGCAGGCGCCGAGAGCTTCGCAAACTTTCTTGAACAATTCCCACCATACTTCCTTATTGATCAGACTGTCATCCCCAATTAACTCGCATGGCTCACGGTCGGCTTTCACTCGTAATTCACGTTGGTATTTCAACATTCTCTTCTGTTTTCGAGTTGATGATTCAGCTGTGGATATGTTGAACAGTTAAAAAAAAAATATTCAAAAGAATTTTTACTTAAAAACTACCTAAAACATCTATTAAGGGGACACCTTTGGGGCCAAACAGAGTGTCAAATTCAAAATAAGCCAAAATATGTCATTATTAAAAAATATTTATTATAAAATAGTATTTAATAATATTTATTATATAATAATTATGCCTTATTATTTGCCATACCAGACATCCCTGTGTTATGGTGATGAAACGTATCAGAAAAATAGTGCGCCATCATCTTTAGGGCTTGGTTTGCAAATTCTCGCATGTTTCCTTGCGTGTACAACAACATACACTTCTGATGGATAAGCTGAATATCTTTCTCGGTCGAACATTCTTCTTCCATTTGCGAGTCTATAAACAGCAAAAGGATCATTAGAAAGGAATTGATAAGACTAAAAGACTAAGACTAAAGCTCTGTCTACACTATCAAACTTTATGTGACAAAAAAATGTGATGATATATGGACATGATGATGTCATATCACTACCATATTTGGGAATATTACCAAATATTTGGGCACATTACACTTTTGAGGTCAAACTAGTTTGAAAGTATAGACAGAGCTTTACAAACTGTAAACTGATTATTATTTTAATTCATAATCATTAAAGAAATGCCTAAACATTGGTTAAATGTAAATAACTACACAAAACAGATAAAACTCAAAAGAAGCCCTCAAATATCAAACAATTACAATATTAAAAGACAACAAATTATCTTCAATAATATTACACAATAAAGCCCCAACAAAGTGCCCCCCTAATAGGGGTGTCCTATAATTCTGGCTTGTTGTAATAATATATATATATATCCAATCTGCAGACAGTACTGTTTCGATCTTCTTAGACCTCGTCAGTGCAGCTCAGGTTTCGAAATGAAATGTACCGCAGAACTGGCACAATATATAGGCTGAGCCAGGTATGCGGGACATGGTACACTGATTATGAACACAATATATATATATATATTGCTTCTCATTTGCTTACAAGAAAGTGCTCTTTTAATAGGGGTTCTACAGTACTGTATATACACAAGTATACTAAACAAAGACACAACAATATAAGAATACTATCATTAGATTATTGTATACAAACAATCTTGAAAACAATCTTTATTATAATACTAAATTTAAAAGAATTTAAAAACTTTAAATGTTAAAATTATGATTATGATTTCTGCAAGATTCATATGATATTTTTATAACAATTAATTCAAATATTGAAAAAACATAGTAGCATTACATTACATACCATTTGTGAGAACATCAAGAGCCGCTTGTGACCTTCCAAGCTGTTGCTCAATTGCTGAAAGTGCCAAACGAGCATCAACATGTAATGGGGCTAGTTCCAGAACACGTCTGTATGCACTGGCAGCGTGCTCTTTCTCTTCCAATGCGTTGAGACACTCTGCATATCGCAGCCACACTGCTGCCAGGTTGTAACCATCGCTTTGCACCAATGGTGCAATGATAGGCTTGGCATCTCCATAGTACCCTATCAGACAATAATAATTCCACCATAAAATTAGGGAGTTTCTATATCAGCAAAAACAATAAACAAACTTATAGTAACTAGTTTCTGCTTGGAATTTAAACCTTATTTTATGTTAATGTAAATTGACATGTATTTATATATCACATAAATAGGGCTACAATATTAAATGTACTCAATTTACTAAATTTTGTTTAGAGGCAACCTATGGGAGGTATACAAATATGTATTTATTTATTTTTTCATTTATTTAAAAACATATTTATACAGCAGGATAAAAACAAGTACAGACATTGCACCTGTTATACATATGGCCCTGTTTTTTTAGAGCAGTGATGTAATGGTTCTAATTTATATTTATGTGGTGTAGACACACAGTAGGCATAGTAGGTAAGATAACCTAGTAGGATTAACTGTTGTATTGGTAAATTCAGTCCAATTTCTTGCTGTTATTTGATAAAGAATATGAAATGTATGAGCGAGTCAAATGGCCGAGCGGCTATGGCGGGGCGCCAATTACCGTACCCAAAGAGCCAACAATATTGGCATGGGGTCAAGGGCGACTCGCTAATAGTGGTTCTGGTGGTGGAACAAGTCTTCTCGGATTAAGGAATATAAGCCGTAGGTCCATTATACACAGGTATAACCCGTGTGCACTTTTAAAGAACCCAGTTCATCATTCAAGACGAGTAGGGGTTTACCCTGGTGAACCGGTTTACAAAATAGCCCTGTATCAGGGGGATTACCACCTATCTTATAGAACACTGATGAATTTACTATTGGTAATCCTTGGCAACATGTGCCTAAAGACATAAAATTAAAAAAATATAAACAAATATTTACCAACTTCCATATAGGCTTCAGCCACATCCAAAAACAGATCACCAAATTCATCCACTGATTGGTCAAATAAATCTTGCAACACAACCCTTGATGCTTTTACGTATTTCTCATGAATCAAACACACACCAAGTTTCACTCTTAAATCAATTGGTAGCTCTTCTGGAACTTTTACTTCAATAGATGTTACATCGAGTCTATAAAAACAGAGTTTATCTTTAAGATTACTAATGAAACATTTTCTGATCAAAATTATCTAAATTTCACACAGTAGTTATTTCGAAAATTATGTTTTAAATTTGACAGTATTTAAAAATTGTCATCTGATGCATCAATAATCAAAATGATTGGATTTCATTGATGGAAGGTATTATGAATTTCAGAACAAAAATTTTAATATTTAGATCAGAATTACAAAGAGTTTGATAAATAATATATAATAAGAACATAATAAAGAATGTGATATTAAGCTCTGTCTACACTATCAAACTAGTTTGACAAAAACATATGTGATGTGACCAAAATATGGTAGTGATATTCCCAAATATGGTAGTGATATGATATCATTCATCGTGTCCATATATAGACACATCACATTTTTTTGATAATAAAGTTTGATAGTGTAGACAGAGCTTTAAATTCAGTCCAATTTCTTGCTGTTATTTGATAAAGAATATGAAATGTATGAGCGAGTCAAATGGCCGAGCGGTTAAGGCAGAGCACCATTTACCGTACCCAAAGAGCCAACAATATCGGCATGGGTTCAATCACTCCTAATTCAGGTGGTGGAACCAGTCTTATCAGTTAAGGACTATAAATCGTAGGTCCAGTGTTTTCTTCTCTGTTTATTTTGAAGAACCCACATCACATTTTTTTGATAATAAAGTTTGATAGTGTAGACAGAGCTTTAGACATGTTTCTGGCAGTAGATTACAGTAGACCACTTATGACTAAAGTGCATACTTCCAAAGAAAAGAATTAAAATGGCCCAATCAATTTCATATCTCTTTTTAACAATAGAGAATGTTTATCTTGTGGTTTTACATAAAATTTAACTTGCAAAATTGATACTAGCTTACCCAGGATCAAATTCAACTTGATCAATTTGTTCGATGAGGGCAGAAGTGTCTCCAGAAATCATCTGTACACCACAGTGATCTGATATCACCTGCAACGCACGCTGGTGTTGCTTTTGGCAGATATGAAGTTCCGCCAACATGTTTACATCTGGTAATATAAATAAAAGCATCTTCATGTTTGAATGATAGTTCATACTTACTGGTATACAACTAGATTATAATGAGGATTCAAATTAAGGTATGTTGAATTTAGTAAGCAGTGGATAATGTTCTGAATTTTAGTATAATACTGTACATAATATGATAAACAGAGAGGATTTTGCCAATATTTTAAAAACTAAAAGAGCAAAAACAAAACTACTAACCTTCGGATGTGATGAGTGACGGATGTTTGCTTACTGCTTTCTCAAATATATTGATGGCTGAGGTTATATCTTTATTCAAATGGCAACTCTGAAATAAAAAAAGTGTACCTTTTTAACTTTTCATTGCACTGAATAAAATATATATGATACTGTACTGCTGGCATTGTGGAAGTATGCTTAGACTATAATTTAGACACCATTATTGATTTTACATATTAAACATTTATTTATCCGACAGAAGATACAGGGCTGTACACTTTCATTTCAGAGAGACAAATAAACTGGTACTCTATATGATAAAAAATAATTAATAATAGAAATATAAAAATTACAAAACCTAATTCATACACATTACCTATAAAAAATAAAGTTAGAATAAATAGTAGACTAGTAGTTGGATTCTCTTTAGTATCTAGATATATTGTAGGAGAATATCAGGATTTAAAGCTTAGTGTACACTATCAAACTGTATGTGACAAAAAAAATGTGATGTGCCCATATATGGATATGATCACTACCATATTTGGGCACATCACACTTATTTTGTCAAACTAGTTTGATAGTGTAGACAGAGCTTAACAAAAGCAAATACCTTACCCTAGCCATATCTCTTGCTATGTTTAAACACTGCTCCCCCTTATTTTCTGGTAGTAGAGTAACAATTCTATGATAGGATTCTATTGCTCTCTTATGTTCACCACATTTCTCATACAACTTTGCTCGTTGAAATATAAGACCAATGTTCTGTTGGTTTTGCTTCAACGCTAATGATGTAATTTAAATGTCATTTAGGAATAGCAGATCTATTACTTTTTTTGATTTGTAATGTATTTGTAATTGGCTGTTATTATAATAGCACTACAAACTTTATTTCAATTTAGGATATACTGTACAGCAGTCAAATCTCACAAAATACCAGATGAAAAAGGTCCCAAATTAATTGTTATCATTACAAACACATTCCGAATACCAGACTTTCCTGAAAACCAGACATATTTGGTCAGTGTCCAGTACTGTATTAGGAGAGTTGACTGTATAATTTATTTTAATATATAAGTGGAAAAAGTATTTTAAAAATCAACATTACTGCATATAGACTGGTACATAGGTAAGGGAGTAAAAAAAAATTGTATTATTAAATACCTTATTATATTTCTGATCATTTTATGATTACTTTCTTAAATGGAGTATTACTGCATCCTTTAGCTAACTTTGTTTTTAAGCGATGACAGTAGAATGATGTGTGGTTTACTTACCAGTAGTATAGCAATTAATAGCTTGTTTAATACTATTCTGTTCAAGACACATCTCTGCTAGTTTAACCCATTCGTCGGTGTCTTTAGGATTTAGATGAGCTGCTATTAATAAAAACTAAAATTGAAAAAAAATCAAAAAACACAAATTACTATTTTTTCAATTGATTTATGTCTGCAAATTTAACTCCCTGACCAGTGTAGATTTAAATAAGCTGCAATGAATGGAAATGTTTTTAGAATTGGTTATTTATTTCAACCATGGAGGAATTATTTAGATGATAATAAGATTATTCAAATAATTCCAATTTCTGTTTTCATCAATGTAATGTTATAAAAAATACATGTGCAAATCAGATGCATAATTTTGGCATTTTTGGCTTTTCAGATTCGGATTTTCCAGTAAATATTCAATAACAATTACAATCTCACATTGTCAATTGATATCAGACTGCAATTATGTGGGATGTACTCCAACACATGGAAGGAATAACAGAAAAGCATCGTTAGCTTAAGCTCTGTCAACACTATCAAACTAGTGATGTGCCCAAATTTGGTAGTGATGTGACATCATCATGCCCATATATGGGCACATCATGTTTTTTTGTCACATAAAGTTTGATAGTGTAGACATAGCTTTATAATGGAAAATGATTCGATTAAATATACCTGTAAAGCTTTCTCATTATCGCCTTGGTCTTCATACATCATGCCAAGTAGTTGATAAGGTTCATAGCTTCTTGGAGCTAAATAAAAATTAGTTTTTATTCTATAGCACTGTCTACACTATCAAACTAGTTTGATTAAAAAGTGTGATGTGCCCAAATATGGTAGTGATATGATATCATCATGTCCATATATGGGCACATCACTTTTTTTGTCACATGCAGTTTGATAGTAGACAGGCCCTTAGCCATTTTCTTAAGCTTTGTCTGAAAAATGTGCCCATATATGGACATGATGATGTAATATCACTACCATATTTGGGTACATCATACTCACAGCTTTTTTTATCACATAAACGTAGATAGTGTAGACAGAGCTTTACATTTTTTAAGATAAATTCATGCTTGAATACTTCAACTTTCTTCCAGTAGCTTAAAAGTCAAGATTGTTTGACTACAAATGACGTTCTAAATCTCTCTCTCAAGAAAACAAACATAAATACTCACCTTCTCGTATTATCTCCAAGCACATTTTGATAGCATCTTCTCTGGCTCCACGTGCAAAACACAAGTTAGCCTCTCCCATCAATCCTCTGAGTGTTTTAGGTAAGCGATTAAAATGCCGTTTTTTACCTGTTTTGCGTTTCTCCTTTTCCATTTCCAGCTCAATCTCAAATGCATCATCCCCTGTGGAACATACGTACATATACCACAGTTACAAACTTGTGTTGTTTAATTTAACACACATGACATATTAAATTGAGAACTTTTGTTATTGACTAAAATATCGTTTATTCTTTTGATGTACGGACGTCTGTCTGTACTTGAACATTAGAATTAAATTGTTTGAACAAACAAAATTAACAAATTTACATACCAGGTGCACCAAGAGAAATACTCGCCCCGATCATTGCCGATGTGGATGCTTCTTCACCTACAAAATAATATTAAATAAAATAATTAGAGGAAAAAATTATAATTCACCCTGACTTTTGGGTGTACAAACCTAACTGGCAAAATGAACCCAACTACTGTAGCCATATAGCACATTTTGGCAAATTAATTAATTCTGCAAAAAGTTTGATTTACGGAAATTGGGAAGTCAAACCGTAAGTACAGGCTAAAAATTAAAATTTTAAAAATAAGTTGAAACAACAATAATTTCGACATTGTCTTGTCACCTAGCAATTATGAAAAATGTATTAGCAAACTACATTTCTTACACAAATATTTATTTCCCCTTCAGTACATTTTATTACAAACAAAATTGCTAGGATGAGAATTTACAGCCCAACACTGACAGGATGAATAGATGGGATACTGTATTAAATATTGTTTTATACATTCTTATCTTTTGAATTATTATTATTATTTTATAATTCTATTATACCGATAAAATTGGTTGATGTCATTGGTTCTTCAAATTCTTCATCACTACTGGCAACGTCATGCTGCAGCTCCGGTTCTCTGATATCTGCTGTCTCATCTTCCAATTTGTCAACATCTTCAAGTAATTCTGTCAACTAAAAATGTTTTTAATAATTTTGAAGTTTGATGTTCCCGCCCCTGACATTTAAATGTATCATATTATAAATTAAAATTATAAAATGCAAGTTTCAAGTAATGAATTAAAAGAACTTTATAACAAAAATAATACTGTTTAAACGACAAGACATGATAAATTAGATTAAAAAAATATGCCTTGCTAGCCTTAATATATAACAAATGTAGTGAGCCGGCTAGGTGTAGTGAGCCGGCTAGGTGTAGTGAGCCGGCTAGGTGTAGACGTGCGCCGAAGTGAATAGTAGTGGACTGTCGGGGCTAGGCCTAGACTCTCGACTCCGACCTAGGTCCAGGCAGGGCTTGCCGGCCTCCCACCCTCCTATAAGTATACTCTCGGCTCGGCGGCAGAGCTTGGCCTAGCTTTAGACACCACACAGTGACACAAGGAGGATGCTTTTTTACAATAAAAATCAATCTCAGCAATACTCTAACATAATAGGCACCATATCACCATACCTTCTGTCCATCAGACCACTGTTCAAAAGATATTTCACCCCGTAAATACTTCAATAATTCACCTTCGTCAACCAATTCATAACGAGACATGTTTTCTCTAACGCCAGAGCAGAAAAGTTTACTAACTATTGAGGGCGTTTTCATAGCCGAGCGGGATTATTTTTCATTCAGAGGTCAGCCCGCCCGATTGAGTCAAAATAACAAAAACATTGCATAAGAATCTGCAAGATTTGTTATGAAATATTGCTTTTAATTAGACTATTTATAAAGATGGGTGTTGTTAAAGAGCAAGACAATAAAGACGTTTACAGTCAGAGTGAAAAGTAAATAGAATGTGGTTATAACACTGATAAGTTGTGTAGGCTAGTTAATTAAGCCCCTCGGAGTCGTCGTCACCACTGCACTAGTTTTGACGTGTCGACTGTGTAAACAAAACAGTGAAAGTGGCATCTCTCTTAATTAACAAATATGTCAGTTCTTCGGCTGTCATTCATGTTCTAGAATTTGGCAAAATAAGAAAATATCAGATTAACAGCCAGGGATACTGTAGTTTTCTAGGCTTAATATTCACAGGTTATGTAGGCCTACTAATCCCTACTGTATATAAACTAAAATTTATATATTTTTTTGTTTAAATTATATTTAATAATATTATTAATCCTACAATATTATTAATTACTTTTGCTTTGTTCATTCAGATCGGATGCTGAAAGAATGGTAATTCCAACTGAACTTGATGATGATACAGAATTGAAAACAACTTCAAAAAAAAGAATTCCCAAAAAGAGCACTCGGGCACCCTGTCCGATGACGTTCATGAAGCGTTCAGGGCGTAAAGCACCGGGATCTAAAAACTCAAGACGTTACGAAAACAGTAAGAAGAAATGAAATCAGAATTTTTATAAAGATGATGTTGGAAATTTACTAATATCTTGCAGCAACATTTTATTACTTACATTTACAAGAACCATTCTCTTGTTGTCTTTATTAAGGATAAATGGTCCGTACGTAGCGAGTAAACCAAATAAATGTTCTTGTGAAATAATAGATTTAATTTTATATTTAATACTGATTTCTCAAAGGGCTAAAATAAGACCAACAGCTGTTGAGAAGTATGCTGCAGATGACTTTTTAAACTCTGTCTCCACTATCAAACTAGTTTGACCAAGGAAGAGTGAACTTGGTTTGACAAAAAAAGTGTGATGTGCCAAAATATGGTAGTGATAGGCCCACATGTGGAAATGATATGACACCATCATGGCCATGGGCATATCACATTTTTTGTACACATAAAGTTTGATAGTGTAGACAGAGCTTTATACAGTACTGATGATTTTATTTCCAAAACAAAAAAGTTGAATCTCAGATGTTTAATAATTAAACTATTACTTTTTTTTAAAGCTTGTTTTCTCCTGGACTTGGTTGACAATGATGAAGTTAATGAAATAACAGCTCAGGATTTCTTGAATTCAAATCAAACAGCATTTGAACTTCTCTTTGCTGAGCAAGAAAACATGAAAGTAAATGAATTTGATTTAATACTGTTTTAATGAATGGTTTAAATCTGATGAACTATTTGTACCAGTCAATATTTTATTACTATTTGTACCAGTCAATATTTTATTACTATTTGTACCAGTCAATATTTTATTACTATTTGTACCAGTCAATATTTCATTACTATTTGTACCAGTCAATATTTTATTACTACAATTTGTACCAGTCAATATTTTATTACTATTTGTACCAGTTGATATTTTATTACTATTTGTACCAGTCAATATTTTATTACGATTTCAGTATATAAGTGACAATTATATTTTGAAATATCTAAACTTCTACTTAAATTTTTTTGTAGATCTGGAATGACTTTATAAATCGTACTGAAGAAGATCAAGATGCCTACCTCAAAAACTTGGAAGAAAAGAAAGTTGAAAGTAAAAAGAACTGCGAGCCTGTAATGGACGACACCGATGCTAGAATTGGTAAGATGAGAATGATATTATTGACTGTAATCTATTGATAATTGTTATTGTGTCATCATTTCCTATTTTAAAATTTAAAGTATGTGTAAAATAAAGCTACATAGCCCTTTTATTTATAGCCCTTTAGCATTGGTTCCAGGTGTTAATATAGGTGTTTAGATTATGTCAAATCCAACAAGCTACAATAATAGAGAGTTTTTGTTTTGCGATGACTGAAAACCAAAATGTGTCATGTTAATACACTGTACGCATTCAGGAATATGAATCCTCACTCCCACCTCGAAACAGTTTTGAAGATTTCTAGGTCCAGTCGGCGTGACCTAGTTAGGTCGTTGGTCGTAAATCAAAAGCTCCCTAATGATGACCTCAGTTGACACTACTAATGGAGTATTCAGAGATGATTTCTGTACTAATAATTTTGATTTAACTATAGTTACTGTTAGTTGTTACATACATTATCAGTAGAAAAAAAAATGTTCATTTACTAATATTCAGTTCAGTGTATTTTAATTATTTATGTAGAACATCCAGCTTTTGATGCTGATGAGTGCTATAAGCGAATAAGTTCTCGGTTTAGGAACATGCTGCGTCGTCGACATCCTCCTAAGGTATTATATTCATTCATTATTCATTTTCATACTAACTACATACATACTCGCCCAGCCAAAAGATTATTCGAAAAATTTTAATATTATATTTGAAATTACAGGGTTTTTTTTGTCAGTTCAATTATGTACAATGTTTACAGAAATGTTGAAAATGATGAGTGACCTATGACCTTTTATCTCGTAGTGCCAATTCATGCATAATGTTGAATAACACAAAATTCTTTGTAATATAATGACTCTTGAACATTGGATTCAATATAATAATTTTTTTTTTCATTTTTTTTAGGGAACATTGGAACATTTAGAAGGAGAATTAGTCTGCTGGTTTTCAGACGATCCTTGTTCAGTTTACATATCATGTATTGGTAACAGCTTTGAGAGGTTACTACTACACGCCTTATCACAGTACTTAGATCTACAATCATCAAGTAAGTCACAATATTGTTCAAATCTGTGCCATTTTTAATTAATTTTAAGCCATGTTAGAGAGTGTAGACAACTTAAATTATGCCACAATCTATATTATAGGAGTAAAAAGTGTGTGTACGTTTTTATACAAATATTTCCTACTGCACGCATCAGCACAAATTCACAAACACAAACATTCCTTTTATAACATTATGTGGGAAGGGCTTAATGGTGGGTAGTGGGGTACAGTATTAGAATTGTACTGGGAATGTTTTAAGCTATTAGAATCTGGTAAGAGGTTGAGAGTTCAGGAAAGTAATGGAGTATCAATATTATTGAAATTGTACTGGGAATGTTTTAAAATAAATGTTCTCGAAGGGAATTGAACTTATACTGAGAAGGTTTTAAACTACTGTGGGTGGGGTGGGAGAGATGTACAGGATTTGCTCAGGTCCAAATATTATATAGGTTTGGTTTCTGAGCATATAGAGTGACTTTTCAGCTCGACAGCTGCGTAGTTGTGTTGTGTCTTATGAAATCGAAGTGTTGTTATTTTTTAGTGTACTACACAGTATTGAAGATAATAGCATTTTTTAAAACTATTTTCCTTTTATTTTTTAGGTTTTAATCAGGGAAGTAAACGACATACAAAAGTTGAAAATGGTAAAGAGTACTTCAGCCCACCAAGAATACCGTTATCTCAGTATCTTGACACCCACTGCAAAACCTAATGCCTCAAAACTAATATATATTTGAAACACTTTTTGGGTGTGTGAAAATTGATGTGTTTTAAGGAAAAGGATGGATAATTTAATATTAATGATCTGATGGAATGTGTGAGATTTTAATTTAAACTTAGCAAAATAAAAGCTATATTTAAAGTTTTTACAGTGGTATACATTAATTCATATCAACTAGTTGGGTTTTTTTCAAGAATGAAGTATTTAAATTTTAAGAGATTTTAGCGTAGTTTTAAACGTTTGCAGAAAAGTGAAGGAATGAACTGTATAATTTATAATCATCAAAATTGTATAGTAAATTTTCTTTATTATTGCTTTATGGAAAGTTTTAATATATGAAGAATGCATTTTTTGTTCAATTGTAATGTGGAGGTAATTGCTTTTTTTTTATTTTGAAAATAAATGTTTATACTGTTTAGACAGTGAATTTCATATTGGAATTTTAATATAATTTAATACTCTTTAAACAGTAAATTTCATGTAGTATAAAAGCAAATTTATAATCAAATTATTTTTCCAAACATGATGTATTTTAACTATATATTTTAGAACATTATTTTGCACAAAAAAAATCTTTTTCCATACACTGCCCATGCTTAAATTGGTAAGTTTAATTACCACATTAGTTAGAAAAATGTTTCAGGAAATTTATCCAGTACAGTAAAAAATTCCATCCGCACATTTAATATTAATTAAAATACAGCACAATAATTAGAAATAATATTTATTTACTATATATGGCTTTATATTTTCCTAAAAAATAACTCTGGTAAAGTGTTTGTATTTTTAAAATAAAAATGTAATTAACTATATTTAACCATAAATTAATATAGTTTTGTATGTAAATTAATGTTGTGTGAATGATTGATATAATATACTGTTTAATTACATGTCCTGTATGTACACTGTACAGGTATTACATACTTAGTGTATATTGTAATGTAACTGATTGTAAGTTGCATTGTTATGGAGCTTATTGTATTGAATAAAATGGATGTAATAACTTGTACGATGTGCCAACAACCTGAGTTGGGAAAATACTAAGTAATTAGTACAGTACTAGGCCTACGTTATCAAAGTTGGTTTATCAATCTTTTTTCAAGTTTTTTTAAAAATATGATAGCTACAATAACAGTTTTTGCAAGCTACAACACCTGTCATGGGTGTTGTCTGAATAACATGTAATGTATAGGTGAATAACAATGCATGCAAACAGCATTACTAATTATCAAATAAATGGTATGGAAATTTTAATGAAAAGTAATAGGCCTACATCATCAAAAAACGTCCATCCTTCAACAGCTTGTGTATATACTACCTCACTACTGTAGCCTACAGTTCTTCCGAGACCAATAACATGGTAAGTTTAACATTACTTTGCCATATTGATAAAATTTAAAGAATAGAAATGATGTGTTAAAACACATTCTACTCTCTTACGTATTCGTGACTATTGAGTATGCAATGTTATTGATAACAGTTTTTTATTCTTTTCAATTTCTTACAGATGGCGGGGAAAAAAACAATTAAACTGTTAGACAAGCGGGATCTTGAATGTGCAATCTGTCTAGAAAGATTCACGGAGCCAAAGACACTTGAGTGTCTCCATAGTTACTGTCTTAGTTGCTTGCAGAGTTTGATTAAAACAAGCGGTAAAATAAAGTGTCCAAAATGCTGCACAGTGCATGACAACATAAATAAAAAAGATTTGAAAAATGTTAATACCAATAAAATGTTAAGTTATCAAGTTAAATGTGTTGAAAAGATTGAATCTGGAAAACCACAAAAATGTCAAAGTTGTGATGCCCAACCTGAGTACTACTGCTCTGTATGTAACATTTATCAATGTGGGCAATGCGTTCAACAGCATAAGTTGATCAGTTTATTGAGTGGTCATTCATTGTACAAACTGGAAGACAATGATTTGCCAATAAACAAATGTAAAATTCATGGAGCCTCCTGCATGCTTGAATTTTTTTGTCAAACTTGTTCTAAATGTGGATGTAAGAAGTGTGAACATGTTGTTCGTTGTTTTGAAAATAAGCACAATGTGATTTCATTCACGACTGCTGCAGAAGAGTTTAATAAAAATGCAATGGACGTTAAAAATACTATTGATGGAATAAAGAAAGTATTAAAAAGAACACTTAGTACAATATCTGAAGACAAGGCAGAAATGGAATCGGAATTCAAATTGTGCAGAACAGCAATTGAATTGGAAGAAGAAAAAATTATTAAAATGGTGCAAGAAGAAACTAGAGCTTTGATCACAGACCTCGAAACGACTTACAAAGAAAATAAAGATGTGGTTGATAGTCGAGTTCAAACTATTGACTCAACATTGATAACAGTTAACGAGGTGTCGCTATTACTTAACGCAATGATGAACAAACCAGAAGAAAGACAAACGCTTAAATCTCATAAGGCCCATATTAATTCTGTTAATGAAGAGGTTCTGGAACAAAATGTTGATGAATCGATATTCAAAAGCATGATTACACCTAGTTTTATTCCATCTAAAAACTTGGAAAATGTAATAAATCTGGAAGGTATTGGTAAAATGTATGAGTGTATGCCTGAAGTTGTTGAAGATGACACATTTATTACAGTTACAACGGGACAGTTGTTTGCAGTGAAAGTTTCAAATGTAGCTGAAAGTAAGACATCTCTTTTGTCTGCCACCTTAATTGACAAATCAGGTAAAGAATCGACCGCGTACGTGGAACAGGGAAGTGGGAAGCACAATATTCTTGGAAGATGCCATAAGGAAGGAGAATGGAAGATGATGATCACTTCTAGAGCAGAACAAATACATGGTTCACCAGTGAATATCAAGGTGGAAGCACCAGGACTTGTGCATACCATTGGAAATATAAAAACACACAAGAATAAACATGTAACAGATGTGCTACTAGACAAAAATGGATGTATAATTGTATCAAGTGGCAGTCGAGATTTATTAAAGTTTAACCAAGCATACTCTTTTATTGGCAGGATCACAGTACATCATGCAGATGTTGCATTTATGCATCAAATGGACGATGGCCATATTGTATGCAGTGATTTCTTAAACAGAGCTGTTGTCATGTGTGATGATCAATTTCAAAACATTCGTACATTTGGCAAAGGTATACTAAAAAACCTAAGTGGATTGACAGTGAATATGAAAACAAGGAGTATGTACGTTGCTGATTGGAAATGCCATTCTGTGTTTAAATTCAACATTGATAATGGCCAACTTATTGGTACAATTGGTTCAGAAGGTGACAAAAAGGGCGAAATGAATAGCCCAGAAGGAGTTACTCTAACAAATGAGGGACATTTGATAGTTGCAGACTGTCGAAATAACAGAATACAAATGTTTGATGCAAATGATAGGTTTATGAGAATTTTGGTAGACAGTGGTAAGAAAGATGGTTATGTGCATTATCCGCATTATGTAACAATAGATTCTGAAGAAAACATGTTGGTATCAAGTAATAATAAACTACAAGTATTTGATAAAAACGGAGTATTTATCAAACGAATAGATAATGGTGAGTTAACTAGTCCCCTTGGAATTGAAATAATCTCTTACAAACCTAGAAGGGTAGCTGTGACTAATATGGGAACAGATAATGTAAAAATATACAATTACTAATTAAGACTCAATATTCTAGCAGAAACGAATAAGTTAATTCTGTAAAAGCTGCACATGGCATACGATTTGTAATATTCACATTCAAACTAGCTCGTAGAACGGTTGTACATAAATACCATTCATAGATAGATGAAAATCTTGGAACTGGAAATACAAATATTTGATGAAATTATATTGGTTATAATTGTGGCTCCTTGCGAGTTGGGAATGGTAATCACAATCGTGTCTACTGATTTGAGTGCAAAGGTTCGATAAAAAACAAATAAATACTTATATCTAGAATTTATTTATCAGTATAAAATACGGTACCGTATTCCAAGGCATACAGAGTAGAATATAAGTGTAGCAAGGTTATAGGGGCAAAATTCAAATTGAGTTTTTCTTTTTCAAGTTTTTGAAAACACAATTTTACAGAAGTGTTTGTATTGTGTGATTGTAAGTGCGTAATGAAATAGTAAACAAATATTTAAAAAGTATTTTGAATTATTTCACATTTAAATAAAGACATACAAGGTTTTGCCGTAGTTTTGTAATAATATCTTGATATTTTGGGAACATAATGTAAAATAATAATTGACTGTAAAACCAACTTAAAATTCACACATTCTTTGAAGCTTGTTCAGAATAGTTGTTAGTCTTCTTTAATTTCATTTTGAAAAAATAGAAGTTTTCATTAATATTATTTCTATTCATAGGATATTAATATAAGTGTAATTTCAATAATATAGTTACAATGTTTTAATTCTGATGGTGTATTAGGTACCACACACGAAGTGAAGAAAGCATAGTTACCAGGTGGCGAGGCAATAAAACGAATGTGTCTTCAGACAATTTTTTACTTTATTTAGGAAATTTGGAACGAATTTAGTACCTTATTTGGATTTCACCAGATTCCCAGTGCTGTATCTCCACATACTATCTATTTCCGAAGTATCATAGGAATATTTGGTAATACAGCATCTCATTTATTTCACATGCGGTGCCTGCATCATGTAAGGTTATATTTCTACTAGAGATACATGTGAAACCAAATATTCCTATGATATTGTACTTCGGAAATAGATACAGTACGGAGAATCGGCTGTGGACTTGGGTAGCATGCATAGGAGGATCCTTGTATATTGCAATGCAAAACATAGGACATCATCGTGGGTATGCTTGTTCTTTGAACAGGGTCACTACATTTAAGAAGCAAAGTGAATAAATGTCCTTATAGTTATCCTTGACCATTCGACTAAGTGTATATATAATTTGTATATATAATTTGCACTGATGAAGGGCTAGTATTGCCCGAAAGCTCTGCTAACTTTTCTGGCTGTTTTACTTTATCGTTTTGATTTAGCTTTTCGCTTTTTTTTTTGTATCTCCATTGAGATCCAGCCACTGATACCCACAGCAGTGTCATTTTTTTCAGTATTTTGCCTTTGGATTTATAAATATATATATAAAACACAAATTGCAACTAGTCTACTATCCTCACTGTTTATACAATACTATTCTTTTATATAATTAGTTTATTAATACATCTGGATAAACCTCAACTTTTTTTAGTATTAGTTAATTCCCTTAACTCCAAATTTATTTAGTTTAACAAAAACAAAGTCATTCAAACAGAATGTGCGTAATACTTGGTAAACATTCCAAAAATTATATTTGTCAAACTTACATACACGGTGCACTTTTCAAAGTTTATTGTTTATACTGTAGCAAATGACAGTTGCCTTCCAGGGTTTATACTCAAACAATGTCAAATGTACCGATAATAATGCCCAAGCTGCCTTGCAAAATATATGCAAATTGATTTGATACAAAAATGACAGTCTATGGATATGAAACACTCGGATTATTGAGCAAATAATGTACACCAACGGACTATTGTACTTTTTAAAAATAAAGTTATTGGCATAGCAGAATTAAAAAATAATTTAATACATTTTATTTCATTTACTGCTAATAATGCTGTTTGTTGAATAATAAATATTCATGCTTTTCCCCAGAATAATCCTTAGATATTATTGTCTTTATATAATCAAATAAAATATCTATATATTCCACTATAATATTGTGGGAATTCTGCACCAGAATTTTCCCTATCCTGATATTCTTCACACACCATTGGAAGTTTCCATTTTCTGATAATCATCCAATTGAATTCTCCACAAATATTCCCGATATTTTGACAGTTCCTCACACCATCGGAATTGTCCATTTGTTATACGTTAAAACTTTCACCACAGCCACATGTGCCTTTTATATTAGGATTGTTAAAAACAAATCCACTTGATAAAGTCTCTTCTACATAATCCATTTCTGTTCCTAATATACTAAGTTGTGCTTTGGAATCGATAAATAATTTTGCACCTGAAGATAAAGTAAAAGAGATCATTAAAAATACAAACAAAAATCAAAATAAAAAAATGTTTAAAAAATTAAATATTCAAACAGAAATAACTCATGTGCGACTACACTCAAATGAGGTTTATGCACAATAAAGGAAGATGATTATCTGGATATAAAAGGATTTGTTGTCTCCTTCTTTGCAAGTTAGTTACACACATTTAAATTTATTTTATAATATATATGCTTTATTATAATTTTAGAAAGATTATAAAGTTTATAATCTTTCTCAAATTAGATTTAAATTCCAAGTTCATAACTTCTATTTCCTTATACCTTCTTGTTCAACCACCTCATCAAACTTCTTCTTTTCGTTGGTGTACTCTAAAGTGTATGAAAGGCCATTGCAGCCTCGTGTTTTCAACCCGATTCTCAGTGCCTGCATCTCAGGCTGTTTTTCAAGTAAAGTTTTTACTTTATTAATAGCTGCCTGAGTCTGTTGACAACAAAATTATTTCAATATCATGTCATTTTATCAATAAATGTAGGATAAATGTTTTGATTAAAAAAGAAGAGGAAAACAGTTCAAATCATTCAAAATAAATAATTCGGAAAGTTAATACTCAATGGTGGATGACGTAATGTTATTATACCAATGAATGAGTATGGTATGCTTTAGTACCATGTATATGTAGCCAAGGACATCACTGACAATATGGACAAGACGCAGGGACGAACTGACCCGAAGTTCAAACAGGAAGCAACTAGTAGAACCACCTGAACACCTTCACAAAAAACGAACAATATTTTTTCTGGGCCTAGCCCTCACCTCCTTCTTAAAACACACACTTACTAAAACTATCGCAGCTCTTCTAGTAGCAGACCTAGGCTTACTAACAGCACGAACAGTTGCTGACATTCTACTTGTCATTTTGACGAGATAATCTACCACTTAAACCAAAACAAGAGACAATTTTGTTTATGTTACATAACTTTTTCGGAGAATCGTCGAGCTTTTTTATTGACCTTTGACGCGGGCCGGCCGCCGCCCCCCGCACACGCCGCCGCGCCCGACACAACTATTGAACTATTTACAACATTTTATTTTAGGTGGTTTATATGATATTAAACCATTGTTTAATTATTATATAATCATCAAATAAAATATTCTAATCAACATATAATACAATACAATTAATAATGTTAGTTTGATAAACAATTTAACATTATTTGTTTACTAAATATAAAGAATTTAAAAACTTTTTATAAATGAAATGCAGACGACAGAGAAATTCCAAAAAGTGGAAAGTGTGTTTTTTTAGATTGATGGAATTTCATTTTATCTGAAAATGGGTAACTGGAGACTTGAATCAATAAAGGTAGACAATTTCTAATAATTATTTGCTTTATTAATTATAGTGTTTGGTCTAAGCTAGAGGTCTCTAGGGTAGGCCTAGCTAGGTGATAGGCCTAGCTAGGCCAGGGAGTTGTAAAATAAAATGTACAACTCCCTGGCTAGGCCTACTACACTTACAACCAAGTCGAGGCTGATTACCGGCGCCGACCTCTCTCTGGACCTTGCTATGACTACCTAGAGCCTAAACTGACATTCCAAAATGTATTTTTTCAGATGGTTATATACATCTTCTTTCCTGTAGCAACATTCTACTATTTCAATCAAACAGAATATTTTGAAGAAAAAGTTAGCAAGAAAATAGTAAGTCATGATGCCGCATATGGTGTTTTTATTTGATATTTAATTATAATAATTAATAAAAAATGTACAAACACGTTAACACCATTTTCGCATACATGGAATATGGTTTTGATTTTATATTGTATTTTCCTTATGTTGGCCTAATTGCAGTCGGAGTCCTATAGTAATCTCAGTTATATTTTTAAATTTATAATTTTAAAAATTGTTTTTTTTTTCTAATAAACAGAGAGAAATGTACCCACCAGAATCTAAAATGCAGGTAAAGTATTGAATTACCTGAATGGAATATGTGTTTTTTCTGAGATTTTTCAGAAGGCAAATATAAACACATTTTCCAATTAATAAAAAATCCACTTCCTACTGTACCTTATCAATTACAGATTCAACATTTATTAGATAACCAACTTTATTAAATTGTTTTATTTCAGAGAAAGGAATTAGAACATTTGAAAAATCGGATCCAGAAAATGAATTATGATAAAATGAGAGAAGAGGAGGAACAGTATTTAAAGAATAAGGAGAGGCATACATCACCCAGTTCATGAGGTTCAACCAAATAAAAAAGAGACATTTATATGTGTGTATAGGGGTGGGGGAGGGGGGGCGAGTCTAGTGGTGGACAACACAAGTACAGATGTTGTGCATTTTACATTTTACTAAATAAAGTCACGGTTCAGCCACAATTTCCATCAGAAAGATTTTTATTGCAGGATAAATGTATTAGTGATTAATAAAATTCAAAATTTACACAATTCTAAGCATTTTAGTGTCATTTTTAAGCGTTTGAATGTCTTGTCATTTTTAAAGCTCTGTCTACACTATCACACTTTCTGTGACAAAACAACTATCAATTGCGATAACTACACTAAATCCATCTGTAGGGTTGGTTATCAGGAGTAGATCCGGTGTAGGCGTTAAGAGGGAGTAATCTACTACTGTTCTGTACTTCTGTTTTGCTATTGTAGGAGTTTTCCCTGTCAAAAGGTGCATCAACATAATTTTTTCATCCATTGCTAGATTTCCATTTCAATTCATTTGAAAAAAAAAAATTACCGTATTTTTTACTGATTGTCTTCACAACATGCAAATAAATCAAACAAATAACTGCAATAAATTTGTGTACATTTAATGGAACAATATACAGTACAATGTTGAAACACACCATTTGTTTTAAACGAAGCATTATACTGCATTAAATAACTGTTAGGTAAAAAATTGCATGCATGATGTTATCTGATATTAACAAAATGTGATTAATTAACATATATTTTACAGAACCTCAATTTAGCACAATGCTCTTGTGCTAAACTTTTGTTTCCAAACGGATGTTTAAAAAATATTTATTTTACATATTTTTAGCACTTGCTGTTACCAAAAAAGGTTTGATTTACTCTCTCTCTCTATGGAAGCTTATAAATATATTTAACTGCTTTTCTTCCTTTATCCTTTACTACATGATCTGGTTAAATGTGGAAAAATACATATGATTGGGTAATTTATGTCGTTCTATAAAATACAGTAAATATATATATATTTTAAGCTTTTCCAACATTCTTTTAAAATTGCGTTTCCAAGCACCTAATACCAACATTTTAAGTTTTATTTATGCCCCCAATTAACAAGTTTCTTAAGCCAAAAATGCAACAATAGGCCTACTATAGCCAGAAATAAAACATGTATATGTATAGTATGTTTGTGGTCATGAAGAAAAATTTTCTGATCAACTCAAGAAAAAAAAATCCCAGTTTTAATAGATTTAAAAATGGCCAAATACAATTATCAATTTTGTATGCAACACTCATTTTTTAACAACATTATCATAATAATATAAAACAAAATGCAAGCCATTATGCTTCAATATTTCAAACTTTATTTGTTAATATTCCTGAAGATGAACAAATAAAGTTTGAAATATTGAATCATGATGACCTGGCAGCATAATGACACTTTTTACAGTGTCAGTTTTATACCAAATATCAAACTTATTATTGGAGCCTCTGATTATCAAATAGAATTTTAATTTCTATTTGTAATACTTTTATTTCAATCCTTTTTTTCCAATCCTCGTCCCATGTTTGCCCTAATGGAAATAACTATTACAATCAACAATATTGCCTAGTTACTTGTATAGATAGATGCACGGTTTACCATGGCGATAGAAAACAGTTCGTTAAGACACAATGACTAATAGCATTCATACCCAACATTGGCAACAGTACAGTGACTGTGACAATAGCAAGTGCCTAATAAATTCAGCTAATGCTTCAGTATTCCCATGAAACCCAACTATTTTATAACCGAAAGGTCCATGTCTTAAATATCAAATAGTAATATACATCATACTAGCATTAAATAAAAGGAATAAAAAATAATAAAACAAAAACTGTATTGCATGTATGCCTTTAGGCAGTGTTGTTTAACATTCTACAATATAGAATATCATTTGTATACTTTTTTTTTTATTTCAATCATATATTATTTCAAATCATATATTATTTCAAAACATATAGAAATGTGTTTGTCATTCCAACAATAAAATGTACCTTTTTTATAGTACATTTACATCGTCTTAAAATGAAGCACCCAATGCTAATCTATGTTCCAATCAAAACAGAGAAAAATCATCATAATCCCCTTTATTATATTGGAGTATATTTTGCATTTTTACCAGTAATAGCCAAACATTAATGTAATTGTAACCTAGCCAAATTCTTTTTCTATTTACTGTATATTAATTATTTAATACTTTTAATGCTTGTTTGCCTTAGAAGTGTTTTTTCTTTACAAGTAATTCACAGTCTGATTATACTTTGCATAAAAATGTTATGCTATACTAAAATATTGTTTTTAATGTAATTTCATAAGCGAATTCACCATTTGATTCTTTCGAACAATCATATTTATAACACAATTTACTACAATTATTTAATATTTATGTATAGTCACCGAACAACAGTACAGCGGTGGGAAATATGGCAATTTAATTTTCAGCCAATCGAAAAAGAGCACAATCATTTTGCATTAATCAAATAATTCAAATTAACTTGGTCACAAAAAGATAAAATATCCCATATAGATTTAAACATTGTAATTGGGATTCAGTATACAATTGTGTTTAAGTTTATGCAAGGAAACAAATCCATAATTTGTAATATATTATTTCCCAAACAAATATAATTTCGCAGATGATGGAAAATGTTTTGACTGTATTTTACACAAACTTAGTTATATTATAAAATTAAAACTACAATACTTTACAGTCAGAATATTACATGGAGTGTATTAACAGTGAGCCACATGAGCCTTGATTGAAACAAATACTGTTACTGTTTAAATTTACAATAGCATTCAAATAAAAATATTCAGATAAAGCCAATTGTTATCTTAGAATTTCTATTTACCAGCAATATGACACAATTACTACAGATGGGTGGTAAAGATTTACTGTACAGCTTTTTTGATTCAATTTACACTTGGTGAATCTAATTGCATTCAACATCCTCATCCTCCTGAATAATTGTTACCATCAGTGCTTTGTTTTCTTCCAGCAAAAACAAACTTAATTCCTGCTTAACTTGTGCCTTTATTTGCCTCTTCATGCTTAGTTATTTACCTGCTAAGTTGGCTTCATAGACCAATTAACTTGATGGGATAACTCAGACTAAGTAGGCCCTATGAGTTGTTCTTACGTTAAATTGAAATCACAAGAAAGCACACTGTTAGATTTCATCACGCACCCAAGACCTTCGAAAAAATCGTTTTCCAAGATGGAGGGAGCAGCATAATTTAAATATTTTCTGTTAACTTTTAAATGTCCGAGGATCCGGTATCTGTTTTACTTAAAGCGATGGCAATTTTCAAGTCTTCTTCCTCTTGTAAGGCCGATGTCTGTCTATCCTTTTCAAGTTGTTCACTTTCCTTCTTAGCCCATTCTAATTGTTGCTCCTCTGTCATATTTGAGTCAAACTGTGAAATAGATTAAAGTTTGTGTAACATTAGTTCCATCCAAAGGATGTATAACAGTAGAGGTAGTAAGGAGAGATAATGGGGGCAGGGACTGGTCAAGTATGGAAGAAAGATGAATACAAAAATTATTGTTTACAGATATAAATATACTGTAATTTACAACAGTATATTTATATACCGTATTATATACTATACTGCTTTAAAAACAAGGCTGTAGCCAGGATTGTTACAGAGGGAAGTTCATTTTGTGAACACTATGGACTAGGGACCACTGAAGAAAAAATTGTTTTAGGTCTAGCCTAGTAGATTACATATGCCTGCTGGTTTTACAAAGTAGGATTGACCAAAAAATGTCACTTTTACTGCTTGTCTGTCTCTAGTATGAAATGGGAACTCTTAGGAAAATGGTTTTTGGAAACCTACAAACTATTCTGGTTACTGGCTTGAAATGAATACTGTACTAAATTTCATAATACAATGTGAATTCTATATGTCTAAAAATCATTATATATCATAAGATGATCACATGGTTAAACTGTCAAATTACTGAGAGCTTTGATAAAACCAGGGAAGAGGATAAAACCCTGTTTCATCTTCCAGACATTATTGCATGAAACAAATATGGAAGGGATTAGACCTATCATTGCATCAAGCTTTTGTTCCCTCCCAATAGCAAAAGGTTGGAGCTGGAATCGGGGCTACAGGACAAATAATATAGATTTTCAAATGGAACTTTCTATGAAGATCATAAATATAAGATTAACTATAATGATCATGATATGATCATACTATATTAACTTTATTAATTTGAAAATGGGCCAAAAAATGACATGCTCATGAGATTATTAGTAAAAAATAATTTAATAACCAACAGTTTTCAAAACATAAATGGGAATAAAAATGCAGTATTATTAAAATGATTTGTAACTATATTATTATAATTTAGTTAAATAAAAATAAAGAAACTGAATTGAATATTATTTCAATAAATCATGGAGCTATAGATTTATTCGTTTATAGCTCCATGGTTCAATATTAATTATTAGAATAATATTAATGGTTTTATTATTATACCACCTAAACCTTGAAACATCAGCAATGTATTTAAAAGGAAGAATTATTTATCTACAATATGTTAATGTTCTGAATTTCTGCTTTCATAGTGTCATTTACTATTAAACTAATACAAAAAAAGAGGAAAAAAAGCAACCAATCAGGATCGATCTTTTATATGACTACATGTCCCTGTGTTAGAACTAACATTAATGCAAATAAATAAAGTAAGCAATTAACAACAGTGAGTGATTTAGTTAAACGTGAAGTTAAATCTAAAATGTTTAAAATGAACAACGTTTTGAAAAATGAGTTTTATATTGAACATAGGTTTCATGTGAAATTTCAGTATACCATAAAAATTTGCCCTTTACTTGGAAAAGTTCTGTAAAAGGAAACATTTTTAATTAAGTATTGATAATACAAATGTTAAACTAATATTATACACAGGCAGTAATGTATGTATTTCAAACCAGGCATATTATTTTGAATGAGATCTTTTTTCTCTCTTAATCATAATAATGCACTTTTTTCTGTAGTACTACATGGTGGCATGGATGCATCTTTGCGTCGCCTAGTGTACCCAATGTATTTAAAGTTAAAATTAGTTTTAAATGGATTGTATATGCTGGCAGAAGAACTAGCGTTAACCACTACTTACCTTTCCAAAATCTGCAAAACCCGCAAAAGGATCAGCTCCTGTATTCTCTACAGGAGCACCAGATGGTCCGAAAGGATCCCCAGATTTAGGAAGAGAACTAGTGCCAGATGTAAAAGGGTCATTTGACGTTGATGAAAATGGATCTTGAGAGGATGCCGACCCCATAGAGAATGGATCCTTTGAACTGCTACTGGAGGAGAATGGCTCCTTTCCACTGCTAGTAGATGTGGATGATATCAGAGAAGAAAACGGATCTGATCCAACAGATGGGAATGGATCTTTTGAAATGCTATTTGATGAAAATGGGTCGTTGGCATCTGTTGTGAACGCTTGAAATGCACCCTGTGTTTTTGGCTTTGAGTGCTGTTTCTTGGGTGGTAATGCTGGTCTTTCGTCGGAGGTTTTAAATGGATCACTGGAAAATGGTTCTGATTTGGAATTCTGAAATGATACAATGATGTGCATGTCCAATGAAAAACGCCACTTCACACAATGATTTCATTCTATTTAGGCTCATTCAACTTCATACCTTGTTTATTTATTCAACTTCTCACTAATGTATATTAGTGAAGGATGTGGACCAACAGGTGGTAAATACCTCTAAAACAGTCCAGTCCCAATTGCACAGTGACTGTGTGTGACAGTGCTATGTTTGTGTGGACTTGTACACCAATGTAACCCCCTACTCGTCTCGAAAGATGTACTAGGTTCTTTAGAGTGCACATGAGCTATGTGTACACTGGACCTACGGTTTATAGTCCTTATCCGAGAAGACTCATTCTACCACCAGAACCATGGAGCGAGTGAGCCTCGAAACATTGCCGATGTTATGGCTACGTAATTACGGTTCCACTATCTTATCCGCTCGGCCACTCACTCATTCTGTCTTAACCGCTCGGCCACTCACTCGCTCAATTGTATATTTCAATTTTAAATTCTAAAGTTGGTTTACATTGGGCATGAAAAATCATTATTTATATAGGAAAATACAGGAAATTATCACATTGATAATCACATATTTTTTATAATAAAATACACACATCATGCACCTTCTAATGCAGTTTCCACTTTTAACTTCCTCATTTTCTGGCATTTTTATTTAATGCATTGAAGGTTTTTGGAATGTCAGAGTTATGACTTTTCAAAATTTGTTAAATTATATAGGTAATTTCCAAACTAAATTTGAATACAGAGGTTACAAATCATTTTATAGTCCTTAGCCATTTTATAAGTTTGTATGCACATGAGTGCCGGAGCAGATACAAGGAAGGGGGATCCAGCCAGCCCCAAAATTTCAGAAATTGCAATACAAAAGATAGGTATATTATAGTATTGTTAGGCCCTCACCTATTTAGAATCCCTGGACCCACCACAGTTACAGCACCCCAGTTTACAGCATATGAAAATAAATCAACTGAATATGGCATGTTTTGATGCTTTGAGACAATGAATGTACAACACAGCAAAAGTTAAAGACATGAAGTATGACAGAACTTACTTGATTAGAGAAATCTGTGGGAAAGGTCGAGCTACCGCCAAATGCTTCTAAGGCATCAAACACATTGCTAGATGATTTACCTGCAACAACCGTAATATCACATTTAAAATAAAACAATAACAGCATTCAGATAACATAACACAAAATACTAGATATATTGTCCCCTTTAAAAAAAATAATTAAAACTTTTTTTTTTAATTGAATATACCATTTTAATGTACATATATATAAATAAAAAAATTATCCAACTGTTTTACTATTTTTTTTTATCAATGTTTAAAACTATTTTTTGTCAACAATAATTCATAGTAATAATTATAATAATAGTTATATATTTATATTTATAGCTTTTGCATAAAAAAAAATTAAATTGTAAGTAAAAGTAATAATGGTTTCTGGTTAAATGTAACTGTTTATTTTGTCTTTTTATAAAGCAAAATCTTTATTTACATGACATACATGATATGTATTAAATAACTACACATCAAAATGAATACCTATTCTTACACGGTTTTGACCAATACATCTTCAATTAAAACATTTTTTTAAACAAAATCAGCTCATTTTTACATGGAAATTTGATATATTATATATATTTGGAAACACTCACTATCTGATTGACCATTGACAAGGCTTGTTGATGAGAATGGATCAGAAGATTGAAAAGGATCATCCTGAGCTGTTGATGTCTTGGAACCAAAAGGATCAGTAGTTGACCCGAATGGATCGCCAGCAAAAGGATCTGCTGGAAATGCTTCACTTTTAAAAGGATCTGAAATTGGTACAAGTACATTACCATCAATACAAGAAAATAATTGTATTCATACTGGGTGACACCATCAGTACAAGACAGTTCTCTCTTGTGAGTGTGTGGCCGAGCAGTTAAGACAATGGAACCGTAATTATGTAGCCATAACATCGGCCAGAGTTCGAAGCTCACTTACTCCATGGTTCGGTGGTAGAACATCTCGAATAAAGACTATAAACCATAGGTCCAGTCTATACATCTAGCTCATGTGAACTTTAAAGAACCTAGTACATCTTTCGAGACAAGGAGGGGGTTACCCCAGTGTACTAGTACATCACAGCCACTGATCATAACTGGGCCCTCTGGGAGACCAAACTAAAGAGGTCGCCTATTATAAATAAAATATTTCAATTCCCGGAGGTTCCTGTACAGGACCACAATTAGCACTCCCTGTACTCTAACACTAATAGTGTACTTTAAGGTGTAATGCATGTACACAGGACCAACAGCTTTATGTTCCATCCGAAGGATGAGGCAATGTGAGTAAATAATCTTGCATAAGGATACAAGCTATATGAAACAGATAGGTCTCAAACACATGCCTCTGACATCCTATTTTTGCTCATAAACATTACAGGCTATTGGATTTAAAAGTTGAATGTACAACATACCTTCTTTAAATGGATCTGTTGTTTTAAAAGGATCTGGTGTGACTGATCCTCCATATCGACCACTAAAGACATCTTTATTTTTAAATGGGTCATCCTGAAATTACAACAATTAATAAAATATCAATACAATAATTATCATGTCAAATATGTTACACAAAAAAACATTTCTAAAGCTGTGCCCAAATATGGTAGAAATATGTCCATGTCTATATATGGGCACATCACATGTTTTTGTCAAAGTAGTTCGATAGTGTAGACAGACCTTAAGATACTGAGTGAAGAATATTTAATAAATGTCTTATACAGGCTTATAAAAGTAAACTAATGCATTGTTTCTTTTCTATGTGTAAACTAAATAAACATACCTCTCCAAAATCTTCCATTTTACCTGTAACTTCAGAATTCATACTAAATCCACTAGTTATGCTACTTCCTGGGCTTCCTCCTGGCTATAAAATGAATTAAAACAATTTATATAAAACCTAAATAAATTCCTGATTGGACGATTGTTGGTCACATGGAGTGCAGTAGTACGCAGTATTGAATGGTCGTTCAATAGTAAATCTTATAAAATATTTGTTTATACTACTGCTTTTACAATACAACAGCGCCGCCTATTTTTTACTTCCATGGCGAGGACTCGAGAAATAATATGTATTAATTTAAACCAAAAAAAGCATTTATATTAGCTTTAGATCGTTTGTATTATTACATTAGTCTGTGTGATTTATCAATATTTCTGTAGTTATAAAGAGGAAACAGAGTTTACAACATTAAAAAACATTACTAGAATAGAATAAAAATAGAAAATAACTCATTTCCCTTTGATAAAAATGTTTGATTGTATGTTTTATATAACGTCATTATGTGATTTGCATTATAATTGATATAACAGATTATATATAGTAATAATGTATATTTTTATAATATAACTGAAAATCTATTTGGATGATAATGTAAAGGCCAACACAGACAGCGTCGTACAACGAGCCGACGAAACGCCTTGACTTGATTTCAAGACGAGATTCAACTCAGACAGCATCGACATTGTCGATGCTGTCTGAGTTGAATCTCGTCTTGAAATAGTGCCAAACGTAGATTTTAGGTCGTTGCGAGAACTTTAAACATTTTCACTGTCTGAGTTGGTCTTTACAAAAACGTTCTTTTTAATAACTACCTGTTGTCGGACATTCATGACATCAAGGTCTTGTGAGAGCGCCATCTTGTCTAGTTCATGTACAGCTAATATTTCAGCCGTCGTCCCAGAGTCGATGGCATTATTAATTTGTGTGATGCTGTTATTTAGTTTATTTTGACTTTCTTTTAATATATTAATTTTTGTTTGGACCTACAAGAAAAAAACAGTGTTTATTAATTACATAACATAAATTAATTAACATACATTAACAATTCCAATCAAATTGTTAACTACTATGCTAAGTAGCTGTACATATGGGAGAAAAGTAAAGCAATTGGCCTTCTCTACTCTGACATAACTGTATGAATTCTCAGTAGATGTACACAAACAGTGTATATACGTCAGAGTAGGTCAAACTATCACTAATAATTCTCATAACATTTAGAAAAATATAACTCTACATTTTTCATAAACAGCTCATTTGTTGTGAGAATAAGTGTAACATGTATCCAGACAAAATTATAATAAAAATGTTTCATATTTAAATTCAGAATCATATAGAATTGTCTATTATCTTTTAAACTCTATGGAAAGAAACAAAGCAATAATAAAACATAAGTTATTTTAATTATAATTATTTTATAGTTCAAAATATCCAACCTGTTGTATATCTTGATTGGTTGTGGTTAATGTCTTATTCAACATATCAACTTGACCTTTGCCCTGCTCAATTTGTTGTTCTAACTGATTTTCCTCTTGGCGTAAATTGTTTAATTCCACACGAGCACGATTAACCTCGTCTTCTTGGTTCTTAAAAGTAATACAATTATTAAAATAAAATTCTTTAGTGTACAATATTTTCATTATTGATTTGATTATGTTTTTTTTTTTGTATAGCTACATTCACATTCAAAGTTCATCATGATCAACTTACTCATGATACTACATGTGAACCTGTTACATCATTGATCAAGGTTTTATTGAGTATACTGTTTTATGCCACATTAGCTGTGGTGAGTCATTGTATGCTTACATGTCTAGAAGATGTTTTATAATGTTTAAACTGGTTTTTCACACATAATTTAGAGAAAAAACGCTGATGGATGTTATATACAATTGAATATGAATACTTTTCTGAGTAATTCACTCATATTGAGCTGAACCACACAATTGTTTTTGTTTCCTGTTTTCATGAATATACAGTAATATGTTTAATGAAGCAAACCCAAAACAACCAAATAAGGAAAACAACACTACACACCTTAACTGATTTTTCTTGATTTGATATTGTTAATTTCAAATCATCAAGATTTTTTTTGGCTTCTTCAAACTGTTGTTTAACTTCCTTTAATAATCCTTCTAATTTATCCTTCTGTTGGTCTAATTCATCTAGCTTCTTTTGTGCCTCTCCTTTTTGGTCCTCTAATTGTTTTACTTGTGTTGATGTTCTGTCAAGTTCCGATTGTAATGACTACAAATAAGGGTTAAACAACATGTGATAAGAAAAGTATTAGGAGAGCTTTGATAACAATGTAATACAGTAGGACCTCTCCTTTAGAAGGGAATACAGAATACAAAAATGTATTGGTCCAAAAGGAAATTCGTTTCGTTGACAAGCTCTCAAACAATTATAAATATAAAAAGTCATGAATACAAAAATGCAAGTGTGATAAAAAGATCTTATAAAAATACGAATAAACATCGAACATAGACAAAAATATAAAAATACTATATCGTAACATATAAAAATATATATATTAGCAGTATTATATACAGTTACAGGTACATTTTCAATCTATCTTTTAATATGCGTTATATAAATGGCAAGAATTTGGAACAAATGAGTTTCGAAGACGATCATGATCTCCTCTTAGTGGACGTAGCCTTATACCCGATCTGTTTAAAACGTAGTATTTATTTAGTGGGTGTGTGTGTGGTCATTCATAATCATGTTACCTTTATGTAATACTCTTTTTTCATATGTTTGTTAAAACACCTATAATGGGACACTATTTTGTGAAACGAACAAGGGCAATAATGTTTTTAACACTACGACCTCTCTATCTATGGGACACTTGTTGGGTTCTGAAGGCATCTCTTTATTATATGGATTCTACTGTACAATTCTTATAAAAACGAGTAAATGAGTTGTATTATATCAATTTTGAAAACCATAATTTGTTATCTAGATTTAGTTTGGGAGTGCTGTATGTAATATATACACAAAATCTACAATAATTTATTATAGACCTAGTTAGTTACGTACTTCCAAAAAAAGTATCACTAAGCTAAACAGTATATACACATTTCACTACAGTACCCCTAGGCTAACAGTATATATACATTTCACTACAGTACCCCTAAGCTAATAGTATATACACATTTCACTACAGTACCCCTAAGCTAACAATATATACGCATTTCACTACAGTACCCCTAAGCTAACAATATATACGCATTTCACTACAGTACCCCTAAGCTAACAATATATACGCATTTCACTACAGTACCCCTAAGCTAACAGTATATATACATTTACTACAGTACCTGTATTTCAAGTGTTTTCATTTTAACATGCTCCTCCTGTTCTTTAATTTCTGCTTTTAAACTATTCTTTTCTTTATTATAATCATCTATTTCTTTTTGAAGATCATCTAATTCTTTGATGGCATTGAAGTCAACGCTAACTGCACCAGCTAAACCAAGATCCTGTGGTGACAGAGAAATGTTTGTTGCTAATAGATACTAATGCAATTATAAGCCCACCTTGGGATATAAGCCACCAAATAGTATGTTTAAATTTTTACAAGCATGCCACATTATACTTTATTTGTTGGCTCTAAAGGTATCTTTAAATTATAAAAAAAAAAAAAAAAAGAGGTGGGGGGGGGGGGGGCTATTTACTGCTTAAATTTTTCGCACTAGAACAAATTAATAAAGTAAATTAATTACTGTATAGCTCAATTGCGTGCCCTCAATTTCCATGAGTGTTGTCCAATTGCAAAATGTGTGGAAATTAAGGGCTTTACTGTATTCAGCCATTTACTTCTGCTAAAGTTGCATTTTTTTGTAGCAGAAAACAAACCTGATTTCTAAATAATAATAATATTGATTTTTAAAATTATAAACAATTGAATTAACTCACTGAAAGCATGGCTGATTCTGAACCTGGCTTAGGCCTTGATGACGGTGGGATCATTTCTGATGTAAGATGTTCTGGCGTCTGCTTACCCTGTTTTGCTTCTTGTACTAGATACATGGTCAATGCAAACTGTTCAGAGTTTAACTTCCCTATTTGCTTTATATCACAAAGATTCCTAAAAAAACATTAACAAAGTTTAATATACCGTATAATTACAATAAAGAGTCCTCTAATTTAGGCTAAATCTGATGATAAATCCAATGTTATTATAATCCAAGTATAATCCCATGAGGCATTAGAGCTTTGGATTACATTATGTTCGATAGCAACTCTTTTACCTATAAAGTACAAATTACGTCAGAGTAGGGCAAAACATCTGACCAATTACTCAACACCCTGAAGCAAAGCTACTCCACAGTAGTTACAAACAATTACAAATCTTTTACCATCATCAATGAATAGTAATACATATTTCTCAACATCTGCAGTTTTTAGGACTGTAGCTAATACCAGACCTTGAGACGACTGTAATTTATCATCACAAAAGGCAAGACACAAAAAGTAGAATGCAAATATCAACAAACTTAATCGTCAAAAATAATCAAGGCATTTTAACCCCCAGGTACCTTACAATAAAAGTAGTTTTGTTATATTGCATTACAAAAAAAGAAAGAAATTTACCATATTTGGGCTAATATTGTCTGTGGTAGCCCTGATTGCATTAGCGTATCTCGAACTTCTTCCCCTGTGACGAAACCATCAACATCGGAATCAATTCTTTTAAATACAGCATCATAATTTGTTTTATCTTGAGCTGTTACCACCCAGGAACTTGGTGTATGAGTAACTAAAGGCTAAAAAATAAACAATATAATATGTAATAATAATATATACATAGGTAAATTCTTATTCATTACACAATTAAGCTCTGTCTACACTATCAAACTTTATGTGACATAAAAATGTGATGTGCCCAAATATGGTAGTGATATGCTTAAATATGATAGTGATCATCATGTCCATATATGGGCACATCACATTTATTGTCACATAAAGTTTGATTAGTGTAGACAGAACTTAATAATATACAAATAATGATTGTTTACGAGTAGGATTGAGAAAATATTCACGAGTTGAAAAAATAGACTTTTCTATTTAATGAGGCAAAATGGAGAAAACTAGCAAATTAAAAGAGGCAACACTCTGATTTTGGCACAACATTCTAAAATTGTTTACAAAAAAATGCCGTTTAATAGAACCATTGAATATACCTATTATCATTCAATAGAACTATTACTGTACAGCATGTGATATAAAACTACCAATCAAATCACAAGGATACACATGCATGCTATAAAACAAACTTTCTCCCTTTACTATGTAATAAAATATTTTATACTGTAACGAATTGACAATTTTTCCTATTACTTCATCAAATCATTTACTGTACTGTTAAGCTCTGTCTACATTATCAAACTTTATGTGACAAAAAAAGGTGATTTTCCCATATATGGACTTGATGATGTCATATCACTACCATATTTGGGCATATCACTACCCTATTTGGGCACATCACAAACTAGTTTGATAGTGTAGACATAGCTTAAGACTATTGAAAATTAAAAAAAAGATTATTATTATTATTTCTCTAGACTTACATGGGTTTGTTTAGCTGGAATCAATGGTGAAGATGTAGGTGACGTCTGGGGTGATAAACTTGGTTTCTTAAGTGGTACACTAATTTGTCCTCCTGGAAGTACTGGAACCGCTCCTGCCAACATAGGCTTCTTTCGTCTTGATGGTGGTATCAAATTTGGTGTCAGAACAGCAGGCAGCGCCTCTTTATCCATAGCTCTTCTTACTAAATGCATTGCCTTTATGAAAAAATTAGAGATAAAATATTATGTAAGTGGAGATGATGCATTCGGTATTATTTTTTCTATGTTATTTGTTTATTTTAGCACCTTCAGCACCCCATATGTGCATTTCAGAAACATTATGATCAATAATTTTCTTTATTGTGTTTAAATACATATTTTTTAGAGTGAATATGACTATTTTGTATTGTTATTTGTCTAAGTAGTGCTTTTCCTGTCTTTATTTATTTTGGCACCTTTAGCACTTCATAGTGTGAACATGCATTTAATTGTTTATTATTATTATTCTTTACTTGTAAACAAAAGCGGATATTGGTTCTCCAAAAGGAAACCAACATGGAAATGTTTATGTTTAATTGTTTTATGAATTGTATTTATTTTACCACAGCAAACTCTTCCTTGTCCAACAGACCGTCCTTATCAATATCACTTAAATCCCAGATCTAAATAAGAAACAAAATGAATGAAAACACAATTACTACTTTACTTGATTACAAAGGGTTAGTTAAGAAAAAATATCTTCATTATTATATGAAGTCTGTTTTTGGAGTTCCTAATTTTGGAATATTATTTATATATTATATTTTTGTTTTCAGGAACTATTCACTACAAGCTATGCTTTCATTTAGACTTCTCCACTTTATTTAAGTTATTTAGTAAAGTGAAATAAAATTAAATGTGAATTACAATAAATGCCTGTATATTAAAAATTAAAATCACTAAACTTGAACATGAACAAACAAACAAACGAACAAACATCTTGAAGGCCTGAGGTCAGGAAACATTTTTTGGAATTTTAAATAATATCATTATTAGTCTAGCTTAGTACTGGTAGAAGAAGTAAATACACCACTATACACATGCCATACATGCTTAATCATATCTTTGTCAAGTTCTTAAGAGTGTAAGTGGTACCATAGATATGTTAATTTGTCCTAAATGAATAGTTAAACATTTGATATTATCAGTAAACCTTACCTTGCTAAGCTTTTCCAACGGCAGTTTTGAATTCATTAAAATTGGTTTCACCATATCCCCTGTTAACTTTCCATCTATTGGACCCAAACTTTGAAAAGTGTGGTCATAATTTACTTTTTCTTCAGGCTAAAATGACAATGTTAATGATGACATATTTTAAGAGGATGCCAAATAGAATAGTTTCATTAATTATTATCTCATATAGACATAACAATTTTGATAGATTGGCTCTGTCTACACTATCAAAGTGTGATGTGGCCAAATATGGTAGTGATATGCCCAAATATGGTAGTGATGTGACATAATGTCCATATTGGTACATCACATTAAAAAAAGAACTTAATGCTCTGTCTACACTATCAAACTTTATGTGACAAAAAAATGTGATTTGCCCATATATGGACATGATGATGTCATAATAACTATCATATTTGGGCACAAATACTATTGTATATTTTAAAAAAAAATGTTTACCTTGATTGGCCATGGTTCTGGTGAGCTTGAAGCAGGTGGGGTAGTTTTTGGAGAATGCATTGGGTAGTTGGTCTAGTAATCACAAATTGAAAAACTTTTGAATAACTTTAAAAATACAACTAAATTCTAATTACTTTGAATAGATGAAACTGAAGCCATTTAGACAATAAATACTTTGTACACCATTAGGAAAACATTTCCTGGTCTGCTGAATGAATGGTGGCTACCATTGACCCATATAAGAATGATTTCAGTTTTTTAATACCATTAAATCAAACAGTTTACATTCATAAAATATGAAAATTGAAAGCAGATATATTAGTATATTCACATACCATAGATGGCAATGGTACAGGTGTATTAATATTGGCCATTGAAACGTCTTTTCCATTTTGAGCTAGAGCGATTAGTTTTAATGCCACGAATATTGCCTGAAAAAATTTAATTTCATTATAAAATTCATAAATCATGATTTCAAAAAAAGGTTAGAGTTACTAGAGGATAAAATGAATGAATTATTGAACAGATGGTGAATAAATGTAATGTTTTTAGATATTGACACTTTATAAATTTGAAAATGTGTTCCTAGTAAAAGGTGCTATGTTAAAAATGCCTATTGAATTCAAATATTAGGCCTTATGCTCTACTGTAGGGGTGCTACCATGACCCATGGTGGAATAAGTTCTAAACAATAATCTGCTGGGGAGGGGACCCCTCTAGGAAGCTAATTCCACTTTGAGGAGCTATTCCTGGTGTACAATGTTTTGTGTATTGTTCTTTTCTGTGTTTGTTCTTCCTGAATGGTATCTACAGTAAATAAATAAAATCTACATCTAATATTTAAATTTTTTTGCAGTTCTCTATTTTTTGTGTGTTCATGCTTTGTTTTTTTCGCTTTTATTAATTAAAAGGAATATTTAAACTTGCCTGTTTGTCTAGGTAGCCTCTGCCACCAGGGTCTGACAGTTCCCATATTTTGTGTAAAGTTGACTCTTTCAAACCAGATCGCTTCAGAAAAACAGCGGCATCAGTTGCTCCAATCCGACCAACACCAAATTTGTCAAACTACAAAAATAAAAAATAAATAAATAAAAAAATAAATTATGAATAAACTGTGATTGTGAAAGTTTCTTTTGTTTTCTTTTTTTGGTTTGGACAAAATTACAGTCCAATCTATGAATCTAATTAAAATTAACATGGTGTAGCAAGAGAAGTATATTTGTTAAAATCCCATCAGGGTAGGTAAGAAAAATAACATTTTCAGGGACCCATAGTTTTCTTGGGTGATGATTGTGTTTAAATTAGGCTGGGTGGAAATCCAAAAATCTACTAATACTACGGAGTATAGACTGGAAATGAATAAGGGTGCCCCTGCTCACATCCACACAGTACAGTAAGATCTACGCATGACTGTATATATTGTAATAAAATATGCAATTATATTTAAAATGTCATTGCAAACATAATATTAGTGATGCAGAAAATAAAAAATTGTCTAAAGCTCTGTCTACACTATCAAACTATTTTGACAAAAAAAGTGTGAGGTACCCAAATAAGAAGTGATATGACATCATCATGTCCATATACGGCCATACCACATAAAGTTTGATAGTGTAGACAGAGTTTTAGTGTACACCAAGTTTCATTGAAAAATCTGGATTGAGTATATACAGTACTAAGTATTATTATTCTCCCTTTTCTTTGTTTGATTACTATTTAGCTGTAACAGTTAATAACCACTAGACTATTGGTCAGCCGTGGTTTTAAGAGAGTTTCTGTATTCAGGGAGTCCAGTTTCAGGATACGTGACTGTACCAATATTTACAAAATGACACCTACTAGCCGTCTTATAAAATTAGAACAATAGCTACATCCTTTATTAACTAGGCTTTCCTTAATAGCTAAAGATCATATGAGTGGGAGTATTAATGGCCCTGGATGAGCATTACTAACAATGGTAGCTCACTCTTAATAGCATTTCAGAACATTCTTCTAATCTGAATTTCAATATAGGCCTAAATGTTGTCATTTGTCAACCCTTTAACCATCCTACATTTTTCAAAGTAAGAAGGGATCTAATGTTTGTTTTGTGGAGTAATCCATTAATGTCTAACAATTTACAGTATATTAAATTAAACTATGGTCAATCTATTTCAAATGACCTAGAGGTCCTTTTGGGAATTCCCTTTACTTTTTAAAATTTTAGGTGTGTTTTTAGTGTGTTTTACATCCTCCTATTAATATTACTAAAATAAGAATGTCCATTAATACTTAGAATTATCAATATTTTTGCAATCAAAATGTGTCATCATTTCTTCATATTTATCTGATTTGTAAATTAAAAATGTTCATCTGGTTCTGAATATCCATAAGTTAGCAGTTCTTTTTTAAAAACAAAAATAAAATGGTTTTTAAAAAAGAACAACCAACTCTTGTAAATGTAAGTTTGTAAAAAAAATCAATTAAAATTGTTTGACCATTTACAGTGCCCTACCTGTCTGTAGAGGGCTTCATAGCCAGTCAAGTTGCTGCCAGCAACCTACAAAAAAAAAAAAAGATGCATTTTAGTATGTGGCAAAAAAAAAATCAGTTCTGTACTGTACATCATCACATACTGTATACCTGTACTTTTCATTTTCTAAAACCAACATCATTTATACAAATTGTGGATATTATTGAAAGTTTATATGCATGATTTTTCACTCTTTGAACTCAAAGTTGCACAGTATTTTTCAATATGTCAAAAAAACATTATATAAAAGAATACTTTTTTGTCATAGAGACAATCGAAATTGGACGAAAAGGCAAGGCCCATCCTGAACCTACAAGAATAAGCTGGTAGTGGTAGCCATTTTACATGTGGCGACACAGTACATTATTCTCTCATGTAGAGGGGCTATTTATTCAGATGAATTGTTGTCTCAGTTTCATTATCATTATTATATTTATTATTTAATTAATGAGGTATACTATTCATTAAAGGATTATAAAAAATACTGACCTAGTACTAAAAACTTTTCAGATCGATTTATTTGTCATTTCTAAGCCAATTGTCATCATAAAATGATAAAAAAGAGTTTGGTCCAACATTCAGGTGGGGAGATGACGCTAAGGGTTTTTTATGTGGCCTTACTGAAAATTCCCACTAGGCTATTCATTGTTTCATAAAGGTTGTAAACGTCATTTCAGGATTGCATTGCCACACACTATTTCCTTGTTTTACTTTCATTATTATTTAAACTTTTGCACACAAACAATTAATAGTGCATCATCATTCACTGTTGTTATTACCTTCTTCTGTTTTTTAAATTGAAATTTACATTCACATGTTCCATGCCGTGTGTTTTAAGGCGATCACTCACCTAACACACTCCTAAATTGCCCTTGAGGAATGCGATTTACAACACGCTTAAATTTGGTAAACTTCTACACACCAAAATACAAACAGCACACCTACAGCATCCCTGAATGTATTAAGGAGTGCAATTTGTAGCACACCTATAATTTTCAAAAGACAAGGCCTGATGTTCATAAAAACCTTCTCCTATTTTTACGGACAAATCATTTGATAGGTTTAATGAAAACAGGCCTATATAGTGGAAAATGGACGTTTTGCTATAGTATTATTTTTCTGAATAATTACAAAATCATAAAATGTAATTTATTACTGTCCGATTAAATATAATTAAATAATATTTTTCGAAATCTAAGCTTAACAAAACAGTAAAAATAAAAAATGGCAAATTTATGAAAGAATTATTAGAACAAAATAGGCCTATATGCTAAGGACCTAGTAATGGCTAATAAATAATAACATTTATTGTCATAATAAAAAAATGATAAAAACAATTGCATAATATAATCAATACACAGACTCTCTCTGGATCATCCTGCTGTGTGAAAGGACTAGGCCTACGGTAGCCTAGCTGTGAATGAGATGAGAGATTAAGATCGTGTGCAAACAAAGAAATTATCATCAATAATCATTTATGACATGATGATATATGATCAATTGTCATCAACAAAACAACATTATTAATTATCTGATTTAGATTAGATCATCATGAAATTATAAATATGCAGGCCTAATCTAATGGCAACAAAGAACCGAACGAGTTTAAAATAGCTTTTTGTTGTTTACCAATGACCAAACGATACAACAAATACCAAATGTTGCATAATAGGGTAAGTCTAGGCTAGGCCCCATGACACCAATAATCTATATGAGACGAATGTTTCAAAGTAGACAGGTTGTGGGCGTTGTTTACTCCCTGGAAAGTTGCAGCACTTTATTGTTTGAGCCTAAATTGATTCATTTCTGTAGCCTAATTATACTTCTAAACGCAAACAAAAGCGGTTTACATATTTAATGACATAACTCTGTATTCGACAAAACCATTGTTTATTATATAAAATCAATATTTACGAATTAAAATGAGTTTAAATAAACAATACTTGCCTGGGTGACACTCGGAAAGGCTGCCATTTTGGAATAAATTTGATGAGCTGAATAACGCCCCCTATGTGTGTGAAACCACACCACGGTTGTTGCAGACTTAGCGCAGCTGGTCGTCGGTTAGCTCCAATCGAAAGACCCACCCACCGGTACTTTTGCAGGGCTAAGCTACCTAGCTAGGCTAGTGTCAACGTGTAAAGTGGAGTTCTAATTTACAAGCTTTAATTTAAAGTATAGCCATGGCATTTTCGTTTGGCCAGGTTTTTATCGTATTTGTGGCTGCTGTATGTACCATATATTATACAGGACAAGCACCAAAATTTATGAAGTATGTTTTTATGATAATTGTTATTAATAATAATATATTATTATATATCATGATTATATTATATATACCTACTACTAGGCCTATTCTATCTAGTATCTGTTAATTCTAACTAAAGATTTTAATGTACTATTTAATTGAATTGTTTTGTATACTAGAATTTAGGCATATAGAAAGTGTTTTATATTATTTAATAAAATGTATAGTTACGTGATAATAATTAATATAAAAATATAAATTATTTTATATTAAATTAGCCAGAGCAACAAAATATTCCCGTATTTAATTTGTGTAATTTGTCATTGCAATTATAATATTGCACTGTCTCTTGCGAGAAGCTCCCTCAGCCAAATTAATATGCCTACAACAAAAGACCATGCAACCATGCAACGTAGGCCTATTCTTTTCAGGGAGTGAATTGCTGTAATAGGATATAACTGTACCAATATTGAATCATAATATGCAGTAAAATTGATTGGATTTCTCCTTTTTAAAAAGAATTATGTTGAATAATTATGCCCAAACTCACTCTTTAATCTTTATTATAATGGTAACTTCTAGCCATTTGACCACCAAAAAAATTGTAAATAAAAAATACTTGAAACTTTATGTAAATCAATTCAATTAATTATTAATCATTTTGCCTCTACTACTTTATTATTTTATTCAATAAACCATACTTGTTTTTTCCAGAAATGAATAACCATGTTTCTTATTCTGCTATACACATTTTTTTTCTAAGGCCATATTTAGGTGAAAATATGTCAACACAGCTCAAAGTATTGTACATAATACAACAAAATAAACAATTATTATTAACAACAACAATAGAGATATTATAGTTCACTATGGAACACTATAATATCTCTATGGAACACTATAATATCTCTATGGAACACTATAATATCTCTATGGAACACTATAATATCTCTATGGAACACTATAATATCTCTATGGAACACTATAATATCTCTATGGAACACTATAATATCTCTATGGAACACTATAATATCTCTATGGAACACTATAAATATCTCTATGGAACACTATAATATCTCTATGGAACACTATAATATCTCAATGGAACACTATAATATCTCTATGGAACACTATAATATCTCTATGGAGCACTATGATATCTCTATGGAACACTATAATATCTCTATAGAACACTATAATATCTCAATGGAACACTATAATATCTCTATGGAACAACCAACCTATAGTACTATCATGGTTCAGTGTTGTCTAGTCAATACATTTGTTTGGGACGAGATGATAATCAATTGTTTTTATATGGTCTTATGGTCATAAAGATATTTAATAGTGATTATCTCTCTGATATATCGTATACAACTTTTTTTGAAAACATCTTTTTCTTTATACCAAACAAAGAAGTGTGATATTCCTAATTGGCCATAGTGAACCTATCATAATAATTAGATATTTTTATAAAATTGTAACTCATGTAAATTTAAAGAGCATTATTAAATTTACAAAATCTAAACTTTGATTTACAAAAGAGTATGCATATTGATAGCCTACTTACCGTTAAAAGAACACGCTGTTTCACTTTGATGTCTCCCATTCGCCGGCTATTATCCGTCTGCTTACCTAAAACAGGTTTTTTCTTCAAAAGTCTTTTCATCGATGATAAAAAAAAACGTACATGTTTTTCATACGAAACGTAAAAGCAATGTCGTAGATGCTTCAATGATACCGATCACAAGAGGGTACCATAGCAATTAATATTCATAAGTTAGAGGTTTAAAGGAAGGTCAATGTGATACGAAAAAGAGCTCTTAACTCAAGTGTTGAGCGAAGGAAGAAGGAGCGTTTAATCCATAGATCATCAAGAGAATTTATAAGGAAATGGATTTATGATTATCGGAATTAAGAGTGTCAATTGAAAGCGGAAGTGTTGAATTACTATTATTGGATATTAAACAATAAAAATGCATTATCTTTTCAAGGAAGCCATTCAAAACTGAAGTTAATAATTAAAACAAACAGAAAATGAACATACAGTATAAATAATGTGAATTATTATTTTATTGAAAACGTTAATCAAAATCACTATTTGTATTTTTTTAAATGTATAAATTCAGGCAAATTGCCAAGGATAACCAAATTCATTCACTATCCTTCTTAAGGGTGGTTTCACAAGACAAACATAATACATAAGAAGCTCTACATAAACAAAGTCTTATTACTTGAGTCTTTGGTATTCAAGCATAATCATTTCTAAAACGAAGTTTAGAGTTTGACTAAAAGGGTGGGATGTTGCATCAATGTTCCTGGCGATGGATTTCAATATATTATGTGGCGTGGTGTAGTAAAAAGAAAGTTTATACTGTGAATCAGTAATTGGTTTTTTTAATTAAACAATGACGTTTTATCTTAAATTGCGACAACTTTTATCTCATGGTTTCAATGTTATCTACTACAATAGGAATATGTCACAATACAATATTATGTGTACATACATGTGGCGGGAGCGTTGATTTCAGGAAAAAATAAAGGCCTACTAGGAGTTTATTCCCAACGATGTTCAATGGTGGTCAAAACAGGGCATTTATTCAAATAAATACGGTAATGTCCTTAACTTCATGTGAGCTTCTGGCGACTTTGTCCCCCACTAGGAGCACATAGTGGTCCTCTTAACCCAACCAGTAACCGTAGTAACAATGCATGCTCCACACAAGATTATTTCTAAATTACAATCTAGCTAAAAACCTGATCTAAATAACCATAACCTAAATGTGATGTGAACTACACTCTACATACTCATACTAGGCCTATCCATTGACTTTCTATTGAAATGAAACAAAAAAAAAGTAATACTTTATGTTGACAACGTAAACGAGACAGCTAGGATATAAAGTAAGATAAGATGAAAGACATCTTAAACTTCTTGAAATCCGCTTGTGGTTTGTTAAAACCACAATAATTTTTCATTGCAAAATCCTTTGATTTTATTATGTAGGTTTTAAGCCCTACCAGGAGCACTTGTACCATGCAAAAACAGAGGTGTGTTACATATGTATATATACACGCTTGTCTGCTTTACAGTGTATTCTCAATTTTTGCCAAGTAAACTTACTCTCACTTTCTCTGATAAAGGCCTAGTGTTGCCTGAAAGCTCTCCTAATTTTTCTGACTTTTTTATTTTTTTATTTAGCTTTTTGCTTTTGTATTTGTATTTCCATTGAAATCCAGCCACTGATACCCACAACATTGTCATTTTTTCAGCAATTTACGTTTGGATTTATATAATATATATACAAAATAAATATTGTTTGCCAAATTTTGGTGCAAAGTAGACCTTGTCTTTCTAAAACATAAAATCTTTCTCTTTCCAGACTTGCTAGTGAAATTGTAACTGGTAAGAAAGGGTGTGTTCCAGTTCGTGATATAGACTTTGTCACAATTCATTACTTTGATGTACGTGGACGTGCTGAAGCTATTCGACTCATGTTAGAAGAAGCTGCTATTGCATACAATGAGACAAACTTTACTATGGACACATGGCCTGAAGCTAAAAAGAAAGGAGTAGCAAGTGGAATATACACCTTTGGACAAGGTTCGTTTTAAGCTATGTCTACTCTATCAAACGTTATGTATTGTGATGTGCCCAAATATGGTAGTGATATGCTCAAATATGGTATTGATATGCTCAAATATGGTAGTGATATGACATCATCGTGTCCACATCACATTTTTTTGATAGTGTAGACAGAGATTTATACCAACCACATTTCATGTTAATAGGCCAGTCTTGCCTTTCAAAACTGAAACCATTTTTATGGAATAAACATTTTAGAAAATCCATTTATTCATGCTTAATTCAAATATTTAAAATGTTCAATTACCCCGCCTGTCAAAAAGGGAGCAGTTAAATTCAAACCACATTTATTTAGTCATCTTTCATAGCAAATTTATAGTATAATAATGATGGCCAAGAATCTAGCACTTAAAAGATTTAAATTCTATTTTTCATGGAAGAAATACAATTTCTTTTTCCAGTCAATTATGTTTATTTTTATCGTAATTTAGTTCCTGCAATCACAATGTCGGATGGTACAAGTTTGGTCCAAAGTCAATCCATCGCACAGTACATCGGGCGAGCCACGGGCATGCAATGTGACTGTGAATCACTGCATTACTGTGATGTGTTAGCCAGAGGAGCAGGTAAGCATACTATGTTTCCCAAATGGATCATGTTTTCAATGAGTGCAATAGTCAGTGGCAGATTCAGAATTTTTAAATAGGGGGCCCAGGGCCTAAAAATGGTAAAATGAAGGGCTGAGCTTAATTTTTTATCTTTTTCATTATAATTTGCGAGCGACTGGGCTTGGATCCGTCCCTGAAAGTAGTTGGGTACAGTCAATAAAATGTTACTCCATCACTTTTATTTGATTCAATATAGTATGTTTATTAACTTATTTCAAAGTATTTACCTGTTTCCTAATGCTTTGTTTAGAGGACTTTCGTAGTAAGATGTCTAAGATATTGTATGATCCAGCTTTTTCTCGGGACATGAGGAATGATTACATTATGAATACTGCTCCAATGTGGTTAACCTACTTTGAAAAACTTGCACCGTCTCTACATAAACAGGTATGTTCTAAAGCTCTGTTTACACTATCAAACTAGTTTGACAAAAAAATGTGGTGTGCCTAAATATGCTAGTGGTATGACATCATGTCCATATATGGGCACATCACATTTTTTTTGTCACATAAAGTTTGATTGTGTAGAAAGATCTTAATGATGAATATACAAGTCATGGAGGGAGCATCTAAACCATCCAGTGATATACTGACAAATATTTAATTTATTAATGGTGAAGGTAAGGAAATATAAGAATAATAAGCTGACCAACTTAGATTGGAGCATAGAATCTTTGTGTATATTTATAATTTATTTATGGTCCGAGTTCGAGTCTCGGTTGGGGCGACTTTTTCTCATTCTCACAGATTTCCTCATCTTTATCGTTTCAAATTAATTAATTCAATTTCAGTATATCACCGGGCGGTTTAGAATTAATGTTCTGTGCCTGATTTGTTTATATTTTATTTCAGTGTTAGTTATTACCACTAGGCAGTTTTACCTTTTTTAAATTTCAAATTATAAAAGTATATCTATATCGCCATCTATGTTAATTGCTCCATGAGGGATGAATAAAGATATCTACTGATACTGAATTCAAATTTACAGTTTATTTGACAGTATACTGTATATAATAATTTTTACCTCTCTTTTTTTTTGTAGGAAACTGCCCCTTATTTTGCTGATGACCATCTGACATGGGTAGACTTCATTGTCTTTGATCTACTGGATGCAAACGTAGAGTTTGCCAAGTACGACATGGGAGAACCATTAATTAGCATACTTGACCCATACACCAAGCTGAACACATTCTACAAGAAGTTTCAAGCCATGCCTCGAGTTGCAGCATACCTGAAAAGTCCACGAAGAAGACCTTATAAAATACCTAAAACTCCACCACCTAGGGTTAAACCAGCTTCTACTTAAAAATGATGCAACCCAGCATAGAGTCATAAATATATAAAAGCTAAATTAATACACCCACTCTATTAGTTTTAATCAAGGAAATTACCCATAAACTTATAAACTTTTATTTGCTCATCAAACATTCTCCAAAACATTTTTGTGGTTTCCACTAGGACATAGTGATGCAACATCGTATCGACGCAAAGTGCTGTAAGAAAATAATCTTGCATAATCACAAGTGGGAACCCAACATGGTTTTTATAAGCAGACTCATCAGTGTTGAAAATTACCTTTTTCATCAATGTTATGACTACATATGTGACATACTTAATGTATGTAACCAGGCATATTGTTGGAAGAGTCCGAATAGGATACCCAATTATCAATAACTATAGCTTTTATATATTTACTACTTATGCGGATTATCACATCTGAATATTAAATTTACACAGTACTTTTAATATTTCAAATTTTTGTTTTAAATACTACTTAATTAATTAATTTAATTTTAATTATATTGAATTTTACCTTTCTCTTTTTATTGTAAACTGAATTTTCACTGCCGTGTTTAGCCAATTGGGATAGGGTTAGCAGCCGTACATACCCAGCGGCCTAAACTCTTTAAAGGAAGCCTTGAGTACACACCTTGCAAATTTCTAAGTGCCTACAAACGATTTTTTAAAGCATTTCAACTTTAACTTAATTCTGAACATAATTTTTCCTGTTTTTTTTTTTTACTTTTATTTTTATTTAAAGTTATACTTAAAACATTCCAGTTGTTACTTGAGGCTACTTTCTTTATATTCTTCATTACATTGTTCTTCATTTTAATTTTTTTTCATTAATTTTATCCCTAGATTTGCTATTTTATTTTTAAAAGCTTTAGTGGCATATCCAGGGTTGTTTATGTGGTATATCCAGGTTTGCTTTATGTAAATGGTGGAATAACCTGCGACTTGCAGTCTACTGGGCTAAATTGCGCACAGATGTGGACAACACATACCACAACTTTCTTCTCCATCAAGGGTCCCTTCGTGTCGAGTGTTGCCACCAAACGGGGCATGGTTATCTTGTGGATGTGGTATATTGAGGGTTGCTTTATGTGGTATATCCAGGGTTGCTTACTAACATATCCAGGGTTTCTTATGTGGCATCCAAGGTTGCACCATGCATGGAACTTATATGATGCACTGTGGCATATCAATGAACATCACCATGTTTGGGATCTAAAGTGTACATTTTTAATCAACCCCAGACAAAAGAAATCAACCTAACCTGTATCATTCCTGATCTATCTGAATTCACATCGATCTGGATATGTCACTCTGACCCTTTTAAACAAATTTGTAGATCTGTAGAGAGTGAGGAGAATAAACAAGTGCACTTAATGTAGTAATAATCAATACTTACTGAAATATGTTGAAAACAATATTTATGATTATTAAAACAGACAAACTATAACTTTTGATTTTTTAGTTATTTACGTGTATATACCAGTTCTAAAAACCAAATGCATCTACAAAGAAGTTTAAGAAAGAAAAAGAAAATCCAGCATGTCTTTAGTTCTTGTTTCTGCCGAAAGCCTCATAGCTGAAGAACCAGTAGATGTATTCACCATTCACACTTAGGCTAAGGGAAACAAAAAATCTCCTATCTAAGTGAATACAATTTAAGGGAAATACTTAAATATTTATTGAGTTAAGTGAAATACTTAATAGTTAAGGGAAATAACTGTTAATGGTGAATATGGCCACTGGTGTATAGCGAGTTATTCCTTTCATCACATTGAAATGGTAGATATTGATAAGCTGGCAATGTTTGGTAATTGCCATTCAAAATCTTGATAATCCTGATTCTAGGCTGTAGTAGGCTTTTAAATATATCTTCAAAAATTGACAATTGTTTTTAAATATAAAAGTTCATTTATTGCACTAAAAAGTTATTAAAAACATAGAGAAAACTACAGTAACAAAGAATTGAATTCTGATCACCACAAAGAAACCAACAAATATGATAAAAGTCTAAATATTGTATATGGTGGTAGAATTAAACCATGGTCCTCTTATATCATCTATTTAAAAAAACACATCATTAAACAAAATATAAAACTCATATATGAAGTAAATAAAACAGCAAAAATATATATTATTAATGGAAGAATTATTTTTGCTAGTTACATAGTTAAGAAGTGTTTAAGTGAAAAACTGGAAGCTTTATTTATCAAACCAGTTCTTTTTATCTTAGATTAAAGAAAAAGATGCAAAAATATTTTGAAAACAGACTTAAACAAAATGATTTTCAATTTTCAATGATTTTCTAAAATGCAAGTTTGATAAATTTCAGATATGATCTATCCATTATGAAAATACACAATTCAAACTATTTTCTTACAATTGGAAAAATCATGTGGCAAAAATATAGTTTCAGACAGACAAGCAGCAGAAGTGATAATAAATACATTTAACTAGCATAGCTTATGACGATTTTGTCCCCCTTTACCCCACTGAAAATCCTGTCTATGGGGCTTTATATACACAAACAATATATACAAAAAACAGTTTGTGACACAACAATAATAACACTTATATACCCTTTAGTGCTTCATCCATCTTTTTTTTTTACACATTAGAAAAATAGATTTGTGTTTGAATTATAAGTTAAAATCATCAAGTCACTGTGGATACAGCATGTTGATTCACTTCTAAAGCTCTGTCTACACTATCAAACTAGTGACCAAAAAAGTGTGATGTGCCCAAATATGGTAGTGATATGCCCAAATATGGTAGTAATTAATATATCCATATGTCCACCCAAGATGGAATACGGAGGTAGCTCATGGATCCCACTCTATCAAAAAGATAAAGACAGACTAGAGAAAGTTCAACAGCGATCAACAAGGCTGGTGTCCGAATTAAGATACAAATCATACGAAGAGAGGTTGAAGGCTTTGGACCTGCCTACTTTAGTATTTAGAAAGAAAAGGGCTGATGTATTACAAACATTTAAAATATTTAATAAGTATGAGAAAATAAAATCTAATTATAAACAAACTAGAGGACACAGTTTCAAAGTCTCTAAACCCAAGATAAAATTAAACGTTAGAAAGAGTGCATATTCAGTAAGAGTTGTAGATGATAGGAACTCATTACCCAGTCATGTAGTAGAGGCACAATCGGTCAATGAGTTCAAATCGGGCATTGCTAAATATTGGTCTGACCACCACATCAAGTTTCACCCGTACGTTACTGAAGAGTTTGCAGCTATGACGATGGAGGGACAAATGAGCTAGTTCTCAACGTCCGAAGTTCAAGGTAAATTCAAGGTAAATGGGCACATCACATTTTTTTGTCACATCAAATTTGATAATGTAGACAGAGCTTTAGATGTGGGAGTCTATACATAAATATAAAGGGCCGATCCATCCCCCTTAAGAAATGTAGGGGTAAAAAGTCCCCTATGTCTACACCAGTAATACGGAAAACAATCTTAACATGTTAATACAGTCTTTAAATCTACAAAACAGATTAAGATAAATAATATAAAAATTTGAACATTAACTATTTACTACAATTATAATATAAATAAAAGGGATTATCCGGCAAGTGTGGATAACCAAAAATAACAATTGAGTACACCTTGTAACAATGTGCTAAATATAGGCATTAATACAATGTATTTATTGGAATGTTTTAAAGTATACACAGTTACAAACATGTCCTTTAATATAAAGAAAAAAACATTAATACTAATTTGGAAAACACATAACTTATAATTGAAACAAATATTAAAAATTTAAATCCAAAGGAAACTAATGAAAAATAACAATGGTTTCAATGGCTGGATCTCACAGATAAAATTAAAGCAAAAATATAAATTCAAACTGTTAAGAGTTATAAGCTTTGACAAAACACTATTTCTTTGTCATGGCTAAAATATTGAAAATTAAAATAGTATCTATAAGATTTGTACAAATTAATAAATGCTGTTCTAAACTAAAACTTCTTCTGCCGTTTCTCAGTACTGTATCTAGAACTGCACAATTTGTCTGTTATTATAGACAAATTATGTGATACTATGTCACATGTGATGCCTGTATCATAGGCCCTATCCCAAACTTAACTTTCATCGATACAGAATTGTCCATATTTGTAGATAAAAAAACGAGAATCAAAAAGAAGACAAAATATTTATTCAGGGGACAATATATCTTTAAGTAGAAATGTATTACATATTAAAACTGCATTAAATAAAAATAACAATAAATATTCAGTATGTTAATAAAATAATTTAAAAAGAAGATAAAATCTAATAAAATTCATTTTTTTTAAAAGACCTAATAAAAATACTTTATCCTGTTTGTTTTTATATTGTCATCTCTTTGTTTTCTTTCGGCTTGGGTTCACGGCTATACAGAAATGTCGCACTTATCACAAAGCTTGCTCCAATAAAGAAATAACTGAAACAAAAGAGAAATAATTGTTTATTTAAGAAAACAAAATGTTGTTAATACAAATCTATAAAACTATAGACACACAGGATATTAAATGTGCAAGTTTTTATTGTTATAATTTAGGTAATAAATGTGGTTAATTATATTGTTTGTGATTTTAATGTCAGTTCAATTTCAAAGATTAGCTGTTTATGTTGATGATAGTTTATCCATTTTTAGATCTAAAATAATTAAAGTTGTTCTTGATGTGAAAATAATTGTATAAATTGTTTAATGGAGATTTTTATCTCTGTTGATATGAATGAAATAAATAGAAAATAATAATAATAAACATAATACAGTAATCAATAAACATTATGATTAAAATATGTTTTTTTTTCTCAATTTAAGTAAATTTGCTAACAATATCTTAAGTGATTACATTAACTGTCCTTAATATACTTGCCCCAATTATCTTAATTTTTGTGTGCTTTAAGTATTCCTTTATGAGAACCATCACCCATTCCAGCTCAAGTATATGTATGACATGTCATGTGTGCCAAAATGTTTATATTTTTAACAATATTAAGCCAAATTTTCACCTAGAACCTGGACTATGTGCTTCTTAAAGGGTTTTTTGCACGATTTCCGGTCCGGCGCCAGAAAATCCAATCGAACATCAATGTTTCGTTTTCACGCAGCTACGCGCATATCAATTGACGCATAGCCGCATGGACAACATTGATGCTCGATTCGCCGGACCCTTAAAGGTGGCAACCCTCACCGAACAAATATATACACAAGATATGCTCTACACAAACAACATTACAAATCTTTGGGAGTGGTATTATTACTAGCAGTGAGATAAACAAGTATGAAAGAGACTTACATTGTTGGAACAAAGTCATTGAGAAAGAAGTATGATATAAGGGTTGATAGAATGATTGATAAAGAAGTCGCAAATCCTTTAAGAATGTTGTCAGCATACTTGATGACAGCTGCAATAACTAAACCACCAAATGCCTAAAAAAGAAAATCATTTATGTACAAATAATAATAGATTTATTAGTCAAAATATAGTAAACTACACCCTGCACCTGGGAATAGGGGCTGGGTCCTGGTGACGCACTGAAGCAACAGCAGCACCACCATACACAAACTACCATATGTTTCAAGAGATGCTTTAAACCTCATTTTGAAGCTCGGGGAGTGAGAGTGTAGATCTGAACATAAGACTAAAGCTTTGTCTACATTATCAAAAGTTATGTGACCAAACAATGTGACCATATATGGACATGACGATGTCATATCACTACCATATTTGGGCATATCACTAAAGCTCTGTCTACACTATCAACCTACTGTAGTTTGACAACAAAAGTTTGATGTGTCCAAATATGTTAAGCTCTGTCTACACTATCAAGCTATTTTGACAAAAAAATGTGATGTGACCATATATAGACATGATGATGTCATATCACACCATATTTAGGAATATCACTACCATTAATTGGGCAAATCAAACTTTTGTTGTCAAACTAGGTTGATAGTGTAGACAGATTGGAAACTACGCATGATGTAATCCAGCAATGCAGGTATTTTCCATAAATTATTAAAAATTGTGTATTTATAGTATACAATTAACTAGTGATAAATGGGCATAATGTGATTCATAATTAAAAAACTATCTTTGAATTGTATGTATTTTGGCTAATTTTAATAATTCATCATTTAATATATCTGAAGAAAGAACAATGATTAATTTTAAAATGTCGAGCTGCGTTTTTTGTAAGAAATATTTCTTGTTTTATGTAGTATACTGCTGGAAACTGAATTCAGTGAACTAATCACTTACCTGTAATAAAATAACAGTATATGTGACACTGTTATAACCTTGGAAAAATCCATTATCACGGACGGCTGTTCCATCATACTGAAGAACACCAAATATGCCAAATATTGAACCAAACAATCCTTTAAGAGAAAGAACAAGTTGCAAAAAATATAATTTAAATTAAAAAAACATCAATTATCAGTACAAAATATCAATTATCAGTACACAATATCAATTATCAGTACAAAAGTATTTTTCATTTAATTAATTTAGGGAAAAAATACTAAAGAATAGCATTCATATATTATGTACTTACCGAGCTGAATATTCCTAAGCCAGATAGATTGTTTACTGCCCTTGAGTATTTTTTCAAAGTATACCCCAGCAAAACCACTTGAGAAGCACGCACAAATCACCGAGATTAGGCCTAACACCTGATTAGTTCCAGATGTATTTTCTGTCTTGTTATCTTTACTTTCACTTGGCATCTGAAAATAATAATATACATGATGAACTCTTGATCTGAAATTCAGTTATGACATCTATTATGACAATTAAACAAATGCTTACCTGAACAAGTACTACGCCCAACATGAGAAGTATAAGTGCGATCCATTTACTTGAATTTAATGACTTGCGCAACATCACCACAGAAAACATTGCTGTCGTTAAAATTTTTAATTGATATGTCACCTGCAAAAAAAAGAGAACAGTTTATTTACTAATATTTGTCTGAATGAAATGTATGACATGAAAATTAAATTATGTTCTTTATCAGACTTTTCATCAGACATCATCCAGGATTTCTCAGTGAACAGTACTACTAATAAACTATGGCTTCATGCTCCCATTTTAATTCGTAATAACAATAATTTAAATTTGATTTTAAATTTAAGATACCTACTTGATATGTTGCAGCATCCAAATTAGATAAGGCAATAAATAGTAGGTTATTTTGGATTGTGTAAAGGCCGGACGGAACAGCTAGCTTCAATGTACCAAGTGGTTTACCAATAATTTCATTCATGACAATGTTGAATAATGGCACAATACCTCCTAACAAAACAAAATTATGATTTAAATTTAGAACATTCACTTTGCCATATGATTTCTTGGTTGTATTATGAGTATTGTTGGCCGAGCAGTGGAACCGAAATCCATAGCCATAACATAGGCAAGGGTAAGAGGCTCATTCACTCGAACAAGTCTGCTAAATTATGGAATGAACTAAAGTGATGACATAAAAAATGTAAAAACATCTTTAATTTTAAATTAAAATTAAAAAATGTATGATTACCATTATATTTAAGTATACTATAATTCAAATTATATGATGTCAGAAATGTATTTAAGATCTTCAATTCAATAAGGTTAATATGTTAGAGCATTTATTTGTAAGTAATTACTTTCTTAATGTTAATCTTGATGTTCACTCTTTTGTACGATTTGGATTTTACAAATTTTAAAATTCTAATTCGTTTTACTGTAATTTAATATTAATGTAGATGTGTAAATTAAGATTTTCAGTTTTTGGTTAAATCCTTATTAATAATTTAATTAATATCTTTAGTATTAAGTTTCATTGTCATTGTCAAGATAATTGTTGCTAATTATAATGTATTATAGTGTATTACGTCTTACGGCCTTGTTGAAAAACACCATTGAGGTGAACAAGTGTTACCGTGATAAAATAAAGTTTTTATTATTATTATTATTCTCGGATAAAGACTATAAATCGTAGGTCCAGTGTACAGTCCACATATTGCATGTGTGCACTAGTACTGTACATCTTTCGAGGCGAGTATGGAGTTACCCCAGTGTACAAGTTTACACACTGAGCCACTGTCATGGACAGACGTAATGGTGCTGTAGTTGGCTGCCGGTGACCCTTAGGGGAGAAGAATGATAAGGTGTAGCATCTAAGTCCACAGTGCTCTGATCTTCACTAAAGAGCGCTATATAAATGTCACATGATGGGCTTTCGTTGCTGGGAAGTCTGGATTGATAAATAAATGAACGTAAAATGTAATTGAATAATAGAAAATCATGGATTCAGTTAAACTATACCTTCTTGGTACGCAACAAGCACAAGGCATGCTAACACTTTCAGGATTTCAGCACAAACCACTGCTGTTGAAGACAAATATTTGGGACCATCATCTTGTACAGTCCGTGAATAACGCATCATCAGTACGAGTGATGTCGTTTGCAGAATCAAAATCCCAAGGGATATGTACTTCAGGTTCAACTGCACTCTAGGCATCTGAAATAATGAATCTATAGATTATTGATTGCTATACAGTAGTATAATAATATTCACATTCTTTTACTATTTTGCAAAGGGAAGAGACTAACATTGCTCAGCTGTGCAACTGATGGTAAACCAATGCAAAGTTGGTCGATCTGAGGTGATAAGTTTCTAAACAGAATTTATTTAGAAGTAAATTCTCCAAAAAAATACATAGCGTTTTCAGGGGATTTCCGGACACAATGTTAATGCAAAAATCGTTGAAAAACCAAAAAATACTTGGCTGGTCATGACTGTCATCTCTGCAAGATGACTAGGCCTACATATGCATGGCTGATATATAGACATATTATTATTAGACATATGAAAATGTAATTAATTTTATTATTTCTTTGTTTTATAAGCTAGTTGTTATAGACCTGGGCCTATACTTATTAGTAACAGCAACATACTATATTAGTGGATAACCACAGACCTATATTACTAGGCTAGAGAAGGAGGACAGGCCGCGAGGAAGAAAGGAGAGAGAGGAGGAAATGGTTCTAGACTAGTGAGTGTAGGTCCTACTTACTAGAGCTAGTATATTATTTATTTTATAGGTATAAGTAGAGAGAGGCCTATCTATCTATTCTAACTAATAAAGTAAACTAGGCCTTTTTAGTAAGAAGAAGAATTACATTTTTCTTCTAAATATATATCAAGAGTGTGTACCTTATAAACGTTTAAAAAATAATATTAAATGTACAAAAACAATTAAATAAACAAAATTCACTTTTCTACTTTCCACGTCGGTGTTGTTGTACTTATTAACGCCCTCAACGTTTTGTTTACGATCTGGCGCCCTCTAATTAACCATTAACATGGCGGCCTCCTTGGCTGCAAAAATGTTTTCACGTCCTTTCAACAAATGGCCAATTTCTATTACTCGAAGGCACATATCAGTTACAGCCTTTCGTTTTAATGAAAGTATTAAAGAAGAAGACCGTGAAAAACTTAGTAATAATCCATATTTTGAAAAATACGCGGATAAAATTAAACAATTTCAAAGGTAGGTCAACAACGGACGAACTCGCAATTGGGACGAACCAACCACACGTAGGTAGTAGGCCTATCTAGGCCTATATAGGGTCTACGTATGTAGTATGCCATCCATGGTTGTGGGCTTCTGTGTTGATTAACAGGGCCCAACTGAAATATAGGCCTAAGCCTACTGATCTTTACTGATTACGAAATTATATATATACCTTTTCTATAAAGTATAATAAAAAGAAATACTAGGGGTTTTTTAATTTTTTATACAGAGAGAAGAATTGTCCACACTATAGAGGGTGCTATAACATTTGAAAATATATTTAAAAATAGAGGGCGCTATTACTAAATCTAAGGCAGAGCCATATATAGAGAGAGTTACGGCATTGAATGGATTAGAAGCCGTGTTTGTGTCCAACTATTCCTATGTATGTAGCGTATGGAGTTGAGTCTTTTGTTTTGAAAATGTATAACGTTCAAAAGGCTTTAATTATCGAATTTAATATCAAAACAATCAATTTGATTAAAGGTTTTTGTTAAAATAATAAAAAACTTATAATGTTAACTGCGAACATGATTTAAAACAATAAAAATAGCAATTTCGGAACGGCTCTGGTTGTGCGCTCCATGCACGCTCTACGCGTGCGCGTTTAGTTTAGTTTGTACAGCGATTCTCTATAGTAATGCATTGTTTTTACATTTTGTTGTTTAAAATCATGTTCGCAGTAACTTTATGATTTCGTTATTATCTTAACAAAAACCTTTAAACAAATTGATTGTTTTGATATTAAATTCGATATTTAAAGCCTTGTGAATGTTATACATTTTTTAAGCAAATGACTCGACTCCAAACGCTACATAGGCATAGTTGGACACAAACATGGCCGGCGTGCACACCACGTGACTTTCTAAAATCCGTGAACGCAAAGTCGTAACTCTCTCTATATATGGCTCTGATCTAAGGATATTGTAATTGTTTTTAGTACTAATTCAGAAGAATTTCACCAGAGAGTAAAATCAGTGGGTTCTTCAAAACCAAAACCAATCGACAAGAAAGAGTTTAAACCAAGAGAAGCAGATGTTAAAGTAATTACACACAGTATCATTTTATTTTTCACTTGACTATATTAAAACTAACAAGTAACGTAATTACACTTTTCAGAAGTTTTATGGTAATAAAATAATTAATATTAATTCTTGCAAACATTGATTTTGATGTTCTTTCAATAGTCTTTTTTGTTTTTAAGGTTTTTTTTATACTTAAAATATTATTATATTATATATTATTATATTATATTGTTAATGCTATAATAATAATAATTTCCTGTTTTATAGGCATTTGAGGAGAAAAAGGCCAGACTTTTACAATATACATCTCAAAAAATACCAGTAAGTCAGTTTATCAGCAGCCTATAAAAAGTTATACTATTGTTTTACGTACATTTTGGTTCGCAAGTCATGCTGAAATGTAAGACTATTTTCTAATTTTTTTCTTTTCCCTTTTTTCAGTCCTTAGACAGTGTAATGAAACTTGATCTCATCCAAGACAAATCTTCTGATAAAATTGAAAAGGTGAGATGTATAGAAATAAATGACATACAGTAAAATATTACGTTAAAAAAATTAATTTAAAAAAATTATTACAATTAAAATAAAAAATAATAACCTAACATTCATCAAATTAAATTATTTAAATTAGCTCTACAATAATAATGCAATCATGAACTGTATGGAATGAAATTATAAAACATGCTAATTGTGCTTTAAACTTTCAGATTTGGCGAGAATTTCATAAAGACAAGGATTGTATCACTGCTGTAATCCCAGTATGTATTTTCATTTTCTTTAAACATTTTATTTAAAACGAAAGCAAAATCTTATTTCCTTACCTTTACTAGATGGTATCTTTGAAGACCTCTATGTGACCGGAATATGTTTGGCTGTTTGAATGGCTTAAAACGTTGACTAACACAGCCTCAACCATGTCTAAACAATTTAGTGCCCAGTGTGTAAAGATCGATCCCATGGTTTAGGAAGAGATGTAAAAGGTTCTGCACTTTGCCTATTTAATAATGTATCTTCTTTTGTGCTTATTTTCAGGCTGATGTTTTTCATGAAATACAAACTAAATCCGCAACTTATCCCACAGTAAGTTGTAATAAACTTAAAATTGTAAAACATATTCCATCACACAGTAATTTCTATAAACGTTTTACAGAAGAATGTCCTCAAATACTGTAATAAATGACTGTTATGTTTACTCTGATGTACACAAATTATTAATTGTTTTACCACTATACTGACCTATATCTCCATCTATTTCTTATTTTCAGTTCTTGTATCCTCTACCTCGAGGCGATGGGTTTGAATTTTATCTGGGTCAATTTGATGGAAACAATTGTCATCTAACCACACTCATAAACTATCAGGTATGTTTAGCATTTTATAAATAATATTTATAAATATGTTTAAATTAATGATTAATGATACATACCAAAAAAAAATTCCGCAACAACAACTGACATATCAGCTGACATAACAAGGTGGATTGAAGGAATGCAAAATTGTTTGCATCAACATTTCATGCGACAAATCCGGGATGTAATTACAAATCTGTGGTTGCCACTCCTTACAGCCACCCTTTGTGATATAGCACCATGGTAGGCCCCTACTCTCTTTGAAAGATGGATTCACAAGCCAGATGTGTACAACACTGGACCTCTGGGTTAAAGTCCTTATCCAAAAAGACTTGTTCTACCACCAGAATTGTGCTCAAAGAGTGCCTTGAGCCTGTTGCTGTTAATATGGCTATGGTTTGCATTGTCCTGCCTTAAATTAAAATTTTACAAACTTACTAATTTAACTTAATAACAGAATAAACCAAGTTTGTTTCCAAGGCTCCATTCTGTATTCCTTCCTAATAAAGTACCACTGATGTTGCTTTTTGTTTTATTTTTTAAGGCTTTTCAAGAAAATGCTCCTATTACTCTGTCAATGATCCATTATGTGGAAATTATGGAATCTAAAGGTAAAATTTTAACTTTAATTATGGTTGTGTTTTTTGCTATGTACATGCTATGTAAAGTGTAAGAATGTTTTTTTGAAATGATATGATTTTTTTTGCAGGTATTGTACTTATGAAAGGTGAATTTGATACCAAAGCTCTTGTAAGTTTGCTTTTGTTAATTATTTTTATGAATGTAACATATATGAATGTGACTGACTGTATGAAACATGACATGAGAAATATATGCAGTTACTACCCATATACAATGTTATATTCTAAAACTAGAAAATGAAGATTGAATACATATTTCTTTGCACTGGATATATTTTGTTTATATGAACTACTGAACTCTATTGATGAACGTGACTGACTCTATTCAAGAAGTATATGCAGTTACTACCCATATACAAATTTATATCCTTAAACAAGAATATGAAAATAAGAATATATATTTCTTTGCACTGGAAATATTTTGTTTATATGATTTTTACATGTTTACACTTTTTTAACATAGTTTTTTTTCTTCCTTATTAGGGTGTTTCCGAGGCACAGTTCTTAGCCAATCAGATGCAACTTTACTATGCTCATCATGACAAAGAACGATTTGCTCTGCTTAAGAATTTCAACACTCAACCTCAGAACTTTAAACATATGGATGTAATTGCGCAGTTAAATAGAGGAATTGAAATTGAATCACAAGAAGAGGATGATATAGAAAAGAAATCAAAAGAATAACAAACTTTAGTAAAATTCACTCAAAATTTTAGTTTTTGCAAACTCGAGCAAACTCTTTACCAAGAAAAGTTTTTGAGTTGACAAACTTTGGCAAACTACAGAAAACTAGATAGTTAGGCCATACACTTTTTGACATAATGTTTGTAGAGATTTGGTTAAGTGAATCAAATAATATGCTCTGTAGTCCGTGATCACCCTACAGATCGACAAAATGACTTCAGCCAGCAGAATGCTAACCAGTGTCCAACAAACACCACACACTTCTCTAACTCTTGGAAATTTGTTTGTTAGATAGCCTTGCTTATAAACTATGCTTGAGTAATGTACACATTATACATGATCCGATTGGGTACTACTGTTATCTCTAACCAATCAGTTCAGTTTTATTTCACACAACATATTATATATACATTTGTAGTTAAAAATATTAAATAATAATACATTTGATTGTGTGTGGAGACTGATTTCAGTAAGCCACAATGGTTTAAAATTTGGTTGACCCCAAAGTGTCAGAATGTGTTTTACATAAGAAGGATTCTTATCTCTTATACAGCCAGATAAAAATGGTTAGGATATCTGAATATCAAGCAGAAGGTCTGGGTTCGAATCTTGGTTGGGGCGATTTTTTCTCATTCTCACAGATTTCCTCATCTTATTGTTTCAAATTAATTAATTAAATTTCAGTATAATCACCGGGTGGTTTATAATATAATAATAATATATATATAATAAGCTTTTTTATTTGTAAAAGTTTTAACTCTGAAACTAGACTGCAATACTGGAATGAATTTCATATAGGAGTTGTGTACTTTAATTTGTCCGCTATTCGTATTGAATATGCAGTAAGACATATTGCATTGCTATAAAAATCATTATGATAAACAGTGTTTTGCTAGAAATAAAATAATATAAAGTTTACTTAGGTGTAATTAAAAAAACAATACAAAACGAGCTTCTTGTTATTATAAAGACAATTGTTTTGTTTCTCAAATAAACAAGGTTTACGATTTACAAAGCGTCTAACAAAAATCCTGAATCAACTTAAATAACCTCCACAGATATAAAAAAAAAACCATCCATTCTATTGACATTAACCGACATACAAATTAACATTGAGAATGGAAGTAAGTTTAATTCACTTCCTCTATGGTTTGAATGAGTACCTTTAAAGAAAAATATATTTTTTAAATGTCTTTTTTTTTAGGCCATTCATATAATATTTATCCACAAACCAAAAATTGGATCGGAAAAAAATGTATTTACCTGAAAAAACAAAAAGCAAAGCAAGCAAAAAGGAGTCAATTGACAGGAATTTAATGGATTAGTTGAATTTTATTTATTTTGTCTTTTTATAAGTGAAAACATTACTACTAGTGATTTATTTTGCTGCTAAATGGCTACGATCATTCAAAGTCTTCTTTAAAAATTAATAATGTTTTTGGAGAACAATACATCTTTAACCGTGGATTGTATCAATAATCTAAACGATAGAGGAATTCTCCATCATTTATCAACGAACGTAGTAGACAGGCAGTTTGCTGGTATTGGAATCTGAGAAACTCGGACCAGAAAACTCAGGTCTCAGTTTTCAGTTTTCAAGCGCTAGAAAACCCAAGATATCTGAGTTTTCTAGATAAGTAAATTTCTAGACACATTAGAAATTCTCCGGTTCACGTACGTGACACTATTAAGGCGGTTAAGAGCAATTTCTAGGTATAAAAAAAAGTTTGAAGTTCGGTTAGAAACCTTACGGGAAATCCCCAGAAGTTGGTATCACGTTACTTGAGATATTACAGCATTTCCTCTATCATAAAGGATGCGTGACTTGTGATTTATATTCCTATGACGAACAACCTTCAATTTAATATTATTTTCCGTTTTTTATAAACGAATATCACGGAATTAATAATAAGGCAGGCCTATTGTTGAATAAGACGCAATACCGAACGTAGGCCTACTGTATTGTCTTCTTACAAGATTACTTCATGTGAGTACTGTACTATGTGGTTGACGTGAATGAATCATATAGGCCTAGTAAGGCTATTTTTAAAATCTAATAATTAGGCCAAAATAAAGTTATTTTTGTTAGCAGAGGAACAATGGGTTTGAATTATTACTTAAGGTTATGTGTTTGTGTGTTATATTGACAGTCGAGTTTATGAGTATTTATTCGCACGTCAAATACGTCATATTATAGTTTTGGTCAAAGTAATTCAAAAGTCACGATCGATAGCCTACTTTTTTTTTTAAATAAATCATTATTTCTTAAATTATTAAATAGAATATCAAAAAAAGCTGAAGAAAGAACAATGACTTTAAACTGTTACGTCAAAAAGTTTGTAAAAGTTTATTATAATTAAGTACTGAAAATAGGCCTATATACACATAATAGTTTTCAAATTGAAATACTGCATATGTATGTACTAGAAGTTTACTGCGTAAATTTTGTGGGGGCGTGAATGAGGTGTGTCATTTTTGACCAATCAGAAACGTTTAAATTGGTGACATCCGTTACGTTTGTGTACGTGAAACACAACCACACATTTTTGGTATGACGCAATATCATGACTTGACCCTGTTTTACAAAAACAACACGAACACACAATTCAAGAAGCAAGGACGACGACTGTTTCGACTTTACGAAGAACGTTTTCGTACTACAGTATTATAGCTTTTTATTCGTAAGTTAGATTATATTTTGTTTGACAATAATGCTATGTGGTGAGTGCAGTTTGTTGGTTTCCACAAATATAGGCCTACGTCATTACTATGATTATATGATTGCTGTTATAGTGGACGGGATAGGCCTACCGCTACCGCCTAGCTAGCCTACTACTAGTACTAGCCTAGGTAGGCTAGCTAGCTAGTTAGGCCTAGCAAGTTACAAGTATGATCGCGATTTATTATCCTATCTATTGACGTAGCTCAAAAAGAAGGTCATAACCGGTCCACTATCCACGGATAGAAGGCCTAGCCTTAATTATAATACATTAACTTATTAAACTTGTTAGTATGTAAGGTTTGTCATATATTTTACTCTCTGGTCTGGGTTGGAATTGGTTGAAGGTAGCCTATATATAATATATCGCCTGCATTCATTTATTATATAAATAATGTGCTTTTTTATTAACATAAATTAAAAAATAAGATACTTTAATTATACTGTATTAAATATTAATAATTAATAAATAACAATATATACAAAGAAACTAAACTAAACTAACCTTTTACTGTTTACAACACACGGTCAGTCTAATTACCGAAAACAACCGAAAATAACCGAAAACAACCAAAACAACCGAAAACAACCAAAAACAACCGAAAACAAACCGAAAACAAAATAAAATAATCTAAATACCGAAAACAAATTTTGTATAATATTTGTTTTAATATCGCCCTCTATTGATGGTTGTTTCTAAAGCTAAGACCATAACAGAGCGAAAACCGCGTGCGAAAAAGCCAAGGAAGACCCTACGAAATGGTAGAAGTGTGCACAAAATACAACTCAAAATCGTACAATCAATCAATGATAACATCGCATTTACTTTATACAGAATCTATAAAAATATTTTAATTTTAGTCTTTCGATTTTTGATCCAGAAACGAACGCATAATTAGCCTACTCCTCACAGTCACAATAATTGTGAATCACGTTAATCCATAGTATAGAAAGTAAATTGACTATGGTTTATAATCATGATCAATTTAATTATAGATTTTCAAAGATAATAAAACAAAAATGATATTTTTAAGAATATTGATAATATTAGGGACTATAAAGTATTCTTAAAACCAGCTCACGATAAAGGATTCACAATAAAATCTATTCAGTAAAATTACCGTAGTCGAGTAAGTAATGTTATTATCCTTAAATAACGTTTTTATCCTTAATCACTTCAGTATTAACTTAAGTGACGAAAACCGGGGACGAAAACGCAAAGTTAGGTCAAATGCTTTGTTTTTGGAAAGACTAAAAACGAAATGTGTTTATAGATTTTGTAAGTAAATATAGTCTACGGTGTATTTCATTGAATTTGTACGATTTTGAGTTGTATTTTGTGCACACTACCATTTCGTAGGGTCTTCCTTGGCTTTTGCGCGCGCGGTTTTCTCTCTGTATGGTCTTAGCTTTAGACACACCCATCAATAGAGGGCGATATTAACAAAAATATTATACAAATTTGTTTTCGGTATTTAGATTTTTTTATTTTGTTTTCGGTTTGTTTTCGGTTGTTTACGGTTGTTTTCGGTAATTAGACTGACCCACAACACATAACATACCTTCACTATTTTCACAAAAAAAAGAAGAAAAATAGTGCCCTAATCTGAAAATAAGATAAATCTGTATCCAATATTATGTATCAACTGTGTAACTTTAAGCCTGATTTTATTAGTTACCAAGACTTTGATGCAATAAAATTGGTAGGTCTACAAATAATTCTAGGTCCTGTCTTTTGTTGATTCTGTGCTTTATAACCTTCATGCATGAATAGTTACATTCAACAACAACTCAAAAGATACACTTGGCATTGGCATTAAAATCCTTTAATATTTTAATAATCAGTAGAATTTGAGATTTAATGGCTAGTACAATGGCTTAGTGTGGGTGATTTGAAATGAAGACTTTAACCTAAAATAAGACCTTTAGTTTTAGTTTGTGTAAAATAGAAAATAAGACACAGGAATTCAGTGGGTCCTAGCAGAATGGTAGCTATAAATGGGTAGTTGTATGCTAACCCTTTTTGACAAATATTGATTGATTTCCAACGATTATAATATGTTTTTGTTAGCGCTCTCTCATTAAAAAAAACACCCCTGGATCTTCCGACGCCCCTGTCTATAGTTAGTAAGACAAACACCTATCCATAGCTAGAACCCATGATATAACTATTTTGTTTTTGTAATGGCTCTATAAATGTTTAAGAATGAAATGATGCATGATATCCAAGACCATAGTCAGAGAGGTTTGTTTTTCCATAAAAATGGACAAAATTGTCATCAGCTAGATTAGTAGGCCTATAATTTTCTATACTGCTTTCTAGTTTTAAAACAGCAATCCTAGAAGAAGGGGATTCGTTGTTAAAGTCCTCAAAACCCCTTTGCTACAGGTTTGGTATGTAACCCATTACATTAAAGTTTTAAATTTTTCAATCATAGTACATATTTAAAAATTTGTTTATGACATTAATTGTTTTAAACATTTTTTTTAAAGGACTCCTGCCCTTTTCTGATGATCGTTTCTCTTTTCAGATTAGAAATTTAGGAAAATATGACTTCTACAATTTGCACGACAAACGGAATCGAAGATAAAGTCCAAAAATTGGGTATTGAAGATTGTTCTCAGAATGGGAACACAAATCACAATAATACTGAAGTAGATGACATGAAGGATGGTGATCTAAAAGACGAGTTGTGCGACCCTGATAATCCTATCTGTGTAAAGTTCCAGGATGTTAGTGCGGCTGCGTATAAGATCAAAAGTGGAATACAGAGGACTCCTTGTCAGGTTAGCATTTAGAAAATGTTTGGTAATACTGTAATAATATTATCAACTAGAGGGTACTCCGAGAGTACAAACCTCCGCCTACTGTAAAATTCCCCTACATAAAATGTCCCCGGAAAATATATATATTTTTTTACATTTTTTAAAATTAGTTCTAAATGTAAATAGACTAACTGCACACTACAAAGTTGTGGATGAGAGTTTGGTGTAATGGTTATGTATCCAGCCTCTCACAGTTGAGATCGCAGGTTCAAGTCCCGCTGAGATTTTTTTTTTTTTTATTTTTTTTTTTTTTGGGGACCTTGATCTTTGACCCTGACCCTTCAAAATTTAACCACAATTATATGATGTGTCATTGATCATTGTGGCTAAGTTTGGTGAGAATCGGATAAAAACTGTGGTCTCTAGGCAGTAAAATAGTTTTTTGTTAGTTGTGACCTCTGACCTTTTCCCCTCAAATACGAACTCGTCCGAGCTTTTGAGGCATAGATCATTGTGTCCAAATTTGGTGAGAATCGGATAAAAACTGTGGCCTCCAGGCTGTTCACAGACAGACACACACACACACAAACATACAGGGGTGAAAACATAACCTCCTTGGCGGAGGTAATAATAATATTTATTCGGCAAAAGTTCTTAAAAGTTCATCTTGCCAGGAGCAAGTAATAGGCAGAAAACTGCAATTTCATAGTCTGAAAACTAGTGTGCTCAGAAATAGTGGCTGCTATCTCATCTATATCATTTGGGAAACAGAAAAATTGCCTTTAATTGACAATCAATTAGGAATTTTAAGATTATCCTACTTCAATTACTGCAGTAATTACATATGGTTGCTCATTGCACTAAAATTGCTAAAAATGATTGCATTGACTTAAGTGTAGTTACTGCAGTAGAATTCTTTAGATATGATTCCTTTGTACACTGACATTGAAATATATACTATTTTAAGAACTCAAATATTAAGTAAGCAAAAGACAAGGAAGCTTGAGATTGTGAAAATCAAAATTTATTCATTGTTTAAAAACATTTTTCTCAATCAGAAATCACACATGTCTGCACTGACAGGGATGGAGATATATTTTAAGAAAGAATTTTTACAATTTACAGGAAGGTAAGTCCTATTTTTTTCAGAATTCTGTGTCTGAACAGCTTATTTAGGCCTATATATTTAGGCCTTATAAAACGGAATATTTTGATGTAGGATGATGGACCATTGGGACCTAATAAAAACATTCTGATTTTGGCCTCATTAAAACGAACATAGAATCCATCAACCACTTTCTTTCTGTTTCCCTTTTTCTTTCAACATTACGATTTTAGAACATATAGTAGAACCCCTTTTTAGAAATATCCATATTCAGGGTGATAATGATGGGACAGACAGAGAAGAAACCCTACAGAAAAAGGGTACAAGGGAATGTCTAGTAATAAGCATATATCAATTCATTGCATGGTTTAACGCAAATTGTATGAGAAAAATGCATTATAGTATAATTTTTTTAAATTCATTTGTTAACAGCTTTAAAGAAAGGGGAGCAAGAAATACACTTCTTATGCTAAATAAGGTAATGTTATATCAGATGAACAGATGTTTTAATTTGATGCCAATTTTACTGTCACAGCTAGTAATTTGTGATTATTGAATAATTAGGAAAATCTATTTTTTTAAATCCAGTTTGTATTTGTTTTTAAATGAATAAGGAATTTGACTTTTAAATAATTCAGGCTGCTTAAATTTTCTTAAACATTTTAATTATAATAGTTGAATTTTTTCCCTGTTTAAACTGGGGATCATATCAAAACCTGTAACCTGTAAAAAAAAATTAAAATAAACCCCTTTTTTTGGGTAATGTTCAAGTGACTGCCTCGATAACTTCTACATTAAAACAAACTAAAGTCATATACTATTGCAGTAAAAAATATGTAGTTACTGCAAGAACTGCAGTAGAATCATTTTGACATGGTCCCTAATGCTCTGTCTACACTATCAAACATTATGTGAAAAAAAAGTGTGATGTGACCATATATGGACATGATGATGTCATGTCACTACCATATTTGGGCATATCACCATCCTATTTGGGAACATCACACTTTTTTGTCAAACTAGTGTGATAGTGTAGACAGAGCTTAATGGTACTGACCAAGAAATATTACAAATATGTAATGCATTGATTCTGTTTACTGTTTGTTTTATTTCTGTATTCTGTTCATTCAATTAGTATTGCCGGGAAATTATAATTTTCTATTTTAGGATTGCTTTTTAATTGCTAAATGAAATAAATTTTCACTTTAGGCCCAGAAAAAGAAAGGCGTTATAGCAGCATCTGCTGGAAACCATGCGTTAGCACTTTCTTATCACGGCAAGGATCTTGGCATCCCGGTAACGGTTGTCATGCCGATTGTTGCACCAATCATGAAAGTCAGCCTATGTAGGCAGCAACAAGCGAATGTAATAATACACGGAGCTGATATTGGTGAGGTACGTATGATGGTTGAGAAAAGGGGGCATGAAGTTTCTACATGGTAAGAATACATAATCCTAATAATATTTACCAACAATAAGCCTTCGAAACAGTGCCGTAATATGTCGCATTGTCTTCTCGTCTCATGTTGGCAGAGAAGAGAAATTTCTACTCTGAAATGAATTCCTATAACTACTTTCTTTATTTCTCCACCTAATGCAGCGGATAACAGTATCTTAAGAGAATTCTTAATAGTATTCATACCAGGGAATAGCTTGCCCCTAATGCAGCATTTAGAAGTACTATATTCATACCAGAGAAGAGTGATAATTTTTCTCTTGCCTGATTCTTTAATCTAATCGTCGATCTTAATGATATTTTTTTATTTCATAGTCAAAAAATCTTGCCATGAAGATAGGAAGAAAACAGGGTCTTGCTTATATCAATGGGTGAGTTTAAGCTGTGTTCCCACAAGAACACAATGATGTTGATGTTTTGACTATCACAGAGTCTTGGTTGTCTGAAGAAGACCCTGTTATTATTGGTGAATGTACGCCATTAGGGTACTCTTTCTTAAACTTTCCAAGACCTGGTGATAGACACGGCGGTATTGCAATCATCAGCAAATCAAGTCTGAAGCTAGGTATTTCACCTACAGGAATAGATACCGTCACTTTTGAACATGCTTCAATAACTGGCAACTCAAAGTTTGTTCGTTTTATTGCAGTCTATCGACCACCACCCTCAAAGAAAAATGGCTTTACACATAATCAATTTTTTGAAGAGTTTGACAGTTTCCTGGGTGTCGTATCTACACTCCCTGGCAAACCATTGATTATGGGTGATCTGAATGTTCATGTTAATGATCCTACAAAACAAGACGTGTCGCGATTTTTAACTTCTTTGGCAGAACACAACATGAAACAGTACGTTAACAGCCCAACGCATAAATGTGGAAATACGCTAGATCATGTTATTTGTCATCCAGAAGATGATCTTATTACATGCGAGTCATCCATTACTGTATCACCATGCAGATATGGATCTGATCATAACATGATAGAGTGTAGTATCAATAGGTTTAAACCATGTCCCGAAAGAAGAATTATCACCCGTAGATCGTTTAAAGATCTAGACATGGAATCTTTCATACCAGATCTCGATCGTGCGACGAAGTGTATTCTTCTGACAAATGATCCCAATTCTCAAGCTGAGTTATATAATAGTTCTATTCGCGAAGTACTTGATAGACATTGCCCGGAGAAATCACGGTCCCTGAAGCTGATCAGACAACCTAAATGGTATACTGATGATGTAAAAGACTCGCGTCGTGAGCGTAGACAACTCGAACGCAAGTGGAGAAAAACTCCCTCTGGTGAAGATCGTGAAATGTACCTTAAGCAAAATGTTAAAGTTACTAAACTTATCAAGGAACGTAAAACCAACTTTTTCCAAGAAACACTAAATGGTGCAAATGCTAAAACCATGTTTAATACTCTTAATAGTCTGTTAAATTCATCTGTCAGTAAACTTCCTGCAAGTTCCTCTAACCTTGTTCTGAGCAATCAATTTGCACAATATTTCACTGATAAGGTGTCTAACATTAGATCTGAACTTGATCAAATGTGCCATATAAATAATGATAAGAATGATAATGTATACAATGTCAGTCAAAACGAAATCTTAAATTCTGACAATAATATCCTTAGTGATAAATTAAGTAAGTGTGTAAATATGTTAGATACTTTTGTAAAACTGAACGAGGAAGATGTTAGGAAAATTATCACTAAACTTCCTAATAAAACAAGTCCACTGGATCCTATGCCCACTTGGTTACTGAAACGCTGTATTGATACATTATTGCCGAGTATCACGTCCATTGTTAATAATTCTCTGAGAGCAGGGATATTTCCTATTATCCTTCGTCAAGCGATTATTACCCCTTTGATTAAGAAACCAACCTTAAATCCTGATGTGTTTAAAAATTACCGGCCTGTCTCCAACCTCCCAACGTTAGGTAAAATAATTGAATATCCCGCAGTCTCTAGTTTTAAAGAGCATCTCCAGAACAACGATCTTACTGAACCGTACCAGTCTGCATATAAATCATCTCATAGTACGGAAACTGCCCTTTTGCGGGTTAAGAATGATATGTTAAATGAACTTGACAAAGGTAAATCAATTATGTTGGTCCTACTAGATCTCTCCTCTGCATTCGACACCATAGACCATGACATCCTTGTAAATCGAATGCAGAGTGAATTTGGTATCTCCGGTACTGCATTAAACTGGTTTGCTAGTTACCATCATGAACGTGTAAATAGAGTCTGTGTTCTAGGTGAATACTCGCAGAATCATGTTTTGAGATATGGTGTACCTCAAGGGTCCATCGTAGGTCCATCTATCTTTACTATGTATGCGCAACCTATTGCAGATATCATTAGGCAATTTGAAGTAGTGTATCACATATATGCTGATGACATACAGCTTTACGTTAGCTTTGATTCAAAGTCGGAGGAGGATATCTCCGCCGCTAAGTTTAAACTTACCGAATGCATTACTGAAATACGTTCGTGGATGATGATCAACAAACTAAAGCTCAATGATTCAAAAACTGAGTTTTTCGTGATTTCATCTAATAGGCATGTTAAGGCTATACCCCAACTTGATTTGAAAATCGGTGAATCTATAATCACCCCATCCAGTAAGATTAAAAATCTTGGTATCATGCTTGATAACCAACTCTCTATGAAAAATCATGTTAGTACATTGCGTAGTAGGGTAAACTTCCATCTTCGTAATTTGAGTAGGATTCGGTGTTTCATAGACCGCTCTACTTGTACACATGTAGTAAGATCTTTAATTCTTTCCCGACTGGACTATGGCAACTCTTTGCTCGGTGGATTGGCTGTTTCAGACGTCCGACGTTTGCAAACACTGCAAAATAGCGCTGCACGTCTTATTTTTCAAGCTAGCAAGCGCACCACTGCGTCTCCTCTCATTGGGGAGCTGCATTGGTTGCCTGTCCAGCAGAGAATTGAATTCAAGATCTTAGTGCATGTGTACAACTGTCTGTATGGCTCAGCACCTGGTTATTTACAGGACCTTATAAACAAACACCATTCTGGTCGGCATGGACTTCGATCTACCCAAGACCATACCCGTCTTGCCATCCCCAAGACCAAGAGGTCGTTTGGCGATAAGTGTTTTTCTGTCATCGGTCCTAGATTGTGGAATAACTTACCATCTTATATTCGTGAAGCCATAAATGTGCAATATTTCAAGAAAATGTTAAAAACCTATCTCTTTCCTAAATAATGTTTATGATATTACGGTAACTTTTTGTATAGGCCCTCATAGTTTTTATATATATATATTTTTGTATTTTCATTCAATTTTCTATTTTTTGTATTTTGTAAGTTTTGTTGAGTATATAGTATTTTCTATTGTACAGCGCTTTGGTCACTTGGAAAAGCGCTATATAAATCCAAAATTAAATTAAATTAAATAAAAAAATGCAATGCAACACAGAAACGCAAAGTGCTATGATGACAATGCCGACGACGATGCAACAGTGCTGCAAACATTGCTACGGGAAATAAACTCAGTTTGAAAAGAACACTGGAAAACATAGTACAGCACATACTCAAAAGTATGCAGGGTAAACCTGGTTAAAGTGTATGGCAATTCTATGTTGATGCACAACAAGCAGGTTTGATTTCACGCAGACGGGGGCAAGCACAATTATTGGAAGGGCTCTTTCTTTTCGCCAATTGCATGCTAGTGGGAACCACGCTTTTGAACAAAAGTATGATAACAATCAGCATTATTAATGTTTAAATGTCTTTTACAGGTATGATAATCCACACATCATTGCTGGTCAGGGTACAATGGGTCTTGAAATTGTTGAGCAAATTGCAGATATTGATGCAGTGATAATTCCAATAGGAGGAGGAGGTTTGATTGCTGGAACAGCCCTTGCCATTAAGAGTTTGTCCCCGAAAACGCTTGTAATCGTAAGTGTTAATTTTTAGAAATGTTGTTACTAAAGATTCTGTTCATAGTGTGTAGAGAGTTACTCTATTACTGGTATACCAGAAACATCCAGAACATTGTTTGGATATTTGTAGATTAATATATTGAAATTTAACTCTCTTTTTTAGGGTGTTGAGTCTGAAGAATGTGCCAGTTTTAAAGCATCTTTAGAGGCTGGTAGACCAGTTTACACTGCTGCAGGACCAACATTGGCAGATGGTGAGTTAAGGAATTTATAATTACAAGCTTAGCTTTTCCTATATCATGATGCCAGTTCTTTGGAGTAATGACCAAGTACAGCATCAAACTTCACTTTTTTTTTAAAATTGTTCAATTGATATTGCCTTTTTTTTATGAGGGTGTATTACACTTACTTACTTACATTACTTTTACTAATAATTATATTATAATTATATCCTTTATGTCTAAATTAAAAATAAACTAGATATGAACTCGTCACTTTGACAAGTTAGTTATTCGCACGACAAACGCCACATGCACGCCATACGTTGTAATGTTGCACACAGAAAAGATTATACCATTATGACCTGAAGAATATGTTAGTATTGAATTCTGTCTATATTGTGTCATATAGTATATACACAGTATATACTGTATACATACTACATACAGTGTAGCATAGGTGAAATTAAACTTTTCCCAAGTGTCAATGACCAATAAAGTTTGGTTTCTAGTCTATAATCGATCATAAAAATTCATAAAATCGTGCGTAAGTCATGTTGCGCAACTCTGACGTCATTCAAAAATAGGAGGTGCACAACTTCACATAAATGTCCATATTAAATGTTATGTTTATGTTTTTTGAGATACGCGAGACACAAAATTGGAAGAGAAAGAAAGAAGGGAAAAAAAAAAACAGAACGCTGAGTGCGGATGAAGGGCTGTTACCCGAAAGCTCTGCTAAATTTTCTGGCTATTTTACTTTATCGTCATTGAGATCCAGCCACTGATACCCACAGTATTGTCATTTTTTCAGTAATTTGCCTTTGGATTTAACTAATTATATATTACTATTTACTTATTTATATTTGTTTTACAGGTCTTGCTGTTCCACTTGTGGGTGTTAATGCCTTTGAAACAGCTAAAGATATTATTGATAAAGTTGTAACAGTAAGGTAAGTAACAAGATTGCAAAAGGGTATTTTGATAAAATATACATACATATTAGTGATAAAAAGATGGAAAGAAAACAATTTCAAATACTATACATGACCTAGTATAATCCCAAGCTTGAATGTAATCCCATCTCTTAATTCAGGCTTTGGTAAATCAAAATTAATACAATCTATATAATATAAGTATAATACCACCTGTCTAATTTTTGCCAAATTTCATAGCCAGCCCCCTGAGAATTATTATTTGATCATATTATCAAGATATATTGTTAAATGTTTGGCAACGTGCAATATGTCGATATTATCACCTTTATTAAATGGATGATGTCCTATCAAGTTTTGACCTGCCATGGGGCCTAACTACTGGAATTTTACCCAATAATTTTTTTGTTTTCATTTATTATAGTGAGGACTTTATTGCACTGTCAATCTTAAGGTTGGTTGAGCTTGAAAAAGCTGTTGTAGAGGGCGCTGGTGCTACGGCATTAGCAGCACTGTTGGGGAACAAGCTGCCAGAACTTAAGGGTAAAAGGTAGGCCCACAAATCTGTTTTTTAAATTAGAATTTGTAATATAAAGAAGCTATGTAATTCTATGTTGACCTGGAAGTTATCTCATATGCATTGCTTTTAGCAAAATTAATAGTTCCAGTGACCTAAGGTCTGTTTGCAGGGTGACTTGCTTTATTAATAACCTTAGTAAAACCATTTCTGAAATTCATTTCACCATTAACATGAAACTCCAATACAAAATTATCTGAGTACATTATCAATAAATTGTGGTTTTTGAGTCCACCTGAAACACTGGAATATTGTGTTAAGTATGGGGAAAATTCACATCATACTTAGTTGCACCATGGAACTAATTTTATAGCTCTATAATAATAATAGTAATATTATATAGCACATTAAACAATGTTTCCCAGTGCTTTGCAGCACACAAAAATGATCACAAATTATCCTAAGATAATCAAAAAACGAAAAACAGAGGAACCATTTACCTTGCTCCATTCTCCAGCACTTTGAAGCTCTCTTATGAGAGCTCGCTGGAACAGTACCATATCTACGATTTCTATTTATGTAATGTGATTAATTTCATCATTTTAAATTGTTGGATAATTTTTTCTTCAAAAATAGGGTTGTTATACCATTGTGTGGTGGTAACATCGATACAACAGTTCTTGGAAGATGCTTGGAAAGAGGTCTAGCAGCCGATGGGAGATTGTGTAAATTTGTTGTGACTGTAAGTGATAGACCTGGTGGTATAGCAGAACTCACAAAACTAATTGCTGATCTGGGAGTAAGGTATGACTGTATTTTAAATTGCAATAAAAAAGATATTGTTCCATTTTTGTTTTCTAAATAAAATACTGCTGGCAAATATTTAAAATGTTATTCAATATTGAATTGGCCTTTGTGAGTTTAAAAAAAACCAACCTTTAATGTACACCGCAGCCAAAATTTGAGCACTGGTTTTCGACTATATATATATGCTATATATTTATTAAATTACTATTTAGCGTGTTATACTTTATAAGGTCAAATCTAGACAATTTATTTTTATTTTATTTTTCTTTATTCAGTCTATTTCGTAAATCATCAGTTGAATAATTTAAAGCTCTGTCTACACTATCAAAGTAGTTTGACAAAAAAATTGTGATGTGCCCAAAAATATTAGTGATATGACATCATTGTGTCCGTATTATTATGGGCACATCACATTTTTTTTGTCACACCGAAAACCTGTACAGTGTACTACCACTTATGTACTGATAGTGTAGACAGAGCTTAAAAGTGTTATACAGTAAATCTATATACATATACAATTTAATACACATTATTAAGACATTTAGCTCCTTGATGCAAAGCTTCATCCTGTTTTAATACCGTTTTTCTAGAAAATAATTTTTTATTTTTTCTCTGTTTAGTATCAAAGATATTCACCATGAGCGGGCATGGTTAAAGAATGCCATCTTTAACGTCCAAGTTATGTGTGTAGTGGAAACAAGAGATCAAGAGCATGCAACACAACTCCATCAGCTCCTCTTAGACAACTATTCATCCGTGATATGGGGACCTCTAACTGTCTGAAAAATAACAAATGGCTGAATATTTTTAATATCACGTGCAATTTTTTCTAGAAATTTGTATTTAATTATATCATGCAGACAATTTTCACGAATAATTTGCACTTTTCATGGAGAATTTTGGCGGTTATAATAATAAAACTACAAGAGTTTTGTTGAATTATTGCTTATTTTGTAAAAGGTGTTTGAAATTTATTGTTTTTGTTAATTTTCCACTTTTAGATGATACAGTTTATATATGTTATGAATTTGTTATATTAATACATTTAACATTACATTTGATGATTTTGAAAGGAAGTTGATTATAGTATGAAGACTATAAAATATACTCCACAAGTCTCCAGTATGGGAGAGATAGTAGTTGTTAACACTTACTGTATTCTGATACTAAGTCAATATCTGATTCTTCAAACTTACCGGTACTAAGAATGTTTAGCATGTTCAGGGTAATTAGGGTTCCATAAGTTTTTAGAGATTATTATGAGTTCTACCATAACCTGTAGTTAAACATGATCGTTGGTATAATAGTGAATAATTATATTAAATAATATTTATTTGAAGTGTGAAATTTGAACAAAAATAACAGTGTATAAATGAACTGTACAAATTTGTATTTGTTCATACTACGGTAACTAGATTTAACACTATGTGTTAATATAATATTAAGATATGTAGAATGATCACTTTAGAATCGAGTATGATTGGCATTGATGATATTTTTGGAATAACACCATTCCAAAATCACAACATTTTTTTCAAATAGAATTATTTTTGTTGTGAAGTCCTACTTCCCTTATCTCCTAGTGTAGTGGGACGATTCGAGGTGATTTGACCCTGGGATGATTCAGTCAACTTATATTTATCAGCTTTGATATGCATTTTATAAGCATAAATAAGCCCACCAAAAGTGGACCGAATTGTCATGGATTCATCTCCTAGCCTCGGTCACAATTTTTCCAATTGTATTACAGTAGAACCTCTAATAAAGAGACACCTTTAGGACCAAAATAATTCCAGGGGTTGGTTGTAATATTAAAACAAATTTCCCCTCGTTTTCATTCCACAGGAAAGAAATGCATTGGTTTGTCCATTGAATAGAGGTGTCCCAAAGTTGGGGTTGTACTGTACATTACTACACTACAATATTTGGAAGATGTGTGTGTGTGTCCAATTAATATTTACCCTTCCCACCGAAACCTGTAGAGTGTACTACCACTAATGTACTGCCGCAATTATATCGTTAAATATGCCTGTGTGTCACAGATAGAATATATAGTGCCTACCTCTTCCAATCTACCTTGCCATAGTACCATTATACACTGTGTAGTAAATTAATACCCTTTTTGTGTGTGATTCATTTTCAGATATGCCTTTAGTATGTTTGTAAATTTTAGAGTATTTGTACACTGCAAGGTAATTTACATTTTCAAGCACTCGAACTAAATAATTTATTTAATAATTAACAAATATTTTAATGCGTACAGGATGCTCAAATATTTATGCATTAATTTGTTTATAGATCTTATAGATCTATAGTATCTTAATAGAGTTAATTGTATATAGCTCCATAGTATCTTTATGATTTCTTGTACACTATTTCTTTTCAAATGATATATATTATATGGTTTGTTCATTAACACAATATTTAACATTATTTGTTTCAATAACAACCATCTCCACAAATAAAATATGTGAAATTATTTTTCTAGGAATGAAGTTACATGGTCATTAAATTGCAAATTAAAACTTTCAGTGCTGTGTTTGTTTACTTAATTAAGTAACTACTTATCTGTAATTGTAAATAAACTTTCAAACCTTTCGATGTTCATACATCTGGTAAATTGTACAACTATTTGTGATGCTGAGCAGTGACGTAATGGCTTTGAGCGCTCACTGACTAAATAGCTTACAGAGCCCCCTGAGCAGGACCAGAGGAAGAAAACAGGCATTAAAATATGTCAAAAAGGCTAGAATACCTGAAGCCTCCAGCGTTGGAGAGCCACTTGAGTTCCCTAAACACCACTGAATCATAGTTAATTTTTTGTTACATGCAGCTGCAATTCTTCAAAGACAATAACGATTTTGTGCAAGACAATGAATATTTACTGTACAGCAAGAATGTTATCTCTTTTATTGCTTGGTTCGGTAATTTAAATGAAACACAAGAAAGGTCTCATTAGAATTACTAAGATAGCATCAAATATAATTGGTTGTACGGTTAATGATTTAAAATATTTTTACTGTTTTACTGTTGATGGATGTTTTAATTAATGTTTTTAAATTGTAAATTTGTTCTATGTATGATGTAATTATGAAAGTTTTACCATATTTTTCTGTCGAGGAAAACAATTTTTCCATGTACAATTTAGTATATATGGAACGAATAAAGATTTGATTTGATTGATTTGTTTGATTTGTTTTGGTTCTGTATCTTTCAATTTTCCATTATCATAGACTAATTTCAAGATACAGTGTCCCATGTCTTTCACATGTGATATCTATTCTCTAAGCCAAACCTTCCATGATATAGACAAAACATGTGATACACATGTGACACTATAATTAGAATTTGCATATGATACTGGTAAATAATACCATACAGTATGTGGAGATACAGATACTAAGAATTGTATGGAATATTGTTTTTATTCTCTAAAGCTCTGTCTACACTATCAAACTACAGTAGTTTGAAAAAAAAAGTGTGATGTGCCCAACTATGGTAGTGATATGCCCAAATATAGCAGTGATATGACATCATCATGTCCATATATGGGCACATCACATTTTGTTTTCACATAAAGTTTGATAGTGTAGACAGAGCTTAATGCAAAAGAAACAAAAAAAAACCCAAGGGACACAATGTAAGTACCTGTAACTAATTATAACAAGGGCTCATCATAAATAATGGTATTTTCACACAATAGAAATGAAGAAAATATTCATAGAATTGTGGTAAGATTTTATTCCAATCCAATATAAGGTAAAAGTGTAAGAACCATTGCATTTTAAAATTCACTTTAAAAACACCCTTATTATATACATAGTTTAAAAGTTGAATATCAAAATCTAAGTGAGTACGGTATTGTTTTCTTATAAGTTTTATCAAGATATTTATTGTACAACATTGTGTTCACATTTGATACTTTATAAATATAAAGAATTCTTTTTGTCTACTTACTATTTTCACTACAGCACAACCAAATTATTTAAGTTTTCAGTGGGATTGATTTTAGTATAAATACTGTAATAATTTGTCTACTCTAAGAAACAAGATAAAGTTGGTCCAACAAGACTGAAAAACTATAATTATGTAAACTAACTACCACAAAACATGTACCATACTTAGCCCTTTTACACACACCAATAAAAGAACCCTATTAAGGGGACACCATACACTAGGGAACCAACAAAATGTCTCCTTAACTAGAGTGTCCCTGAATAGTGGTTTTAGTGCTATATACATTTCCTCCGTTTTTCACAGTGTCTTTTTAATAGAGGTTTCCACTGAATAGTAGTTTCCTAAAGAGAGTTTCTACTTTATATTTATTTTGTGTAATATATCCTCAAGTTTTTAATTGCATTAAACATAATTGTATGAAACCACACTGATTTTTTTATCATTAAAACTAATTTAAATTAATTATTTTTGTTCATATTTTACATATGCTTTAAGCAGGTCTAAAACCAAATAGTTTGTTTTGACATAATTACATTTAATTTAATATTCTATTTACACTTTGATAGAAACTCCATGTAAATGCTATTTACACATTCTTAATGTGCTATTTAAACTTAATTACATCTTATTTAAAATAATTTTAGTATCAAATTGCATTTTTGACGGACAACAAAAAATCCCAAAATTTAAAACAATATCCTTAATATAAAAATCATTTTTCAATATATTAGTACTATTAACAACACCTAGTTCAAACCCTATTGTACAAAAGCATAACAGCATGCATATGCTTTGTATATAAAATATAAAATTTGCAGCGAATGTATATACAATGACTTAAAATACAGCACAGAGATGGGAACCTACCATAGACTCTTAAATGCTATTATATATTTTCTCCAATTCATTTGCAATGAATTGGAGAAAATTTAATAACATCTAAAATACTCAGGTAGGTCGACATTCTAGGTCAAAAAGGAATAACGTTTAAAAAAATGTATTTATTAACTTCTTTACCATACTTATTAAAGCTTATTATCCTATCCCTGAGAAATACAGTTCTCAATAAAAATTAAGGACCATTTTTGGGAGCGGATCTATCTATAAGTGCCACACATGGAATTATCTTCTTGTCATAGATAACAAAACCATGGACAAATATGCTTCTTAATATGAATGTCAGTGACAGAAGTTGTGTAAAAAGTATAAAAATTAAAAAACACATATCAGCACCATAATTATTGGCACCAAAAGTTGGCAAAAAATATCAGAACCAAACTAGTTACAAAACATAGTTGTTGCACCAGAGACATGTATTGCAATTGTATTTCAAATTCACTAATGAATTTGATGACCAATGAATGCATACACAACCATCACATCACTACAGTAACTATATCCCTCTCTATCTCATTTACAACCTATACTACATCTTAAATTTCAACAGACGAGCGGTAACGGTAAGTGGAAAACCGCTTGTTCCACGTTGAATCTGTATCTATCGTGAGTGGAAACTACCCATCCGCTCCATGTTGTGTGTAAATGGTCATAAGGAATAACATAGATGTTTTTTACAGATGCTACCGCTCGTCTGTGTAAATTGGCCTTAATACATTAAATGAATGTGCGCTATTTCTGGTGTGGTTTAAAAGTATAATTTTTCAACCACATTATCTAACAACAATGAACCCATTAAATAAAATAAAAACTTGGAAGCAGAACATAGGTAAAATTATCTTGGGAAGCTTAACGAACAATATGACCTAGAATGTCATTCCGTAGTACCTCTGTGCTAAAGATCCGGAAACCTGTAAGGGTCTTCCTTATAATCCGGTGGAATACGGAAAAGGCTTGTGGGTATGTTTTCACGGAACTGGCAATCTTGAAACGTCACACGAGCACTGATGGTTGGTAAAACAGGGATATCTGAAAATTTATAATATAATTTATTAAAATCACTCATGCATATAATATCATCTAAACGAAGATGTTGTCCAAGTATGGAGTACTCCATGGTTCAAGAGAGCCCTAGGCAATTAGTGAATAGTTGATTAAATTGAAGAAAATTATTATCTATTTTACCAAAATACAAGATGAAAATTATGATGAACTAAGCTCTAGATCTAGTCTATAAATATAGTGAAAAGTACATCTCTTAACAAACCAGACTTCCCCTAAAAACTCTTCGAAAGGCAGAACTTTCTAAAGGTTCAAAATTATTCCCTTTTAGTTAGTAAAATAAAGAATTATGGAAATATAGTGTCTGAAAACAAAGCAAATTTTCCTGCAGGATGTGAGGGTGTGTGGCGCCGTGTGTTTGACGTTGGATTACTGATCGTGAGATCCAACTCGCCGCACTGCTTGTATCCTTAGGCAAGACACTTTACTTTATTATCTTCTCTCCACCCAGGTGTATAAAATGGGTACCGGTTACTGGGGCGGATCCAGACATTTTTGAGAGGGGGGGTCCGCCGATAAAAAGGGCACATCAGATATTGAGTATTTGAGCCACAGCCCCCCCATGGTGGGGGTTGTGGCGAAGCGAATTTTGTTACAGGACACACTTAGATGGCCGGAAATGGCACTCTCGCACGCAAAATCCATGATAAATGGCACCTTTCTAGTTCGCCGGAAATGACACTTGTTAGCAGGGTATAACGATGCAAAATTAAAAGTTGTTATTTTTCAACCAATTTAAACATTATCTGTTGGTATTTTGTTTCAATATTCCAATAAAGAAAGAATTACGAAAATCTGACTTGTAGTTTTCGAAATATAGGGTCTAAAACATTGCCGAAAATGATCGTTTTTAGCCACGAACGTTGTAAACAAATTGCGCCATTTTTCGCTAAAATAATTACATATAATTACGTTTTATAGTAATTTCTTTTATATATCAACATTGGAAATATCAATAAAATATGTTATTAAATGTTTATAAAATATATAGAGTTGTTTATTTAACGGAATTCGTACAAATTCATTGCTCTAAATTTGTGTAGTACCGTTCAGTACAGAGAGATCACGTGACTTCTTGGTACACGCGAGAGAAAACATTCCGCTGTGGGTGATTCGCGTCCACCAATCAAATAGCCAGAATCCAAAATCATTCAACCGTGAGCTCTGCCGATCGCGGGAAAGCTCAGCTTTGATTGGCTTACGATGACATCATATCACAAAATGGTGGTTTTGTAGTTGAGCCTCACGTAATTTTCACAAATATTGTTTCAAAAATGAAATAAATGAACCTTCTTTATGGTATGTGTGATTTTTCTTTAAAAGATTTGAATAATAAAGGCTTCATATCGAGAAAAAAACAATTTTTTTGGCACTTATAATAAATATTTCTCAGAGAAAAAAGCACATGGCTTCAACTTGTAGAACTATATTATCTTGGCATAGGAAGACAAACAAATCCCAGGTCATGAGAGGCTCAACTACAAAAACAAGGTTGAATAGTGTAATTTCGATGATTTTTGAGTAAACAATCTACCGCGTATGGTCGTACGCGCTAGATAGTACGATATTTTAACTACATTTTTTACATGTTTGGTTGGATGTAATGGAAATAAAAAATAGTTGATCTGATGGAATGATATGTAAATAAACAAATACTCAAAAGAATTATGTTTACAGTTCAATTATTTTCAGAATAATAATACATAAAAATGTGTTTACCAATGGACAAATAATCGAGTCAATGACATAGCGCGCATGGTAACGTACGCGGAGTTGAATCGTAAAAAGTTTACATGCGCCCTCTGTAGTATGTGAAACGATCTATTTTTAGAAGTTTAAGTAGAGATCATCACGCGTCACCACCTCTCACGATGCTCTTTGATCGGCCGCCGTAACTTAACATCGCGCTCATTGTGATAAATTTCTGTTTTTATTTTTGGGGTTAGTGTAGCCTACTCTGTGCATACTAATATACACACAAATATGTCACACAAATAAAATATTGAACCTCTAAAAAGAGGGCACCCTTAAAATTTAGGGGGGGTCCGGACCCCGTGGACCCCCCCTCTGGATCCGCCCCAGGGTTAGATCAAGAAACAACTTTGCGCTGATTACTAGCTGCATTATTATGGGAGTATGTTTCCATACATGTTTGATCCAAAATGACTGGGGTGATAATGTGCAGCGCATTGAGAGCTTGCTTATATGAGCTATATAAGAATGAACTATCAATATATTATTAATATTTGATGTATTTACCCAGTTTGACTGGAAATCCAGGAGGAAGTTTAAGTTCAACGAACTCCCTGAGCTTGGCAAAATGCTTCATTGGTGTAATCACTTCAAGTACATTCAGTAAATCCGCAACCTGAATTGGAAAGTCCTCACTCTGTGGAAATAAAAAGATATGAAGTACAGTAATACAATATACAAAATGTGTAAACTTAGTCAATTGAGAGAGTTGAATGGTGTAATGGTAAGGGATATTGGATAAGTATACGAGAGGACATGGTTTTGCAGTATGTCTGTGCCATTTTGTTTGTGTCATTAGGCAAGATATTTAACTCTCATTGCCTTGTCCTTTGGATTGGACGTAAAGCTGTTGGTCTCGTGTATATACATATCACATGTGCATGTACACTATTTCAAAAGAGTAGTGAATTGTGTAATCATAGTTCTGTACTGGGTCCCCTGAATAGGTAACCCAATATAAAGAAGAAATAAAAACAAAATCAAGCACTTACCATAGCAATAGTAGCCTTAAAACATTTTCTGTTTTCTTTACATATCTGTTGTCTTCCAATACTGGGAACAGTGTCTGACATTATGTACTCCTGCCAAGTTATATGACAAGGAGGTGGGGGAGTTAAACTTGCTCTGTAAACAGTCTACAAAAAAAATAGAATATTCTAATTGTATGTTTATTCCAGCATTAATTTAACAGAAATGAAATGTTAAACACATAAAAAAAGAAAAAACCCCATTAAACTACCGTTTGGCCTTAATAAATTCCCCGCATAGTACATCATTTTGAATAAATGCCCCCCCACCTCAAATGTTTTCATATCTAGGGGTATTTATATGATTATACATGTTACCATATTACACCCCAAAAAAATAAACGCCTTCCCCGCATAAACGCCTCCCTCAAATAAACTCCCCCTCCCCCCCCCCCCCACCAACCTAAAAAACCCTCATGAACAATAACAAATAAATACGATAATGATAATTTTAACTTTTAGCACTTTATTTACCTCACTCATTCCATCCAATACTTCACCTTTACTTAGACTTTCAACAGCTGCTTTGTTACGTTGGATATCATCATCTGACAAATGTTCTCTCCTTAAATAGATAAATGGTAGACAGGGGATTACATAGGTATCATTTTGAGTAAAAAAAGGTGCCATTGATTGTATCTGAATTTTAATTAATATTTATATTGCAGTATATATATTTATATGGAAATTTTATCATTTCTAAATTAAATATGACCTTTATTTCTAAGTAATTAATATTCAGTATATCACCAGGTGGTTTATTGTTCTGTGCCTGCCAGGCAATTTATATGGTACAGGTAATAGTATAATTTATTGTATATTCAAAGGTCGGTTTTAATAGGACACATTTTCAATGGACAATATAGTCAGCTGTATTTGTATATTTTAAGGCATCTTAAAAATTAAAAATGGTCTTATTATTATTACTCTTTCAAGACCCAGTTAAAGCCTTTCCTTTTCAAATGTTTTTTATTAATTTAAATTATTGCCACTTCCGTCTATTTTAATTGATGTACATCGCATTGACAGCTTGCTTACAGTATATGCGCTATATAAGAATGAACTATTATTATTATTCGCCATCATTCTTTCACAGTCAAGATTCTCCCTTCAATAAACACTCTGGTTGTTGTTAAACAAAACAAATAAACAAACCTTTTACGTGATTCAACAATTATTCCTTGTACAAGATAAAAGTCAGCAGGAAAGATCCCTACGGATTCACGTCTATCTTCCCTAAATATCCAGCCTGTTTGTGCACGGCAAAACACAATTGATTTTGTCGACATAGTTGCTGTTAATATATCACTACTCATGAGGATGTCCACTTCTTCCTCAAGTTCACTTTCTGACTCCTGAAAATAAAAATGTTCCAAATTAAATTTTGAGTCCAAGCCGAGGCCAAAACTATGAACACAGGCCTGGAGAAACTCTCTAAAGCTCTGTATACACTATCAAATTTTATGTGACAAAAAAATGTGATGTGTCCATATATGGACAAGATGATGTCATATCAGTACCATATGTGGTGGGCATATCACTACCAAATTGATTGTATATATCATACATACAATGTTTGTTTTTAGATATTATATAACACCTAAATAAATTCCTGTCATTTGATTGGACGATTGTGGGTCACATGGCGTGCAATAGTACGCACTATTAAACGATCGTTTAATAGTACTTTTTTAAACATTTTGTGTACGAAAAAAAAAACGTTTCGCGGATGAAAAAAAAATTAGAATACAAAAATTACATTGAAATACAACAGCGCCACCTGTCGTCCTGCCTCTGTTTGTAAACACCACCGCGAGATATGCAACAGCAGCAGATTTTTGTGTACGATTTGGAGATATATAATATGTACTAATTCATTCAAAAAGGCATTTAAATTAGCTTTAGATCGTTTTTAGGATTTTGATTTAATTAATGGGGACATCCTACAAGACGTGGAATCGTTGGAAAAACCATAATTAGCCAAGATAAGTTCCAATTGTCTGTCGAAGTTTTGCCTTTCAGCCAATCTAGTACTACTACTAGGTCTAGCCTAGCTAGGCCTGTTAGTATTAGGCTAGGCCTAGCCTAGGCGTTTTAGCCTTGCTAGGCTAGGTCGTTAGTTGACATAATTAACACTAAAGTAGGTGTGTTTATAAAATCCATATAAATATAACATTTAATATTATAATATTAAAAACCAAATGTTACCGTTTTAATCAATCTGAATGAAATGTAGGCCGCTTGGCTAGGGCTACCTTATATACTCCATGATTCAAATGACAGGAATCTATTTAGATGTTATATAAAACAAATAATGAATGTTTAATATTCGTGTAATGGTACAAATAATGGCATTTGGTGAATGATGAAAGGTTATATCAACTCGGCGTTGCCTCGTTGATATAACCTTTCATCATTCACCTCATGCCATTATTTGTACCATTACACTCATAAACATTCATTATTTGTATATTATTGCATTAGGAGGCTTCCACTTTTGTGTTGGCCCCATGGTTTCCTCTTAGTTAGCTCATTTTTAACAAATAAAAACAAAGTGTCCATTTAAAAGCCGCTTCCCATAGTGTTAAACATATAATGCTACTTGTTTGTTTCAAAGGAAAGTGTCCCCTAAATAGGAGGAGTTCTACTATATAAAAATTGGTGATAGAAATCAGCCAGCAAGATGCTGGAATAATATGGAATCAAACTCATGTGTGAGAAGATTTTGTTAGAAAGCAGAAATTGTGTTTGATCCTAAAATAACACTTTTAGATGTGTGTTGAAAAAAAAATTCAGTATTCATTCAGTACCTGATCATAACTAACACGTTGAAAGACACGTTGATCATTGTCAAGTACAATAAGAGCGTTTCGTGATTTTGCGCTACCGTTAAAAATAAAACTAATGTTCCCTCTTTGCCACCGCATGTCACTGAAATCAATCAGCGTTGTGTCTACTCGTATACTGGTTCCTTTCTTATGAATTTTACAAACATCAGATGGTAGAATTCTCGATACTAATGGCACTATATAAAAAAATATAAATGTATTAAATTTATATCCTGTATGGTGACATTATTTCAATAGACAAAAACAAAAAAATGTTTACTTGCTCTCCACTTTTTTTCCCATTTTCATTGTGTACTGTAAAGCACCCAAAAATCAAACTTTTTAAAAAACAATACAACATTGGTTTGATATTCTTTAGCGATATTATTATATTTAAAGATAGGAGTTTCATAAAAAAATTTTGATTAGCCATAACCTCTAATCAATCTGAATTTAGAGTAGGAAAGATATTTTTCTTATTGAATGTTTTCCTATACCCTTGATAAACATTATAGATTAGGGGGGGGGGGGGGGGGACACCCCAACATTTTTCATAAATGATAAAAACGATTCATCAGGTTGCAGAAAAATAGTTCATTATTTTATTTTAAAAAGACATGGCTGATAAATACACAGCGACAAGGTGGTATTGTGTAGAGTTTGGATATGCTAAACTGGCAAAACGTTCTTAATAATAATAATTTATAGAGTGCACATATCCACTAGAAGTGCTCTAGGTGCTACTAAATAATTACATCTATATACAAAAACAACAATTTTACGTAATTAACAGCTAAATTAATTTGATTACATTTCGTCTGTAAAATCGTCGCGAGCGAAAGTAAACAAAGATTTCAAACCATAAGTATACATTATGCATGATGCTAATTAGGATTGTTTACAACTCGTCACGGTTGAGAAGGTGTTTTCACACAGATCGCAAAGAAGTTTTATGATTATGCATACAGAGTAGCCAAATAAGCGCGTTGCATTATGAGATATGTTTTGATCGAAAACTTTGACTGGAAGTCAAAGTTATTTTTTTAACCAAAAAACATCTGTATTTCAGTTAAATGATTTTTTTTCCGACTAATTTTTGGTGAAAGTTAATAACTATTATGATACTTCAAAATGACCCACTTTTTTTCGAAATCTTTTTTTTTTTTTTTTTGGAATTTGACAAAGGGACAATACATCTTTAATTAATTATTAAGTGCAACAAAAAAGGAAAACTTTTTGCAATTTGTATCCTTACAAGTTTTCGGTCTGATTTACAGAACAAAAAATACATTACAGAATACATACAATATTACATTCTTGACATTTTTTTTATCAGTATTAATGTTAGGAAAAACAACATGTTTTAACAGACTATACTTACCCCAGCTTTGAAAGTCCCATTTAAGCTCAAGGTATAAATCAACCAGTTCACTAAGCGCCTCAATCAGTTCTGGTCTCTTTGCTTCTAACATTTCTTTTGACTGTGATTTGAGTTTTCTTAAAAGGCATTTTACTACCAAAAAAAAAGATACAAAATCCATTTTTGTTGATTCTATTCTATACAGTAAAACCAAGTTGTTAAATGTTTGAAGATAATATTAATAAACAATTATTAAAGATGTATTGTACCCCTGAAAAAATAATTCTTAACAACATTTTTGTTGAATAAAATAATAAAATACTTATCCACTTTGACCAAAAATTGGATTGAAAAAAAAAGTATTTACCTGAAAAAAATGTACTTTTAAAGCAAAAAATTGTCAAATTTGCTGCCAGCCAATGGGTTTTTGGTTGAATTTAACCATTTATTTTGTCATTTTATAAGTGAACAATTTTTTGGTTTCTATGGAAGTTATTAACTTTATTAAAACTACAAAATAACATATTCAAAGTCTGATTTAATTAATCTTCTTTTTTTCATTTCATTTTATAAGTGAAAACATTTTTAGTTTCTATGGAAGTGATTAACTTTATTAAAACTACAAAATAACATATTCAAAGTCTGATTTAATTAATCTTCAGTTTTTGGGGGACTATACATCTTTAATGGAATTACATCATGATATTAAAAGAGATAGGCCTAGTGTCACCTTTATTTTATTTTTATTTTAACCATATTTAATGAGGGTGATCCATCCAGCATATGCTGATCATTTGGGACCCTCAGAACAGATAAAATACACAAAATACAATAAAAACAGAAAAGTTAAAGAAAACAAAAACCAAAAAATAAAATTAATTACATTAGAATAAAAATCTGAATAAGATCAATTAAAAGAAATGGTGCATACTATCTATTTAAAAAAAGGGCTAAATTCCTGTTTTCTTATCTTATTTAAACTTTGCACAATAACTTCATTATGATGAGCTCATTAGAGCATGGAATAATTAGTTTTGTGACTAATCACTATAGGATTTAGATAATCTTACTTGTTTGCCTGTCGCCGTAACTTAAAGCTTCAGATAAAGGCGTCCAACCTTGCCTGTTCTTGGTTTTCACAGGTGCATGGTGGTTTAAAAGTAGGTGTACACATTCTGAAAATCAGAAACCCCATACATTTAATATTAAAATAATTAATGGGTAAAATCATCCTTTATTTCAAATAAAAAAAAAACCTTAAGAATGTAACAAACATCCCAGGTCACAGCTTGGATGACCAAGCAAATATAGGGCAAAACAATGCAATAATCTACTATAAAAGTAAACAAAACTACTACAGTAGTTTGAATATACAGTTGATACAAAAGATAAGTTATACAAAATTAGAGAAATCAAAAGAAATGAATATTTATCCATATATGACTTGAGTATAATCCCATACTTGAGTTGTATTTACAATTTATTAGACTAAATTCGACAAAATTCATTGTTAATGCAATCCAGGTATGATGTCCCCTCCTTATTTTTGCCAACATTTATATTTATACCCATGCACTCTGGGAGTATACTCAACCATGTCATATACAGTAATATTCCATTAATAATCTGTGGAAAGAAGTGAAAGTATATACTCGTAAAAGAAAATAACAAAAGTGATGATACAAATTATAAAATAAAACAAATATAAAATAAACATGTCAGTAGTTATAAATCAATTTATCACCATTTGTTTTTATAATTTTAACAATAAAAAAAAAATAAAAATTAGAAGACAGTATATCCCTTTTACCATTAGAGAATTTAAAAATAAACCCATTCGTTGTTATTGCCTTTTCTAAGCTTAAATCTTCAATACAGTTTTTATCAAAATATAATAATGCATTGTGTGTGTACTTTTGCACTTGTTTAATATGGTATCTTTACAGTGAAAACTTTATTAATTTATTTATAAAATTGTATTTTATAGTGTCACTATACAGTATGTGCATGAAATTTAATTTAGTACGTTTGTATTTCTAAATAAGAGAGGTACAGTAGATGATACCTACAAGAAAAAAAAAGAAACCCATGATTGTATAACTGAAGAAATATATCAAACAGGAGTTTTATAACTGTACCTTTAAAAAGCTAATCCAATTCATCAGTAAAAAAAAATGAATCATGACTGATTTTAAAAAGTGAGAAATATTATTAAAAATATGGTAGGCATTGTAGAAAAAAGATTAAGCTAGATTCAAAGAATATTTGAGGGCAACATTTAAATCTATTTAGGCCATTTGTCGATATTTTAACAGTCTAAAAGCAAACTAAAACAAGCTTAGTGATATCATTCAAGCACGAACTACAACAAAACAGTTATTTTATATTGTGGAATGTACTAAACCCATTTACTGTAACTGTAACCAGTGATCTAGAAATGTTTTCTTTGTCAATGTACAGTATCATCAAAAGTACTGATTATGTCAAGTTAAGTACTGAAATGGTGACCAGCCTACCTTTGTGTCCTAAGATAACAGCAAGGTGAAGGGGTGTGTTACCTGAATAAAAAATTAAACAAAAAAAAATATATAATTATAATATCAACTTAACTTTTCTTTATGGTACAGTATTTATTATATAGGCCTAAATATATATATCAATGAATAAATACTTTAGTTTGTAAATATACAAATGTAATACTTGCCTAGATTTAATTAGATTAGAGATGGAGATGGGATGGTTTAATCATGAAGGAAAAAATAAATGTATTTTTTCCTCCATGGGTTCAATCAATTCAATTAAGAAGAAACATCCCCAAAACGAATACTGGTACTGGTACTGGTACTGGTTCAAATAACCGTCTCACAGAGACATCTGGTAGCCATTGACTTAAAGTTGGCATTTGGATGTGTTACTTTTAAATGTAGGCCTACAGTATGAGAGTGACTACTACCAAATTACACAGTCACAAAACAACTTATAAACAGTTCATATATACAGTTAAAACATTGCTGGGAATTATAAATTTCTGTTGAAGCAGGCTCTAATGAAGTTGCATCTAGTAAGTTGACTTAAAAATTATAACTTTTAAAAATATCCGGTTAAATAGTTAAGTTAATTAGTAGCCACATGTCATTCTACAATACAATTTCTTAGTCTTAGTGGGTCCTACATAGACCTATTCGTCGACTGTTTATCATACGTACTACGATTTATACCATGAAGCCTAGCTAGTAGTAGAATAGGTACGCGGGGTGGTTAGGACGCCAGCGCAGCCATGTCCAGCAGCGAGATGCTTAGGCCTAGGCTAAAGAACACACATAAAAAAGCACATATTGATCAATATTTAAGGCAAGAAGTATATACTACCATGAACATCTTTTTCTGCTGGATCATACTGTCGTAACAGACCAGATAATCTTCGAATATCATCATCAAAAACACATTCATGAAGAGGGTACCTGTTCGTTATATCATCAGCCATCATTAAAATAATGTTTTTATTTTTTTTTCAATTTCCGTAAATGCTGCCCTCTGTTGACATATCACATCCACCATCACCAAAACAAGTTAAAGGGGAGCTCCAGGTTAATTTACTGATTTTCAACTACATACTATTTGTTTATGTTATAAGATAAATAATAGACATAGTTACTCTTCAACGTTTTTGTTTCTCCAGCAAAAATGAAAAACTTGATAAAATGTACATACGGTATGTCATCAAAGATGGGGAACAATGTAAAGTACTGTAAATTTTGAAAGGGAAAACTTCGACTCAATTTTTCGGAAAAAAAGATTGAACCCTTGTCACTCTGACACTATGAATATAAATGTATTCTACACTCAGTTGTATAAAGTGCAATCTTGTTTTAGTCTATAGTATGGTACAGTAGTTAAGGAAATTGGATTTATGTAAACTCCAAGTTTGTTCACAAAATAAAACAACAAAATGCTACTAAATAAAGTTCCCTCTTCAAATTGTTTTTAAGTGGCATTGATGTTTTTATGTCATTTGTCTTTTATAAATTGCTTCAACTCAAAGATACGACACTGAATAGATTAACATTTGAAATATAGACTTTTGAAGAAATTAATTTTCATTGTTTTTTCCTAAACTGTCAATGTTTTGTGTAATTAAGTTTCTAAGAAACGGCTGTTGTTAGTCGACGATTACTATTATTTATTTATTCTGTCTTTATACCAAATGACACTTTCAGTGCTAAAGCATTGATTTTTAAAGTGGTTCAGTAGAGAAACAGTAGAGACTACCTGGAATAATATTAAAAACAATAATTTAAAGACTTAGTGTCCTTAAAACATGAAAAATAAATATATATTATAATGGAGACGGCAAAGCAACAAAACCAATAGTAGGCCCAAGCATTTTAAACAAGCAAATCTTTTATTTGTCAAACCCTTCAAATATGGGTCTACATACATGATGAATCGTACACTAAACTGCTATCATGCAGGCCAAGCATCATGAATCGAAGTAGTATACCATTTCCATTTCGTATAACACCGCAACAAAACTACTTGGTCAATTTCATATTCCTCTATATAACCGTCTCCATTGACTCTCTCCAGAGTTTATTTATATAATACTTATGGGCATAATTTTAGGAATTAACCATTTCACTATTATAACATCACAGCATAGTGTGAGATTTAACCAGTCTGCGTCTGCATAGCCACAAGCCGTTCTTCCACAAGATAATGCTGCTTTTCATCCAAGGAATGGGAGATCACCTTTAAATATGAACACTTAACGTAATACTATGATTTAACCGTAATTTGTATAGTCGCCAGTCGCTCTTCCTGTAAAGATCCCTGTTACAGGGTAGATCTTCATTTCAATCGTCTTTAAAGGAGATCTATCATTCTTCAATGTGTACCAGTAGATGACGTCATTAGGGTAATACGTACTTCGTGCATGGCCACCGAAGTATTTTCCATTAGGATTTGTATTCCCACACAATCCTCCTTTACTGAACCACCATCCGGCTTTTCTTGTACCAACACAGCTGCTATAACTGAATTGAAAAAAAAATCAGAATTAAAAATAAAATCGTTGGCGAATAAAATTTGTTTCGTTAAAAATGTCCCCTACAACTTATATTATTATAATTCGTACTAGCCAATTCAATCTTGATCAAAGACGACATTAGAAAAAATTCGAGGGGTTAATTTTTCGTCGTGTAATTTCTATATCTTAAAATCAATATTGATGATGATATAAATTACTAATTTTGTGTTTGTTACTTCACCTGTAACCAGCATTAAGCCTATCCTTGGTACTGAATGGCTGATCTACGTTTGAGTTACCATCGAACGTAAGTGGATCTGACTCGCCCATAGAATCACCAGCATCTCCTCCAACAAAATCACCAAGACGAAGACAGTACGGACACTCATGGCTAAACCAAAGAATTGAAAATATTATTCAGATGATTTGGCTTACCCTGACGGAAAGCACTACAGTCAAATATTTATTGTGATGTGCCGGTGTCTTGCCCTCCTGTTTCACCTTTGTAAAGAAACGCGAAATACTGTCATCGTAATATATCCACGTTATAAATTATCTTTCGTTTCTTAAAAATAAAATCACATGTTGCGTTTTGGCCATAATTACACTACACTTCTTCACAAACAAGTATGCAAATTGATCATTATTGTCCCCATTCGTATTGAATGTTCAGTACACTGAGATCACTTTGCGCAAATCAAAATGTTCTTTCACATGGAGCTATAACATGATATCCTCCATGAAATGACGTGTATGAGCCATTTTATGTTTAACTTTCTGTCTCTGACACGCAAAACATCAAAAAAATAATCATCATTATTTGTAGTATTACTGTAGTTGTTTTATGCGTTGAAGATATCGGTGGGCTATGGCAATTGGTATAGCCTCATGCTCTCACCTGAGCATGCAATAAGGAACTGAATTAAAGCATAATGTATACTTTAAAACGGGCATGCGTCACGTTTGAAGTATAACTTCAAAAATAGAGAGATAATTTCAAAATTAAATTGTAGTTACTATGATTCAATACAGTTTCTAACCTTGCACTTTCCACCCTGAAACTCTCGTATATAGCATGTGCTGATTTGCCGTTGAAATCTGTCATATCAATTCGTAGACGATACGCTTTGGTGTTCGTTAAGAGATAGATCTTCTTCAAGCCTAACCAAAAATTAGCATCTAGATCACCAAATCCCTCTTCGTACTCAACCCAATTCTGAAGTTAAAAACAAATTATTATGTTTTTATGTAAGGTTTAAGATATATTTAATATTGTCGAAATGGTTGAAGCTTTAAACATTCGTAGCATCTACGTTGATTGGTCCTGAGAATCAGGTACAGTATATGTACCAGAACCAGAAAAGGCAGCATTTTAGGAACTAGAAAGGCAGTATATCACCTATAAGATTGGAAGATACTCAACAGTGTTCCATTTGTAAACTCATTCAAATATGACACGATAACAAATAGGCCTACCTTGTAGAAATCAACATCATCGTCTTCTCTTCGCTGGATTACTGTCCAACCACCGCCATCTGTATCCATGTCACAGTAAGCTTGGAATCTTGACGAAGACGGGCCTATTTCATATACACCACTCTCTACGTCATTGTTATCATCATCATTATTATCATCACCGTCTACATAGTCAATACTCGTGGATCGGAAAGCACTACAGTCAAATGTTTCTTGTGGTGTGCCGGTGTCTTGCCCTCCTGTTTCACCTTTGTAAAAAAACGCAAAATACTGTCATCATATTAATATATCCACGTTTTAAATTATCTATTATTGTTTCTTAAAAATCAAATTACATGTTGCATTTTGGCCATAATTACACTGTACTTCTTCACAAACAAGTATGCAAATTGATCATTATTGTACCCATTCTTATTGAAATTCCTTATTGCAAAAAAAGTACTATAGTGGTGCTTAAACCGCCGCTTTCTTTATGAACGTCGTTGTTACTAAGTACGAATAAATAATAATAAATAATTTACGAATCTTAACCACAATTACGACCGTACTATTTCTAAGAACATTACCATATGTAGCGAATGCATCACCAACACCAGGTTCGAATTCTTCTACGTCATCGTCAGTATCACCATCACCATCGTCATCGTCATCATCATTATCAAGGCCAGCATATAAAGCACATCGTACTGACGCTGCCTCGCCTTCTCGGCAGTTTGTTCTTCCCAGTCCACTACTCGGACACGAAAAGATAGAACTCTCGGTTCCTTTGCAACCCAAATCATCTAAAATGTATTTTCCCGATCCTGAACCAAAATGAGATCTTGTCAGAGCCTCCTGAGCAACTTCAAAGTTGAGTTGTCTGCAAGCAACAGTTGCATCCTATGAAATTTAAATTAGATAAACAATCCTCAAACATACTTTTTGAGAATTTATATGTTTTTTTAAAGGAAAACTCAATTAAGGAACTAACCGACATAAACGGAAGTAAGTTCAAATAATGATAATTCGTTGTGACAACTGAAGGATTTATCAAACATCTAGGCCTAAGAACTAAAATCTTAAACGCAGTTTGATAGAGCGTCTGTTTTATATTGTACATGTTTTAATAAACATTTTATTCCATCTATTACCTTCAAATCAAAGTAATCGTCACAAACAAGAAGCCAATCTCCGTTTGGGTTTCTTGCTTCCAGACGTCCCTCATAGTAAGCATTACCATTAACCAGACGAACAGTTGATGTTTCGTACATACTTTCTGTTTTAAAAACAACATTTCTTACTTACCTACGGCAAAGGAAGGTGAATAATAAGTTATTGCATTTGTAAACTTTTACGAACCTTTGTTAACTTTGGTCATTTTCTGAACCTTTGTTAAAATTGCTCATTCTCCGAATTGTTACCTTGGCACAGTTTCTGAACCTTTGTTATAACTTTGGTCATTTTCTAAACCTTTGTTATCTTGGCTCATTTTCTGAACCTTTGTTAAAATTGCTCATTTTCCGAACCTTTGTTACATTGGCCCAGTTTCTGCACCTTTGTTAAAATTGGTCATGTTGCGATTTTCCGAACCATTGTTTACTTTTGCTCTCCGAACCTGTATTGCCTTTCCTGCAGTTTTATCGTGGTATAAATTGCTTAACGATCTCTATTTGTTATAAAACAACGTTTCATAAATGTATTAACGAATTAGACAGTATTTATAGATTATCATTACCTGCAAAGCATTTTCCAAGCCTAGTGTACTATTTACTTTGTCTGTTTGTTTTCACGATGGCGACCACAATTTACATCGTTCCAATTTTTATTTGGAGAATCGCTATATTGATGAATTAAGTCGTATATACATTCTCGTATTATGACATATGACAGCATTTTCCAAGTTTAATTTAATACCCTTTTAACCATTTTTTATGTTTCGCAACTTTTAAATTATTGCTTGGCAAAATACACATCGTTAAGTATATTACTCCTGCTTTGCTTCTCCTTTGGGAGGTTTATTTGAAAATAAATACATTACCTTGATCTTTGTCTAAGGTACACATGAATCCATGTTTACCCATATCTAGACATTGTGATGGAATAAATTGGTAGCGCAAGATATCAACCAGAAGGTCCTCTTGCGATGTTCCTTTTTCGTTTAGCGGAGGACCGATGGCATAGAGTTCTTCAGTGACTGCTTCAAGACAGGAAGTATACTCCTCAGTAATGATTGATTTAGAAGCGCATGCGCAGTCCATGCCTATATTTCTATCCAGCCAATTTCGCCAACATGTTCTGTAAACAAATTTGTAAACATAATTGATCGGCAGATAAACATCATCAGAATAATATAACATATATGCGATTACTGCAGGCTCAGTATTCAAACGGATTTCGTCTGAACATTGACAGCTCTCACACAGCGCAACATTCAACTGAAAAAGTCATTTCACAATTGGGTATTTAAGTGAGTAGATGAGTCTACAATATCTCTTTTTTATTCGAAAAGAGTGAGGAAATTAGCGATGACGATTTATTCCAATTCCGATCTTTCAAAATTTATGTCAATCGTCAGGAATGAATTGTACAGTAGCCTTCTGAATAATGGTGGAATGGCTAATTAATGGCATACATCATTATGAGACAGAAAGGGAATATGAGCGTACCTTTTTTCTTCAATAGAGGCTGACTGGGAATGACACTGTGCATATAATGAGTTGATAGAATACGCCACCATAGCAATTGTTGAATCTTCATCACAGCAACAACAAAGTCTAAAACATTCTGTGTTAACGCGAAGACATTCCATCATACACGTTTGAGCTGTATCGCAGTTATCAAATGCTTCGCGGCGACTTCTACCATTTATCTTACAAACACCAACTTGTTTTGGCTTAGGCCTATTAAGATTGTCATCAACGATATTCCGAATCACATAAAAAGTTTTAATATCAGCCATGTTCATTTTAGGACGCCACACGTCGATTTGCACATCGGGAAAATATTCATCTGATTTGCCAATCGTGGTATACGCTACTGACACTGCTGCTGATGCAAATACTCCTGTCGTATGCCTAAAGGTTTCGATGATTTCCTGTGAACAGTATTTACATGGAAATATCCACGTGTAAATAAGAACTTCTGGTATCCAATCTGTATTATATTCAAGTGCAAACTCGCTTTTTAAATAAGTTAGATAATGCCGCATTATACTGTGCTCAGAATGTTGCCAGTTTCCGTCGGCCGGGTCACGCTCACCTCCAAGGTTTCTCTGACTAGTAGATTTTAGATTGTAAACGACGTAGTTGCCCACCGTAGCACGATCAGTATTAACAGTGGTTATTATACGTTCTGTTCCATATAGTTTTTGGTTACGTTCACTTGTACGCCAGGCATACATATAATTCTTAGGATAACGAATCCAGGCGTTGCGATTAACGGGGTCCATAAGTAGAAAAACGGAAAACTGAGTATGATGTGGTTTTCTTGAGGTCTTAAATTCAGCGTGGATTTTAGTGTAGAAGTCGTAATAATAGTCTGATGTAGCTGAGAACAAAACGAATATAAGTTAATATAAGTTAATTATCAACAGTGTAAAGCTTGGTTCCAACTTCAACCAGTTTGGATATATACAGACAAATTAATTAATTAAATTTCAGTATATCACCGAGCGGTTTAGAATTTATTCTGTGTCTGTGATTATATAAACACAACAGGCATAGAACATTAATTCCAAACCACTCAAAAATCAACGCTACTAGTGGATTTGGTAGCTGTAAATTTGATAGTTGGATGGGCTGAATTAATATTGAGAAGAAAATATTCCAAATTATCTTCACCATGGGTCCAGATCATGAAGATGTCGTCAATGTATCTAAACCAAACAAGTGGTTTATTAGGGTAATGATATCATCATTAAACCCGCTGATAAAGGTTCTGACACTGTTGCTATGGACATCAAATGTTATGAAGGGAGTCCTTAAGACAGCTAAACAATCCTCTTCATTATCGTAAACTTACAACGGATCCCACCCCGGAAATTGCGGATAAGGTGGCCAAATCTGTTTCTGTAAAAAAACACTCCATCAATCCTAAGAATGGACCTCATTTGGCACAGGTTAATCCAGTTCCAGGCAGATTTTATTTCCTACCTAAAATCCACAAAGCAGGCAATCCTGGTAGACCCATTATTTCGGGCAATGGCACTGCTACAGAGAAATTTTATGAATATGTGGATAATTTACTTAGACCATATGTGACTGATCTCCCTTCATACATTCAGGACTCCACGGACTTTATCCGCAAAATTAACCAAATTCAAAAGTTACCTAATAATTCTGTTCTGGCTACATTAGATGTTTCATCGTTGTATACTAATATCCCTCACGAAGAAGGAGCCGACGCATGTATTTTAAATTACAAACCAATTCCAGGCAAAACGCCTACTAAAGCCCATTTACGAAAACTGGTCATGTTGATTTTAACCAACAACAATTTTATTTTTGGAAATGACCATTACCTTCAAATTCATGGCACAGCGATGGGCACAAAAATGGCGCCATCTTTTGCAAATTTATTTACGGGACAATTTGAGGCCAACTTTCTGTCCCTCCAATCTAATAAACCACTTGGTTTAGATACATTAACGGCATCTTCATGATCTGGACCCAAGGTGAAGATAATTAGGAATCTTTTCTTTTCAATATTAATTCAGCCCACCCAACTATAAATTTACAGCTACCAAATCCACTAGTAGCGTTGATTTTTTCGACACTATAGTGACCATAGAAAATGGTACACTCAAAACTGACCTATTCCGTAAACCCACGGATAAAAATATGTACCTGCTCCCTAGCAGTTGTCATCCCCGACACTGTACTAAAAACATACCGTACAGTCAAGCATTAAGTATCAGACGTATCTGTTCTTCAGATTTAGATTTTCAGAATCGTACCGAAGAACTAACCGGACATCTCCGGAATAGAAATTACAAGAATGAATACATCGAAACTGCTGTAAAGAAAGCAAAAGATATCCCTTGATGTCAAACACTGACGTACAAACCACGTCAGCCAAATTCGACCAGAGTGCCATTGGTCACAACCTATCACCCTAGGTTGCCTCCATTACGGGCTATTATTGAGAAACATATGCCCATTCTACAGTCCACAGAACGTCTCAGGACTGATTTTCCGGAACCACCTGCATTTCGTAGACCTCCCAACCTTCGTGATATATTAGTCAGATCCAAATTTAAGAGTGAAATTAACTCTCATGACAGCCAAAATTTGGGCAGTCACCTTTGCGGCAAATCTTGCAAAACCTGTTCATTGGTTGATTCTACTGAAAAATTTAAGAGTAACCAAACTGGCCGCATTTTTCGGATAAGACAATCAAATAATTGTCTAACCAAAAACGTCATTTATCTCATATACTGTAATATTTGTGGTAAACAGTACGTCGGGGAACCAAAAAACACACTCTGTATGAGAATGACACAACACAGATCAGCTATCAACCTGTAGCCGAACATTTTAATTCAGCTGGTCACTCAATTGCAAATTTTAGAGTTATTGCAATAGACCACGATGTCAAATGGAGCGACAAAACTCGCAAAGACAAAGAAAACCACTGAGAATTACTACTTAAAACCACAAAACCTGTTGAACTTAACATTAGGAGCATACTCCTAGATCGGTAAAATTATTCCACTGACTACCAAAATTTCAATTTCAGTTTCAATATTAACCACCATTTTAGCTGTTTTTTAGTTCCATTCCAAAATTGTTTATATCTCTACCAAGCTACCTTCTTTGTTTTCTACTCTTATTCAGTCTCCACCCACCATTCACCACCCTGTCTCCTTTTGTTGTATTTCTTTTATTCCTGTCCACCACCCAGGCTGTTTTACTTTATCGTTTTGATTTAGCTTTTCGCTTTTTTTGTATCTCCATTGAGATCCAGCCACTGATACCCACAGCATTGTCTTTTTTTCAGTAATTTGTCTTATCCGAAAGCCAGTTTGGTTACTCTTAAATTGTTCAGTAGAATCAACCAATGAACAAGTTTTGCTCGTATATATATATATATTGCAAGTGCAAGTGAGCGTACTTGGACAAAGTAGATAGTATAATTAGCAGAGAAGCGTTGCCCGCGTGAAATGGAATATATATATTTAGGTTTGCTGCAAAAACGCACAACAATAAACAAATGAAATTCAGGTAAACTTACTTACTACTCCAGTTTGGATTTTATGTCCATCCTCTGGTGATTCTAACCTCTCTATTATACGCTTATCTTGTGTTGATAAGTCACTTGCATATTTTATATATTGACCGTGGAATGTAAAATATACACAAACCCTGGGTGAAACCCACTGCCAAGAAAATGCCTTTAAACGTCTTTGAAGTTGAAAAACAACCTCCTCAGAATTTGGTATATATTGTGAATACAACATTATGTCTGGATTATCTATCCTTTGCCAATCTTGGTGCATTTTTTCCATAATAGTATCGCTTAAGAGAGCATCTACCATTGCAGTTGTAAATCCTGTATCAGTTGCTGTTCCAGTATTAACAACGAAGTAATTTCCAATACGGTTATGTGCAGGGGCTGAAAAGGTTGTCGTTGATTTGGGATCGGGATATAAACAGGAGCCATCAGATGTATGATAACAGTACACACGAGTTGTGCTGCTATGATCTGTATCGTGGGTATAGTGGTACAAGTAGCTTATCGGGTAATATAACCATCCACTTCTAGTACTCCCATAGTAGTGGTATCGGTGATTGCGGTCCAGTATCATGATCACCGCAAATTGATGTTTGCCTTCTTTTGCAGAAATTTTAAAGTGTTCAGAAATTTGAAAGTAAAACTCACGATAATCACCTCTTTGATATGGAGATATATAACTGGAAGAGTGCGTTTCCTCTACCAATAAAAAGACAAAAACAAGACACACAAACACACGAAATGGTCCCATTTTTAGCCACTTTCCCAGCAGTTCTAAAAGACAAAACTGAGTTTGACGTTGACAGTGTAAGGACTAAATAAAGTGTGCCAAATAACATGCATATTCCTTTATTTGTATACTGTATGTATGATTGATAATTTAATTTATAACAGGAAACATATCATTTATATCGAGGGTTTACTGAAAATTAGACGAAAGACAGACCTCGATTTACAGAATACTCTATGTTATAAATTTACAAAATATTATTATGACTAGGTTTAATGCGGCGACGTAAAGAGGCAACACAGGTGCAATTTTATAGAATATGATGATTCAAGCTATTGTCTAGTTGAACAATGATTAACGATTAATTATTATCAATGAAATAGATTTTTTTTATTACACAATTGAAATAATCATATATACTATATAGTCTATCAACTCAAAAAAGTATTTCCTTAAAATAATGTTTTTTTTCTTTTCATTTTCTTTCTTTCTTTTTAACTATAGGAATTAATAAATAAAACCTTCTTTTGTTAAAGAAATTAATAATATAGTTTCATGAAGAAAAGGTTTTGTTTTAAAGTATAAGACTGGTTCCAAAAGTTAGGCCCATTGAAATACGAAAGATTATTTAGATACGACAACATAACAAAATAATCTTGATGAAGAAAAGAAAATGATAAAAATAATAAAAAACATAATTAAGTATTGCGCCGGTTTCCATCAACACGTCTATGCTCATTAACACAACAATGCAATGAATGAAATCATGTAGTAAAAAGTCCGAGCAGATGACAACGATTTAAAGGAGTTCAATGAATTGACAGATTTAACGTTTTGGTTCCAGAAGAAATGGAGCTGCAAAAGGTCGTGGTAGGGTGAATATACATCTGTTTGGTGATCGCGAACAGGTAGGTAAATTGGAGATGGATGAAGGTCAGAGCGGTAGTAGACAAAAGCAAGTATTTGAATAACACTCCTGTCAGGAATTGGGAGCCAAAAAATGGGTTTTATGTGTTTTCTGGCTAGTATGATCAATATGAGAGAAGAAATGGCAATGCTAAACAAGTTGTTAAATGCTTTTAGACCGGCAGCCCAAAAACATTTGGTTAGATGAGCTAGGTACCAATATCTGACTATTTAAGTGTGTTGGGGGTCACTTGAAGTCAATGAAAATGGGAGTCTGCTGGGTACCCCCTGCTGCGTCTAGAGCGAGGGGACCCCGAAACGTGCTAAAAAATCGGCCCCGGTTATATGAGAGAGATACCACCTAATTTTACCCCCATGGGATGCCCATTGGCATCCTTATACCAGTATCACTAACGACAGACTTTTTCTCTGCTGCAAGGACCCCCGAGGGAGGGCCTAAAATGGGGTTAGCATAGATGAGTGAGGTACCACTCAAAATTAATGCCCAATGAACAAGTTGTGTTCATACAATACTAAATGGATAACAACAGACTAATTGTCTGCTGCACCGCAAGTGCCAGACACCCTAAAGTTAGACTAGAGACCCCCCTTCCCCCAACTAGCCCAGCTTAGATATTGTAGATACCACCAGCAACCAATGTTATATGATTTAGCACATTGTAAGCAATACCAAATGACCTATTACAGACTATTTGTACACTGCCCTGGCCCTGGCAGACCCCTCTAAAGTTAGACTAGAGACCCCTCTTTCCCCAACTAGCCCAGCTTAGATATTGTAGATACCACCAGCAACCAATGTTATATGTTTTAGCACATTGTAAGAAATGCCAAATGACCTACAGACTATCATGGTGGTAAAATTAGGTGGTATCTCTCTCATCTAATCGATTTTTTAGCACGTTTCGGGGTCCCCTCGGTCTAGACGCAGCAGGGGGTACCCGGCAGACTCCCATTTTCATTGATTTCAAGTGACCCCCAACAGATATTGGTACCTAGCTCATCTAACCAAATGTCTCTGGGCTGCCGGTTTATTTGTTTTTTGTTCATTAAAGTAACTGTTTGATTGAATTAGTATTCGAATGAGTATAAAACCAATTTAAAAAAGTGAGCATAAAAACACTAAATTGTATAAAAAGTAATAGATACATTTTAGACATCCCAATCCGATAGAAAATTAAGTCTGTGCATGTATACTTGCAAATCTTTATTCATCTACTTCTTAAAACTACGTAGGCTATTATCTTACCATGGTACCATCCCCACAAAATGACTGACATCGTACTAAAATGCTTTGTAGGCCTACAAAGCTGAATCGATGTACAATTTACAACCCGTATTGCTCCGGCATCACGAAGCGAAAACCATTTATTATTTTCGGACTTACGAAAATTTCATTTGGTCACTTCATCAATTATAACCACAGTTAATTAATACTCATGGATCTGGTAAATTATCAACAATTGTTAGGCACCTATACAGTAATATCATAGAGTGTGGAATTTAAAGGTAAAAACAAAGATAAATAAAATCAAACTTTAAACAGACCATATTCTTGTTTGTTTGTATTGTACAAAGATAATGATTTCGCCTATAAAAAGATAAACTACAGTGAACATGATTTAACCAAAGACGCTTGATATTCAGACAATGGGGTTCCGGTTGAATATGTTAATGAATATATATATATATATATATATATATATATATATATATATATATATATATATATATATATATATATCATTAAATAGGACACTTTTCAATCCAATGTTTGCTCAGAGTCAATATTCATTATTGTGACATTAAATTGGTATATTCGATAATTAGGGACAATCTACCATTAATCAATTAGGATCGGCATAGTCACCTCCTCCTCTATAGCGTCCACTAAAGATCCCTATTACAGGGTAGATCTTCATTTCAATCGTCTTTAAAGGAGATCTATCGTTCTTCCAGGTGTACCAGTATATGACGTCGTTAGGGTAATACGTACTTCGTGCATGGCTACCGAAGTATTTTCCATTAGGATTTGTATTCCCACACAATCCTCCTGTACTAAACCACCATCCTGCTTTTCTAGTACCAACACAGCTGCTATAACTGAAGTAAAAACAAGCAATTGAAATGATAATAAATTTTATATATTTTTTCTAATTTAAAAAATTAAATAAATCATACGCATTAACAGCATGAAACTTTTCATTATAAACTAAATGTCGTTCGAGGATTTGGAGTCAGTGAAGTCGAAAGAGCCGTGAGTTACAACTCTGGTCACCTCACTTTCTTTTCAATTTATTTTTTATTGGAAGGCAAGCAAGGTAACTATGATCAAGCTACAGCTAACAACAATTAAATTTGTCCTTGTGAATTGTAGCATTACGGCATATGAACCAGAAGACTTTAATGAAATGACTTAAAGTAAAATCGTAAGTGTGCTGTAAATTAATAGAATTAAAAGTACAGTAAGTATATCTTCGATTAGTTACTTTACCTGTAACCAGCATTAAGCCTATCCTTGGTACTGAATGGCTGATCTACGTTTGAGTTGCCATCGAACGTAAGTGGATCTGATTCGCCCATAGAATCACCAGCATCTCCTCCAACAAAATCACCAAGACGAAGACAGTACGGACACTCGTGGCTAAACCAAAGAAATAGTTTAATAATATGCCAGACGGTTTGCTACTATGAATGATCAGACCCTGCTTCACCAACAAATTACTTAACAACATTTTTGTTTCAATAAGCATTCTGTACAATTATGTTCGAGTAAATAGTCCAGACAAGGTCCACTATCTGACTTACTTAGTTCTCTGACACGCAAAGTTACTATGTAGTAGTACGGTAACTATTATTATTTACTTGTTTTAGACAGTATGGTAGTATCCGACAGTTTAGGTAAAGTTGTACATTTTTAAAGAAATGTCCTCCTTTTTTTAAATCGCAACCAATGCATACTGAATTTTAACAGAACCTTGCATTTAAAATGGGCATGTGTCACGTTCGTCAAAATAATTGAATTTAAAATTGAGTTACTGAAAATACAGTTTCTAACCTTTCACTTTCCACCCTGAAACTCTCGTATATAGCATGTGCTGATTTTCCGTTGAAGTCTGTCATATCAATTCGTAGACGATAAGCTTTGGTGTTTGTTAAGGTGTAAATTTTCTTCAAGCCTAACCAAAAATTAGCATCTAGATCACCAAAACCTTCTTCATACTCAACCCAATTCTGAAGATAACAACAAATTATATGATAATAATATTTTATGTAAATCTTCAAATAGGATACTTTAAAGAGGGAAGCTGAGATTAGTGATATCACTGCTTTCCACTGGGGCAATCTACTCATAACATACATCAAGTTAAGTCTAAAGAAAACCTTATTCATCAAACTAATTTAACAATTCCAAATTACTATCTAAACTCTAGCATGTAAAAATAAACATGAAAAGAATAGACCTACCTTGTAGAAATCAACATCATCGTCTTCTCTTCGCTGGATTACTGTCCAACCACCGCCATCTGTATCCATGTCACAGTAAGCTTGGAATCTTGACGAAGACGGGCCTATTTCATATACACCACTGTCTACATCATCATCATTATTTTCAAAGCCTACATAGTCATTATTCGATCGAAAAGCACTACAGTCAAAGGGCTGTTCTTGGGATGTGCCTGTGTCTTGTCCACCTGGATCACCTTTGGTGATAACAAACGGAAACTATAATTAGCATACAGTAAATATACGATTTATCTTCGGTTTTATCAGATGCTAAAATGTTGTTTTGACCATTATGAAAATCTATTAAAATAAGCACAAATTTATAGCACCGCACTTTATCCAAAAATATGTAGATTTATGTAAATTAATTATCATCGGCACCGCCCTAATTTGTATTGTAATTTCTTATTTTGAAAGCAACAATCTGATCATTACTACGCGTCATCATGCTGCTTAAATCTCTTCAATACGTTGTGGTAATTAAGATGTAGTGGTACAGTACTATCATAATCATCATCACTACGCCTTATAAGAACATTACCATATCCATCGAATGTATTGCCAGCAAAAGGCTCAGTATCTACCACGTCATCATCAGTATCACCATCACCATCGTCATCATTATCAAGACCAGCATATACAGCACATCGTACTGACGCTGCCTCGCCTGCTCGGCAGTTTGTTCTTCCAAGTCCACTACTTGGACACGAAAAGATAGAACTCTCAGTTCCTTTGCAACCCAAATCATCTAAAATGTATTTTCCAGATCCTGAACCAAAATGAGATCTTGTCAGAGCTTCTTGTGCAACTTCAAAGTTGAGTTGTCTGCAAGCAACAGTTGCATCCTATGACATTTAAATTAGAGAAACAATTAGCATAATTTCTGAGGACTGTCATTTGTTAAAAGAAGATTCATCTAAGGAAGTGACCGACATCAACGGAAGTTAATCCAAATTAATTTTGACAATTGCCAACGGTTGTGGGAACATTCATTTCTATTTAAGGAAAAACTAGCAGTGCTTTATGACGCGTCGTATATAATGAATAACAGTCATAAAAATAACTCTGTTTATTTTAATTAAACAAAAGTTAAGTTTTATCTACTCTTTACCTTCAAATCGAAGAAATCGTCACAAACAAGAAGCCAATCTCCGTTATCGTTCCTGGCTTCTAGACGTCCCTCATAGTAAGCATTACCGTCGACCAGACGAAGGTTTGAAGTTTCGTACATACTTTCTGTTTTTAAAACGAAACAACTTTTACCTTTATTTAGCTCTTAACTACCGTACTAATATAAACAAGAAATATCTGAATATACACAGTAACAGCATATGTTTGATACTAACTAAGTACTCAATTAAAAACTTAACATTCACTTAAAATATTCATAAATTAATTTTCTATTAGATAAAGAATGTAAAGGGGAATATAATTGTGCATGAAACCAGTAATACAAATTTATATTTAAAGCAAAAACAATATAGGTAATAATAATTGATAGTACCTACAACTGTAAAAGGGAAATTGCCTCAATACAATCAGGGAGAACAACAACATACAACTGATACAACCTACCCTTATAAGTACAATGCCAATCGTAACATCAATTATATTGTATACAATACATTTAAAAAAACATCATAACGGTCTTAAGTGATAAAGTCTTATAGTGATTATTACCATATCATTATTTGTGTAATTTTTAATGTACTTTACATATTGCTACTCGTTCGGGATACACATATTTGAAATGAATATTAAATAAAGAATATACCTGGCTCTTCGTCTAAGGTACACAGGAATCCTTGTTTACCCTTATCTGGGCACTGTGAAGGAATAAATTGGTAGCGCGAAATGCCAAACTGAAAGCTCTCTTCTGTTGTCGCTCCTCTATCATTTAGCGGTGGACCAATGGCACACGATGCAGAATTACATCCCTCAAGACAATATATATACTCCTCCGTAATTGTTGTTTTAGAAGCACATGCGCAGTCCATGCCTATATTTCTATCGAGCCAATTCTGCCAACAGGTTCTGTAAGAATGTTTTAAAACATAAAATAGATAATTACTAAGTGACAGTATTTCCTTAATTCTTCTCCATTTGGGCCTACTACAATTTTCAGTTAGAATTTAGAGGAATTTATCTTTTTCTAACTATTGTTAGCTTTATTTGGCTATAATTATCTATTCATGGGGCTTAATTGTCGTAATCGTCAGCGGTAATTTTCGGGTACAATTTTTCTCTTTTTTAAATTTCCGTAAACTGTTTGTTGTTTATTCATTCACTGTTGTACCGTAATGTTTGTAGAATACCATGTTTATTAGTTTTAGGCTCATTAACATAATATCATTTGTTATGGATTAATCATATCATTTAAAAAAGCGATGCCTACCTTTTTTCTTCAACAGAAGCTGACTGGGAGTGACACTGTGCATATATTGAGTTGATAGAATACGCCACCATTGCAATTGATGAATCTTCATCACAGCAACAACAAAGTCTGAAGCATTCCGTGTAAGCACGAAGACAATGCATCATGCACGTTTGAGTTGTATCACAGTTATCAAATGCTTCTCGGCGAACTCTATTATTTATCTGACAAATACCCGATTTTTTTGGGGATCCAAGATTTTCATCAACTATACCCTTACTCACATAAAACGTCGCAATATCAACATTATTCATTATAGGACGCCATGTGTCGATTTGAACATCGGGTAAATATTTACCAATCGTGGTATATGCTACCGAAACTGCTGCTGATGCCAATACACCTGTCGTAGGCCTAAAGTTATTGATGATTTCCTGTGAACAGTACTTGCATGGAAATATCCACGTGTAAATAAGAACTTCTGGTATCCATGTTGCGCTATACTCACGTGCAAACTCGTTTTTCAAAGCTGTTAAATAATGGCGCATAATACCGTGCTCGGAGTGTTCCCAGTTTCCTGATGAACGGTCATAGCCTTCATAACTTCTCTGATTAGAGGACTTTAGATTGTAAACAACGTAGTTTCCTATCCTTCCAGCGGTTGGATTAGACGTTGAGGATTCTGCGTTTACTAAACTGTCACTACCATAAATTTTTTCGTTACGGTCACCTGTACGCCAGACATACATATACTTCTTTGGGTCACGGATCCACGCGTTGCGAATATCGGGGTTCATGAGCAAAAAAACGGCAAACTGGGTATGACCTGATTTTCGTGAATTCTTAAATTCAGCGTGTATTTTTGTGTAGAAGTTGTAATAATAGTCTGATGTAGCTGAGAATAAGATGAATACCATTTCATTAATATTTTCTAACATAAAATAATAAGTGTATATCTTGCAACAAGCGCAAAAAGAAACACAAAATAAATAAATAAAATCCTTTATCTTTGTTTTTGCTAATTTAAGTTAATTTCAAAGGTTTCAAACATATCAAACATACTCGACCGTAATTCGGAATAATTAACATTTATTTATCTAAAAATACTATATTTAAATATGTAAATTGTGTCAACTGCTTGTTTCACTGCATTTACAAATAGGTTTTCGGGAAAGTCAGAATAAAATTATGCTCTAATCTAAGCATAAAAGAAACGAAATTCAGGTCAACTTACTTACTACTCCAGTTTGGATTTTGTGTCCATATGCTGGTGATTCTAAAGAATCTATTTTACTCTTATCTTGTTGCGTTAAGTCAGCTGTATACTTTATAGATTGACCGTGGAATGTAAAATAAACACACACCCGGGGTGAACGCCATTGCCAAGAAAAGACTTTTAAACGTCTCTGAAGTTGAGTAACGACATCATCAGAGTTAGGTATATATTGTGAATACAACATTATGTCTGGATAATCACCGGTCTGCCAGTCTGCGTGCATCTTTGTCAAAACAGTATCGCTTAAGAGAGCATCAACTATTGCCGTTGAAAATCCCGTGTCAGTTGATGTTCCAGTATTAACCACGAAGTAATTTCCAATACGGTTATGTGCAGGGGCTGAAAACGTTGTCGTTGATTGGGGATCGGGATACAAACAGCCAGCATCAGATGTATCAGAACAGTATACACGATTTGTGCTGTCATGATCTGTATCTTGGGTATAGTGGTACAAGTAACGTACCGGATAATATAACCATCCATCTCTAGTACTCCCATAGTAGTGCTTTCGGTATTTGCTGTTCAGGATCATAATAACCGCAAACTGATTATCTGTCTTTTTTGCAACTTTAAAGTGTTCAGAAATGTGAAAATAGAATTCACGATAATCTTCTCGTTCATATGAGAATATGTAGCTGGACGAATACGTCTCCTCTACTAATAAACAGCCAAAAAGAAGACACACAAACACACGAAATGGTCCCATTGTTAGCCACCTCCTCAGCAGTTCTAAAAGACAAAACTGAGTTTGAAGTCGACAGTGTTAGTGCGAAGTTAATTGTGCCAAAGATTCCTGTACCCTTTTTATACGATCTAATTTATAACAGGAAATCTATAATTGATATCGAGGGTTACTGGAAATTAGCCGAAAGACAGACCTCGATTCACAGAATAGTCTGTGTTATGAAAGCAAATAGGTATGGAAAGAATTTGAATTAATATCCTGTTTGTATTTTGAAAATTTTTATAAACATTAACAATTCTCTCTTTGTATAATTTAAGAAGTCCGATTCAAATATTGTCGAACTGTCAACACACAGAATTTAATTTTAAGAAGAGGTTAATTCAATTAATGATCTCGTGGAACGATCAACAAGAAATTAAGTTAATTTATGTTTTCTTTTTAAATTTAATTATATTTTCTACAGTAAATTAGAAAATTATATCGTTCTAAGTTCTATCGCCAAATTGATCATTTATTTCATACTTATACACTTCTTTCTTTATTGTTTAGTTATACAGTGGCATATTGTGTATGCTATGAGAGAATTGTTTCAAAAATAAAATATTGACTTGAATACAAATACCGTACATTAGTTCTTCTTCTAATAATAACAACACAACAAATAAATTGACCAATTACAATCGAAATATTAATATACATCTACATTTGATTAATTAAGTTAATTTTAAGTAATGTTTAATAAGAGTAAAACTGAAAGGTCCTTACCTGTGGAACGACGAATGAGAGATGAAATCCGACAAATCAGCAAAAGTTACTTGAGAAATTCCATTATAAAATAGGGTAACTTTTTAAATAGACGTCTCATGGCAGACAAAAGTGTATTGTAAGTACTAAGTACTAAACATAATAATTATGAAAACACAATAGTAAAATATGTTAAATAGTGGGAAAATGTTAATAAAAGAGTTAATTGTTCGATATAAAATAGTACTTATTTAAAATATTGGAATAGTCTAATTATGTTTTGGTTGACTGCCCTGGTTGAACTGTGTTAAATTGTTTATCTCATTGCTGCTGCATGAATTCATTTATCACGTTTTGTTTATTACATACTGAGATAATTAAACAAATAAATAACTTCAAAGACTACCTACAGATGGCTAGTTCGAAAATAAAAGTTACCAAGGTAAAATAAGATTGGCCTAAAGGCATACTGTAATAGTATACTGTCCTTGTTCTAGGCCTAATCATGGCGAACAATTTATTTCTCCGTGTTCTAATGTCAAATAGTCCCGGTTAAAGTTTGACAATCCAGAAATGTTTTGACGTGTCACCTACCCTTCAATATTGAAATAGTAATATGATTTTTTTTATAAAGTATTGTTTCATTTATTATTACGGTAAAAGAACTGAAAATAATGCTAATAATCATAAATGATTTATAATATATTGATAACAACATAATAATATATTTACAATTTTGTCTAGATATTAATTTAAGCCAATCTCATTCATTTCACCACTCAAATAAGATAACACACAAGAATATTATGTTATGAAAATCTGAAGTAATACTATTACTATAGGTAATTGAGTCCCGTATGACTTCATCCTTAAGGCCATAAGTACAACAGGACGTGATATTTTAAATTAAATTAGATTGAACGATAAGTGACTGTTCTATTCAATAGTCTAATGATATACCATTATTTACTAAAAGAGTAAATTCTAAGAAACAAAATATTTAATTAGAATTGAGAGTTATAAAAAAAAAACTGTTTCTGTATGATGAGGTAGCAACCCTGTTTAAAGGACTAACATAGGACTATGTGAGCATTAGTGTAACCAGAGGAAACCTACTCATTAAATCATAAATGAAATCTAAGTTGTAAGCATTGGAAGGAAGAAAGAGTATACATTATAGCGGTGCGTATTTTTCTCTATAGTTCACTATGTCGGTCGGTCGGTCGGTCTGGTATCACTATGCGTTTTAGCACGCGACTTATGGCTGTTGGCCTTGTTGTAAGTAGGTCTAACTAATTGTATTTCTTCATTTTAGATTAATTGGAAAAATTTAAAGTTCATTTCATTTTCATTTTTTTAAAAATTTATTATATTCAAAAATGTCCTGGGACTCCAAAAGCAACAAAGTCACCACAACATGATATGTCCGGGGCTCCAGAAGAACTTGACATAGAATTGTTTATCAATATAAAATATACATTCAAAAACATACACAATATTGGTAAAATAAAACACACATTGTGATAATGATATATATAGAGAGAAAAATAAGTGCACAACCTCTAGCACATTGTTTGATCTCTGCTTTGCAACTTTTATTAAACACCGATATTTACAATCTTAATTTACTCAATTATTTTCAATATTAGGTTTCGTTTAAGTGTTTAGTTATAGTTACATTCCTTGATTCTGAAAAACAACAGCACAGATACTAGTTTAAAAAGTTGAAGCAAAAATTTAAGCTTTCTTTTCATCTCAGGAATGGCATTTCATCTATTAACACTTAAAGTTTGAAAACCTAATACAGTACTATGATTTAACCGTAATTTGTATAGTCGCCAGTCGTTTGTCCTGTAAAGATTCCTGTTACAGGGTAGATTTTCATTTCAATCGTTTTTAAAGGAGATCTATCATTTTTCCATGTGTACCAGTAGATGACGTCATTGGGGTAATACGTACTTCGTGCATAACCACTGAAATATTTTCCATTAGATTTGTATTCCCACACAATCCACCTTTACTGAACCACCATCCTGCTTTTCTAGTGCTCACACAGCTGTTATAACTACAACCAGATAAAACCAATAAAATAAAATAAGTCTAATTAGAAAATTTATTTAGTTTTATGGTGAGTGACAACGTTTGACACTATTTGTAGTGAAGCTGTAACTTGGTTGGTTAACATGCTTGCCTTCCAATCCCAATATCCAGGGTAGGGTTCAGACTACCAGAATGGCAACAATCTATTTCATTTGTGTATTTATTTGGAACAGACACAAAGTAAATGTAATATTTTTAGAGCAAAATTATGCAATAGCAATCAATGCATTTAAAGATATTTTGTCCCCCAAAAACATGAAAAATGAAGATTAATTAAATCAGACTTTGAATAGGTTATTTAGTAGTTTTGATAAATTAAATCACTTCCGTATAAAAAACAAACAATGTTTTCACTTATAAAATGACATAATAAATGGTTAAATTCACCCAAAACTCCATTGGCTGGCAGCCAATTTTGCCTAAAATTACAGTTTTTTCAGGTAAATAAATTTTGTTTAGATCCAATTTTTTGCCAAAGTGAATAACTATTATGTGACATTAAAATGGCACATTCAACAACAAAAAATGTAAACATTTTTTAGGGGGACAATACAACTGACTGATTTTTTTTTATTAATACTATAGCATACACTCGCTTTTCTCGTTGTCTTGTGTACACTTGAGCCTCAGGAAATTAGTACATCGATAGGTATAAAGGAATGAGTATGAGTAATACCTACCTCACGCATTTCTTACAAACTAACACATTAGGCCTAACTGTTAATTTAGAATAGGTAAGCGATTCTTACCGCCATAAATGCATAGTAATCATAGTAATGATGCATATCATGCAACAGCCCTGATGTTTTATGATAATGTATTGTACATATATTCAATTTAAGCTTTTTCGTTTTTTTTTTCGTAATTTTTTTGTATATTTTTTGCGTTCTGTTAAACTACTGTCATACATTGCATAATTTGCATGTGTCACTGGCTCCAACTTTGGCCAAAAGTGCGAGTCAGCGTTGGCTCCAATGAACCGCATGCCTAGCTGGCTTGCAGTTTGTCAATACCCGTAACGTGTCATAAGAGCATGTCGTGGGTGCAGAAGTGTACTTTTAATCCCAACCCCCTCCTCCTCTGTCGCGATGTAAAAGTAGGTCCCTAGTTTAAAACCTTCTCATACAATGACGGTCATAATCGCAACCACCTCCTAGGGGACAGTTCGAATGTAGTTTAAAAGGTTCCCAGTAGGTCTACAATTTCTTTGATACCCAATATGTATGGATGAATGCGGTACTTGGAGGAAACATTCAAATGTACAGTAGTATCATCTATCAATCGTCAGATGCGAAGAATAGAAAAACAAATGAAAATTATAGATAGTTTGTTATGTAAATAGTTTTCTTCTTTATTCAAAAGAACAGAAATAGCAGAAATGATGACAAATTCATGTGAATAATTATGACAAAAGCTTATGAAAGTATAGGGGCGCTAAAGTAAAGCACGGGAAAAGATTTAAAAAAAAAGGTTGTTTAATATAGTTGAGAGAGATTATTGACAGAGTTAAGTTCCGTTATATTTTGGGAATAGGTCGGCTTGCCTGTAGTTCATTAACATAGAAAATAATGCATTATTCAATATATCTGCCTCAGCAGGCCACCTAAAATTAAAATTGCTTTACGATTTGAATTATTTTTTTCTGGTGGAACTAGCCTTAAAGCCCTCTGGGCTTAGTTATGTTTCTCCAGCATAAGTGCATTATAATTTAAAAAAAAAACACTGTAGTGTTATTTCACAATGATGTATCTTATGAAAATAAATTGAATTGAATTGAATTGAATTCCTTGAATCTAAACATTACTGATAACATATATAACAGTTTGATTGTAGAAGAATTATAATATAAATTAACACAGAGAGGCCTATTTAGCTTAAATGCTGATAATTTATTTAAAATACTATATAGTTTTATCGGGGATGTGTCTCCCTGGTTCAATCTTAACGGCCATAGTCTCCGGTTGTTCTTCCACCAAAGATTCCTGCTACAGGGTAGATCTTCATTTCAATCGTTTTTAAAGGAGATCTATCATTCTTCCATGTGTACCAGTAGATGACGTCATTAGGGTAATACGTACTTCGCGCATGGCCACCGAAGTATTTTCCATTAGGATTTGTATTCCCACACAATCCACCTTTACTGAACCACCATCCAGCTTTTCTGGTACTCACACAACTCCTATAACTAATACAGTACAAGATAAAGAAAACAATTGGTATTATTTTACGCCGTATTGTGTGCGACAGCATAATTTCGCAATGTATTATTATGTTCATCATTAAAATATTTAAGAAATCTGTTGTAAATAAAATGTATTAATTGATGGAATTAATTCTGGAAGTTACGTCACCTGTTACCAGCGTTAAGCCTATCCTTGGTACTGAATGGCTGATCTACGTTTGAGTTGCCATCAAACGTAAATGAATTTGAATCTCCCATTGAATCACCAGCATCTCCTCCTTCAAAATCTCCTAGACGAAGGCAGTATGGACATTCATGACTGAAAATAATCCAATATATATATATATATATAATAAAGCTGTTGACAACTATTATTAGATAAAAGGGTGCTATTGAAAAAAGAAGTTATGCATATCTTTGACAAATATAATATTGACAGTGACAATGACAATATACGACCATTTCAAAGGTTTAGAAAATTTAGATGCAGTATAATCTACAGTATTATTGTTTAACCTTGAGCTTTCGATCCTGAAACTGCTATATTGAGCATGCGCCGATTTTCCGTTGAAGTCTGTCATATCAATTCGTAGACGATATTCTTTGTTGTTTGTTAAGACGTAAATTTTCTTCAAGCCTAACCAAAAATTAGCATCTAGATCACCAAAACCTTCTTCATACTCAACCCAATTCTGTTCAAAAGTATACATGCAAGATGAAAATGTTGAAAAAACATAGGATTAGTCATTTAGAATATCCAAACATTCTCCAATACAGTTTATGGATTAGGGTTTGTAGTCGAGACATAATTCCTAAAATATTTATTTCAAGTTTCAAGTAAAGTGTTTAAGTTCTTGCAAGAAACAAAGTATTTAAAAAATGACAAAAAGACATTTTTACATACGTTTATAAACCTAGGGTCAGTCGGATAAAAAAGCCTGCCAAATGAATTCCTCAATTCACAAAATTTCATTTTACCATTTACCTTGTAAAAATCAACATCGTCGTCTTCTCTTCGCTGGATTACTGTCCAACCACCGCCATCTGTATCCATGTCACAATAAGCTCTAAATCTTGACGATGGACCTATTTCATATACACCACTGTATACATCATCATTGGTATCATCATTATTACCATCACCGTCTACATAGTCAATACTCGTGGATCGAAAAGCACTACAGTCAATGGCTTGTTCCTGGGATGTACCTGTGTCTTGGTCATCTATGTCACCTTTAAATAACATTTATATAAATTATGTATGTTAATCCAATGATGGTTATGTGTATATATTTTTATTTATCCGAATCTTATCATAGGCAACGTACTCACTATTAAATGTGTTTTTTTCGTGTTCTATGCTCACAATACAGTATACATTTATTATTATTTTCATACATAGAGTATACATACAGTAACATTTTTAATTTACTTTTATAGTTTAATTGTAATATTTAAATAATAAATGCTGATAAAATACCGTAATCAGGTTCGAATTCTTCTTCTACGTCATCATCAGTATCACCATCACCATCATCATCATTATCAAGACCAGCATAAACAGCACATCGTACTGACGCTGCCTCGCCTTCTCGGCAGTTTGTTCTTCCTAGTCCACTACTCGGACACGAAAAGATAGAACTCTCAGTTCCTCTGCAACCCAAATCATCTAAAATGTATCTTCCAGATCCTGAACCAAAATGAGATCTTGTCAGAGCTTCTTGTGCAACTTCAAAGTTAAGTTGTCTGCAAGCAACTGTTGCATCCTATGAAATATGAATCAATGATACATTTTTATTTATCCTTTTTCATTTATTCAAATCATATTTAGTATTCTCTCTTTGACGAACGATAACTAAATTCTAACTCATAAAATAAGTTTCAAAAGTGGTTGTAAAACCACGCTGTAATTAAGAAACACATTTTCAGATTTGTGTTTACCTTCAAATCAAAGTAATCGTCACACACAAGAAGCCAATCTCCATTTTCGTTCCTGGCTTCTAGACGTCCCTCATAGTAAGCATTACCGTCGACCAGACGAAGATCTAATGTTTCGTACATACTTTCTGTTTGTTGAACAAACGATAAATAATATTTATTTCATTTTTCTCTCTTAGCTCTATATAATCTTTTTATCTTCTCTCTATTGTTTAATACACTAATTGTTTACCTTTTATCTCTTCTTTATTGAGTGTACACATGAATCCATGTTTACCCATGTCTGGACATTGTGATGGAATAAATTGGTAGCGCAAGATATCAACCAGAACGCCCTCTTGCGATGTTCCTTTTTCATTTAGTGGAGGACCGATGGCATAGAGTTCTTCAGTGACTGCTTCAAGACAGGAAGTATACTCCTCAGTAATTATTGATTTTGAAGCACATGCGCAGTCCATGCCTATATTTCTATCAAGCCAATTTCGCCAACATGTTCTGTAAAGAAAATACACTGATATTGTGTTGAATTCAATTCTTGTCATTATTATTATTATTATCAGTGGTAAGCCAATGGAATGAACTCTACCTTGATTGATAAATTATTAGTCCTTAAACACAGTACGATATATAATATTTGAGTCTTGACTGGACGGGGTAGGCCTTTCCTCACTGAATATGCATTGAAAATCAAGCTTTTTTTTTTCAATAAATTTTGTTAATATTTTATTTTACCTAAGGACTAGAGTGTTGTTTATTTATAAATTTGATTATACAATTTTTTTCCAATTACTTTTATGTTTTATGTGGTATTATAATATAACTATAACATCAGTCTCACAGTATAGTCAACTGGATAGATTGAAAATAGTCTAAAGCAAACTAACCTTTTTTCTTCGATAGAAGCTGACTGGGAGTGGCACTGTGCATATAATGAGTTGATAGAATACGCCACCATTGCAGTTGTTGAATCTTCTTCACAGCAACAACAAAGTCTGAAACATTCTGTGTTAACACGAAGACATTCCATCATACACGTTTGAGCTGTATCGCAGTTATCAAATGCTTCTCGACGATATCTATTGCTGTTCAACTTACAAACACCAGATTTCTTGGGCGAATCGAGATTTTCATCAACGATACCTCTGCTTACATAGAACGTTAAGATGTTGTAATCGTTCATTTCAGGCCGCCAAACATCAATTTGCACATCAGGTAGAAATTTACCAATCGTTGTATAAGCTACTGAAACCGGTGCTGTTGAAAATACACCTGTAGTAGGCCTAAAGTTATTGATGATTTCCTGTGAACAGTACTTACATGGAAATATCCACGTGTAAATAAGGACTTCTGGTATCCAAGTTGAGCTATATGCGTCGGCAAACTCGTCAGTTAAAGTAGATAAAAAATGGCGCATTACGCCATGCTCGGAATGTTCCCAGTTCCCATTAGAATAGTCATAACCGCCAATATCTCTCTGATCTTCACTTTTAAGATTGTATACGACATAATTTCCCATTCTGTTACTTTTTGGACTGGAAGTTGTTTCATCAGCCAGTGATATATGCTCAGTTCCATATACTCTATCAGTACCTTCATTAGATCTGTAATAATACATATAGTATTCTGGAGAACGAATCCAATGGTTGCGATTTAGGGGATCCATTAAAAGAAACACTGTAAATTGGGCGCGATTTGGTTTTCTTGATGTCTTAAAATGTTCATGGATTTTGGCATAGAAGTCGTAATAATAGTCTTGTGTAGCTAAGCATTTGAAAAAGAAGAAATCAAAGTTAATCCCAACTACATGATAACATTTTAATTTAGGTACCGACATAATTTCAAATTATTATTGAAATCGAATAATAGAACCTGTACTAATAAAGTACTGAAAAGGCTAATCTGTAAGCTTATAAACAATAATGAGATAATTATATATTAGTGTATGATAGTGACATTGATTTATTCGTGGTTAAATACGGAATTGGCAATATTCAGTGTTGTATTCAAATCAAATATTTCAAAACTCAGAGTCACTTTAACTTTACAGTATGATTGACAGTTGAAATAAATTCAATAACATTTGGTAATTTGTTTTTCCTTCCATGCAGTGTGACTCTGATGCTCATTTGTATTTTCAATGATATAATTATAAGAACACGACTTTTACAAGGTCTGCTTAAAAGCTTTAGGTTCAGGCCTATAGAACTTGCCTCACTGTTTGCAGTGTATTTACAACAAGGCATAAGTTGCAAATACAAAATATTCAAATATTAAAAGCTTACATTATAGCTAAAGCATGATAAACGAAAGTATATATAATAATGCAAATCTTTAATGTATACTTACTCAAAACTCCAGTTTGTATGTGCTGATATCTTGCAGGATTTTGCAGTCGGCCTTCCCTTTTCGTATCAGATACTGTCATTAGGTAAGCACTTTGAATTACATTTCTATGTACAGTAAAATATACACAGACTCTACTTGATCTCCAGTTCCAAGACCAATTCTTTAAATAGTTTTGCATACGGCTCACTAAATTATCAGTAGAAGGAAAGTGGTGGGTATATACCATTATGTCTGCGTCACCAGTAGCAAATTCGCTCTGCATAAGTTTTTGAAATTTTTGATCGAACAACGTGTCTACCATGTTATTTGTTAAGGTGTTTGTTTGTGATGTTCCAGTGTTTACTACAAAGTAATTACCAACACTTGCTTCTGACGGAGCTGACGATTCTACCGATATCGGATCCGGATAATAGCATTCTTTTGTATAGGTTTCGAGACAGTATTGCCGGCTTGTTATTGTTCTATCATTAGGGTCGGTGTAATGGTATAAGTGATGAAACGGCAAATCAAGCCAACCTTCTCCCGCGCTTCCTTTATAATTATAACGATCATTTCTGTTAAGAAGCATAATAACTGCAAATTGAGTTTTACCGCTCTTGGCTGCTCCACTAAAATGTGAGTATATTTTGTAAAAGAATTCACGGTAATCTTTTTCTTCATTTCGACTTATAAATTGAGCTGAATACGCTCTGTCCACAATTGTACAGACGATGAACACACCAACTAATGATGAAAACTTCATATTGAAATCAGTACTATCAATGTACCATAACAAAAGATGTACGGTCGGTATAAGAGTAGAAACGTGTTGTAACTATTGAAGGAAAATAAGAACTGTTTACTTCTCAGTGATTCGTATTTTGATGTATCACTTCATGTAATTGAATTAGGCTAAGCTGCAGGAAGTTTTGACCATTGATTGACAAATAACGTGCGAGGACGAGAGCACAAAACGTGCACATTTCAGAAACATATGATGTATAGTATAAAAGCCAGTATTTATGTTGCCAAAAAGTTCATATCAATTTATTGGCACAGCAACAGCGTAAATAAAAACATTTTTGGGCAAACATTATGTAATATATTCCTTTTAAACTTAGGAAGAAGTAGGTAGTAGTTCCTTAGATTATTGGTTATGACCTATTGTTAAACATAATACTAAGCTTACATTCTGTAGAGGACCACAGCAGAAACTTATGAGAATTTTGTGTATTATGTAGTTCTTCATTAATAATACAGCTATATAATTACTCGATATTCTAAAAGTTCAGTCCGAATTCTGTGAATTGAGCTTATTTTTCAAATTCCCTATTTGCATGTAACCCTTGATTTAAGGCATGTCTTCCTGTTTCAAATTAAATTACTAGAAACAAATCAGTAACTTCTGCGTTTGAAGGCTGTGATTGTTATTCCTACACACGCAGATTAAGAGTGACATATCGTGAAGACACTTTTATTGAATAAGTATATTTTGTTGATATTGTAGTTTGTATAGGCCTACCTACTTTAGAAAAATCAGGTAGCTATAATCAGGTCATATAAGCATGTAATCACATCGTCCAAATCAACCGCACGTCGCCGTCCTTGGTCTGACTTTTTTCTCTTACCAACATATGTAATAAATTCAGGCTAGATATTCGAAGTTGAATAAATATATCTATGTTAAATCAAATTTAGACAATTTACATCAGAAAAGAAATAGTCAAACAAATCGGTTCATCGGGTTGCCCTTGATTCGAGCTATCGAGAAGAAAATGGTATATCCGAGTGTAGCCGAAGAGTTACTGTCAGAAATTATGTTCGGAAAATCAAACCAGCTGTAATTCGTCACTGTTTCTAACGACTGGATCAAGAGTCCATCATTTCAAACAATGACCGACATACCAACCACAAAATTTCAATGGTGCTGGGTGCATGATCATCGTTAAGGTACAGTACAGTACTGTAAGTTACCTTGGCTTTTATTATTAATCATATATCGAAATTGAATTGAAACCATTTATTACACACAATATTTCTTGAAATATATTTTTATCGGCGTACAAAGAAAGCGTCCGTAGTATAGCTGGATGATTAGGATAATAACTCCTAACGTATTATTTAGTAGTCAAACACAGGTGCATTTGATTTCTCTCAATGACGTCATCTACTGTTTTTCAATCTCCATTTAATCTGCCGGAACATTTACAAGAATGTGTGATGTATTCAACATTCATATAAAGAGCTCGATTACATTATAATAAGAGACAAAAAACAAATAGATCATAAATTTGCGATACTTTTATATCTTCAATGAACTGACACAGGTTCACATGTTTTCAGCTAACAACACACAGAACACTCTATCTCATTAAAATGCTTATTTATCAATAATATATTATTATTAATTCACAATGAGTACATTTTTACATTTATATTTCCACCATGGTGCTAGCCATAATTTATCATCATTCTATATAATGTTAAATATGTTTTAAACTATATGTTGCTGAAACATATTCAGTATCACCTATTTGAGTCGAAAATTTACGTTTTCAAACTAAATTACAATGGCCCTCTAACATAGAAATACAAATATATAGATACACGTTAGGCAAATATAACTCTAAGTAGGCCTACGTTATCGAATACCATGTTTCTTCTCTTTTACGTACTATATTGTGCCAATGAACTTGCAGAAATAGTTAAATCATTCTAGATTTTCTTTCTAATTCTGAGAGTAAATCTCATGTTCCAAAAGTTTCTTTTTGAACTAAAACATTCACGCCATAATAAAAATAATCTATAGTGTTATTGTAATTAACACCGAATTGTAACGTTTAAGAGGGTTTACAAATTTAATATTAAGATGCCCCCAGATTTTTAAGATATAAAACTTTCAGTGACGACTCACTAGAGGCACAGTATATACATTTGTTTATAATATCCTTCGACATACCTAACCCATCCAAGTCAACATTTACCACCTAATTATCGAAAGTTTTCCATCTAACTCAAAATGATTTTGTATAAAATATGAAACGCTCTTATTATTTTCAATGACTTTATTTCGAAGCCAATTCCGTACATACATGTTTTAAGTCAATTCCTACGTCACTAATACATTCAAATGCACATTTCTTTTGCTGCTGTTTGCATTTACCAGCACAGTAAAAATCTTGTGATAAGACGCATGCCTTGGAGCAGTCTACGAACTCTAGGTTACAGAATCCGCTGTAGCAATCTACAAAGTCAAACAAGTTATATAGTTACGTAGACATACACACTTTGAACAGTGACTATGAATGTACAGAAAACATAAACAGAACTGTTTTGAATAACAATTAAAACTAAACACTTAACAGAACGATCATGATGTAATTGTGATCATTTTCTTGATCGAATTGAGATAATGATAACTAAGTATGCCTGTGTAGAAGATGTAAACGATGTTATTGATAATATTTGTGAAAATTACACATCAGGCCATATGATATATCGATTTTCTTAATGAATTGTACTAAATAATTATCATGTTTTCATTGAATTAACTTCTGAAATTGCAATCATTATTGATGTCATTTGCATGAATAGGTCTATTATTGCTATCATCTAGATTTAATTGAAGTGAAATAACGTTTTAGTCTCAACGATTATAGACAACGTCATATATAAGTCTCCATCCTCAGATGAGAGCGCGTCGTCTTGTACTAATTAGTCAGTACAAATTATTTATTTTTAAACATTCTTACGTAATTTTACTCTCTATGGACCAGAGATTCCGAAATTAAAGATTGAATGACTGAATGAATAAATGAACTTCTAATCCCTTTATGATCAATCATGCTATTCAATAAATCGTAAATAAATAGCTAAAAATTCTTACCAAAAATGTTTTCTACATCCTGTAGTTTAACTGCAAACATGTCATTTCCTTTGGAATTAAACATTGAAATAATATTTGTGTTACTTTATAACAAAATAAAGTAAAAACAGCTACTACATAATGATCCATTCACATGGAATCATTGTAGTGTCTTTGTATCCACATAATGAAGTGCGCCGTAAACGACGTGAAGTAAGCCAAAGTTGTCGTTGAGGGCGTGATTGAAATGGTAATTATAATAAATATAATGAAAGTTGAAAATAAGCAGCTAGTTATTGTCATTTTTGTCAATATATCTTTAATACACATAATTGTTTTTTTTTATTAATAAAACCGAGATAATTACAAGCTATACGTATGACCAATTTGTTATTCGGTTGACCGGAGTACGCCGTTCCGGCCACTTCTAGCCAAGTTTCAGAACATATTGTTTGGAGTATACTATTGTGTGCATGCTATATTATCTTCTTTTTTTTTCAATTTCGCCACAATAACGCAATATACTTATACGTGTAATAATTCAATTTTAAAAAGTCTATTTAATTTTTATTTCTATTTTCGCTTATTCTTTCAGATTGAATTCGTAATTATTGTAGAATTAGAACCTACCTGATGATGAACTTGCTTTCTTGTTAACCCAGAAAACTGTAAAAGTGTTACAAACTTATATTTAATTAATAACTTCTTTGTTTTATATAATTATTTAGGTTGGAATATACCGAGAAATTTATGCAGACTCTGTATGTTTACAATAAATTAACATATCAATAGATACAACGCAGACGTGAATTACCGACAAAGTGGCTGTAAGAACCCATTATTTATTTATCAAACCTTTGTTTTCTGTATTTTCTTTCCATTATTATAATGTAATAATATTAACATTTATGTATATCAAAAAATAACTGATTTAATAAATATTATTTTAATGTATGTGCAATATTTGTATACAGTACTATGAAAAAATTTTGTTTATGTACTGCCTTAAATTGATAACTTGATCTATATTATTTTATTGTATTATATAATAATGAATTATTGTAAATCAAAATATATGCATACATTAACGAATTATAGTAATTTAATCATGAATATATTATACCTCTTTTTAAAGGTGATTCGTCTGAATTTCCATACGGTACGGATGTTACTGTAACAAAACAATTTTTATTTAGTTAAACATTAATAATTTTAATTAATAAAAGTAATTTTCAACCATCCAGTTATACCTATTTTTTTGATATCTGCTAATGTGATAATATTTTCAATTAACAAAACAAAATTATAACAAAAAAATGGTATAACTATTCAAAAAGAGTAGGGGATCGCCTCCCGGTGCGCTGACTGGCCAGGCACTGCACTACTGGTAGGTTCATAAAGGGCCTAAATCCAATATTCCCAGTTTCCAATATTGGATTTATAAAACCAAATTATAACTCATGTACCTGTTTGAAATGCTATGGCAATAAGTACGCAGCATGAAAAGACATTTCCTACATTAAAAGGCATCTGTAAAAAAAAGAAATAATAATAATAAATTGTAAAGTAAAGTCAAATATCATTCATCTTCCCTCTGCATAGAACTTGATTCTTTCACTTTAATACATTCGATGTATTTTCACCGAAACTTTTTTTTTATCAGATCTTGAATGCACAGTGTTACCATAATAATTTATAATAATACGCAAATATGTCTATTCTAATCGCAAGCTTTCAACAATAGACTTTATTTTCATTCATTCGTGCTTACGTATAACTTAACAAAAATAATAACAAGGCCAACAGCCATAAGTCGCGTGCTGAAACGCATAGTGATACCGGACCGACCGACAGACCGACAGACCGACCGACCGACATAGTGAACTATAGAGTCGCGTCCACGCGACTAAAAATCTACCTGACAAAACACAGTAAAATTAAAATTTCTTACAATGGCGCAACGTAAGTTGACCGATCAAACTGCTCTTTTATTGGTCAAATTACGTTGCGTTACTTGTAACGTTTTTGTGTCGCTTCCTTGAACTAAGCTTTACAGTTAATAACAGCGAAGACAAATCGAATATTGTAGAAAAACCTACTTGTTCTTATACAACGTAAGCGTTATACCATATCATCTAATGTTTATATTATTAAATAGATTGAATATTTATTTACTTGCTCTTACAATAGAAATTCCGATTTCTAGTAAATATAGACCTAAATTTAGAATCAATAAATACATTCATACATTATTCTGCTAGAAACTTTGCAAATACATTCTTTTAAAGGGTATGCGCACAAAAAAAATTGTGCAATGTATATTTTCAATTACTGTTTGCACATATTTTATTTTCTTTTTTATCGTAAACATTGGTCTATAGTAATTTGTAAATTATTCTGAAGCTCCAGTTTGTAAGCAATAACACAATTAAAGTATCTACATATTAGTAATTATTTTAAAAGTACCATATTTTTTCGCGTCTACCACATAACAAACGAAGACACATTTCTTGTATCAATGAAAGTTAATACCATATAGTCTTCATGTTTAAAGGAAGCCGTCATACAATTATACTAAATTAATTTCAACCTACAGCTATCAATTCATTAGGATAGACTAGTGTTCCGTGAATAGTACTGGGCGCTTACGTTTCGAATATTAGCACTAAGTAAAATAGCAATTATAGTAGGAACAAAACGAGGTTGAAGTTTTCGATAGCTATTCCATATTATATGTAAATAAATTGTATTTGTTAGAAGCGTATTGCTAAAAAAACAATTGTTACTTGGAAAACTACTTTATTTATTAAGTCGATAAACTGCTATATATTTCACTTAGATCAAGGAGTTATTATAATAACTCCTTGCTTAGATATAAAACTGCGTATATTTTGAATTATTGGGAACTCTCATTATCTTCCTCTGTTTTTTTCCTCAAATAGGTAGACCTTATATTTTAATTTTATTTTTTAACTATTTTGTACTTAAGTTCAAATTCTAATTATTATTGTCTCTTAAATTAGTTAACAAGGCTATATACATGGCTGCAGTCGCGTGCTCAAGTTAGTGTTTACCGACCAACCGACCGACCAACAGACCGACATAGTGAGCTGTAGAGTCGCGTTGCTATTGTTTTGTTGTGAATGTGTACACCGAATCCTCATTTTGTACACGGAGAATGATACATATAATTTCATTGTTTAGTGTTTTGTGTTTTTTATTAGAAAATAGATAATATAATAATTATTATGCTGCGTCTAAATTAAGATTATTGATGTAACATATAACATTAGTACAAAAACTATACATAAATTAATGTAAGTCTTTGATTGATATTTAAAATGTTGATCTTTTTACCATCATTCAATATCAACCCTGCTTATGGGCCTTTGGTAATACGCCATAGTCTAGCGCAAACGATTAAACATGTTAATAATTAAATTATCTAGTTAATTAATATATTCATAAAGATGTAGGCGTAAGAGCAAAATTTATGACTACTTGCTGATATAGTAATGGTAAAGTACATTGCTTGCATGTTTGTTCCTCGGCTGCTACACATCGAGATATTGGAACCTTACAAAACGCATCATTTAATTGTGAAACCAAAGAAGAACGTTCCAGTTGACTATATTTCTTTAAATTACGGATTGGTTTTATCAGGTAAATATTTTTTCCGGTCAAAATTTTGGTCGAAGTAAATAACTAATTTGACAGAAAAACTGACCCAAAACCCGAAAAAGGGGTTTAATTCTTTATTTCAGAGGGACAATATATCTTGGAATAAAATGAAATTTAATTACAGAATTATCAATTGTGGCTTCCAAGTGAGTATATTCTAATTAGAAATAATAAGTGGGCGATGGTTTGTTTAACTGAATATTTACTTGTTGCTATCAAAGTTATTATATGATATAGACTTGTTGACGGAAATACAATTTAATTACACTAGTTTTGGCACCAACGAAGATGCATACGTACCACGCAATTACAAATTTAATTTATCAGTGTATTTGATAGACATACAATACACGGATTGATTAATAAATAATTACATTATCGGGATAAATCTTGTCCTCTTTATTTGATTTAAACTTATGAAATTAGAATCTTTGATATAAAAAAAAGAAAGAAAATGTTCGTGATCCTTTAAATTTGCATAAATCTGAGTTTCAGATTAAATACTTAATTAATTTGAAATACAGTTTAAAAATAATAGAATGGTATTAGGTCTTAATATTATATTTTTAGAATGTAAATTCATTTTTATGTAAGTATGGTAATCGATTTTATCTTTAATCGAATTTTAAAATTCGGAAAGAGTTTCGTTCTAAGTCTTTCTAATTCAAATTCGGTGTTTGATGATAAAAGAGAAATCAAGGTTTCTTTTTTTAAATCTATGCAAGAAAGTCGTTGTAAATCAGATTGATTGTTAGTATAGATAATGACTCAACCAACGTTATCTGAGAGACAGAAGGAAGTCGCAGTATTTATAAAAATGTAATGTTAGTGTAAATCAATATTTTCTTTTAAATCTGCGAAAGAAATTTAGTACACAGGATAGAACGATTCAATAACATGTGAGCAAAGAAGTTTCAATCTATAGTAATTGTATTTTGGTTGAATGTATGGAGTGAATAATTCAATCAATGTTTTTTTTTTAATCTGAGCAAAGATATATACGTAGATTGAATGTTAGGGAGATAATAGTTCTATGTTTTATTCTACACAAAGAATTCAAAATCTATAGAAAGAAAGACTTTTTTATTTGAAGGAAGGCATCCTAAACATATTTATTAGAATGTCGAATTTTAATATAGAGAAACTATTTTTTTTTATTTAGAAAGAAGGCAACATAAACGCATTTATCTGAAAATTGGATAGAAAGACCTGCATGAGTTACGACAGCATATAGAGAGTGAGTATTTTAACGAGTTTATTACTTTAATACTTCTCACAAAGATACCATCAAGATAGAACAGTATTATCTTTACAGAATATATGAGTATGTATGATTATTATATTATTATATTGTAATGTGTTTTCTTTAAATTATGTATCTTTTGTGTATTATACTAAAATAATAAGGGTGAGATTACTCTCCCGCTCTTCCTTGCTATTGCGCATTATTTTCAAATAAAAGAATGGATTTATTACTTATGGATCAACGTTTTATGCTGATCTACAAGCTGCATTGTGATTAGGATACAACTTTCTATTCCCTTCGGAAACATTATTTTTAACGAAATATAAATTATGTCTGTTATCTACATTATTATAACACATTGACTGAAAAATCCAATAAAGTATAAAGGAAAAATAGAATCAAAGAACAGAAGATCAAAGAAGACTTACCTTTGGAACGCTTGTTGAAGACAGCTTGGGTACAAATGGAAGATATTTGGAATCTCAGTCTTTTTATACGAAAGATGAAAAGTTATTCTGACGTCTACAAAATCAAGTTACTTCCGAACAACGTAGGCTGAGAATGAGAGAAGTAAAGATAGCTTCGATATAGATATAGAACTGTAATGATTGGTCTCAAGGTGAAAAACAAACTAAAAAAATGACGCTTTCACTAATTACGTAATTTACACTTAATGTTCATCATTTGAAACAAAAATACTACTGGTACCTCATTGGCTGCTGAGAATACGTCATCAAATCAGGATTCTTAATTGGTCGTTTATAAGAAGCCGTACAATTGGATGACTTAATTACCAAAAGCAATGTGCGCTGATGCAGGAATCGCGAAGTTACGTTTGCAGTTCAAACCTAATCTAATTTGACCAAAATTAACCAAACCGCTTCAATAATACACCAACATGTAAAACTATAGACAAACAACTGTTAATAATAATATTGAAAACCCCACGTGATTTTAAATATCAGATTTATTGAATTTCTATATAAAATAATCAAAGTAACAAGCATATTCCTTCAACATATTTTATGTAGTAAAACTCTTTAGTGTATATCAACAATGTTTTTTCCCAATTATGTTTAGAATAATTTCCGGAACTATTTTCAATTATTCTGAAAGTGTTTTTAATAATCCAAGATCATTGTTAATCTTTCATTACGATGTGCTGATGGTTGCGGATTTGCCAATACACATTTTATACGTTAAAACAAATCCGTAAAATTCACATTGAGTTATACACAATGTATCAAAGACACACTATGAATACAAAAATCAGGTAGGCCTATCATTATTAGAATTCAAAATAAACACGTGACCAACAAAAACGGAAACAAAGCGCTCAGAAAGTGAAACACGTAGAGCAACAGAGAGCGTATTTAGGTCCATATTGAAGATAACTCGAGATTTTAATCAGCTTCTGTGTTAGAAAATATCGATTCTATTGAAAAACACTAATATGGTATGTTTATGCATATATACATAGCTATTGAACAAAGAAATCAGGACGATAATTTGGACAGTTGTGAATGTTATCGTGCAAAACAAAACAAACTTAGGCTACACTAAGATACAAAGCAAGCATGTTGCCAAGTAACACATCAGTATTGATTGGTTATCCATATTTTACTCAATTGTTTCACAGTATTCATTAACATATGATATGTTATCTTGTATTCTATTACATGTTTATTGCAAGTGCACTAGTATTTATACTTTTTAATGTAGTTAGCCTTAACGTTAGCTTAATTATAGTACTTCAATGTGACTGTGAGAAGTAGAACACGGTCAAAGAAATTATTTAGAGAAATGGATTTTATACGATGACGCCTACTAAATGAAATTCATGGGCTTTTGAATATCTATTGCTAATTCCGAAAACGGGCATTTTCAATACAAACAAAATCGTAAAGAAAACGTTTACAACAATTCAACAATTTTGATTTTTATACCAACTGAATAAAAAATGAAAATCGTACATAATTTAAGATTATTCGTTAGTTTATGAGCAAGCATTAACTTATCCCAAACAATGACCTGCATACTCAGCATTAAATGTTTGACAAATGATGTAATAACAATTTATATTAAACTATATTGATTTCCTTCAATTGCGATTAAGGAGAGATTAACACAATGGTCGTCGAAAAAATCCGTAGGAACGCGAATGAAACGTTAGTAAAGACCATTACCAAAATGACATAAAGCCATAAAGATATTTTGTTGGCACCAAAATGAAGATATATGTGAAGATCTGTGAAGTTCGTATACATGATTTAAGAGCACATTACTCCGTTAAGGGAGCATTCGATATGCGACGACCAACCTAGGTCAGGTCAATCGATGTATCGTAGGTCGTCGTCTGGACCTAAGCATCAAACATGTGTCGAGATGGGAAGCGAGGATCCGCGTCCCAATATCTTCGCATGCGCACAATGAATTAACATGACGTAGTTTGGTCGTCAGTTCGGAAGCTCCCTATAGAGTTTTGTACACCGAAACTGTCATTTCCACGTCTTACATTTGACGTAACCTAGGTAAAAATACCAATGATAATATGGAACATTATTCAACTAGTAATAGTTGTGAAATGAATGGTTCTAAATGTGTATATGCAGCTATTGAGACAGTTGAATAGACACATTGTAGGCCTATGCTTGTTTCAGTGTAAATAACGTAGACAATTTAAGGTGCTGTCATAACAAGAAATTAATTGGAACAGTAAATTTACATTATCTATTAAGTAATTATTCATTCATTCTAAAAAAAGAAATAGTACTAATAGGAATAAGTATAATTTTCTATAGTATTGTTTAAATACGACTGATTTACAGGAAAACCATCGATTTTATTAGTACTTTTGCATCATTGGGTAGCGCCTTAGGGGTTTGGTCCGCTTACAACCGAACATTATTAAATGGAGCCTAGGGGTTTCAGCCCGATAACTTTACACACGGGAATGGCTTGCTTATTAGTTAATCAGGTTTTTACAATATAGTTCTAAATAGTGTAACATGGCTGTCAGATTGTATTAGCGAGTGATTATCTTGGAACACAAGGTATTCTGTGTAGGATATTCTGTAGTAGATATATAACGTCGTTGGTAATCAAATACAATCAGAAAGGTAATCATACAGTTAAATACACTGGTTAAAGACGTATTTGCTATTTTATATTTAAATTTAAATACACAATTTGTCTCAATAAGCATTAAGAAATAGACACGCATCGAATTTGCAAGGAATAAATACAAATTTGAGCAATTATTGAGGAAATGTGATGGATATCAACCTAATCTACAAATGAGCTCTAAACAGGTAGTGTGTTATGAATATTATATGAATATTTTCTATCCGTTGAATCATAAACATTCAAAAATGTGTATACAATTATTTTTATATGATCTATACTCCATTAGCAAATACTTTACAATGATGTGGTTGTCCATTATTACGCGAGGAAATGCTACACAATGTGTTAGTAGGCCTACTGTATCTTGACGATCCGGCAGCCTATAATTTAACAATTTTCTCGAGAATAATTACCCGCCATAAACATAATACATCTATGTTTTTCTTATCAATCTGATGATGATGTCCGCATGTGTTTCGGCACTTGTTTGACCATCTCTTTGTTTGTGGTACTCATTCACTTGTAGCCCCGGGCTACCAAACTGAAATAATAAAGTACACGCTAAACTTGCACTGAGCCATCAAATCAGAAAGTGATTTTTACAATGTCTCATTTCTGGTCGTTTATAGATAATCATTAGGTTTGAAACAAGAGTGGAAATCGGGAGAGAAATCCGAATGATATATGTTACGCATACACCGGAGGCTACTTCAATGGGTTGCTGTACTTTTGGAATGAAAATAAAGAAGATTGTATCTACAGTATAGCTAGTGCTATATACAGGTGATATTTTACATCGGTACATGCAATTAATCTCCCTACTTTATTTCATAACCATTTGGACATTTTTGACATTAGGAACATACTTCCAGATCGTTAAAATGCATTGACATATCTGACATTCACTCATTTTCATTATTAAACATCATTTGAAATGTTATGTGTCTTCGTGTTCATTGTGAACACCCAATTATGATGTTTATGATATCTAATTTACTGCCTTCTTGTTTTCTATCCTTTTCTCTCTAATCCACATATTCACAAATCTGTGCTTCCGTTGTTTTACTTTCCTTTTCTCAAAACAACTCATGCAGCTCCCGACTACTTCACATTTCTTATTTCTTTCCAAGCACTCTCATCAGCTCTGGCAAAGCAATAGATTTTTTCTCAAAGCTTTTCACTTTATCTCTGTCTGGTTCTTTCTAAGATACCCACAGCCTTGTCTTTGAATTCAAATTTTATTTCATAATTACACATATAAATACCAAGGTATAAATATAAAAATGTATCTCTCGTTTGATTATTAGTCAGTTAATTAATTAATTTTTATTTCATTTATATGTAATCTTACTTTCTATGGACCACTATGGACCAGAGATTCCGAAATAAAAGATTGAATTGAATAGAAATTTATTTATTCCATTTTTTAGCTCTTCTCTTTTTTTATTTTTCTACGAAAGTGATTAACTTTATTAAAAATACAAAATAGCCTATTGAAAGTCTGATTTATCAATCTTCGTTGTTCATGTTTTTGGGGGACACAACATCTTGAATGTGTTGTGTTTCATCAAAGAGTGTTTAATGTTTTAAAATATCATTTGCCATGCTTTCTAAAGCTTAACACTTACTAATAAAATATAAATATAAAAGCGACACGTCTATTTCCGAAATACAGAGAGGTAGATACATAGGCATAATTGATCAGGTCCATTCTGTTATAACATAAATATGACATACAACAGTATCATAATATTATTTAAATGCAAACGCCTAGTTTGATGTTTGAGTTTTTCCAAAAGTTAAACATGTTCACATCGACAGGATGATTCGGTGCATGCTCAAGAAGATCAATGTAACTATTCGTGACAATCAGTATTTGAAGAGAAAGTGGAGAAATACAACTACTAAAAACGTAACTGTTGAAACTTGCAAAGCATAACCTTCCAGTCACTCCAATGTAGTCTTCTACAATCCCCCTAAATTTGTTGCAAGCGTAACATACATTTGAAACTAAATGTATTCCGCCATTGATGGTAAATCAAATGATAATGATGTAACCATTTTAGACAATACTGTACCAACATATCAGTCAGATCAAAGTCATTGAGAACACAATCGCTAATTATATGAAGATCGAATAATACGCAAATCACGATGTTGTTGTCGGATTAAATGATATGGTCACCTTTCCACATTAATTCTTCAAGAAAACAGAAAACATTTTGTTGATTAAAATATGATATTATAAATATTACGTATGTGTGTAAAACCCTTCAACCCTGTACGCAATGGTTCATTGCAAACTCTGACTATAAAAACCTTTTTAGCTGGAGAAACTGTTATGCCACGGTAATGATTATGTAAAGATTTATATAAACAATAGGCCTACAATATTATTTTTGGTTTTATTTATACAAATTTCTGCAAAATAAGAAACATAGATTTAAAACGCATGGAAAGGTCAAACAGGTGCTTAACAGATAATAGTGACTATTGAGTCTAATTGTCATTCTGTCCATGTTCATTATAATATTACTATAATTATTATGTTTTGAGCGTGCGCATGCCAATTTTTACTCAACAGCGGCCGCGACATGGGTTGCATCGTGAAAATGCTGTTATTGTCATGTATGTTGCGACAGTGAAAGGAGTTGTGGAAATGTTTACCTTGTGTGGGATGTTCCGGCTGATTGTATACTATAAAGCTTGTCACCGATACGTAGCTGAGTTTTCTTACGTCTTGATAACCTAAATAGTAAAAACACGTAAATAACCCATAATTTAATAAACAGTAATATAATAATGCACAATTCGGTTTCAAAAACACATATTTAAATTCGGTGGCCATTGAATGAATTATTTCATCTTGGTCTGTATTTAAAGCGCGTACATGCGTCATATCGTGTTTTTATTGATATTAATCAAATTTATGTATTTTGATTGATTAATTTGTTTTATGACCAATCAATTATTATAATTTGTAAGATGTTACGTAGTAATTAGATAAATGCAGACAAGTGTATGTGTATTTCACGACACCTACGGTATACATAGTTACATAACTAATTTAACTAAAATTAGTTTAGTATACGACAGATTCACAAGTGCTTCTAATTAGTGAAAAGTTGTAAGAAAAAATCTAAGAACAGAATACTGATAGCACATACATATAAATACATGATAGTAATACAATGAAGATAGCAAAGTGTTCCCGGAATAGGGGGTGGTCGTAGTGTTGAAATATAGGTTTGCTCCTCGTTTATCCACCAACAACAATATGTTATCGTACATGTTTTCGATTTATCAAATATATAAATTCAATTTCCAATTGTTTCCGTTATCAGCTAATCTTGTACAACGTAGTATTCGTGTACAGCGTAAAGTTAATAAAGTTACATAGTTGACGTAAAGCATGTACAATAACGTCACACTTTTCAATAACAAGTAAACATAACGTCATATTCTTACAAAATAGTTTAGGAAGGTAAACCCAGTTAGCCTAGTTGTGTATAGAAACAAACGAATAACAAAAGTTGTAGGTTTTATTATTAAATCAACTTTTCTTCTAAAATAAAATAGAGTGCTTTACTGACCATTTTAGAAAATTTTAAAAAATTATAAAAAATCCCATACGATTGTAATATGCACAATTGGTATTCGCACATCATTTTTGGACATGGTGAAAAAACGTCTTTTAGATTCCTTTGTGCAGCAGCAATTTAGTAGCAGCCGATTCTAGGTACGGTGTCTAGATTTCTCCAGTATCATAAGAAAATTCCATCTTGCAGCATCACATTTGTTCCACGTACAACCTTAACTAACCTTTAATCTAACTTTACATGGTATAGGTACCGCATGTGATACACATGAGATGCTGTATTACGACATCTTCCTATGATGCTAGGCAAATAATATTGTCGATGTGACAGCTCAGGGAATCTGGTAAATGTTAGATTAATTCAATATAGGCAAAGGTGCAAACTGTCTGTGGTACACCCACACTCAAACCGGTATAACAGCGAATCAAGTGATCATTAGTGTGTGCATACGTCATCTCCTACATTTACTCTAATTTTGCATTTTAGTTATACATTTATAATATTGTTTTGACGTATGTCAATCAATGGTGACATCTGATATTGATATAACAGTGTTCAGTGCATTAGTGGAAATCATTGAAATAAAGTTTCAACTACAAGAGGCACACTCAATTCTAGTCTAACTACATCACAACACGAAGTACAACAGTTGTACCAACATACTCACTTGTTTAATGTTATTGTAGTATCATTTGATGATATTATCGGATTGCTAAGTGACGCGTTTAAACGAGAAGAAACCCTCGTGTGTGATCTGTAAATTAAGGTATATTACTAGGTTCTAAACGGCATGGTATTTCATTCTAAACACAATAATAACATATCTATAAAACCAGGAACTACATTTCTGACTAAAATGTTTTTTATTAATATTAGTCATTTATCTCCCATACATACACATCTCCCCCATATGACCATGTGTGATAATGTATTTTTCAAAACTCAAAACTTGGGAATATATGTGTTTCGGCTGGAGAAAAAGTTCTTTTTTTACCACAAATGGGTGGGTTCGTTTAGAATTGCTCTGAGAGTTTCCAATGATCAGCTTCGGCCGATGAACTTAACCCTTGTAAAATATTGTTGAAATAAAATAAATGAAAAACCTCACGTAAAAACAAACCGAATGTTCCATTGCCACGGACAAACGAATTTCTAAAATAGTCCTTGGCAATATTCAGAATAACCCATACCATTGTATTCACCACTTACGTTGATCTTTGATATCTAATATGAGACTCGAGTTCCTGCTTCCAGGCTACTGTATTATTCACGCTGGGTGCTATCTGAGCTTGTTTTTTACTCTTTGGTAACGAACTTGACCAGCGTCTTTGTTCGACTGATGTTTCAGCAGCAAAATTATCCTATCGGTAAATAATAATACACTGGTCAATTGTTAAGCGTGGTTCCCACTAGAACGCAACGCAGCGACGTATCGACGCAAAGTGCTTTATTGCGTAATCACAAGTGGGAACCGACGATGCAATAGTGCTGCAAACATCGCAGGTTTGAATCCACGCAGGCGGGGGCAAACACAATTATTAGAAGTGCATTTGCTTACGTTGCGTAGATTGCGTTACGTTGCGTTCTAGTGGGAACCATGCTTAAATACCCCAAATGATAAATTAGGCTACCACATGATAGTCTAGTCTACCAAAGTCAAAATATGTTCTTGTTTGCAATATAAGTATCGTTACTGTGTTCGTGCTACTTAGTTTTGTTATATATAAAATAAGGGAAATGAACTGATTACATTATAAAGTTTTCATTTCATTCTCGGCTTAAGAATTTAAAAAGATTAAAGCCATTGGAATTTCTGAATACGTCATCGTAAATGAAATTCTCCATTTAGCTAATACACAATGCGCTATTTGTTTTTTGTTACTTAACTAAAAATCATCAAACATTGTTATGTGAAGAAACATACTAATCGAACCAAGGGTCAAGGGTCGAGGAAAAAGAATCGTCAGCACATAATTTCGACTAATCTACAAAAAAACAAGACACGCATTTACAGATTAGCGTCATTTAGTGTGCAATTTGTGCTAACAAGTAGAAAAAACATTAGAAAGGTTTACTAATTGATACTTACAATGCTAGCGACAGTCATGATTTTATTTTAGCTTACCGATAATCTTGAATTGCTTTTGGAGAGAAGACGGTGATGAGGACCGTGAAGTTTTTTGTGAGCTGATTCTATGGCTCGATGAAGCGGAGTCTTGTTAGTTGCTGCTCTAAATGCTGGTGGACCACGATGCTGTAAAAAGATAGTTGAGTAACATAAGAATACCACGATAATACTACTTGTTATTGTATGCACGTATATATAATTTATCGATATTACTCTATATTTAAAACAGTATAGGTATATGTTAAAACCAAGCACATTGGAAGAGATACAAATGCATGCGGTAGATCCGTTTTTTAGTTTCGCGGGTTTTGTTTGTTTTTATTATTTTTCTGCACACACACACATTTACAACTAAAGAACAAAATTACACTATTACAAAAAGAACAAGAGAACAGAAGGAGGCCAAAATGTTTGGAGGAAAACTTTAGGTCATGGCCACCAGATTAAAATAAATAAATATAAGTATATATATAAAAATAGAAAATAAATAAAATATTGAAGGTGTAGTGTCCATGTAACTTTAGCTTTTCTGAAACACTTTTGATTCAGTGATTCATTCGGGGGTACATCAAAATACAAAAATACAATACAAAATATAATAATATTAGTAAGTAGTTAAAAGTATTATACACACAAATATATACACAATTATCTTTAGTTAGTTAGGATTTATCCTTGTCATTTACCCATTTATTTATAAAAATCATTGTGCATTGTCTTTAAAGTTCATGTTAAACATTAGCGATTCCACATATAACCGTATTCGAATTGTATTTAAAATGATATACTATTTGAAGAATCAGGAAAGAACAGTTATTCTACATTTCAGAATTTAAAGTAGACTTAATTGTCAAAAATATCCCGACGGTGTCAAAGTCATTAATTAGCTTATAATAATAGCCTACCACCTTTCTGTTAACTCTTAATGACATACGGTAGTTTAACGGTAGGCCTAACGTCAGATTCAAAGTATGAAACAGTGCCCAAATAGTAGATCGAAATAATACTGTAGGGTGTGATTAACCTAATTACATTATTTCGTATCACTTTTCTAATTTGATACAATAATTATCACATTTTGTTTTAGTAACACATTGCTATTAAACTGATAGTAGTTAATGGTTCAACTTGTTGGTGCAAAAAGTAAAAACGTTACAACGATAATATTAAGTGCGCCAGTGAATCAACTCCGGATTAGTGTGCTATGCAAGTCATTCTCACCTGACGATTTTTAAAATTCTTCTTGAAACCAAAAATAGTTGTATAGAATTCCTGTAGGTGTGTGGGGGAAGTCTAACGGTCAAGTAAAAGGGGGATTATCATGTTTATCGAAGCCAAAATATTAGAGTATAATCATCAGTATAATTGTAACATAGAATAATATATTATGTTGAAAAAGAGCATTCCATTGACCTCTTTTTGCGCACTATGACACCTCGATAATAGAAGAGTTGAACTTGTAATACGAAGATGTAGGGAAAGTATTATCAGGACAATTTCATCTCACTCTTTTGTATTATTCCCTTCTAATAATTCAATTAGGCCTATTAATATATAAATAAATATAAAACAGGCTTCTATTAGCTAACAATGTTCCACTTCTTAGTTATTGATACATATGATTAACTGGAAGAGTTATATTTTGAATAATGTTAATAACCAACCTTTGGAATATAGTTAGCATCGATGTCATTACTTCTAGAGTAGGTGGCATAACCAGATAAAGACGTAAATGAGTGGGTAGTGTCTTCTTTGGGGTCATTCGTTTGCTTTATCAACGTTTCATCGGCGGATTTTGACGTCTTTTGTGGCAATAACGGTATCCTTGGCATGCTAGCAACGTTTTTAATTTCATTGCCACTATTACTAGATTTATGATTCTGATTAACGGGGGGCAGACCAGGAGATAGTTGAATATAAGTTTGATTATCAGGCAAACTGTGCGTTGTATTTTTTGATGCATCACCATTCTCATTCGCCAGAGCTGTAAATACAATATCTCTTTCATTGGCGTAATTCCTCTCGATACGTGGATGACTGTGTAACAAATCACCAATACTAACGTTTGCTGAATTTGGTAAAACGTATTTCTTATGTAATTGCAGATGATCCAGATTATAGTTAGAAAGAATGTCATTAACTTGGTTGTTATTGTTTGTAGGTTGGTTAACAGATACATTTGTTCCAGGTTTATGTTCTTCTTTTTTTGTGTAGGAAAATTTTATCTTGTTCGTTAACGCAGAAATATCCAGCGGAACGTCCAAATATGTATCGTTTGCAGATAAAACATGTCGCTTTGGTTGCGTACGAGTTTGCTTCTTTTCAGGTAAACTGTTTGAAGAGATTGGTCTTACTTTAACATAGTTCGTTTTTTTATTAGTTTCTTTATGTTTTTCTTCTTTAAAATAAGTTTTTCTACTAGGATTATCAACAAATGCTGTTGCATCGACTGTATTTTGTTTCACATTGCTTGGGTATGTTTCATTCCTTGTATTCTTCTCTACTTCTATGATTGATTTTTCCAAGTCAGTGCCATTCTTTTCAGATAATTCTTCTAATTTTAAGTTACCATTACAATCTGATTTTTCAACTGCTTTGTCAACTTTTCTTTCCTCTTGTTTTTCCAAGCTATCGTCGATGAAACTTTCCCAGTCTAATATTCCATTGCAGAAATGTTCGTTTGAACAAAGATATTCAACGGAATTTCCAGAAGTGCCTAAAAAAGGAACATAATATAGCTTTAGTAATTTTCTAGTCAATTATACGTTAGGTTATTAAAAATGTTTTATAGAGACAATTCTCCTAAAGGTGGTTGTAATCTGTAAAGATGGCATGTAAACACGAATCATATAAAGCTTTGAAACGAAGATACAATAACGTGCTTGAATGGATAAACTGTAGAAAAAATAATAAATGTGTGATGAGAAGTATATACAGTAATATGTATTGTTATCAATATGTTTTTCATGATTTATTTATTCCCGTATTTATAATCAATGCCTCCATGGTAGTATATCTGACAAATGTTCGTTGGACTATTACCAGTATCTGAACAACAACCAATAACACCGGACATTTTACTTATAGTTTGTAACAATATTTATGTTTTATTTTCAATTAACTTACTTTCTTTATATCTTCTCTTACTCCAAGCCTCAATACCTGTAATAAGAAACAACAGAGAATTGTTATATAATTTGTATAGTAATTCTTATTTAGTATTTGGAATCTATAAACTAAACTGTAAGCAAACGACTTATCTTAACAGGCTCCCATGCTGGTATATACAGTAATCTAATTAAATATGAGACCTTGTCACAAGTGGAATTATTAAAATCATACACTATAGAAATAATAGCCTGACTTTCAATGATTTTCTTACCAATGTTATACGTGTCACAGTCTGGCTTAACTGACCAACCGATAAGCTTCTCCCATTTTCTTGCCTTCACACTGTAAAAAGTATTCAAGTTTAAACTTAAAATATATTATACTCATGTCAGTTGGACACTGGTAATACTATCAAATCATTTGGAAAACTATGATAGTAAATGAATATTTTATCATTATTAATTTAAAACTAAATAATAGATATGATTTATCTAACGAGATTTTTATTTAACGATGCATAGTGTTACGTCATGTCACCTATTTTGTTTATTAAAGCGTGGTTCTCACAGAATGCAACGCAGCGACGTATTGACGCAACGTGCTGTATTTAAACTTGGTGGGAATTTTCTTACGTTGCATAGGTTGCGTTACGTTGCGTATCTAGCGACACATCGTAACGCAATATACGAAACGTAATAAAATGCCCTTCCAAACATTGTGTTTGCGTGAAATCAAACCTACGATGTTTGCAGCACTATAATTGTGTCGTCGGTTCCCACTTGTGATTACGAAATACAGCACTTTTGCGTCGATACGTCGTTGCGTTGCGTTAGTGGGAACCACGCTTTAGTATTTGAAGATATAAAGAACATTCACTTTGTCCATAAAACGAATAAAAGCAGGCCATCATTACATCAAAAAAATGTACCCAAAACTTGTTTGCATGCAATTGAGGTTTCCAGAAGACAATGTAGGTTCATACAATGAACCCATCGGTAAGATTTATTCATCCTTTTATCATTGGCCTATCTGAAACAATTTGTGTTATTATAATTTTCAATATCAACAAAAAAAAACACACTAGGCCTATATTGTATTCGTGCATTTCATACATGAATAGCGATGGGAGATGCATTTCGTGTCTAGAAACAATAATCAAATTGTAACGTAAAAGATTTCGCCGCATCGAAATACGATTAAGCAATTCTCGCGTGGATTGCTATTACGGTGATTACTATTGTCACACAGAATATAATTAAGTTGTAAAGCGACCTAGAAGAACATTACATTAGGTAGGGTACTTCAGACAGATAGTCTGTCGCAAAAGTGTCGAAGAATGACAATGCAGATTTGTGTACACGTATTAACAGGTACGGTACGAGGTAACATCACATTTCAATTTTTGACCTCAAATAAATATAAGACACACTAAACCGCATACTCAAAATGTCATGTTAACTCAAAACCAAACTTAGTATGTTTTTTCTTCAAATTCGTGTTTTATAGATACTTAGATTAAGCTTCTTTTTTTTTCTATGGATATATTATGTAATCATGGTATTCCGAAATAAAAAGATGAATGAATTATATTTATCTACCATCCAAAGATGTATTATTAGAGCCAGATATTCTATTCCACTCACCCCAACCTTTTTTACGAACTGGTACGCAGGCACTCCATCCACTTTTTAAATAGTATAAAAAGGAGAAAAGCGATCTACAAACTTGAACCCCCAACCCCACAAACCCGTCACCCTCAATCCCCTCTTCGGCTTGACAGACATATTATGACTGTTCCTATTTCATTCTGACATATTTTTTCTTTATATGTACAGAACCATGGGCTACTGAATTTTGTTGAACAGACGTTCCTCTGCAGGCACCGATTTTTATTTTATTAAATTAGCCTTTCCATGTTCAAGGACAAGTATAATATTAAAAAGAAATACGATAGATTAGAATATGATCGTACAGCGATGTAATCGTTCATGGATTAACCATACCAAAAATACCCTTGTTTTGTTAACAGTGAATAAATAGTGTCCCCCTGGCCTACGTGTCGGTTCACGGATTATTTAGCCTAAGGTAGTCGTTGCTATGGTTACATTTGTAAACCTGCTACAGCTTGGAATGTACGTCTTATATGCATAGTATTATAATTATAGTACTGTACAGATATTTAAATTTAAGAACATACAGGTAAAAGATATGTGATTTAGTTTTGGCATTATGGGGATGGCAAAATATAGTCAATAATTCTTCATGTGGTAATGCACCTCCTAACAGTACATTCATTTCCAAACGGAAAGAAAACATGGGTAGTAGGCCTATATCAGATGGTTCATGTGATTTTGAGCTCAGCTGGTATACACACGTACTTCTAATGGTAACTCACATTGCAGAATAATGCTCATAACTGTATAGGTATATATATAAGTTGCTCTTCTTATGACCATCAGTAGGCCTACTTGAATATGTAGGGCTAAATAGACACGCAATGTCGACACTTACCTGTTAACACTGGTAACGGGTTTCTTTGTAGTCTGGTTCCGTCGATGCATAGGCCTATCTATCATATTAAAATAGTCATCGGTCGTAGAGTTTCAAATAAGGTTTAAAATGTCGAGAGCAAAGTTTCTCAATCTTCCACGGGGTACTACCATCTTTAATCAATACACGATATAACTTTGTCTTCTTCTTAACGATCGTTTAAGACCCTGTTCATTGTGGACATGTTTGCCTGCGCTATGTATAATACAATAGCTTTTCACACATAATAATAGACATGATAATAGGCCTATTCGTGTAATCAGCCTGCCTCAGTGTTTCGTAATAATGACCTTTTTCTTTACGCTCGATCAATGAAGGTAAACCGATCGCTGAGTAGCCTACCTAAACTTGAAATATCGACTCAAATCATTTAATTAGCAATTTATTGACCATTGATTATTTTTTCTCAAACTGAATGTGTCATACAATCATCATTTTATTGATAGTCACGATTAGCGATAGATATTTTCACATTGTATTTAAATGTGAATACAGTTGAATAAATACAGTACAGTATGTGGGTTAGCACCCGCTCGTACAGTATCTTATAATGACAATAAAAAGCGTCTACAGTTTCTTGTCTGCAGGCTGTAACCTTTAATCATACGAGCTACCGTAGTCACATGTGGGGAATTGGGGTACTTGAATAAACATACTCTCTGTTCTAAACAAAGAATAAAAGTAAACATCACAGTAAAGCGATCGTTAATATCACATACACCAAACGGTCCAATCACACAGATTGCATTATAATGCCGATATTTATCTCTTTTATCGCAACATAATTTATTGGTATTTAAATACAAATCAAACATTTCAAAGTTCACAAACACTCCTTCACAGTAAAATACAAACCGTTCAAACATATCGGTCCAGCACGACATGATGTTCAATTTCATTAGTTTTACATTAAATACGCATATTTTACAAAAACTATTTATGCGATTTATTTTTACAAAATTATATTCCGTTAACACTAAGCAACTTTGCACACACTTTTTAACTTGTTACTATTTTATTATGTTAGTTATTAAGCTCTACATTATCACACATTATGTGACAATAAACGTGACGGCAGTGACGTATAGCGAGCCACTCACGAGCGGCGGCGGCAATCAGCTTGAGATAACTCGTTTGAAGGAGTTTAAAAACTAATTCATAAATATCAGGTCTTTTCTATACTTCTTGGCTTGCTAATCTGTCGTACCAGTATTATAACTTCAAAACAAGTTGTGCTGCTGGTGCGTTATAGGCTAATATCCATAAGAATATCACGAGGGGAGGAGAGGGCGTGTATTCATGAAAATACAACATTATATTTGTGTTTTCTCCTCGACATAAAAAATTGAATGTTTTGAAATACTGTAAACATGTGAAGGCGTTTACAGTGCATTGACTCTATTCAAGACACCCAAGTCTATAAATAGGTCCAATTTTCGAAATTCATTCATTCGAAATTTATATCACGGTAAGAAAAAACAGATTTAGGAGGGGTACTGTACAAATAAATACACTTTTAAAAATAAAGTATTTGCCAGTGCATTATTTATTAATTATGTGCAATTACAATACATAAAAACGTGCAATATAATGGTATTTTTTCGATATTCAACCGTTGCACCATTAATATAAGTAAGTATATAAGAAAGATATATTTTCCAAAAACGAATAAAAATGTCTAAATGAAGAGCATATAGGCCTAAAGTCATAATAACACGAATAGTATAAAGTCATAATAACACGAATGGTGTATAAAGTAATAATAACACGAATGGTATATAAAGTCAAATGACACAAATGATATATAAAGTCATAATAGCACGAATGCTGTATAAAGTCAATAACACGAATAGCGTATAAAGTCAATAACACGAATAGCGTATAAAGTCATAATACAAATGGTACATATAAAGTCATCCATAATAATACGAATGGTATATAAAGTCATAATAATACGAATGGCGTATAAAGTCATAATAACACAAATCCTATATATAAATTCATAGTAGCACGAATAGTATATACTATATAAGGTCATTTAAAGAATACAATTCTTTTTTAATAGGCATGTTCTGTAAGTATACCTATTTACTATCGTTCTAACAACTATTTTGCCAAGTAACAAACAACCTTCAACACTTATTTCTTATAAACAGTTGGATTTTCATACAAATGACAGTGTCCAATGTATGCTGAAATAATCTCATAGCAAAAACTGTACTGGTCCTGAAAAAAGCATAAAAAAATCGAAATAATGAATGAATATCCTGATAATGAAAACAATATTTTTGTAAATGGTATTTCTAAAATATCTTAATAATATCACTATATATTTAGTTTAATACTAAATACAGCAATATATTGTATTTAGTTTGTATTGAGCATTACAACAACAAAGTACAGCAATATGTAGGCCTATTATATTTTTTAAAAAGAAAAATATTAAGATATTAGGCCTATACAAAGTTTCTAAGGGAAAACTAATATAGACACCATTAGCAAAAGAAATATAAAATGGAGGAATTTAAACTAATTACAAAGGATGAAACTTCAGTCTATTGTTTGAACATTAAATCTTGGGTAATCTTTGGTAATTAAATCAGAAAAATACGTCGCTGCCTCGAAACACTACTGAAACTGGACCTAGTGAGAATACTCGAAACTACCACCATTTTCGTAGGCATGCTAAATGCATTGAACTAGACCTTTTCGGTTTGTGAGGACGGTTTACTTATACGGACAAAAATCAAATAAAATAAACTTACAATATTTTGAACTAAACCTGGTCTGTTTGTCCGCATTTTTTTAACCGTTTGAAAGACATCAATGATATTTTCCAGTTTCATTCTTTCAACAATTTCTATTATTGTGCAGAAGATGCCGGTCCTACCAACACCATTGCTACAAGAAAAAAGATACAAACTAAATTAATTTCAATGTGTAAAGTGAAAAAGGTGCAATATTGGTATACATCAACGTTATATTGTTAACATACAACTATAATGTTGTGTATGATGAAATACTGCGCCTTGTAAAGTTTGTGAGAAGATCAATAATGGAGGTCATACCTGCAATGAACAGCTACTAAATTAATTTCAATGTGTAAAGTGAAAAAGGTGCATTATTGGTACATATACATCAACGTTATATTGTTAACATACAACTAAATGTTGTGTATGATGAAATACTGCGCCTTGTAAAGTTTGTGAGAAGATCAATAATGGAGGTCATACCTGCAATGAACAGCTATTGGATGACTGCCATGATGATATTCATGTTGGTTCTTACCAACCAGCTCCAGCACCTCTAATAAGGTTATGGGATTTTCTGGAATGTCTTGGCTAGTTGGCCATCCATATACTTGATACATCGTTACTGTAGACATATTATCCTGAACCATAGTTGTAGAAACAAGTATTTTAGCATTTAATTTGTGTATATTTTAACCTACATCAGTAAGATTAAACTTGACCAAAAGTTATAGAAGTGAAGTACAAACACATATCAAATAGCTTACCGGCTTGTTATTGTTAGTGATGCTGAATTCTCTAATAGTAATTGCTCCTTTTGATTGATTTGATGTTAAAGTAACAACTAAAGGACCATATTGTTCAGTAGCACCTTCTTCATCCATCCAATACTTAGCATAAGACTATAAATTAATTATAAATAGGAATATATGAATCAGCTAAGATAATATTTTAATGAAAAAATGGGAAAACATGCTTATAAGTCTGGTGTCGCGAATCCTGCTGCTGCAGTGTTCGCCACTTTCTCACGCCTCAATTCTCTGTCCAGAGAGCTGATGATGATACTTCTACCAATCATGATCCAATCCATTTCATTTGCACATGATGTTGCTTGACGTCCTCGTGATCATTTTTTAGTAGTTATATATAAGCAGCAGCCACTAGGATATAGTAAAACATGTGTTATTAGGAGAACATAATATTGAGAAAATATTCAAAATTCTTACCGGATCATTTAAATCCATGTCATTGAGCATGACAACCGAACGAACGTTCCAGTCAAATATTAAACGCCACATATCTTCAACAGTGTTAGGTAAAGGCATCTGAGTTGCTACAAACTTATTGTTCTTCTTGTAACCCTGCAATTTTAATAATTAGATGCTTTTTTATTCTATGTATCACTTTGTGCTGTAGATCTGTATTAACTATATTAATTGTATATGTTTTCTTACATTGACAAAAGACGCATTGATATATGCATTTCCTCCAGTAGAACTCTGTGTCAGCAAATATGGACGATAACGATCAACTAGAAAAAAAAACACCCCACACCGTTAAGGCCAATTTACACAAACGAGCGGTACCGGTAAGCGGAAAACTGCGTAGTTTATCCACGTAGAATCTGTACGGGGGTTTCCGCTCTGCGTTGTGTGTAAATGGTCATAAGGAATAAAATAGATTCTACAGTTTTATTATCGTTATCACTCGTCTGTGTAAATTGGCCTTTATGCCTATTAGTTTAGAAAAAGCATAATGGAATTTCTCATTTAGGTCGAAAAAATGCTGATATAGTTTTTAGAATTGAAAATTACTACCATTATTTGGAAACCAGGCATATGACATTTAGACATTTGTATAATACTACACAAGCTATACAGTAGAGAGTCGGGTAAGTTTTTAAGTCAACTTAAACGTTGGTATGATTTTCTCCGAAATATACTTACTTGGTACAACGTCAGAGAAACGATTCTTGTTTTCGTTCTCTGGTAAAAGTGCCGTTTTACAGTGATCCATTGCAGGATGAGGAGTCACAAGTTGTAGAATCTAAAAAAATAACACATTATAAACACAAGTTTCTGGCTTGCTCAACACAAGTTTATCTTGGTTTTTCCTTTTGATTTTACTTGTTGGGACCTTGCCACTTTCAAAACTCAAAGAAATATATTACCATTTTTTAAGACACTTCTTTTTTTTCCAGTCTGTTTTGTTCTCATAAAATATTTGTAAAATAAAAGAAATGTTCTTTTTTTGAAAGAAATGAATGTTAACTTGAATTGAATTGAAACATTACATTGACTTATTATTCAACCAACCTCAAACTCCTTATTCAAATAAGACGTATTGGTATGCGGATTAATACGCTTTAATTCAGAGAGACGTTCTTGGAAATTACTTGCATTCATAGCAGTATCCTCACAAAAGCTGTATTCCAATAGGACATCATAGATAAACACATATTGATCCTGAAAATAATGATAATAATATGATAATAACGTATTAAACAATGTCTTTTATTTTGATCAACTATAGTGTTGTGAGTACGTTGTCTTTTACTAAAAACTTGACCAAAAAATGTAGAAAAAAGATGTGTATGTTTTTGTTGTTTATTATAAATTACGTGGGTCTACACATACATCTACGTTAATGGATAATAATATTTGTATTATATTTTGTTAACATTTTGTTATCAACCGAAAAAGTCTACAAAGCATGATTTAGTTGACTACGACTATGACTGTATTTCATTGCATTAAGTTTACTTTTAAAACATGTAATGGGAAGATTGTGTATCACTACAATTTATAAAATTATTTTAAACTTACAGGTGTGTACACCATGTTGATTCGTTGGTCTCTTAGTTTACGTACATAGTTGTAAACGTCAACCTTTTGTTCTTTATCAACCATTTCCATCATACTGTTGATAGCAATAAATGTTCCTGTGCTTCCAACACCGGCACTAAATATTTAAAAAATTAGTTCAGGAGGATGGTTATACAATTCTATTTCTCGTACATTGATTTATAGTTTTAGTATATTTTTTTTCCATGAAAGCCTTGTAAAATTAATGTAAGGAAAATGGGTTTAATTGGTATAGGCTTTATAATTTATTTTAACATTTCTTTGATGTTTTAAATGTTATAATATCTATTTTTTTTTATCATGCAAGTGCAACTTGTTATTAATAAAATAAGTACCTGCAATGAACCAAGAGAGGAGCTGGAGCATCCGTGGCACTGCACTTTACCTCTTTGATAAATCTTAGTACAGCATTCGCAGAAGGTGGCACGCCCATATCTGGCCAAGTTGTGAAATGAAATTGCTTGATGCATCTGTAGTCAACTTCCTGAATAGAAATACATAGTAGAGTTTATGCCTGAACCTTGTAATATATTCTTAGATGTTTGGACATCGTTTATATACGGTAAATCAGCAGACTTCATTACAAACTATATGCATGTATGATCAGAAAAAAATACAGATATACAAATAAAATCTATAGAACTGTTTATTTGATTACAAAGATAAATATATAGATTTAAGTCCCAACATATAATAGGATTAGAAAAACATAAATAAAAATACGAATACAACGCCACGCAGTTTTTCCCAGTAGACAAGCCCTAATTTACTTAATGAAATAATAATAATAATAATGAAATACTTGATCGTTAGGGGCTTTTACTATTTAAAAACATATATTAATTGACTTATGATTTACTCTGGTAAATTAACATTTTTATCATAAGATCAGTATGATTAGTATACAATATCGTTACGATACATACGTCTTTCCAAACTTTCAAGTACCGAATCTTGTGGTCTGCATAGCCTTCAATGGCCTCTAGAAGAACGTTAAATTCTCCATACTCAGCTACAGGACCCATGTTATCTTGCCAATATTTCTCACAGACTTTCTGAAAGTAACAAACAGTTCGAAAGGTCTGCAACACTGTATCGATTGAGAGGATTTGCTAATGATTTTACATACATATGTTGATAGATTCGATGTAATTAATGATTGACTAAGAGTATTTACTGATTTCTGAATTGTTTTTTAATCACAAACCACTGTAGCAGAATAACGCATTTACTTTGGTGACTCAGTGTCTTTTATTTTGTATTTTATTTTATAAATTAATTGATAATTTTCATTAAAAAGGCCTAAAAGTATTTGTCTTGATTTTAAATCTTATTTTACTATACATGATTCATAGCAACTAAAAAACAAAATAAAAATCGATCTTCAATCAGAAGAGATGATTACCTTATCCGATTCAATATTACTCAACATCACAATAGTTGCGATATTCTCTTGCCAAATCAAACGCCAAAAGTCAATCAACGAAACCTTATTAGGTCCTGAAATTAAATAGTACAAATAGCAATACTGGTTAATTGAGGTTCCAGTTTATGTTTAAATAATTTACACTACATGCAACAATATAAGATTAAGATAACATTAAGAATTTAAAATATGTTTTAATTATGAAATATAAAAGCAAAATATCTATTTATAATGAATACTAATAATTTTCACCATATTTTAAAACTTACCCTGACTTGCAATGTAAACATTATTCCGCTTGTATCCCTAGAAAAATAAACAATTGAAATGGTTAGTACAGTTTCAATATACTGACAGAGGCAAGACATTCTGGTATATTAATGGTTATGCCAATAATAAATTCATATATTGTAACCTTTCGAAAAAGATGTTAAGCAATTGAAAATGGTCAACATTATGTTGAGCATGCTTTATCTTGGACATTTACAAGCAAAGAATTTGCAAAGTTTACTGAAGTCCTTACTTTGGAAAGAGAGTGTTTGTAACACATTACTTACATGTACATAGCAAGCATTAATGTATCCAGATTCTGTGCCATTTCCTTCAAGAGTGACTCTCGAGTGATCATCTTTAAGTAAAAAGTTCAACAAAAGTAGATGTTTACAAGAGCAATATACTGTATCTCTGGTAGATTTTCCTATTAGTCATCCCATTCCTCCTTTCCCAACCAACACACTACGTAGCAGTGAAAAAAATATTAAACATATATACTTACAGGCAAAAATATTTTTAAATCGATTCTTTGAGCTGTTTGATGGTTGTGAAGCTACTTCCCATGGATGAGTCTGTCCTTTTGGAAGAGTCTATTACAATAAAACAACCAGAAATAAAGAAACAGAAGATACAGATATAGGTTAGGCCTACTATACTGATAATAGATAAGTTTATTGCATTACAATCATGTAAAAAAAAGACAAAAAACAACATACCCCATATTCTTTTAGAAGACCATCCAGTAGATTCAATCGCTTCTTGGCAACAAAATCTGGGAGATCATTCATGCCAATTGGTTGTATGGTTTTAACGTTCTCATACAATCTTTCGTCAAAGTTTTCAGATACTTCGGGAATAACTGATAAGTACTTAGCTTCCAATTCTATAGCCTCATACATTGATTCTTCAATTGGTTTTCGTAAACATTCGTAGGATTGGCTATTTTCTGTCATATAATATAATTAAAGTGAATGTGCAGACCTGATGTGATTGTCATTATAGTTATTTTCATTATACCAATGAAATATTTTTGTCGATTATTCTACAGTACACAGCATCAACAAATGTCTTGATCTTGATATACCACGTCTGTATCAACTACCCATGACCATAAAAGTATTTTAAGAGTGAAGTGGTATTTATAAAAAGGTAACATTTACTACAATTGACCTTTTTAGTTAGATATAAAAATAGAACGTAATTACAAAATAGATCTTGAAATTACTTGTGTGATCATAATACAATAAGACATAAGCTATGCAAAATAAAACAAAAGGAGCTTCTAAAACTGCAACTGAAGTAAACCTATGTTGAATCTTGCTACACCATAATAATAATATTAAAATAGTTATTACAGTGACACATTCGGGAACTAGCAAAGTCAACATCTTAAGCCGTAAAGTGTTAAAAGGTGTTTTGCCCCTTACTCGTTTCATGAATGTGTATTTTTTGGAGTTTCCCTAAACAGGAGTGTCCCCGGGTAAAAGGATGGATTCTATTTTATTATTGGGCCGTATGATCCTATGAGTATGCAACTATTCATTCTGTTGTTGCCTGTACCTGAAATATCATTTGTTGAATCATTTCTATTTCCTGCGTATTGCATATATGTATCTTCCTTTTTAGAAGACCGTTTGCGATTTCTGAAATTAAAAATGTCATTCTGATTTGAGATGATACAAAAAACATATAACAATTTAGGAAATATTATAATCATACAGTAAAAACTTTCAAATTCATAATAATATTATGAATTTGAAAGTTTTTATAAATTATAACAAGAACTATTTCTTACTAAAAGCGCTTCTCGCTTATTGAAAAATGTTTTTTATTTCAAATGTTTTTGAATGTGTCATTTTATTGTCACATAATAGTTATTTTACCTGAAAAAATGTAATTTAAAGCAACAAATACTTAAATTGTCTGTCAGACAATGTTTTTTGGGCTTCTTTTCTCTTTTTATATGTGAATAAATATTTTTTTTGTTACAGAAGTGAATACTCAATTTCTGTCACTTTAGTTAATTTTATTGCTAAGGTCAAGTCTGGGGGTTACTTCATCACCCTAGATATTTCAAGTGTGAAGTATCCTATTACAAGCACAAACTTTAATGGACTGTTTCGATAATAAATATCTGACAGTGAATATACCAACTGGAATCAATAAATTATAGTGGAGTTTCCATTTTCGCAAAACTGTCGTCCATAGAACTATAACTGCTGCTTGCTTTAGCTTCTACTGACGTAGCGGGCTAGAGCAGCAGCGTGAAAAATCAATCAATATCAGTAGACCAATGAGACTATTTCGTACAAGTCAATCAAATATTTTTAGTGAAAACATTTTCCTTTGGATTCGATTAGTTGAGATATTTCATTGATAAACGACGACTGGTCTCCTGGGTTACACACCAAGAGCATCTAGCAAGTGGCATCGTAACAACACACAACAATTGACGAAGTCTAGCTCACAGATTGACGAAACTGTCTCGAAAGGTTAGTTATTTTACTGGTTTACAATTAATGAACTATATCTCAAAATATGTATAGCCATACAATATCTACAGTGTTTTGTGTATTTACATTATATGCGATTTTCTGCTCATAAACATCATAAGATATTTTATTCTAATTATTTCTCATAATAATGTTCATTAAGAGCAAAAAGTGTAGCTAATTATTATCCAACAACAATCCTTACCGAATAATGCAGAAAATCAAAATAACAGCAATACAAAGGATAAATAGAATACCAATAACAGCACCAATTATTGCCGAATTTGACTTATCTGTAATTGTAAACAGTATGGATATCATGATGAAAATAGTATTAAAGATAGTTTGTAAAATATGATATATGCATTTATAAAATAGGTCTATAAGCAATGTTGTATAGAATAAACCACACCTTTAATAGCTATTGTCGAGAAACTCCAATTTCCAGCTCCAGCGCCATTGACAACTCTAGCCTGTTTAATAAACGAGAAAGTGTCGGCATAAATTCAATACTGTAAACTGTACTATATAATTGTAAACAAAACGGTGTCAATTTTTAAAGCAAGAAAACTAATGCATGGAAAACAATATAATACATCATACATCATGTTCTGGATAAACATTTTACAAACAAGACCGGAAAGAAACTTTAAGCCTTTACCAACTACTGTATGTTTTATATTTGCAGGATCATGCAAATGATAACAATGCAATCGTTGACATTATGTTCGATTTTGATATAACTATATGTTTTCCCTTTCCAAATTTACGTGTGCCACACATAAAGGTATGAATATGAATATGTATATGTAAATTGAATAACAAATAATTTCTGTAATGATTGCTTCTCACACAGTTGACCTTTTGTATTTGAACTTAATTGAAAGATATAATATTTGGTAGATAATAACAAACCTATAAATTAAATATTTTAATAATCAATGGGATAAGGAGACACAATTTGAAATAATTATGTATTAATTATTGGAGAAATGAAGAAGGAATTTATAGAAGAACAGAAAGCGCAATGATAAAAAAGATATGTGGTGTTAAGCTGGCAGAAAGGATGAACACAAAGGAGCTCACGAAACATATTGATCTGGAATGTAGATCGTGGAAGTTGTTATGAGGAGTAGCTTGAGATGGATTGGATATATTCTTTTTTTTTCTTTTTCGTGGGGCGACCATCAGTAACAAATAAAATTACAATTCTTTTTTTTAAATACTGTTTGAAATATCAATAAAATAACTATAAAATATTACTGTTACTACAGTACATTTGTAAAGAACACTTAATAACAAGCTTACATATACAGTAGCTATTAAGATATAATTAAATTATTGTTCTTTCACATTCATCCATTTCTTGTTAGCTTTATTTATATTATAAGTATATTGATTTTCAATCAAACTTTCCAAGTTCAACTCGGAACAAGTTCCAAACCACTGTTGATTTTATTTTTGAATGTTTTTCCACAGATTTAGTAAAATTGGATTTATATATTACAAAAAGTGAATATTGCTACAAATTCGTTGATATTTTGACTTTTTCTTCCATAGCACACATTCTAAGAAAAAAATGAAGATGAACCAGGGAGCTTGGCATTTAGAAGGTAGAGGTAGAATAGAAAGGGGAAGGTCAAAGAAAGCAGGAAGGTTGGAACAATATGTGCAAGACAGGAGGAAGTGGAGAGAAGGTGTAACACTTTGAAATGGTTGACAGTCAGTAGAGGGAAGAGGAAGAAAACTAATGATATTATTGTGACTACCGTACTTACACTAACTTCATAATCTCCTGTGTCTAAATTTGGTATCCTATAGCCTTCAATTATGTCTTCACCTTCATTCAAAATAATTTGTTGAATCCCCCATTCGTCACCTGAACTATATTTGACATCATATTGAATCATGTTTCCATAGAGATTGCGGGTAACCGAAGGAGACAGCCGTACAGATACTACGAGATACGATTTTTTATGACTTGCTTCGACTTCTGGAGCTGGAGGCTCTGAAAGGTGATACAAGTACATTCATTACATTGTAAACAAATAAAAAGAAAATAGAAATAGAATAACTATAGATAAAGCAGTAATTTATATATTCGTCTAGCCTGATATATTAGTTTTATAATAAAGATATGTGAACATACATTTCAGTAAAATACATTTATGTTTTTTTGGAGAAAGAATGGAATGTTATGCAGAGTGAAGAGAAAATTGTTGATGAATTAGGGACATGGATATTAATTTCAACTTGTGTGTGTGTGTGTGTGTGAGGTTGAATTCTCATTTGTAATAGGGATTCAAACTTACGACGTCTAAATCATCGGTGTTTAGACTTAGAGCTTACGCTGATGGCTATAACTACAAAGAAATTAAGTGGAGCAAAGCATTTGACTACGGTGCGTAGTATTAGGACGTTTGTGCAAAACTCTGTTTGACTGACTCCCCATGATGCAAACATTATTCGACTAATGTAAAATTGAGTAATAAAAAGAAACTATTACTATAAATATATAAATCTATTAGGCCTACACTGCACACAGAAATACAATCAATAAAATCAAATAATGAGTTAAGAAAAACTTACTCTCCTCAGGTGAATATTCAATTATGATTCTTGGTATACCAATAGAGTCTTTGTTTGTTGCTGTTACAGATATGGTGTACTCTGTGTATGTTTCAAGATCTTCTAATGTGTACGCTAGTGTTTCAGTGGTGAGATTTGTTGATAAAGACCCATCTGAAAGTCTATAAGACACTGTGTAAGACACTATGCCAGTGGAACACTTTGCCTCATCAATCTAAGACATAAATAAAATACAAAGCTCTCATATATGCACCCAATTAAAATCGTTCAATTAAGCCTTATGAGTCAATACAGTACAGGATGTTTAAGTGTGAAATACTGATATATATTTGCAACATGACATAAACATTTTATTATTTATTATTTTTGTCATTCAAAGTTGAAACATTCAGATCATATAGATAAATTAATACTCAAAAAGTCAGGCAGTATATGTATGGATGTTAATTAGCATTAAAATATTATTCTTTTTCCTTGTATAGATACATACTGTTAGAGGTTTCCATGACATTTCAATTTGTTTTGGCTTCTCGAGACTGCGACTTGTACTGACATCTGGTGGTGATGGTTCTAAAATAATATAATACAAAAGCATGTAAATAAAGCAATACAAACATAAAATAAATTTCAATTATTAAATATCAATTCATCAGGAAAAAAATCCACGTTATACTTTGTTTTCCAAACGATGGAGTACAGCAATACATTTTAAATTATATTATATATTTAACATTATTTCCACAAATTGTAATGTTATCCTACAATTTGGGTTACAAAATCTGACTAGGTCTTACGTCTATTCTACTTACAACCAAACAAATAAAATAATATAAAAAGAATGAATCTAAATAATAAATTCCACTTAATTCTGTTGCGGGTTAATCGAACGTAAATAAATTAAGTCATTAAATTTACTCAACTTCTTATTTCAAAATATATATTTATTTTGTTTACTATTTAAAAAAAATTGATTTATTTACCTCCACAAAGTGTTCTGACAGATGTACTTTTACTTCCCAGTGAACCTTTACCTCCTTCACCCTCCCTTACAGCTGCTACTACAAAGGAATAACTCTGTTCATAATCTAAACCAGTAACTGTTGCTGAAGAAGTTTGGCTGACTTGTGGTATTTCCATCCAAGTGGTGTCATAGTAATACACAACATATCCTACAATAGGCCCATCACCAGAATCACCTCGTTCTGGATCCCACTCACGCCATGTCAATTCCACTGATGAACCTGTGACTGATGTCACACTTGGTCTTCCGGTATATGTAGGTAAACCTAGAGAAAAAACATAGTATAACAATCTGTACACTTTCTTTTCCTCCTATAATCACTACAAAATTGGTGTTGACATATAATAACAAATCAAACAGCATTATGATTAATGTAATATAAAAACTAAACAGATCAACTGTATGAGTACGAGAAGTTGAAATAGTAAATCTATACTCAATTCCTGTGTCTGATTATTAGGCTACTGTGTTGCACACAATTCTCAAATTGTTTAATAGCAACAATAGTGTTGAAAAGAATAATACCTGGCATGTGATATAAAACCATCCAGTAAAATGATACATTTAAATGTGTTATCAAAATCAATGAAAAGTTGAAAACAATCCTTACTAAACAGATCAACTGTATGGGCACGAGGTATTATGAAAGAATCCTTTGAAATACTAAATGTGTACACAATTCCTGTATTAGCTACTGTTGAAAATGAAACTGTGGTGTTTGTTGCAGATTGTACACGTTTAGTTTCAGCAACTGGTACAGAATCAGCTTGCAGAGTAATATTAACATCTGTGATATCCCCAAAAACATTGCATTGAAAAGTTGTTGTTTGTCCTAGATTTACTTTAACATTGCTTGTTGAAGTGATTCCTAAACAAATATAAGTTTTGTAGTCAATGAAGGCATGTTGAGGATGAAATATTCTATTTAAAATACTTTTCTTGATATAGCGTGTGTCAATCCAAACAATTTCCATAATATTTATTATATCCATTCAAATGAGGCACTTAAAGGTAGATCAAAAAATCATTCAGTGCAACATTTGTGAAACTGTTTACTTATTCCCCTTCAAATTTATGTTAAATTCAATTTCGATAGCATTAATACAACATATAGAAATTTACAACATTACAATTTGCAACAAAATTTGGTACAAATTTAATATTGTTGCTTGAGATGTGCAGAGTGACCTGTCCTTATCAATCATGCACTTACTTGTAGTACAAGAGTTTGGCAACCAGTTTTCATTGCATCCACCATCACATCCAGTTTCATGATGACAAGAATTTGAATCACAGTTGCAAGTCAATTCACACATGTTGCCATATGTTCCTGATTCACATTCTTATTAATAACAAATAAATTAAATAAAGAGGTTGTTTAATCTGTATATTTGTATTTTTAGATCTCACTATGTCGTCGGTTGGTCGGTCGGTCGATGAGTTGGTCGGTAAACACTAACTTGAGCACGCGACTACAGCCATGTAAATGGTCTTGTTTAAGTTCTCCTATATACTTATTTTTAAGATATGTATTTAAAGTGTACTTCCAAAACAATGATGCATTGTTTTACAAATACAATGAATACGTATTTTTTTTATACATCATCTATATATACATTTACGTAAGGGAAACATTCTGTAAATCGTGCGTTGCTTCTAGAATGTTTACTCGGTGGTATATAAAGTTCGTACTTTCGGTACTGATTTTAACCAGCTGATGTAACCCTAAATAAATAATTTTGTTTGACAAATCCAAAAGAAATTACTCACATTCTTTAGCTTTCGCCATCTTGTCTGATGGCTTGATCACAAGTGATCCGGTCCACTGCTACTTCCTGGAAATCTGTTGTTATTTCCAGGAAGTAGCAGTGGACCGGATCACTTGTGATCAAGCCATCAGACAAGATGGCGAAAGCTAAAGAATGTGAGTAATTTCTTTTGGATTTGTCAAACAAAATTATTTATTTATTACCTACAACAATCCTACAAAATGCGCTTATTCACTGATGTAACCCTGTTTACTAATTAAATCGAGGTAGATAATTAGTTATTGACAATATTAAAACGAATTTAGGTTCAACGATTTTCCTGAAATAGGGGTGTTTTCGGATCGTGGTATACACTGTCTAATTGATGTCCATCTTGAAAAATACCCGCACACAATAATACGAGGATGCTTCGCATTTACCTATCTCCTCCTATGATTATTATTATTAAAATGTTGATTGGTACTGGTGATTTAATCAATTAATTCAATACAATAACAAGAATTAATTAATTCCTTGAACTGCATATAAATCAGACTTTTAAAATGAGGATAATAACGATAAGTGAGAGTAATTTGAGACTAGATGGTACGCTCCCTTCGCTTGCGTACCATCTAGGTCGTGCCCAGATGGGTCTCGAATACACAGTAAATTCAGCGTAAGGAAACTGGAGTACCGCATTGTCGTTTACAGGAACGAATAAATATACACGGTGATTTATGTAGTCAAACTAAAATTGGCACCCTGGGAATTACTTCCGAAAGAAAATCTTCTCACAAAATAAGTCCAATTTGTTGTTCATTAGGGTTGAGGGATGGGGAAGAAGATGGGTGCAAAGAGGAACAATGTTTTAATATATTCTTTATCCACTCAGTAACGAAATATTTGTGTTCATGTTTTATAAATAATATACCACTGAACACAGTAAAACATTTCTGATTCAATACTTTGTTGAAACTATCACTGTCATTTTGTTGTAGACCTATTATAAGGTTTGTTTGTTTCTAATAAAGATAAAAACAAGAAAAAAGAGAAAATATTAATAATTTTATGAATAAAAAAAAGAGTAATGATATACATTTTATTTATAGAGGGCGTATCAATTTGATTTCTGGTGTACGTGCGTACAATTGATGGGCTAGTGCAGCTGTTCCGCCGTACCACGCCGAGAATGTTAAAGAGTCGATATCCAATCGAGTTTGAACATTACCATAAAAGCCACAGTGGTCTAATGGTTAGCACAGCTGCATATCAAGCAGAAGGTCCGGGTTCGAGTCACGGTTTGGGGCGACTTTTTACTTTTTCTCATTCTCACAGACATATACAATACAATTATTGTATTAAGCTCTACCCATGGTATCGAGCACTTTCTCCAGTTGATCTGGCTTTCTACTTAGTTATATATTAGTTTCTCCATGATGTTAATATATGTAAAGCAGTATCTTTCAGCGTATTACTGCCGTTACTTACCTTCACAGTATGCGTTGCTATATGCATGGTATCCTTCAGCGCATTTTCCATTACTACAAGTACCATCCGCCTTATCACAGGCAACATTGTCCTTACAATGGCAAATGGAAGTACAGTTACCACCAAAGTAACCAACTGGACAGACTACAGGAACTGTAAAGAGCGAAAAACTACAATTGTATAATTACAATAAAAAATGTATACGGTTTGTAAAAATACATAAATATACCAGAATACCATAATAAATGATCCAAAAAAGGTGTATTATTAAAAGTGCGTATTAGGGAGATACTGGCGTTTGCGGATAATGAAATTACATTACGGGTATACTTACATACTGTACATAGTTGTTTCATCGTGTTTGTAATATACAAACTTATTATGCTAGTTACATTAATTATGATAATATTTTATAGCGAGCAAGTAACAGAAACACAGTACCTTTTTTGGCTTCTGACACTACAACACAATTTTGGCTTTTAGTCAAACTTTGGTTTTTGTTAAAAGATAATAATTTATAAAAGTTTACAATAAGATTACCATTTATACATGTTTTCTCAGACAATGCAAATTGTATTGTTTGGGTACAGATGTTGTCATTCTAATATTTAGTTTTTATCAATAATAACATCAGTAATCAGTATCTGCAATAAAATATTAGGTTCTACATTATGGTAATACATATTTTCTGTACTGATACCTTGACAATTAGTTCCAGACCATCCATCAGCACATCCTCCAGATGTACACACTCCAGTATACTGGTTACACCCACCTGGGTTGCAGTGACATTCTTGACTGCAACCTGCACCAAATTTACCAGTTGCACAGTCTGGAGGTTGTAAACAGTATGTATTTATTTATTATATTGCAATATTATTATTGCTTCAGGGACGTTATCCACTAATATGGTTGTTCAGATCCACCCCCTTTCGACACAATTGCTAAATAATTCTATCAGCATCAATGAATTATTTGTTGATTTATTCACGAATAATTATCATCAATAGAGTGCTAATGACTTGCTTGTTTGTTCAACTATACAGTACACCACCAACACGGTCCGCGAAGCATTGACAATAGTTTCCCTCTCGCAAAATGCATAGCCTCTGCCCTTTGCAGTTGTATTTTAATATAAAAAAACAACTAATTTAAAATGCTGTGTTGAATATGTAAAACTGACCAAGGCATTTTATATAATTCCAATTTTATATTTAATTGTATTAGGCCTACTTAGATATTAACTCATTTAAATTTAATTTCTTCATTATTCATAGAAGAAATACAATAATACACATAACAACGATCTAAATTACGGCTGTTTCATAGTGACATAAAGTAGTGAGCCCTCAGTCGGTGAAACTGAAATATTAATTAACACATTAAAATGTCACGCTTTACGTGCGTTTAAACAGCCGTGAAATCAGTTAGTACTCCATTCAAATTATTATTATTATATTTATTAGTCAGAGTTTATATACTTACTATAAAATATTTAGATAACTATATAAAAATTTACTATCTCATAAAGTAGGCCTACTTCGGATGAACTAGATTTGAAGTCGTCACGGTGACGAGTTAGGCTATCGCGCAACGCGTCGTAACGTAACGGCTAGTGATCCTGAGGTCGTGGGTTCGAGTCCCACCCAAGAATTACTTGCGTAGTTTTTCGCAAGTATTCTCAATGTACTTAGCATGAAGTACAAATTACATCAGAGTAGGGAAAAACATCTGACCAATGATATTATAATTACAAAATATTTTATATTGTGTTAATAAATTTCAAAATCCTCTTTTCTCAATCTCTAATTTTGGTAAACTGTTTGCTAAAAATACATTTTATTATTTCATCTAATTATTATGATATCACATTACCTGTTAAACATTTCAGACCAGTATAGCCAGTTATACAGTCACATCCATATGGATCAGGCAGGCAGATTTGAGAACCTTTGCATTGGGCTTTGGTATCAACTCTAAATGTACATCGCCATTCACAATTAGGTAAAAGTCGATTACCACCACACGCTGGTTAAAAAAAATACAATATTTGTTTAGAAACAAATTATTGCTAAATCAATATTGAATTAGTTTCTGTAAAACCTTCAAAATGGTAATTTTGTTCAAATTCAACAACATTTTGTGCTTGAATATTCATACTTACTGGTTATACAGTTGTCTCCACTAAAACCTGCAGGGCAAATACAGTCACCCGTCTTATCATCACATACGCCACCATTGTAACACTTATTACAAAAACCTGTACATCGAGGAGGACCCCACCGACCAGATGTGCATCCTATATGATAAGTAATAGTTTAGGTGTTTAATTTCACATAATAGACTATATTCACTTTGACCAAAAACTGGATCGAAAAAAAAATATTTAAACTAAAATAAATGTAATTTAAAGCAAAAACAAAATATTTAAATTGTCTGTCGGACAATGGTTTTTGGTTAAAATTAAACTTTAATTTTGTCTTTTTATAAGTTTTTGGGTGTTTTTATTACAGAGTGAATAGCTTTATTAAAATTGCAAAATGGCCCAAGAAGGAATGCCAAGTTAAAGTCATAGATACAAAGACGGGTTCCTTCTCTCACTTAAGTAATTTATGATATTACTGCAAAACACGTTAGTGGACAAATAGTTTGGAATTAATCGGAATAATATTTATTATAATGCATTCCATGAATAGGAAATAACCTCGATTATCAATGAATGTGGAATCATGACCACTAACCTCTAACTATCAGTTCAATGAATGAATGTTGGAATTGCTCTCTTTCAGTTTCAAAATGAAGTTCATACATTCCAGCATTTTCAAGTCCAACATTTTCAAATGTAACGCTTGATTGATCATAAAGGTAGTTGTAGTTATCTAGCCTATCACCATCCTTTCTCCAGATTAATTCTTCATTATCAGGATTACTTTCTACATCAAATGATACAGTGACCCTATCTCCTATTGAAGCTGTGATACTTGTTTTGTGGTTTGTTGGTATTATAACGGCTGAAATTAAGTTAAAAATGGAACAACTCTACTAACTTCTGATTTTACATAATAACAGATTTATACTTTTGGTCCTCACGAACGTTTTGCAAAGTGCATTATGATTTAGAATAAGGATGTAGAGATATGTTAGACAATTAGTTCACGACTCTAAAAATGTGTACCAACATAGATGAAGGCTAACTTTGTTTGATTTTTTAACCACCTCTTCGGGGTGCCATTTCCAATTTCAAAAAACAATTGGAACACGTAACTTTGGAAAGTAGCCTGGATTTGTTTAATTAATCTCTTGGAATAGTATTAAAATAAGTTTTGTCATTTAATAATTTGTGTGAGGAGTAGGAAGAATAATTAGAAAACCTCAATTTGGAACATACGATGATGTGTGTTGCAGATAAAAACCTATAAACATTGCTATACTATACAAAGAAAGAATTACTTACAATCCTGAACGGTTTGAGTATCAACGATTGTAGTGTACACAATAGTTTCTTCACCACCAACAACACCTTTACAGTAATAAGCACCAAACGCATTTTCACTTCCAATAGGAATAGGTAATATTCTAGCATTAGGAAATCCACTATGAACTCTCCCAGGCTGTTCTGCAGTAGAATCAGAGCGGCTCGCTATCTTAAATGCTCTTCCTAATGTTATTGTCGTACCAGCTTCACTTGGGTAGCATTGGAATTGTTCATAATTAGCAAAAGGTGAGCCAACGTTTAAAATTGTTAAATGTGTACCAGCTGCAAAACCTATAAGAAAATAAATATTTAACAATTTTATTAGGGTTACATAATTATTATTATTATTAATGTTAATGCTCTGAGTGTACTAAGGTTACTTATCACATGCTGTAAGGTCCTATATGTATATTTATATAGAGGGCGCATTTCATTTTCAACATTGTTTTTTTTTTTTTTTTTTTTATTTATTTGGTATAACACTCAAAATGCAACAAAAGTTGAAAATCTTATGAGTTTACAAAAGGTACAACAAAGAAAAAGATATAAAACTAATAGGCCTATACTAAAATTGACATAAAAACAAAACCAATTAAAACAAAAATATAATATGCACAAATTTAAAATTAATGATTATTATTAGATCAAATTAATAGAAATTCAGAAATATATACAAGTTTAAAATTATTTATTATTTATTATTTATAAAGTCCTCTTAAAATTTAAATTCAAAAATGTCATTAATCCAAGGATCAATACAATTACTGTATTATTATTTATTTAAAAGTCTTATTGCACTAGGAAGAGTTGAATTCGCATAACGGTTAGTCCTACATCTAGGTACACTGTACTTGCTGAAGGAACGTAAAGTCCTCTCGGGCTTGATGTTCTCAGGTATCCACGAAGTAAAACGCCCAGATGTCACCAGACTGCTTCCAAATTTGGCAAGTACACCTAACCGTCTGTCTTGTAAAGATGTTACATTCAAGATTTCTAAAGTGTCTTGATACCCTGTGTAGTTGTTATATCCGATGATGATCTTAAAGGCTCTTTTTTGAACAAATCCCAACTGGGTGCATTGCAGTTTAGTGATTGCTGAATGCCATAAGGGACTAGCATACTCCAGTAAGGGCCTGATGTACGTTATATAGGTGAAAACAAGATCATCCCGAGGTGCACCATATCGTTTTAAAATATATAACATAAACAAACGACGAGAGGACTTGGATATCATTTCATTAACTTGATAATCCCATTTCATGTTCTTTTGTAATAAGACACCCAGTAACTTAACAACAGACTTCTCTTCTAGAACATTGCTTTCCTATCGTGGTATCACATTTAAAAGAGGATGACAAGCCATGGTTTAATGTTGGTATAAAGAAATTGATTTGCAAACGACATAATGCTTATAGACTAGGAAAAGACACAGAATTCCGCTTCTATAGAAATGAGGTCCGCAATAAAATCAGATCGGCCAAGGCCGAATTTTATTCAAAATCAATCGCTGCCTTAAGAAATAATGAGCCACGCAAATGGCACAAAAAGATCCAAACAATTACTGGAAAAGCAAAAGCCTAAATCTAACACAATCGTATTAAGCTGTTATTTACCAGTACATGATGTTGTAAGAGACCTGAATATTCATTTTTCCAGAATATGCTCTCAACTTCCTGCTCTAGACTTGGAGAATTTACCAGCATTTCTCCCATCTCTGAGTCCACCAGTTATCTATCCTGGTCAGGTATACAGACGTCTGTTAAAGATTAAGGTTAATACATTTTTTTTTTAGATGATCCCTGTTTTTGGGAATAAGACATGTGCGCGCCTAAGGTTGTTGTAGGAGGAGACATAAAATGGTCGCAAGGATGAGACCATCTGTCATAGGCGTCTGATAATATGCTATTATAAAATTGTTACGCGGAGAAAGACCATAGGTTTTGAAACCCACAAGCCACATGCATCACATGTTTGACAGCTTAAAGGAGGAAATAAAAATAAGGAACAAGCAGTATATTGTGTGTAGTCTTGTTGTTGTTTACCTGAATCAAACTCCGTGAACAGAGGTCGTAACATTTCAAAACCTGTGTCTACGAGTCAATCTAGACAAACAAATCGGAGGTGCATTGTTGTGCAACAGGAGGCTTTATGTACGTTGGATATCCAAAGGTCAAGTAAGATTTGTGCAATTAATCGAGGTTCTTGATGCGTGAATAGGCTCGCTTTGGAGGAACCAAGAGGAATTTGCATACTTTGCTGTGAAGATACTGTACTATTAAGGGAACCAAGATATCAAGGAAAGAACCGTATCTAAATATTGTTATCAAGGACTTTATCATTGATTATATATATGCATTGTAATTTAATTACTTTCCACAAGGATTTTTATTGCATTTAGGAATTTAGTGTTAATATTGTACACAATATTTCAATTACTGTTGTGCTACTCATTTAATTGATATTGTATTTGTTCGTAACAATGCCTCTCTCCAAAGGTTCTTCTGTATGCTCTAGCTCTGCTGCATCCATTAGGTTGTCAGCCGCACAAACACGAGCTGACCTGGCAGTAGCTAAGGCAAAAAGGGATGTTGAATTAAAGAAACAAGAATTAGCTGCAGATATTCAAAGATTAGAACTTGAATCTGAAGTAACTATGAACGAGGTAAAATTACAGGTTTATGAACAGGAAATAAAGAAAATGGAGGAGGAAGAGGAGAATTATAGGCAATCGAGAGACTTGGATTTTCCTGAAGGAAATAGTCAAGAAAGAGTAGCAGATTATATTCAATCTAGCATCACTCATAGTTCTATGCCACCATTACAAGATGACAATGAAGAAGATTATGCTGTAAGGGAAGAAAAGCTACCTAGTCAGCGTGGTGCAACTGTGCAACCCAAGACAAAGGCGGCTATTAATTTAAAGGATCCGATTCATGATGCATTCATGCAGTTTATAAAAACCACCAGTTTACCAAAGAGGGAGTTGACTCCATTTAGTGGGCAGCCAACAGATTATAATAGGTTTATTCGAGCATTCGAGCATGAAGTGGAGAAAAAGGTGCCTGATAATCAAGACAGACTTTACTACCTGGAGCAGTTTACTGCAGGAGAGGTGAACCAGCTTGTTAAGAGTTTTATGCATATGGAACCAGAAAAGGGCTATAAGGAAGCTAAACAAGCCATCGTGAAAAGATATGGTAATAAGTTTAAATTGTCGGAATCATATCTTCAAAGAGTTAACGGTGTCTCAGAGATAAAGGCAGAAGACGGAGGTAGAATCTCAACGTTTTCATTACTTCTTTTAGAGTGTCAAAATGTAATGTTAGATTTGGGCTATATGGATGAACTCAATGCTACCACTAACCTTCAAATAATTATCAAGAAGCTTCCATACAAGATGCGTGAAAAATGGCGCACCAAAACTGATGCTATCCAGCAGAACCGTCGAGTTGTTTTTTGAGATTTAGTGGAATTTGTGTCTACACAGGCTAGGATACTGGACAACCTAACATTTGGTAGGATAAAGGATGAGAAGGTAATGGGAAAGACCCCATCAAAATATACGAAGAAGGATACTATGAGCGGTGCATTCGCAAGCGTAGAAGAAACATCTTACAAGGACCTAGAGAATGTATGCCCGTATTGCAAACTCTGGGTGTTGGTTAGGAAAATGTTCACCGTTTGCAAAACTAAACAGAGAAGATAAACTTAACTTCTTGGCAAAGGAAAGGAGATGTTATGGTTGCTTAGGAAAGGGACACGTATCCAATTGAAGAAGTGCAGTAGACGAAGTAAATGTAAAAAATGCAACCAGAAACATCCCACAATTCTTCACAGAGATGATGGTAATACTGTGCAGTCAGCAAGTCAGCTCACTACTACGTCGAAAGAATTTGTACCAGCTAGTAGCGACCTGGCATCAGCTTGCGTTGATGACGATGCAGATTACGCGCTGGCCGTCGTACCAGTTTTGGTAAAGCTTAATGGGCGCCAAGTAACAACTTATGCATTTCTAGACCCAGGCAGTAGCATCTCTTTTATTTCAGATAAGTTAATGCAACAATTAGGAGTAGGCGGAACAAAAGGTTCAATTTCATTCAAAACGATGGGCGTGCCACATACGGCCCCCGCGAAGTTAGTGAAGAATATAAGAATACAGGCTTTGGCTGGGAAAGAAAATGATGTGACGATTCATTTGGCCTTCTCGAAAGAAAACTTACCTATTGAGCGGAATTTAATACCCACGCAAGAAGAAATAGATAAGTGGGCCCATCTGGGTGGAGTGAAAGTCAACTATATTGAGGCCGACGTTGGGCTGCTGATCAGTATGAAGATTCCAGGAGCTTACATACCCCTCGAGATCAAGACTGGTCCTGAAGACGCACCTCATGCAACAAGAACCAAGCTTGGGTGGATTGTGTGGGGATTGATAAAGGGAGAGAGAGCCAGTCAACATGCTTCTTACAGAACTCAACTTGTGGCCTATAATAACTCTACACATGAGGAAACAAGGTTAGAGAAGCTATATCAAGGATCCTTAGAAATGGACTTTCCAGAAAAGGGACTTAATTTGAACCATAAACCTTCTGAGCGAACGCTGGGTATAAATTGTGACTTGGAGAATGACGTGTTTCAACTGAGTACACCTAGTGTGACAAGGCAACAAAACATATGGACTAGAAGACACTTATTGTCAGTAATGAGTTCAGTATTTGACCCGATGGGGTTGATGTCACCAGTGGTACTGCCAGCAAAGGACATTTTTCAGCGATCACTTAGTTTGAAGGACAGCGGTTGGGATGACCCATTCTCAAAGGAATTACAAGGAGAATGCACAAAGTGGTGGAGTGAGCTACAACTTCTCAAGGAGGTTGTGATTCCTAGATGGTTAGGAACATATGCACATTGCAAATGTCAACTACACGTATTTGCTGATGCATCCAGTAAGGGATACGTGAGATTAGATGACGGATCCAATAGATGTACGTTGCTATACAGTCGATCCAGAGTTTCGCCGAAGAAAAAACAAACTATTCCGAGGTTAGAATTGACCGCTGCGACAGTTGGTGTAAAAAGTGCAGCAGTTATAAGACAAGAAATGGACGTCGAATTTGAATTACATTCATAATAGAAATACGAGATTCAGTGTGTTCGTGGCAAACAGGCTACGCGTGATTCACGAGGGCTCGGAACTTAATCAATGGCGTCATGTTAGGAGTAAAACCAATCCAGCTGACCTTGCATCTCGAGGAATAAATCTAAAAAATGAGGATGAGGTTGCTATGTGGCTACGAGGGCCGGCGTTCCTCACAAGAGATCCGTCGGAATGGCCACAGCTATTTCAAGGTAATCCATTAAAAATTGATGATCCTGACGTAAAGGAAATCTTTACGGTAGTAGAACAAAACCGTTGGATGAATGATCTGATTAAGCGGTACTCTTCCTATCACAAACTAAAGAAGGCAGTCGTATGGTGGACTAAATTTATAGGTTACTTGTCCCACAAATCCGTAACACCAATGATAACAGCAACTGAAATGAAACAGGCCGAGATAGACTTGATCAGATATGTACAGGAAGAGTTTTTCAACGAAGAGATTGATGCGTTGAAGGGCCAAAGGGATGTGAAGAAAACTAGTTGCCTTGCAAAATTAAACCCGACCTTGGATAAATGTGTGCTGAAGGTTGGAGGGAGATTGAAAAATTCGGAGTTGGACGAAAATGCCAAGCATCCAATTGTATTGCCGAAGCATCGTCTTTCAGAGGTGATAACTAACGAGGTTCACAAGCGCACAGGTCATTGTGGCAGGAATCAGTTAATCAACGAGGTGCGAAAGAAATTTTGGATTGTCACGCTTCCATCGGTTGCGAAAGCATGTGTTACGAGATGTGTCACTTGCAGAAGATACCAAAGAAAACCCGAAGAACAGCAGATGGCCGACCTTCCATCTAGCAGAGTATCCACAGGGAGTAGACCATTTGCTCATACAGGCATCGACTATTTTGGCCCGTTTGAGATAAAACGAGGACGCTCAGTATTGAAGCGATATGGTGTATTGTTTACATGTTTTACAACCAGAGCCGTACACTTGGAGGTAGCCCAATCTTTGACTACATATTCATGCATAAATGCATTGAGAAGGTTTCTGGCTAGACGCGGTCATGGCGTCAAGACCATTACTTCAGATAACGGAACAAATTTGGTAGGCGCAAGGACCGAATTGCGACAGGCCCTTAACAGTTTTGAACATGACAAGGTTCAGGAGAAGATGTTAGCAAACAGTATTGATTGGAAGTTTAACCCTCCAGCGGCATCACATTTTGGAGGCATATGGGAACGTTTAATAAGATCATTACGGAAGGTGTTATACGGTGTATTGAAGGAACAACCGTTAAGGCTTGACGATGAAGGGCTTTGCACTCTGTTTTGTGAAGCAGAGAATATTCTGAATAGTCGCCCACTTACTATCAATCAGGACACGCCGGATGATTTGGAACCATTAACCCCCAATCATTTGTTAATTGGAGCTAACGTAGTAGGCTATGCACCAGGAGTATTTGTCAAAAAAGACATAGTTACAAGATAAAGGCAAATACAATACCTTACGGATTTGTTTTGGAGGCGTTGGAAAAACGAATATCTAACAACATTGCAAGAACGTCAGCGATGGCACCGGTTAAGGAAAAACATAAGTGTCGGAGATGTTGTAATACTGAAGGATAATTGTCCTAGAGGGCATTGGCCTATGGCTAAAGTGGAGTCAGTCTTCATTGGAGATAACGGTGTTGTCAGAGCATGCAAGGTGAAAACCCAAACATCAACTTTGGTTAGACCTATTACCAAGGTTGTGCTACTGCTTGAAGCAGATGGAGAGGTGTAAATTGTAGAAATTGCTTAAAAGATAATCCAATTATATTGCCTTTAATTATTGTTTGTTTAAGATATGATGGATTATATGTTACTAAACTTTATCAGGTTATTATAGAATTTATAATTGATCAAGATCGAAAATTGTATGTTTGTTTATTGTTTAAGGTGTTTGCTAATGCTCACTTTGAGTTTGCATTAGGTGTAAGGTCATATATGTATATTTATATAGAGGGCGCATTTCATTTTCAACATTGTTTTTCGTTCATGTGCAAGTTTTTTAGATGATCCCTGTTTTTGGGAATAAGACATGTGCGCGCCTAAGGTTGTTGTAGGAGGCCTGGAGACATAAAATGGTCGCAAGGATGAGACCATCTGTCATAGGCGTCTGATAATATGCTATTATAAAATTGTTACGCGGAGAAAGACCATAGGTTTTGAAACCCACAAGCTACATGCATCACATGTTTGACAGCTTAAAGGAGGAAATAAAAATAAGGAACAAGCAGTATATTGTGTGTAGTCTTGTTGTTGTCTACCTGAATCAAACTTCGTGAACAGAGGTCGTAACACATGCTATAGTAATTAGTTCTACTGAATGGAATTGATAATAAATGATATTTAATGGTAATAATGAATTATTATATTCACTTGGGTAACATTGGTACACTCCCCCCCATTAGCAAAGGGTGATTTAAAGTTAAAAACTGTTAAATGTGTACTAGATACAAAACCTACAATTCAATAGAATAAATAATTGGTTTCTTTTATAAATTATTTTTGCCAATAAAAAAAGTAGTAACTGAAGAAGAAAAACAATTTAAAAAATACACCTGATTATGATTCTTGAAGTTTAAAAAATGTACAATACATTAGCAATTCAATCTACAATCCAGTGTAAACGGGACTATATGATGAGTGGGGGGGGGGGGGGGGGGCGATAGGCCGCAGTAGAATTATAATAGGCGATCGTGTAAACACAGTTTAATAAACCAATTTGTCATTTGATTGGTGATCGTGGTATTCATGACTGAATTGTTCAAAATTGTGACTACGGGTATGCTGGAAATTATGCTAAATATGTCGACTGTTTGTAAACTTCTTGAGCATGTTTTGTGGTGGTGCTCTAGGATAGGGTAATGTTTGTTCGGTGATAGGGGATTTGTTAGACGACCATGGAACGATGATCCTGTCAGGATTTATTAATTCAATTCAATCTTTATTTAATTAAAAAAACATGAGTAAAAGTAAGAAAATAAAGGACTGACTGAAAATGGAAATAAAAAACCCCTTAAAATTGGTTGTAAGTATAATGAGTCCAGTTACAATGTGAAATAGAAAAATTATATATAAATATTAAATATATTAAAAATAGCAGAACGTTAAAAGAAAACAATTAAATCTTGTAAAATGGCAGGTAAAACATTTAAAATTGTATACAAATGCACAATCAATCAGTTTCGGTAAACAGCTCTTTGATGGATATACAGTAATAGTATGAGAGGCAACAATGTTCCGGGCAACAGTGCCAGATAGTGCTGCTTCTCATTTTTATGTTTATGTTAAATGAAAATAGACATAACTGAGTAGACGTTTAATGGTGAAATATATAAAACAAATAATGTGTATGGCATCGATATAAAAAAAAAAAAAAAAAATTCACATTTAATACCCAGTGAACATCTCCCCTCCCTGTAATGTGTAGCTCCATGTGACGTGACAGGGATTTTGTGTATGAATTCTCCTTACATAGTCGAATTTAATTTAGTGTTCCGTATTTATATTTTGATTGCTGCGCATGCGTGCGACCTGAAGATTAAAGATTTTTAATGTGATCGTTACCTCTGGATACTTGAGTACCACAGAGAACGGCGAGTGTGCCTAAACTATACTCCTTGGACAGACTACTAGATATCCTATAATCTGTGCCAAGTGGTTTTAAATCTGCGGATGACACTCGACGATTGCAAACATTTACATCCCGGCAACATTGGCTTAGCTTTTAATCTTTCACCTTACTTTAAATGACTAAACTAGCTATTAATATTAATATTTATATTCTATCACCAACGATTGGAATGATAATGGTTGTCAATACTATATAATACTGTATGCAACCACTATGAAATAACCAGGGAAATGTAAGGGCCTACCCCTACTGCTGCGATCCCTTTCTGTCCTACGTATTCTAAAAGTCAATAAAAAAAAACAGAAAACATTACCATTGTGAATTCCAATGGCGACCAGCTGAATTAAAACACGGAAATAAATGAACACATTCGCCATAACTCTTAGAAGAAGGAAGAATGTTTAAAAAAAATTGTTTACTATGAAGTTTCGGAGTCAATGGAGTATAACATATACTTCCGTTAAGTTTGCGGCTTGTGGGTCAGTTAGAGTAGTATATGTCAATGTACACTATTATATTATTTTATTGGTTGAGGCATGGTTGAGGTAAATGTTTGCATATCGTAAGGCCAATTTACACATACGAGCGGTAACGGTAAGAAAAATATAGAATCTGTTATTCCTTATGACCATTTACACACAACGTTGGGAGGACGGGCGTGTTACAACCGCTAATGTAGAAAACGCATTAGGGTTGTAACAGGGCGGTTTCCGCTCAGGATAGATACAGATTTTACGTGGGACAATATACCGCTCGTCTGTGTAAATTGGCATTTATGCATGTTAGGCCATGTCTAAAATAAGTCGGCCTAACAATATGTGTTCTAAAATCTGTATGGTTCATCTATATTTATGAAATTTATCCCTAGAGGTCCCATATTATTTAATTTCTCTCGCCTCAAGCACACCATGGTGGGCCAGTGTGACCAGCGATGGAAATTAAATTATGCTAGGTGGCAGCACAAAATTATGGCAGATTATGCTAGGCACAATTACGGCCAAAATAGTACAAAAACAATGTATCAGAGGGCGGTGTATGTTTATGTATGTGGGAAGCAAAAAAAAAAGTTTTCGAGTTTTCGGGCAAATTATGCTAGATTAGAAATATGCTAGAAAATATGCTAAATCGTGGTACATATGCTGTAGAATTGGGTTTTTTAAATTATGCCAGATTATGCTAGATGACAGATGGGTCAAAATTATGCCAGATAGCATAATCATGCCAGATTGGCCACTATGGGTGGGCCTGACGGTGGTCAGCGCTGTAACATATAAAATGTAAACATGTACTTATAAACTTTACTTATCTTTATCAAACTAAAAAATAATTATTAGTAGCTGCCTCCTATATTTATTTTTGTTTTTCTTATTTTTTTAGTTTGCCTAGTGTAACAAAATGTAATAAATAGATAATGGCACATAAAACATTGGATCATACTAATATAGCACGGCTTTGACTTAGTATTAACTCAATTATTTACTTCAGAACATTTTTTAAAGTGTTGTATCCGCCACAAGAAAGATTGCATATATGGTAATATGCTGTTTAGAAGACAAAATCAAGATAAATCGTAATTTGTGTTCCACCCCAGCGTCTCCCCTGAAAAACTGTAAAGTAACCTGTAGCCTAGTACATCATTTGAGTGGTGCGACCCATGTTAGCTTTAGGAGAATCAAATCAAAAATACAAAACATTCTAATGGGTTCCCGCTTATAGTTCAGTGTATCACTTGTGCATACACTACATAATTTAAGTATGAAGCGTTATTACAATAATACATATACTATTCTATTTTTATCTAAATAAAAAAAATTATAAGCCTAAAGAAATGCATATGTATCAATATTTATCAGTATAATTAATATTAATTGCAGGAAATTCAATTATTTTGGCAAAAGCATTATATAAACATGTATTTGTAAATTTAGATATTAAATAAATTCTCCATACATTTAAGTTAATAATTGCTAAATGCTTCTAAAAAGGGAATTGTGTAACGCAAAAAAGATCCAAAACATTATGGAACATAAGAGAGCAACAGATGACCAATAGTGATTGTTTTGCTGAGGCATTTTATGTATATAGCCATTAGTCTAGGATCTAGACGGTGATTCGACATAATATTGGTAAAAATTAACATTTTGGCACAAATGGCGTTTCATACGTATAACATACAAAAATCAAAATGCCGACTAGTGCCATCAAAGAACCTATAATACATAGGTTCTTAGATGGCACTCACTATAGTAAAGGAATAGTAACAACATAAAAACGACAAAAACTATACTTGTGGCAAGTGGCAACATTATTAAAACAAAATATAGCACATTTCACAAATATCTATCCATTTAAACACACTTGTTCTCGGCGTGATTTTTTAGAAAATGCTTGAAAGTTGAAAAAATTGAACTGCTACACTGATATTTGTTTTAGTATTTTGTGCCACAAATATGTTATAGCAATTTCAATAATCGTTTGTTCATCATTGTCTCTTTTTATTTGTATAATGTTTTGTTTATATAGAATGAATAGCTGATTCTTAGTGATGTATCTCATTGTCTATATAATACTAGGCGATACATGTGAAACACATGTGACGCTGTATCACAATATTGTCCTATGATACTGGGATAAGTAAATATAGATACAGTACCCTGTATCGTATATCTACTTGCTGGTAGAAGCCCATTCCACACCCAAATAAATTGAGGTGGAATACATTTTTCTATCTGTTTTAAATGCAAGATATTTAAAATGTTAAACTTTCAAATGCCTACTATAGCCTAAACTATATAAAACATTTCGAACAAAAATAATAGTATAGTAAATTGCTTTGAGATTCAATAGTATTTAAATTAAGCACAAATACGTTGTTGTTTCTGCTGTCGGTTTGAATCTTTTCTCTCTTTAGTTAGAGTTAAAAACCAAATTTTTTTGCCAAACCTTGAACAAAATATTTACAAAGCGATTTTTGAAGGAAACTCTTCATAATGAACCTAAAGTACTTAACCAAAAAAAGGATTTGGCCCATGGTAAACTTTTTTATGCCGCTATTTTCAAAATAGCCGCTCACAACTTGATATTCTTGTATTTCGGTAACCGTCAAACACAGATCTTTTGATCTTAAATTGTTTTAGAAGATATCCCATATTCATATTCTTCATAATGGAATATTAAGTTGAGGTCAAATGTCAAAACGTCAGAAATGTCATTTCCGATCACTTTTGGGCAAAATATTCTATTATGGTGAATAGAAATATGTATCGTTTAAACAACTCTCTGAGACTAAGATACAAGCATAATAAGTTGTAAGCGGCCATTTTGAAATAGCGCCATAAAAGGTTTCCTATGGGCCAAATCCTTAGACCTTTTTTTGGTCCTGTTTTAGGTTCTATGAAAGGTTTCGTGCCAAAATCGCTTTGTAAATAATTTTGTCCAGGTTTGGTGCTGATTTTCCGTAAGTACTTGGAACACCAAATAGGGGAACAGTATTCAACATGACCGTTATAAAGATGCAACAAGACAATTCTGTTACTATGGATCGCATAGACCTAAATCCCACTATCTTTTTACATTTAATGTAACAGTGTCCACTTGATAAAATCATGATATATTACAAAACCAAGTAATGTACTTGGTGTTCCTAAGCATCTTTGCAACAATCAATAAGTTTCTTCGATATCGACAGTAGGCCTAGAATATATATGCTATGGTTGAATTGATACAAACATCATCATCAGTATCGTATACATTTACTGTGTATAATCGTATATTGTGTCTGCAAATTGTAGACCGTTCAAGTCATTCACGCCGTTATAATCCACCGCTATTATGCCAACGTGAGTGACACCAGTATTAGTATCAAGTGAGGTAATCCAAGTTCGAGCAGGATTTAAAAGCAAACAAGATGGTAGCGAAGTGCAAATGTTTTCTAATATTTTACTACAGGTGTAGTTTAATTTAATCGATTCGCTTCTTTCCAGCACTGGAATGCAATATAAAGGTGACAATATAGTAGCACATAACTTAAAGTAGATGATGTCACAGAAGCCTTTCCATTTTTCAGACGTACTTCTTAGTTAGGGTCACCTATAAAAATCAATATCAACATTTCTACATCATCCACACTATCATTAGTAGGCCTAACCAAATTCTATTATAGATGAAGTACATAATTACTACATTACTCACTTACTTATGGTATACATACTGTACTGTAGTTACTTACCTTCACATGCGTTACATTGTTTAAACCTTCCGTGCATTATTGGTTACTACACGCACCAGTTGTCTTATCACAGGCAACATTGCAATGACAAATTGAAGTACAGTAATCATCATAGTAACCAATTGGACAGACTTCAGGAACTGCAATAAGAAAGATATATATATTTACACTTTTCTGGATTTGAAAATTTCTGTCGCTATCCAATCGAATTTGAATATTACGATGGTTAAAACATCATATGAAGCAGAAAGTTTGGGTAGCATTTTCTCATTCTCACAGATTTGCTTATCCAGTATTTATCATTTCAAAATTAGTTAATTAATTCTCATGTTATCACCGGGTGGTTTAGAATTTCTTCAATGCCTGTAAATGCATATGAAGAGACGTTTTGTTTATGATCAATTAAAATATCACTTTGTTTTTCCAGATATATTTGGTAAATCTTGAAATAGCAAAGATGAGAAAAGCTTAGAAGCTTTTAATCTACTTTATAATGTTTCAATCCAATTCCGTTGTCTCAATTTATTATGCCGTACCTTGACAATTACTTCCATACCATCCCAAAGAACAGCCACTACCGACTGTACACTCTCCAGTATATTGGTTACATCCTCCAGAGTTGCAGTGACATTCTTGACTACAACCTGCTCCAAATTTCCCAGTTGGACAGTCTGAAAGTTGTATAACCTTATTATTAATTGCATTTTAAATGATTATAGGCCTATAGCATGTACTATTTTATTTATTTAAAAACTGGCGATTTCAAATGTAAATAATACATGTCGTTTGCAGGAACGAATAAATAGACACGGTGATTTATGTAGTCAACTAAAATTAGCACCCTGCGAATTACTTGAGTCAAATTCAAACAAACCCAATTTGTGTTTTGTATGTAACATTAGGGTTGATGGATGGTGAAGAGGATGGGTGCAAAGATGAACCATTTTAAAATATATTCTTTATCCGTAACGACATATTTGTTTTTATGTTTTATAGACACGGTGATTTATGTAGTCAACTAAAATTAGCACCCTGCGAATTACTTGAGTCAAATTCAAACAAACCCAATTTGTGTTTTGTATGTAACATTAGGGTTGATGGATGGTGAAGAGGATGGGTGCAAAGATGAACCATTTTAAAATATATTCTTTATCCGTTACGACATATTTGTTTTTTTGTTTTATAAATAATATACCACTAAACACAGTAAAGCATTTGCGATTTAATACTTTGTTGAAACTGTCACTGTCGGTCATAGTCGATTGAAATAGTAAAGTACATGTAACGATACACCACGACGTTTATATTTTTATAATTATTAATTAATACAATTAACGTTTAGAAGCAACTGTAAGTAATAAGGTTTATTTGTATAATTATGTGTTTAAACAGTACCCACCCACACAGTAAGCCATTTGCGCTTCAAATGGCGACAAAAAATGGTTTATGTATTTATCCCAAGGGCCCATAAATTTACCTACTTGTGTTACACCAAATTCTACTGGAAGACTGAGAGATTGGAATGTTACCATTCATCGCCAAGCAATACGTTTGTATAAACGTATATTAAAATCAAAATAGTATTTTTAAAAGAAAATCGGCTTGTCTTCAACATTATAATGCTGTACTCGAGCTGCTTAACAAATGTTCAGCTATTAAAAACAATTATCGTAGAAGGAGATAGGTAAATGCGAAGCATCATCGTATTATTGTGTGCGGGTATTTTTCGTGTAGGCCTATACCATGACAGAAACACATCCCTATTTGGTACAACTGGTTTTATTCGTCAATAATTAATAATCATTATCTAACTCAACTTAATTAGTAAACAGGGTTACATTAGGTGGTTAAAATCAGTGCCGAACGTATGAACCAACTTTATATACCATCGAGTAAAAATTCTAGAAGTAACGCGCGATTTACCGATTTTTTCTCTTACGTAAATTTATATATATATGTGTTTATATAAATCGAAAGGCAAATTACTGAAAAAAATGATAATGCTGTGGGTATCAGTGGCTGGATCTCAATGGGGATACAAAATAAAAGCGAAAAGCTAAATCAAAACGAGAAGTAAAACAGCCAGTATATACATATATATATATACAAACACACCAGGCAAAGAACATTAATTCTAAACCGCCCGGTGATATACTGAAATTTAATTAATTAATTAATTAATTTGAAACGATAAAGATGAGGAATTCTGTGAGAATGAGAAAAAGTCGCCCCAACCGAGACTCGAATTCAGACCGTCTGCTTGATATGCAGCTGTCCTAACCATTAGACCACTGGGGCTTTCATGGTATTGTTCAAAGTCGATTGGATAGCGACTCTTTCACACTCTCGGCGTGGTACGGCGGAACAGCACTATAGTCTTCAATTGTACGCAAGCGCATCTTTATCGTTTCAAATTAATTAATTATCACCGGGCGGTTTAGAATTAATGTTCTTTGCCTGTTGTGTGTATATATATATATATACTAAGTAGAAAGCCAGATCAACTGGAGAAAGTGCTCAATACCATGGGTAGAGCCTAATACAATCATTAATTGTTAATTCAATAATTATTGTACTAATGGTTAGGGCAACTGGATATCAAGCAGACGGTCCGAGTTCGAATCTCGGTTGGGGTGACTTTTTCTCGTTCTCACAGATTTCCTCATCTCTATCGTTTCAAATTAATTAATTAAATTTCAGTATATCACCGGGCTGTTTAGAATTAATGTTCTTTGCCTAATGTGTTTATAAGCAGGCGGTCCGAGTTCGTGTCTCGGTTGGGGCGCTTTTTCTCATTCTCACAGAGTTCCTCATCTTTATCGTTTAAAATTAATTAGTCAGTATATTACCGGGCGGTTTAGAATTACTGTTATTTGCCTGATAACAGAAATACAACAAAAGGAGATAGGGTGGAGTCTGAATAAGAGTAGAAAACAAAGAAGGTAGCTTAGTAGAGATATAAACAATTTTGGAATGAAACTAAAAAACAGCTTAAATGGAGGTTAATATTGAAACTTAAATTTGGTAGTCAATGGAATAATTTTACCGATCTGGGAGTATGTTCCTAATGTTAAGTCCAAAAGGTTTTGTGGTTTTAAGTTGTAATTCCCAGTGGTTTTCTTTGTCTTTCCGAGTTTTGTCGCTCCATTTGACATCGTGGTCTATTGCAATAACTCTGAAATTTGCAATCGAGTGACCAGCTGAATTAAAATGTTCAGCTACAGGTTGATCAAGCTTTAATGCTTTGATAGCTGATCTGTGTTGTGTCATTCTCATACGGAGAGTGTTTTTTGTTTCTCCGACGTACTTTTTGCCACAAATATTACAGTATATGAGATAAATGACGTTTTTGGTTAGACAATTAATTGATTGTCTTATCCGAAAAATGCGGCCAGTTTGGTTACTCTTAAATTTTTCAGTAGAATCAACCAATGAAAAAGTTTTGCAAGATTTGCCGCAAAGGTGACTGCCCACATTTTGGCTGTCATGAGAGTTAGTTTCGCTCTTCAATTTGGATCTGACTAATATATCACGAAGGTTGGGAGGTCTACGAAATGCAATAATGGGTGGTTCCGGAAAAACAGTCCTGAGACGTACGGTTCTGTGGACTGTAGAATGGGCATATGTTTCTCAATAATAGCCCGTAATGGAGGCAACCTAGGGTGATAAGTTGTGACAATGGCACTCTTGTCAAATTTTTTGGCTGACGTGGTTTGTACGTCAGTGTTTGACATCGAGGAATATCTTTTGCTTTCTTTATAGCAGTTTCTTGTAATTTCTATTCCGGAGATATCCGGTTAGTTCTTCGGTACGATTCTGAAAATCTAAATCTGAAGAACAGATACGTCTGATACGTAATGCTTGACTGTACGGTATGTTTTTAGTACAGTGAAACGATAAAGATGAGGAAATCTGTGAGAATGAGAAAAAGTCGCCCCAACCGAGACTCGAACTCGGACCGCCTGCTTGAGATGTCCTAACCATTAGACCACTGGGGCTTTCATGGTATTGTTCAAACTCGATTGGATAGCGACTCTTTAACATTCTCGGCGTGGTACGGCGGAACGCGTAATTTTTTTTTCCAGGACGATTCATGAATAATTATGACATAATAGGGAACATTATAGAGGGCGCTATATAAGCATGCAGAGCGATTAAATAAGTAGTGTAAACAGCGTTAGCCAACCGAAATGTTTGGTCTAGTGGTAAAGGCTTTAACCTATTACGCTGGAGCCCTCGGTTCGAGGTCTTTCATGAACATGTGTTTTGTTTATAGTTGAGAGAGATTATTTAGAGGGTTAGGTTTAGTATATTTAGGAAGTAGATAAGCTATCTTGCAATTCTTTATAATAGAAAATAATTAAGGTAATGAATTATTCATGATTTCTGCCCACGTTCGTCCTAGAAAAAAAAAATACGCCGGCGGAACAGTACTAGTCCTCAGTTGTACGCACGCGCACCAGAGATCACATTGATACGCCCTCATCTTTCAGTATTTTTATTGACGAGGCGGGATCTCCGAAGAGATACTTTTATATATATAAACACATCAGGCAATGAACATTAATTCTAAACCGCCCGGTGATACTGAAATTTAATTAATTAATTTGAAACGATAAAGATGAGGAAATCTGTGAGAACTCGGACCGCCTGCTTGATATGCAGATGTCCTAACCATTAGACCACTGGGACTTTCATGGTATTGTTCAAACTCGATTGGATAGCGACTCTTTAACATTCTCGGCGTGGTACGGTAAATATATAAATATTGTGTGTAAGCCTCATATTAAAACCATACATAAACTATGATACTCAGTTGTAAAAATAAATTACTCAATACTGTATTATCATTGAATTAAAAAAAATAAAAACCATCAATATTCTTTTCCTGATCTGTAAATTTGTAGTCTCATTGCTTGCTTAAACTTACAATTCTACAATTAATGTTTGCGGGTGTGTATTATATAAATACAATATTACAGTTACCTGTTAAACATTTCAGACCAGTATATCCAGTTATACAGTCGCATCCGTATGGATCAGGCAGGCAGATTTGAGTACCTTTGCATTGGGCTCTATTATCGGTCCCGAATGTACATCGAAATTCACAATTAAGTCCAAAACGATTGCCACCACATGCTGAATATTAATAAAACCAGTTCAACTTCATATTTGATTTAAGCAATAAAAAAAAAATAAAATGTTAAAATCATAAAAGTTGTAAATTTCATTCTAATGCATACAATATATAGATGTTGTGCTTGAATGTTCGTACTTACTAATCATACAGTTGTATCCACTAAAACCTGGAGGACAAATACATCTACCCGTCTTATCACATACACCACCATTGTAACAGTTATTACAAACACCTGTACATCGAGGAGGACCCCAACGGCCAGATGGGCAATCTGTAAGAATTGGTTTTGTTTATTTACCTCCGCCAAGGAGGTTGTAATCGATCGAGTGTATCTGTCTGTCTGTCTGCAGGATTACTCAAATTATTAATAAATGAAAATACAGATAGATATGTGGTCAAGGACCACTCCATTCTGGACCACTTTTTAGTAATATTTTCAGACCTGCTAGTGTTAAAAGATAGGACAGAATTTTTAAAAGCCGACGAGTAGTCTTCATGTAACAAGAACTACTTGTCCAAAAAACTTTATTTTTGTACAAAAGGCAAGAGTTATAATTTGTGATTTGTAATTTTAAAACACAATTTGTTTTTTTGGATACGAGTAGTTTTAAAAAACCTATTTCGTTTAAAATTAAAATTTGTTTTTGCCGTTCCTGTTCTATTGTTAGTCAACTGAAAATATAATAGTTGAAAGGCATTTAACACCAAACTCGCATACACATGCTTGTAGTGAAATTAGCCTAAAGCACAAACAGCATTAAGACACACAACACACACAAATATAAAAGAGAAATCTTATGTAGAAGAATTTTACAGTAGGCGGATGCACTCTCAGAGTGGCTTTCAAGTTCATCATGTATTAGAGTGCTCGCTAAAAGTTTAAATCAAAGTGAAACTTAAGCAATGTTTCTGATTGTGTATACCAAATGTTTTAAATAATCATTTGTGTAGTAATGTACAGTCAATAGTCAATGCTAGTGTAGATCCTTGTCATTGATTGGTTGATGTTGTATCACATGTCATGCATTAGACCTATTATATGAAGATACTATTTCACTGTCAGCCTTATTAAAAACAATTACAATTGTAAGAAAAACAAACTCGACATTGGATTCAGGATAGAGGCAGATGACTAATTGAATCCTAGAACAGTAGATGTATTATTAAACAAATAATGTATGGTTGCCTCGTTGAATAGAAAAGTAAAGATAAATAATGAATGTTTGAAATGAGGACTTATAAATGACTACTAACCTATTATCAGTTAAATGAATGAATGTTAAAATGACCACTAACCTCTAACTATCAGTTCAATGAATGAATGTTGGAAATGATTTCTTTCAGTATAAAAATGAAGTTCATACATTCCAGCATTTTCAAGTTCAACATTTTCAAATGTTATGCTTGATTGATCATAAAGGTCCTCGTAGTTATCTAGCCTATCACCATCCTTTCTCCAGTTTAGTTCTTTATTATCAGGATTACTTTCTATATCAAATGATACAGTCACAGTATCTCCTACCGAAGCTGTGATACTTGTTTTGTGGTTTGTTGGTATTATAACGGCTGAAAATAGATTAAAAAACTATGATTTTGTCCTTTCATAATTCCTAGATATAAATAATACATTTGAGTGTAAAAGTGTATTTGCTTCACGCGCAATCCTCTAGTGTATATGTTTTCAGCCAATTAATAATTAAGTGGAATCAATAAGAAATATAATTACAAAAGGGTCTATACATATTCTATTGTAGCTTGGTCCAAGCCAAACAAAATAAATTATCAATTTGTATGTTAAACAACCTAATCTCTTCATAATAATTAACAATCTTAAGACAAATAATTGTCAAAGATTTAAATTGTGCGGATCAATTTCTAATCTTTGTACAGTAGTTGAAGGATCAAAACTAACAACTAATATTTGACCTATTTGGCTTAAGAGTTCTCTTCTATACTTCAACAAAAATGTTACTTACAATCCTGAACGGTTTGAGTATCAACAATTGTAGTGTACACAATAGTTTCTTCACCTCCAACAACACCTTTACAGTAATAAGCACCAAACGCATTTTCACTTAGAATAGGAATATCTAATACTCTAGCATCAGAAAATTTACTACTATGAACTCTCACATTCTGATCATCAGTAGAATCAATGGGCGCTATCTTAAATGCTCTTCCAAATGTTATTGTCGTACCAGGTTCACCTGGGAAGCATTGATACATTCCTCCATTGGCAAAACTTGACTTAACGTTAACAACTGTTAAATGTGTACCAGCTGCAAGACATATTAACAATATTTTAACAATTATAATAGTATGAAGGGGTAGTGTTGCCCGACAGCTCTGCAAATTTTGTTTTACTTCGTTTTGATTTATCTTTTTGCTAATAATATATTATTTTGTGTCTCCATTGAGATCTATATATATTAATAAATCAGGTAGTTTATCGATATTAAATAATGCAGTTATCAAAAGAAACAACTTAATTACCATCTGACATCCTCCCTACTAACGACTTACTTTTTTTATTCATCCTCTCTAATGCTTTCCTTGCTTTCTCGTATTCATACGTCAAAATACACCCTTCAGGATCGTGAATATCATATTCAACCACTAAAAATACAACAATAAAACTAACTAGATTTGAACTCGTCAGTTTGACGAGTTTGGGTTTTCCGCGCAAACGCAACATGCACCACATACGTTCAAATATGAACGCCGACAATTATTATGCCATCCTATGACATGAATTAAATATGTTTAAAGTACTGAATTGTACCTATTTTGTATCATACAGCATATTACGGTATTTACGGAATACACTGTATATGTTATATACAGCGTAGCATAGATGAAATTACGAGACCCATCTTTTAAATCCAATTTTTAACACGATGACGTCATCAAATTGCGCTCTCGTTTAAACGCGATGAATTTTTATGAAAGATATGGAAATCTGACTTTTTTAATTCAACTGGCCATATGATGACGTCATGACATCAGATAGACAAAATTTGTATATGAATTCATATCTATAATTCAACAGCTTCCATAATAAGTTTTAATCATGCGGGTCACTTTTCATTCCGAGGAGCTATGACAGATTGAAATATACTGTATAGATGAAATTAAGCAAGTCACGTTATTCTAATTTTTTTATATGATGACGTAATAAAAATTCCAATTATTTTAACTCATGTGAAAGAGTATTGATCGTGAAAAAACATATTAAAATCTAGGGCGGAATGGAATAAGCATAAGCGCAATGCGCGCTCTATGAAATGGGATTAATTAGCACTAAAGCGAAAAAATCCTATTTTTAAAATTCGAGTGGCCATATGGTGACGTCAGAACATCCGGTAGATATAAATTGTACATGAATTAATAACTACAACTCATCAGCTTCCATAATAGCATTTAAAAAATGGGGTCACCAGCCATCCTGAGGAGCTATAACTGATTAAAAATAGGTGTATTTTTGCACAAATTTGCATTAAATTACCCATTTTTTAGCACACGATTCTTAAATTTTATCGTGCGCGTGCACGTGCGTTGTTATTTTGTTATTAAAGTTCATCAAAATGAATATAATCTACTACAGAAGGTATGAAAAACGAAAATCGATTGCAAAAACCGCGACTCTGACGTCATATAACGAAGTTTCTTGCACATCTACAGCTACAGGTCAATCTTATGACAAACTTATACAATCTTATGTTGACCAGAAATAGAGATACACGTGCAACAAGGGGTAATCCGCGGATAACCAATTATTTTAAAATAGATGATTCATAATATTGTTGCAATATTAACATGTTACTGTTCTTATATTTTAGGCCTACTATTAATATTATTATTTTCATTGTTTACTACTTACACTGATATCGAAAATTAGCTTTTCGGGATTTTAGTTTAGATATCGGTTTATAGTCTTAATAAAATAGCCTATAGCAATAATATGACATGAATCAATACAAATACGTTAACATTTGTGTAATAGATTATAACTCGCACTCGAAAAAGACAAACTCAAACAAATTACCATCATCCGAGTGTTTTAGTAAGGTCCCATAGCAGATGATCACCAGCAAAAAACAAGTAAAAACAATAATTCTTGTCCTCCTCATTTCAGATAATGTAGGTCTATACACACATCACATACAAAGTGTACACAATAAGGATAAACTTCTCAATTTAAGTAATACGCTTGAAATGGTTGATTTCACTAAAATGACATTCACATGATGAAACACTTGCATAATTCAGACAATTAGAAAATAGGCCTATGACACGTGTAATGCTTACATGCATTTTTCAATTGCTATACCATCTTTATGCCTACATTATATACGTTTGTCTTAATTAAAATGTTTCAAATATTGACGAGAAAAGCCGTTCTATCGATTATACTGCTATTAAAATTGTATGACAATCAAAATCATCTGAAATACACGCCTACATTTTGATAACCGACATGAGAAGTTATGTACATACGGCCATTGACTCTTCCAATGTAAAACAACGTATTTATTTAGCTGTAGCTCTAGCCGTTTTTACAATACAGTTACATTGGTCAGACCATTACCTAGTAGAAATGATTATCCAACTGCATGTTGTGGTCTGAATGAAAAAAAAAACATTAGCATATGTAGAAGATGCATTTATGTTAAGTCCAGCACGTTAGGTCCTAGGACTTAAAATGTTTGAAACCATCAGTGATCGATGCCACAGAAAGTAACATAATTTTTATGAAGATAAATTGTTGCATTACTATTAAAATAAATATCTAAAATTATTTCGGGTATTTAATATCAGCATAATTACATTTTGAAGTGTACTGTATTTTGGATGTTCGCAAAAATAATATACTCTTATGGCAACTGATAGCTAGGAAGTCTTTTTATTTTATACGATTTTTACGAAATGAATTAGTCCTACTGCATGCCATCATCATAATTAGTTGATAATCATAACGTGCAAATATACCAAAATTAGCGTATGATGATAACTGTATTTCTTTGGGTGATATTGCAAACAACTCTTGTATTTATAGAAAGTATTTCATGCACGAGTTATTCTTTTTTTTCTAATGAACTGATTTTCCAAGGTAAAATGAAAACGAAGGGATTCCAATAATAGATTAAACAAAATTAAAGAATTGAATTAATTCATTATAGCAATATATCTGCAATATCTTCCAAAATGATGTTTTGGTAATCAAACTTAATGCTTGTACTTGTTAAAGCATTCCACAAAATGTAAAGCTATCAAGCTATAAATGTTTCGTAGTTTCAATTTCCATTTGTCAGTAGCAAAAGACTTGTTAAAGGGCGTGTGGCGCAGTGTGTTGGACGTTGGACTACCGATCGTCAGACCTAGGTTCGAATCCAACTCTCACCGCACCCAGGTGTATAAATGGGTACCCAGTTATGGGAGTATGTTTCCATACGTGTTTGATCCCAAAAAATACTGGGGTAATAATGCTTGTAAAGCGCCTTTGAGCATGATTACTCATGAAAAGGGCGCTATATAAATGTGGTATTATTATACAGTATTCATTTTGTCATTTTTGTCAGAATTTTGTTGATAGAGAAAACGTATAAATATCCCATTTGAATATCTACTTCATCAACATATATGTATTGAAACCTTGTTTCCATCCGATACGTCTACTGTACTATGTCTAGAGACAATAAACTTCAAGTAATCTGTTGAATGTTTATAGTGCTCAAATTTCTTTCTATTCTTGAGGGTAGATACTCATCTACCTCAAATGATACTTAATTGGTAGAGGTTTTGTAATTGTTCCAATGATCGTGCTTTCCTTCCCACCATAATAAATCACAAACAAAATGATTCCACTTATAACATTATCTAGGGATGCAATACATGCTGAAATAATAATAATGCTATCATTTAATAACAAAACAAGCAAGCAACTCTTCCCAAACCTACTAGGAAAATGAATCATTAATCCGCCTCTGACGCACTATGATAATTATACAATGTAAAACATCATGTACGTCCTCATTTGAATGTGGCGAGGTGTATGTTTACATCAGATATACACACATTGTATACTAATATACAATGCAGTCTTTATATCCATAATATCTTTATCACAACAAGAAAAAAACCACTTGTGTATATGCATGAAGAGCGTGTAGTTTTATAGCAATAATATATACAGTATTCTATTTTATATAAATTCGTAACATTACAAAAATAAAGAAGCCTAAATAAATACAATGTAAATATTTTTCTTAAAATATCCCGAGATAAATATAAAAAATACAGGAAATTCAATTTGTTGGCAAGAACATTATCAAAGAATGAAATAGTTTTAATTATATTAGTATAAAATTATTATAAAAATATATTTGTGTATTTAGAAACTAAATGAATTGTCCATACATTAAAACATGCTAATCTTTATTAAGAGCATCAGGGCAATACAAATAAACCAAAACATTATGGAACATAGAGTAACTTAAAGAAGAAAAGATTGTTTGGATGCGTCTGGCCTTACACAACATTTAAATAGGCCAATCAAATTGACATCTTTAATAATAGCATGCTTGTTTTAATACCTTATAATTTGACACATTTAATTAATTGCATAGACCTCATACTTGTTAGACAAACACATAATAAACATATTTCACAAACCCATACACTGTAGGTATAATATAAATTTCTTTTTTACACACTTTTTTTCACAAAACAAATTTGTCGCTGAAAAAACCTCCAAAACAATTTTAAAAGTTAGTTCTACAAAATATTAAAGTCGTTAAAAATATATATATAAAAATTTAATTTCACACTCTATAAAATTATCTTTCATAAAAATAATTCATTTTATCTTCTATTCTGTCTATTTAAATTTATACTCTATAAAATTCTTAGTTGAAATCATGTAATACCAGCAGCATTAGCAGCTTGAGGCATATGGAATGCAGGTAATACCTGTTGTTTATTAGCACTAGGCTTAGGCCAAAATAGTAGCACACCATAGGAATAGGCCTATTTGGACAACAAAACTAAATATATACCTTTTCAATATTCATTTGGCTATTATGGTACAGTACCTTAATGTGACCAGTGAGTGGAATGTCTGTTACGAATACAACACTATACTATAGTATAGAATTACAGTATAAACATTTCAATTTTGTTTCAGTTTTAAGTAGTAGGCCTATGGAAACACTTTACTACTCTAAAATGGCTTAACATTAGGTCTAAGACATTACATTTCATATTTATTTTATATGAAAATAAGCTTGTCTTCCAAAACTTAAAATAAGCTCTAGTCTTGTTCTTAGTCTTCCGAGACTTAAATTAATCTCTATACTTGTTTTTGATCTTCCAAGACTTAAAATAGGTTCTAGACTTGTTTTAGTCTTCCAAGACTTAAAATAAACTCTAGTCTTGTGTTCTTTGTCTTCCGAGACTTAAATTAAGTTTTAGTATTGTTTATAGTCTTCCAAGACTTCAAATAAGCTCTAGTCTTCTTAGACCTAAATAAACTATTTACTACAGTACTACGGTATGTTTATCAAAATTAGTTTTTAGAATTTAAATAATAACATAATATTAGGTAAAGTTAAGCGTTATATTAAATTTATAATTACTATAAATGTAAAGTGGGTTTATGTACACTTGTGCCAAATTAAGTTTATAATAAAGTAGTATTTTTGTGTGCCAACAGGGTGGTAAATATCGGTGCTGTAAACTACTTTTATATGTTTTATTTAAATACACAGTCATTGTTCAAATTATACAGTAGTACACAAAGTAATTGGGAACTACGGTGCATTCTATTATTAATTTTTTTAAATTTAAAATTATTAGTAAAGTTATTAATATATCACCGCCAAAACATTACTCTTAGACGTAATTACATTACACAATTGTTATACTACTGTATATTGTGTTACACACATAAACTCACAGAAGTAAATTGTTTTAAATGATTGCGTTTTATATATATGTTGAGCATTTCTTCTTTAAAAATTGGGATTTGCGTAAGTATCAAAACGTCCCAGATAGCTTGAAATGATATCATAACAAAAAATGTATTGGTCCTGAAAAAAAAAATAAAATTTTATTAAAAATTGGGTACAAACATAAAAAAAAGTATAGAAAGATAAAAAAGCTTAGTTTTATTATAATTACCATTGATAATTATAATGGTGTACTGGAATATTATTTTAGAGAGGTTATGTTAATTTTATCAAATTTATTTTGATGTATTAAAGAATTTGAATTTGAATATTTCAGTGCAAGTTCATACTTGCTGGTATGCAACTAGATTACATGTTTCAAACAACATCCAATTTATGGTATTTTTTTTTTTTAATCGGTACTGTGCTGTAAGTATTTAATCTTGTAATATTATCATAAATTGAACTTACAATATTTTGAACTAGACCAGGTCTGTTCGTCCGCAACTTTTTAACCGTTTGAAAGACATCAATGATATTTTCCAGTTTCATTCTTTCAACAACTTCTACTACTGTGAGGAAGATGCCGGTCCTACCAACACCATTACTGCAAGAAAAAAAAAGTTTATTTCATTTAAACAATAAAATTTGCTTTTTTTTTGCACTTTTTAAGGAACTATATAAAAATTATTCTACCACAGTTACTGCATTGAACTACATTTTTTTAATTTAACCAGTTTATGTAATTATTTAGCAAAGTACCCCTTTTTTAATTGGGTAAGCAATAACATTGTTTATTGCAGTGATTGCCTAATAAACTTCTACATTTAAACAAACTAAAGTGTACACTATTGCAGTAAAAAAACAAATGATATTGCAGTAGAATAAAACTGACATGGTCCCTAAATGTATTTTAAAAGCAACTGAAAAAATAAAAGATATTAAAGATTTCTTGTCCCTTTGACTAATTCCAAAAAAATAAAAAATAAAATAATTCAAAAAAAAGTGGGTCATTTTGAAGTATCATAATAGTTATTAACTTTCACCAAAAATTAGTCGAAAAAAAAATCATTTAACTGAAATACAGACGTTTTTTTGTTCAAAAAATAACTAACTCAACCATGACGAGTTGTAAACAATCATAATTAGCATCATGCATAATGCATACTATTGGTTTCAAATCTTTGTTTACTTTCGCAAGAAATATAATCAAATTTATTTACTTGTTAATTACATAAACTTGTTGTTTTTGGCTCGAATTTTCGACTTAAAGTGAATAACTTTAATATTACTTTGATATGGCAAGTAGAAATTTAGAATATTTTGACCTTCATTTTTTGTGTTTCAAGGAACAATACATCTTTAAGAATTCATGTAAAAAATAGCAGTAGTACAGATTGGAAAACTTTGCTGTTTATATACATACAATAAACAACAAATGTACCTGAGGTCTGGACCAATTGACACCAACCCCCAGCCTCTCAAGTCTTACCCTCTTCCGTCTGCAGATGTTTGTTCTGCTCCATTGGATTGAAGTCTGGTACCAATTGATTTTTAAGAACAAGATACATACCTGCAATGAACAGCAATTGGATGGTTACCATGGTGATAGTCATGTTGGTTGTCGTCGACCAGCTCCAGCACCTCTAATAATGTCGTAGGATTTTCAGGAATGTCTTGGTCCGCTGACCATCCATGTACCTGGAACAGTTTGACTTTAGCAACGGCTTCCTGGTTAAAACAAATATTAAAAAAAGATACATTTGTAGTACTGTTCCATGTAATTAAAAAATGAAAAAAATGACACCTTAAATTTCCCAGCAATAATGCTCCAATAAGTAATGTGTAAATGACAGACAAGAACATCTGTAACAGTATATTATAGTTTCCTTAATAATAAGACAGATATTTTTTCAACTCTCTTATCTTTGCTTTTTGCTTTTTAAATTATGTTATGCTATATTTTACATATAAGAGTAACATGATACGAAAAAATATATTATGTTGTCACAAGTTACAAAATACAGCTACTATACAGAAACCATATATTAAGGGACATTTCGAATAGAGCTGACAAACTGTCCACTTAATAGGTATTTCCCCCTGAATTGAGGTTAGTCATAGTGTTAAACATACAGTGTGTTTTTCTTATTCATTTCACGAGAAAATGGCCCCTTAATAGGCGTGTCCAAAAGGAGGTGTTCTACTTTATATACATTATATTCTAAAAGTTGTAAATTAACCAAAAAGCTTACCGGCTTGTTCTTGTTAGTGATGCTAAACTCTCTAATAGTAATATCTTTTTTAGAATTACTAGTTTTTAGTGTAACAACCAAAGGACCATATTTCTCGCTGGTACCTTCTTCATCCATCCAATACTTTGCATAAGACTATCAATTAAGAAAGAAAAAATAGTAGAAAACCCTTTTCAAAAAAAGTATGTTTAACCATGTAATACAAAGTTATTGGTTAAAGACATTTTTACTTTGAGAAAAAGAAATATCTAAAGAGATTCTTACCGGATCATTTGAATCCATGTCATTGAGCATGACAACCGAACGAACGTTCCAGTCAAATATCAAACGCCACATATCTTCAACAGTGTCAGGTAAAGGCATCTGAGTTGCTATAAACTTGTCTTTTTGTTTATATCCCTGCAATAATAAGATATTGGATTGCAACAACTACTTTAGACACAGGCGAAAGACTTGAATTGTGAGCTAGGCTTTGGAGTGAGATTGGACACCAAATGGAATATCAGTAACCCACCTCTAAAGTGTTATACAATTGTGGTATCATTTAGATGGACACCTTAGCCACTAAGCAGGCATTAGCATTTTAAAGGTTCCAGATCATCAAGGTAACAGCCTGTTCTTTCGGAAACATCCCTGTTGGTTTCTTAAAGTGCACACAAGCTAGATATGTAAATTGGATTTCAAAGTCTTTATCTAATACAACTTATTCTACCACCAGAATTATGCCCAGGAGACAAAAATACTTTTCCCAAAACTTTCTCTGAAAATCCGAGAGAGGGCATCCCATTTTAGGGAGCATTATTATGAATATGGGCATCCTGTTTCATCTGGTCTGCGCTCACCCTCTGAATGAACTTTTCACCGTCTGTGTAGTCGAATGAATTAGACTATGGACTTTGCATGTCGATGTATGGTGTTCAATTCCCATGACCAACTTCTTTTTACTTTATAGTGAGAGAGATTATTTAGAGGTAGTAGTTCGGCTATCCTTCATGTATCTTTCAGAGAAAGTCTTTGGGAACAAAGTGTACACGCCCAGGAGCACCTTGAGTGGCTGTATCCATCGACATCTTCATGACCTATGACCCAAGATTAGGTAGTATATTGTAGTACCTGCATGGTTGACACCATAGTCTGTACTGACTATGTTGACACAGAGATACAATCACTATTCTTTTCAATAGCACCAAGTAAAGGTAATCAACAGCCTAGTGTCAAATGGACATGCTAACCATCCCCACAATGACACAAATAATTTTCTTGAATTGGGCTTTCTTGTTTAGTTAGATTGGCCTTTCTAATTACCTATGCTTAGCCAACAAAACACAAGACTAGTAAATTAAATTAGTAATCAAACTAAAGTAAATCAACTCATTCTTACATCGACAAATGACGCGTTGATGTATTCATTTCCTCCAGAAGAACTCTCAGTGACCAGAAATGGACGGTTACGATCAACTGTAAAAAAAATAGTTACCATTTATAAATATTTTTTCTTTTACGATTGAAAAAAAATACAAAGCCAAATAAATAATGAGGCAATGGGATTAGTAGTTACACAATTTAAATGTGATAAGTGATACTCTGAAAAGAAATATGCTGGTTTTTTTTTCTAGACTAGATCAGTAGCAATATATATATATTTTATGGAGAGAGAGAGTGTTAGAGACAACAAAAACCCCTGATGAGACATATACTAAAGTAAATTTTCAATTACAGCATTTCTTCATTTTGATTAGTATTCACACAGTATATATTTTTTATAGCATTGAAGTATAATTTATTTTGGTGTTTTTTTAAATAAGTTCAAAGTTTAGCTTGTCAGTGGAAACCTTTTTTTGGAGACTCACTAAAAAGTATTTGATAAAGCAGAAAATAAGAAGAAACTGCAAATACGAAAAGAATAAAATAAAGTTTTCCATATTGGCAGAGATAAAAGATAAATATATGAAATAAATAGAACTAAAAAAAGTCATAAAAATAATGTATTTGAAAACAAAATATTATAATATAATAAATAATTATTTTTTTAAGTGGTCTTATTAAAATTAAAAATTTATATCAGATAAACAAATTTGTGTCGAAAAATGAACAGCTTTGTAAATTGTGAGCTGGGGAAAATAAAATGAGGAAATAAAATATTATTATATATTTTATTTCCTGCATTGTTTGACAGACATGGTTGGGATCTGATATCAAATTAAACATACTTTAATATTTAAAAACAAACAATACAAATTGTATTTTTGTATTTTCTAAATTTTAAAACAGTTAAAATTTGAAAAAAACATTGGACTTTTCCTTCATCACAGACTTGTGTCTGTTTGATATGTTATAGAATTACATCTATGTAATAAATATAAAATGTTATTGTCATTATGATTTTTTCAAATATTTTGTTCTCCGTTCTCAAGTATACAAAGACAGAAAAGGAAAGAAGAATTGTCAATACAACCACCAACAACCCGCTACTTCCACCTTTAGATTATTAACATTATTATTTATAATTATTATACTGTATTTCGAGTTAAAATCATGATTGTGAGGCATTTGATAAATAGGCAACTGCCTTAAAATGACATGACATGTTTCTAGAAACTATTCTCATCATCAGAACAGAAAACAACCCCTAGAGTAGTTATATACCAATAGGACAGGTTGTATGTAAATGAGGAAGTAATTTAAGCATGATAAACATCTGTATTTATATTTTGATATTATTATCTTGTATGATTCTATTTTTCAGCATGGTACACTGAAACTACTGTAGATCATGTTAATACTGTAGTAATACTGTAGTAAACAATACTTTATTTACTATACTACTATATATATATATGTACTATTAAAATTAGCTAGACTAGATAATTGTCTATCACTAATAAATTTAATTAATTTACATGCTTGTTTCAACTGCTTGTTTGGAATATCTAAAAAACAATAATTGGCATATTAAAATTAGAAGCAACTGAAAATACAGCACAAAATTAGTAAATGGCTCACAGAAGAGAATTTGAATTCACACCAATAGTACAGTATAATTTTAAAACAAAATAATCACAGTGTAAAACGATGATCTCCAGTCACAAGTATCTAAAGAACAAATAACAATTGACATGAAATACTAATAAATGACAAATGATAACAAATAAAATATAAATATTGTTGCTGTAAAAATAGTAAAATTTGAAAAAAGGAAAATAAATACATACATGTTAGTTACATAGGAAACACAGATTGACAGTAAAAAAAACCCCTGAAAATGTTAAATTCGGCAACATCAGTTCAACGTCAAACTAAAAATATTATTGAAGGGTAAATTCAAACACATTTTGTTAACTTACTTGGTACAATGTTTGAAACCCGGTTCTTGTGTTGGTTCTCTGGCAAATGTCCTGCCTTACAGTGATCAGCTGGAGGATATGGAGTTACAAGTTTTAGAATCTGAAATTAAATTCATAATTACTTTACATTTACTTTGGAAAAAAAACCATACTCCACCCCAAAGTCAAAACAAATAGAATTAGAAACACATATATTCAGCTATCAGGTTGTATAATAGAGATTTCAAACACTAGTCCGCTAATTACTCATGTTTCTGTTACATTTCCCTGTTCATTTTTTTATTTAGTCTTGTTATTTATGTTATATTTATACTAACTCGAGTGTACTTAAGGACCCATATCTCATAGCTGTATATTTTTGCCGTTGTGACAATAAAGTTTTATCGTATCGTATCGTAAAGAGAATTAATTTATTTACTATCCTTCTTAAAGGTGGCAAACACAAGAAGCTCTATATAAACAAAGTCTTAAGCTCTGTCTACACTATCAAACTTTATTTGACAAAAAAGTGTGATGCCTCAAATGTGGTAGTGAATTGTCATCATGTCCATATTTGGGCACATCACATTTTATTTTGTCAAATAAAGTTTGATAGTGTAGACAGAGCTTTAAACAACTCTTTGGGAGTTGTTCTTTTGTTATGGAAAAAAACATTTGACAGAATTGTTGATCGGTAACTGAAAATAACCACCAAACTCCATATTTGTGTTTTTGATATTGCAATTGTGATGTAACAAACCATGCTTTATTAAATGCACCTAATAAATCAAGTAAACAAATTTTAATTAGTTTTATCAACCAACCTCAAATTCTTCTTCTATATAAGTCTTATCCGTCTGCGGAATAAGACGCTTCAATGTAGACAGACGAGTTTGGAAGTTACCAGTATTCAAAGCAGTATCTCCACAAAGACTGTACTCCAATAAGGCATCATAGATAAACACATATTGTTCCTAAAATACAAATACATTTCATATTATACACACATAGATACAATCATATACTAATGTGTAGTGTTGCTGCAGCATGGTGGCATGGTTGCCTTCCACTTGTAACCCACAACTGTCTCTACTTCACTCCCTAAGCCTCAAATGAGACTTAGTTTATAAGCGTGATACAGTTTATCTATTCTGTAATTGGCAAAAAGGAAAAATACATATACCACAGTCAATTTTAGTTATTTGATTTCTTTGTTTGCAGTATGTTATAATCTTGCATACTAGTAGCACTAGCACTAAGGTAGCAAAACAGTATTCACTGTGTAAATTGTAGCTGTTTTAAAAATTTCAGGAATTGTTTTATATTATAAACATTTACAACTTACAGGTGTTTGAACCATGTTGATTCGTTGGTCTCTTATGTTACGCACATAGTTGTAAACATCAACTTTTTGTTCTTTATCAATCATTTCCATCATACTGTCAATGCAAATGAATGTTCCTGTTCTTCCAACGCCAGCACTAAAAAATGATGATAATTATTATGCATTTTACTTGCTACTTAAGTTTTACACATTTTCTGCTCAGAGAATAATCTCAGGAGCATATCAAAATCATAAAAACACAGCTTCTATAACACTATACTTTTTTTTCAATAGTGTCCTCCTATGCTTTAAATGTAAATATAAATGGGGGAATAACCTGCTACTTGTAGCCTACTGGGCTGAATTGCGCACAGGTGTGGACGACACATACCACAACTTTATACTCCCCTGAGGGAGCGAGTGCTGCCACCAAACGGCACCCGTTCGTTTACCCACAACGACAGGGGCTAAATGGACCAGTACACCAGTGTAACCCCTACTTTTCCAAAAGATGTACTGGGTTCTTTAAAGTGCACACGCGAGCCAGATATACATAGTGGACCTCCAGTTTTAAGTCCTTAAATCTATGTTTTACCACCAGAACAATGGTCGAGGAGTGCCTTGAACTTGTGCCGATTGTATACTTATGGTTCGCGGCTCTCCCGCCTTAACAGCTCGGGCACTCGACTCAACTAGATGTCGGCTTTACTAATAAAAAAAAATAATTTGAATGTTGGAAACAATAAAAAGCACATATTTTTACCTGCAGTGAACAAGTGTTGGAGAGGAGTTGCTTTGGCTACTTTGTTTAATCTTCTTAACATAGTTGAGGGCAGCAGTGGCGTAAAGTGGTACACCCATGTCTGGCCAGGATATGAAATGGAACTGCTTGATGCGCCTAAAATCAACATCGCTGTCCTAAATAGAATAGATTGAATTTGTTTTATAATGGCAAAAACAAATATTAAATACAGAGAACATTTAATACATATAAATCTAGAGCATTTACAGTATTAGGAAATCTCATTCAGTTATCAAAGTGTAACAAATGTTATATTATAAGTTGTTATGATGAGAACTTTGATAAGATGGGAATGAATGGATGAAACATCTATATCTAAAACAAAAACATATCAGGTAGATACAAACCTTCCAGACTTTTAAAGACCTAATCTTATAGTCTGCATAACTTTCTGTGACCTCTAAGAGAATACTGATCTCTCCAAACTCAGCCACATGACCTCTGTTATCTGGCCAATACTTCTTGCATTTTTCCTGAAAATGTAAGAATGGCCAGTGTAATACTTTATGTATACACTAATACTTGAATGATACATATATTAGTTTAGCATAATATATTATAAAGAGGAATTTATAGGTGATTATAATCTGCCCAGCTATTACTCTAACCTACTGAGATTTGCTAACCCTATCCTCTGTTGACCAGCTAATATCAGTTGGTAATCATTTAATTGAAGTTCTATAATCATTCTCAAACTTTACATTTAATCACATAATTACTGAGAAAGTAGGATAATTAACTCATAATCGTTGAGTAACTTTGGTTTTTGACAGGAAATCTAAATTCATACCTTGCCCGATTCAATAACATTAGACAACATCACAATAGTTGTGACATTCTCTTGCCAAATCATACGCCAAAAGTCAATCAATGAAGCATTATTTGGTCCTGAAATCAGAAAAGAAAGAAATCAAGTTAAACATATGTGGTAAACTAAGATGTTTTCCTGATGAAACTCTCAATATATTTCTATTTTGTCATTTTTGTAGTAGCAAACACTTATACTGCTAAATTGCCAAGTCTTGATGGTATGTTCTAGTGCATTAACATGGTGAAGCAGAGTTTGGAAGTTAATATAACTTACCTTGACTTGCGATGTAAAAATTATCTCTCTTGTATCCCTAGATAAACAAACAAAAGCAAAACAAGTTTGTATAGAACAATGGTAACGATAAGGTCTAATGAAAATTGTTGTGTTCCAGAAGCAGTCTTTTCCCCTCTATTCAGCTGATTACATGCATCTTAGTAGTCTTGCTAAAAATATCTAGAGTGAAAAGTGGCTCCTCCAAATAATGTTACTTACATGTACATGGCATGCATTAATATATCCTGATTCTGGGTCATCTTCATATTCCTCCAGTACTACTCTTGAATGATCATCTTTAATATGAATAAAGTAAAACAAATTAAAAGTTTCTGTCATTTGTGCAGTATACTGTACAGTTCAGTAGAATTCTAAACACCACAGTGCCATATCCACCATTCACACTTAGGATTTGGGGAAACAATTTCCTATCTAAGTGAATACAATTTAAGGGAAACACTTAAATATTTACTGAGATAAGTGAAATACTTAATATTTAAGGGAAATATCTCACTTAAGTGTGATTGGTGAATACGGCCACAGACTTTTACGAAGAAACAAGATTAGTGTGGTGCAAGGATTTGAGATATAGTATATTACTTACAAGCAACAATATTTTTAAATCGATTCTTTGTGCGATTAGCTGATCGTGATGCTACTCCCCACGGATGAATCTGTCCCTTTGGAAGCTTCTGTTTATAAAGAAAATAACAACAATAAGAACAATGGTTAAATTCCAAGTTTATTAACACCTAGTTTTGGATCTGTACTTTACACTGTAAACAGTGACAAACATTTTCTAACCAGGGAAGGAAATCTTGATGTGATATTAAATTTTCTTAAGATCTGTCTACACTATCAAACTAGTTTGACAAAAAAATTTGATGTTCCCAAATATGGTAGTGATATAACATCATCATCAATTTGTTTTTGTCACATAAACTTTGATAGTGTAGACAGAGCTTTAAGGCATCAGGAAGAAAGGGTAATACAAGTAGGCACTCATACCTTTATTTAGTAAGAATTTCACTGACATGGAACCGTAAAGTAAACATACATTTTTTGTTTTAGTTTTTATGCTTTAGTTTTTCTGTTATCCTCTTTCAATCAATCAACTGGTTGGTTAGTTGTTTTAGGGTTTTGGGAAAATGGTAAAAATAAAAAATGACAGAATATAATTTGGAACTAAAGTCTAAATGTGATTTGTGTCTTCTTCTTTTGTTTAATAGAGTAATACAGTAGAACCTCTATAAAGACACTTTTGGGACCCAACAAGTGTTCCCTCTGTGTAATACCCATATAGTGGTTGGTCATAGTGTTAAAACATTTTTCCTTTTCATAAAGAGTGTCCTCTTAATAGGGGTATCCACTGAATCGAGATGTATCAAAGGAAAAGTTCTACTTAAAAATAAAAACATTACCCCATATTCATGCTGAAGTCCATCCAGGGGATTCAATCGCTTCTTGCCAACAAAATCTGGGAGATCTTTAATGTGAATTGGTCGTATGGTATCAACATTCTGGTACATTTCTTCATCGTAGTTATCAGGTAACTGTGGAATAATTGATATGCGCCCAGCTTTCCTTTCCAATTCTGGTGTTGTTATCTCTTCTTTCGGTTTTTGATCGGGTTGATTTAAATATTCATCGGACTGGAACTTCTTAGCTTCTAAATAAATTGAATTATTTCACAAATCTGGTTTTATTAATGTTGTATATTTCTTTTGGCAAGGGTTTTCTTAGTATATAAGCTACTATAATGAATAGTATGAAATGTAATCCTACTATAAATAATTTGATAGTCTGATTGTCAATGGGGAGCTAGTTGAATTGCTAGTTTACAGAATACACACTCATGCTCTCTAAGTCTCTCTGTGAGATGGGGTTGTAATCTATTCATCCTGATATTGAGTCAGAGAAAGGGACTTGATTCAAGAATCATGCTCAAGAAAGAACCACCATGACATTATTTTATGAATGAATACAGTATATAGAATTTTTTTAATAATTACTATCCAAAACAATTTGAATTAAGAGTATTTACAAATACAACTAAACATACAAAAAGGCTTATGGTGTTTAATTAAATAAACTATTGTGGTAACGGATGATGACTAAAGTCTAACGAATTCGGGAAAGCAGTTGGATCAGAGAGACGAAGTTGCCCTGAGATGAGCAGGAGTGTATATCCAAACAGCTCAGATTTTTTTTTTATAAGGCTAATTCTTTGAAAAATAATTAAAAATTTTACCAGAAAAACTGTTGTGATTTGGTTGAATATATGAATCATCTTTTTGCAAAGAGTTTTTACGACGCCTGAAATAAAAAAATATCACAATTGAGCGTACATAAAATTAGTTGTCATTTTCTAAAACATTATACATTTATGAAGTTGGTTACTGTAACCAAAACGGTATATTAGTACACAAAAAACCCAGTTTTTATCTTATACTAATTACACCAAGTGCCAATTATACAAAAGTAAAGATTATAAGATATTCATAACACTATCAGTAAATATAAACTATAATTCATTTAAAAATCTAAGTATCTTATTCCAAGTGATGAAATACATGACATCTATACACGCTACTATGTGCTTTATAACATAACGTCTCAAAGGGCAGTGAACCAGGTGTAACCCATACAATGGTTCAATATTAATCGTTTCCAAATCTCACCTAACAATGAATACTGCTAGAAATGCAATGATACTCAGAAGGATCAGAATACTGACTACAGCAATGATTACTTCTGTACTTGAGCCACCACCATCATCTGCAAAAAAAAAACATAGTCATCATCATAATCAACATCTATTATTAACAAACATTATTATGTTTTAAAATTCAGTAACGAATTAAAAATTGTTACTGAATTTTAAAACATAACTTGTGTTAAAAGAAAAAAAAACATTTCATAAGTAGGTTAATTTTCGATATAAAGAATCAGGCTTCACAGTCAAGTTTGCAAATGCATTACATTTTGAAGTTGACACTTATTTAGGCTACTGAATAAAGAGCTGTAGACTAATTAATTAGAGTTTACATCTTCATGAAATTGCATGCATAAGAAGAATGCAAAACAATATAATATATTCTAAAATTGTGTTTTAAGTTTGTATGATAAATGCTGGCAATAATCTTACAAATTTGATATTTTTAGTTAAAGCCAAGTTTATGCGGTTTAATCTATACATAGTTATGTATTACTTTCTATGCATTTCAATTTTTAATCTATTCATTTTACATAACTTTACTTTATGTACACACATTTTATTTCAATAAATAAATAGTAAATATATCTCATAAATTCTATAATTTGGCACATTAAAACAAACCTTTTTTTTATGTATATATAAAGGCATACAGAAACTCAGTGATATACTGAAAGTGAATGAATTAATTATAAATAGTAAAGATGAGGAAATCTGTGAGAATGACAAAAAGCCACCCTAACCGAGATTCTAACCCAGAAGCTTCTGCTTGATATGCAAAAATCGACTAGACCATTTGGTTCGAATCCGATTTGAACCATATTTTTTATCACCTTGTTTATTATTCTTTTATTTACGATTTTTACATATATTTTTTGTATTAGCAATTTTAATGTATTTTAATTATAATTTTCATTTTCTATTTTGGTGAGCCACTTGACAGTGGTTTCACTTTGGTTATTTGGATTTTGAACTCTTTTTTTTTCTTTTTTTTCTGACGAAATAAATGAAATGAAACAACTCTTTACCATTGGTATGGTACAGCAAAGCAGCAAAAGAATTTTTTTTTTCTGTACCTGAAATACTTTCACAAATCTTGTTTTATATGCTAATGATTACAAGCTGATTGTATATATAAAAAAAATAATTCAAATAAATGATATATGTACTATTGTGACACTATCAAATTGCATGTTGAAAATAAATTACATAAAACATTTATAAACTGTCTAATGCAAAATTAAATATGCCAAGTATATGGTAACACATTTGCTAAATTGTTATTACAAATTGATTTGGTTTGAGGGCAGTTAACTGCAGATTATTTGAAAGGTAATATTTTTTTTTCAAAGGAGCATAGCTTTTTTGAAAACTCAAAATATATTCTAAAAATGTGTTTGAAAGTTTGTATGATATTAACTGGCAATATTCTTACTAATTTGATGATATTTTTAATTAAAAGCCAAGATAATGCTGTTTAATCTATACATGACTATGTATGACCATGGAGGTATTATACCTCCATGGTATGACTTTCTATGCATTTCACTTTTTAATCTATTAATTTTATGTACAGACATATAACCTTTGACTTTAATATTTGGTCATCTCTCTTTGGCTTTCTGGCATTTCTTGCCTCCATGCAAAAGTGTGCAGTAACCTTGTTTATAAAATGAGATCATTATCAATAAAATTAGGGAATTAATTATATTAACAAAAGTTCACAATACAATCATTTAGTATTGTGTAGCAAACAGTCAAGAGTAAAAGACGAAAAATCACTCAAAATAATCACCTGTTGGAAATCCAAGATGTCTTCTAATCACAAAATAAATAAAAAAATTGGTATGTGAAATAATGGGCAAAATGTTGAAAATGGAGACGGTTCTTGATATACAATGTGTATAATAGGCAATTCCATGATACAGTGTTACATGTTTATGCCTGTATTATAGTATTAAAATGTCACATGTGATACTACCATATTTAACCTAACCTTAAAAATAATAACAATATATTGTATAGAATTAACAACACACACATAATGGTGTATGACACAAAAAACTTGTCCATGATGATACTGCCTAGTAATGCCATTGACAGTCTGGTGGAGAATGACAGTGTAAGAAGCAGTGGTACAAACATTTTTGGAATACTGTTTCTAATGGGAAAACAATGGTACTTTTTATTATGAAAAAGTTAGAAAAGCAATAAATACAATATCATATTGATTGATTGATTGATTGATTAATTGATTGATTGATATTCAAGGTGATAAATACACAATTAGTAATAGGAAATTTACAGCTATGCTATTATAATTAGCATAAATTTCTAATAAACAATGGGTGTGATTGATTTGAAACAATAAACAATACTGCTATTGTATGTATTCCTTACATCCTATTTCACTTGAATTCTTATCGAGGTAACTGAAAATGACTCTAAATCACTCAACATCACAAATACTGTATTGTTGATATAAATTTGCAGTACACCATGTATGTTAGTTCTGAAAAGAACTGTTGAGTTTCTCAACGTTTCGATCAATATGCCTTGATGTGTGAGGACGATCAAAGCATATTGATCGAAACGTCGAAAAACTCAACAGTTCTTTTCAGAACTAACATACGTGGTGTACTGCAAACTTATATTAACATTTGATTTCGCCATGCAAACCTTCAAACAATATAATTACTGTATTATTACCTGTACTTTGACTACTTTCAGCTTGTATAGAAGCACTCCAGTTTCCAGGCCCAGCACCATTAACAACTCTAGCCTATTTTAATAAAAGAAGAAATAAAACTTACTGTAAATACAAGAACGTATGCCAAAATAAACTAGTGTTAACTAGTGCTGGCATTTAGACTACACAGATTCTACAATTTAAAACTTCTTTAAAGTAATGCTTTGTTCTGTTACATATAGATACAATAAGTCTGTTTGAGTTACTTTAGCTGTTAAACAGATTACATAAGTAATGAACCCCACACTTTTTTTAATTTAATATTTTCTGCAGAAACTATTTAAACATGTAAGAGTAGATGTTTTCTGGATGGTACTGTACTTAGTTGTGAAATCAATGTATGACTGATGACTACTGTACTGTATGCAATTGTAGTATTCCCTGTGTTGTGTCAGGCTTATTATAAAGGTTTTCCCAGATTGATTCCAAGCATTGGTTTCATGGTTTCATATTTGCACTCTCCAGATGGGATGTTATTGATCCTTATAGTGATTATAGAGGTGTACTTAAAGAAGGCATACAGGTATATTATTCATCATCAGCAGCATGATATAACCAGTGTCCTGTTAATATTATACACCTTTCACACCAAAAGTAAAACTCTGGAGATACTTCGGAGTTGACGCTCCTGTGTTTTAGTGTGAAAAGTAAAAATCAAACAACTTCGCAGTTCAAAACACCAGGGTTGAACAGCTGAATGTTCTCCGGAGGTCGGACTGCGTCGACACATCAGGACGGTCAGTGCGAAAGGTACCAACATCAACTCCGGAGGTTTTAGGTCAAAAGGTCATCCTCACACAATCAATCATTGCATTAGTTTTATTTCAAAATACTTTAAATATTTGTAAAAAATATATAGTGGGTCTAAACAATAATAAATAGTATAAGCAAAACATTATATGACTTTTGAAAATAATTATTAAACTAAAAATATTATCGATTCTAATGATTGTCGCTATGTAAACAAACCAAAAGAGGGTGGTATTGACAATTTTATTTTAAAACTCTGGTGTTGCTAGTTTGGTGTGAATGGGGTATCTCCAGAGTTCTAGACGTTTTGAATGGTCACAGACCCCGGGGTGTCTCAGGAGATCACTGCAGAGTTTTGGTGTGAAAGGGGTATATGACATAATTGTGAATACTTACACTGACATCATAATCTCCTGCTTCTACAACTAGTATCTTGTAGCCTTCCATATTGTCTTTGTTCAGAATTGTGTGATTCAACCATTCATCACCAGACTTGTATCGCACATTATATTTAATTATTTTTCCATAGAGATTGCGGCTAACTGAAGAAGACAGCTTTATAGAAACTTTGAGGTGTGAACTTTCATGAGTTGCTTCGACTTCTGGAGCTGGAGGTTCTAAAAGGTGATACAAGTTCATGCAATACAAAATAAAATGAATTTTAAAAAATATGGAACAGAATAATCTTACTATAAATAGTACAACAAATTTAGCCTCTGGCTGCTTGAAAATAAAAAAGGCCCTTTTAAATTAGTAATAGTAACTATGATTTATATGTCACTTTAAATTATATAATACATGAGCATAGTGCCACCAGAACTCAAGAAGGGAAAAAATAAATAAACAATGTCTCTGACATTAAAAATTTGCTGCGTAATTCACATTTTAGGAATTTGTAGTTAAAAAGTTTAGGGACGAATATATGATTATAAAAAAAATAAGATTTTATATTCATCACATTAAACGCAACATTAGTATAGAAATTTAAAAGAAAACTTACTTTCCTCAGGTGAATATTCAATTATAATTCTTGGTTCACCAAGAGAGTCTATGTTTTTTGCTGTTACAGAGATTGTGTACTCTGTGTATGTTTCAAGATCATCTAATGTATATGTTGTTTCTGCTGTTTCTGAAGATACAGATGATAACGACTCATCTGATGTTATATAGGAAATCATATACACTTCAACACCAGTGGAACATTTTGCCTCATCATTCTAAGAAATAAAATTGATAAAATCTACAGATTTTTATAATAAAAGATATATACCACTCTTTCTAATTCACAGCATCTGATTGGTTAATATAAAAATAAAAAACGATTTTTTTTTTGCACATGTCTGCATTCTAGTCCTACGTCATTGCAATGTAGGTACATGTACGCAGCAATATACTGATATGTCCCCCTCCGCAGATGATTAGGTTTACCCTGGTCCGCTTTCTAACAACAATGGCTGAGTGGAAAAAATACCTGGTTTAAATTTGCAGATAAAACAGATACAATACAAAGAAATCACCCTACTGTACTACCTTATGAACATACATGTAATATGGTAACTGATTATAAAAAAATTATTTTATAGCAGTGAATAAAGCAATGTTTGATGGAAACAGCAATGTCATCAAAGACATTTATTGCAGCAACTAGACAACGTCAGACTAGGCTAGCGTACGATGTTTGTACGTTACTGTTGTTTACAGCTAGGCCTACAAAACTACTGTAAGCCTAGCTAGGCTAGGCCTAAAGACCGTCCACGAGAGGACATTCACTGCGAGCTACTTAGGTAGTGCATTGTTTCTCTCTTTTTATCATAAATTACCATAAAATATACATCTAAGACAAGGAATAATGGGGTTTAATGTTTTTAAAGTAATAGATACGCATTATTTTTACAAAATGTAAAAAATTATAGGGAATGCATCTTTAAAAATACAGTATAAATATACCATTAGAGGTGTCCATGAAAGTTTAATCTGCTTTGGTTTCTCAGTGTTTATATTTGTATCAACTAGTGGTGAAGATGGTTCTGAAAGAGCAACAACAACCTACAGTAAGTATTAATAATTAATATAAAGTCTGTAATTTATAAAATTATGTCATAAAATAAAATATAGTGTCGCCAACTTGATAACAGTATGAACAAAAATAATTGTCTAAAGTAATCAAACTTGTAGCATTTTGCAATGATGATGAGATGATAATGGTTTCACTAATTACAGTATAAAAATGGAAACAAAACGGAAAGTCAGACTAAAAAAATTCATTTCTTTGTGTTTTTCCTACCTACAACCTTACATTTTAGAAAAACTATTGGTGTACAGTTTCTTTTTATTTCTGCAAATTCTTTGTCTGAATATCATTAAGGGCAGCAGTTAAAAAGAAAATGAAATATTTCTTTCAGAACATATATTTCTCATTACAATAGTATCATTTATTAATGAAACATTGACTTAAAGAGGGAACATATTCGAAATGTAATTTAAATTTGATAGCTGCGCAATTATTTAGTAATTATTTTTCTTTATTTATTCCTATTTTTTTTTAAACAAGATCACTTTTTGATAATGATTGAATAATAATATAATAAACCATTAAGATAAACATTCATAAGATTAACAGTTAACATTTCAGTTACCTCCACAAAGTGTTCTGGTAGATGTACTTTTACTTCCCAGTGAACCTTTACCTCCTTCACCCTCCCTTACAGCTGCTACAACAAAGGAATAATCCTGTTCATAGTCTAAACCAGTAACTGTTGCTGAAGTTTGGCTGACTTGTGGTATTTCACTCCAAGTGGAGTCATAATAATACACAACATATCCAACAATAGGCCCATCGCCAGAATCACCTTGTTCAATATTCCACTCACGCCATGACAATTCCACTGATGAGCCTGTGACTGATGTCACACTTGGTCTTGCAGTGTATGTCGGTAAACCTAGAGCAAAAAAAAGGTATTAAAATCTGTCATTTGTTTTTTTAACCCTATAATCTGTATTACAAAATTTGTTTGCAACGACCTGTGTTCTAAACTTGATTTAATGTTACTAATGTTGTTGCTGCAATGTTCTTTTTTTATTGTCATAGGTAATGTTCTTGTTGTTTCAGTAATTGCTGTTTTTAAGTTCAGGACTAATATATACAAGACAAGATCATTTAACTGCTACATAATACAAAGAAACAATAGATAAAAGTCAATCTCTACTATAAACAATGAATGTTCATGAGCTGAATAAGAAGAAAACTTTATAAAGTTTACCAGTCTATTATTCATTCATGATTGAATGTCATATCTAGAGTGAAGCATAGTTTAGTTAACTGTGACAACAGTTTTTTAAAACTTTCATTTTTGTTTTATATCACACCTACTGTTAAAAAATATACCTTTATTCAATTAATGCTGGTTCTATCTTTAATCAAAATATCGAAGGCTGTAACATGCCTTTTGAAAAGGAGGCGATCAAATTTGATCTGATGAGTAAAGCAGTTATCACCGATGTATACAACTGGTTAAATTTTTATCACGCATTATTATTAGGCTACTGTGTTGCACACAATTCTCAAATTGTTTAATAGCAACAATAGTGTTGAAAAGAATAATACATAGCATGTGATATAAAACCATCCAGTAAAATGATACATTTAAATGTGTTATTATAATTAACGAAAACAAAATTCTTACTAAACAGATCAACTGTATGGGTACGAGGTGTTATTAAAGAATCCTTTGAAATACTAAATGTGTACACAACTCCCATATTTGCTACTGTCGAAAATGAAACTGTGGTGTGTGTTGTAGATTGTGTACGTCCAGTTTCAGTAACTGATTCAGTCCCAGCTTGTAAAATTATAGCCACATCTGTCATATCTCCAACAATGTCACATTGAAACGTTGATGTCTGTCCAGGATTTACTTTAACATTGCTTGTTGAAATGATTCCTAAACAAATATAAGATGAGAGTGTGAATGTGTAGTAAAAAAAATATCCCATTATATATTTATTTTGAATTTACCCCACTCCACCCTCTCCATCTGCAACAACAAAATGCATTGAATAATATGCTTTATAGGTGTCACACATTTAAAGCTAAAATGTTCATGTAATAATTTTGTATATTTACCTATGTGCCCATTTTTTAAAATTCAATTTCGATGGCACTAATAATAAATAATTAAAACAAGACTTTTGAACAATTTTAACATTCTCATCTTTTAATGTTTGCTTCCTTCAAAAAAAAATTGTGATCAATTTCATAGAGTAGTGATTGAAAAGATTGACGACAAGCAATTACATATACTAGCAAGTATCCGCCCCAGAGCGGGTTTCAAATGTTAATCTTCTGCTTAAAGATTAGACCATTGGGACTTTCATGGTATTGTTCAAACCCGATTGGATGGGTGACTCTTTAACACTCTTGGCATGGTACGGCGAACAGCATTAGTCTTCCGTTGTATTGCACGCATACCAGAAATCAAATTGATACACCCTCATCTTTCATTATATTCATTCACAAAGCGGGATCTCTGAAGAGATACTTTTATATAAACACAACAGGCAAAGAACATTAATTCTAAACCGCCAGATGATATACTCAAACTTAATTAATTAATTTGAAACGATAAAGATGAGGAAATCTGTGAGAATGAGAAAAAGTCGCCCCAACAAAGATATATTTTTCAGTTCTTTGTAATTGATTGTCGTCTTGTTACAAAAATAAAAAAATTAAATTCAGCCTTCTTTTTCTTCACTTACCTGTAGTACAAGAGTTTGGCAGCCAGTAATCATTGCATCCACCATTGCATCCACTGTCCTGATTACAGAAAGTTAAATCACAGTTGCAAGTCGATTCACACATACTGCCATATTTTCCTGATTCACATTCTATAATTAATAGAAAAATATAAAAAGATGATGTTCTATATTTCAGCCCATAATTGTGTTGATAAATTAATAAAGTATAAGTCCACATGAAATGTAATTCTTAAAAATGGTCAAGTAGATTTGTACTAGTAGTTTTTGACAAACATATTTGTTTTTGTGTGTATAATTTCTTGTAATAGAAATAATTTGAATTTTGTGATTTCAAGAGAATTGCAAAGTAAAATCACTGAGCTGTTAATGAGGCCTTCTTTGGTACAAACATTTATTATTAATTAACATTAACATTAATTAAGTAAGTTAATTAATTAACTTACTTTTACAGTCGTATCCTTCAGCACATTCTTTGTTACTACAGACACCGGTCATCTTATCACAAGCAACATTGTCCTTGCAATGGCAAATGGAAGTACAACTACCATCAAAGTAACCAACTGGACACACTTCAGGAACTATAGAGAGAACAAACTGGATTTTATAATGTTATAACAATCATTAATAGCACTGTTTAAAATATGCAAGTCTAGATTAATTTTTAAATAAAATAATGGATTGTAATTCATTACTAGATTTTGTTGTTTAGTGATAATGTGCATGATTCTTCGAAATTACAAAAAAAGTGTCTGAAGAATAAGAAAGAGTGAAGTCTACAAACATATACATATGTTAACATGAAATTATTTTTTTAAAAATACAATCAAACTAAAAACACCACTGGTGTGACAGATTTCACTTGTTACACCTCTAACTGGCAAAGTTGTATTTATACTGACAGATGATAAATGGCATAGATATTCAAAATATTGACCCTCAGTCTCACATACGACTGGGTGTCTCAGAAATGTTATATCTTATTATAATTTATTTCAATAGTGTACTAAAAAAAAATGCACAAAATTGATTTCAAAATCTTAAAATTTGTGTAGTGTGTTGCACACACACACCTGTGCGCACAGCCCGCAGTAAGTTCTTCATACCTTTTGTCAAAAATTAGAAATTTGATGGAAATTTTTGAAAAAAATATGCCTATTTTATAATCTATTATAGCTCCTCAGGATCAACAGTGACCCACCATTTGTTCAACTGATAAGTTGTAGATATGACTGTATGTAAAATGTTATCTACCAGATGCTGTGACTTCATCATACATGTATGGCCATTCACATATTTAAAATAGGATTTTTTCTCTTTTCTACTATTTAAATCAATGTTGCGGATAATCTAACTTGTCTGAAGTGACGAGTTCACATCTAGTTTTTAATAGTCTAAATTTACTGTACCTTGACAATTACTTCCAGACCATCCAGCAGCACATCCTCCAGATGTACACTCTCCAGTATACTGGTTACACTCTCCTGAGTTGCAGTGACATACTTGACTGCAACCGGCACCAAATTTACCAGTTGCACAGTCTGGATGTAATTTTGTATATATTTTATTTATTATTCATTATCATAGGTTTACCTTTAATAGTTCACCTTTTGTTTGGGTATTACTGATTTCTAACCATTCAATTAATTAGTATTTCATATAGTCATAAAATTTTAATAATAGAATTCATTTATTTATAAGGAAAAATAATTCACTATGGAAAAATTACACACAAACGATTTTATGTATTCTGGTGTGTCTGCAACACTTGTTTGGCCCTAATGAATTGTTGTGGCACGTACTCCAAAAATTACAGTGATATAAAAATTACTCAACATTTAAAATTGTAATCTCATTGCACATCAAAAGATATGTTTTCAATATTCCCTTTTCCAAATGTCTGTAAATGTAACAATTTTCCAAAGATGGTTTTATCTGCCCCCTCCAGCAGTTTGCCTATTAGTAGTAGTGCTCTTTTTATCGTTTTCAGTACTTTTTTTAGGACATTAAAGCTTCTTTTAAGGTTCCTTTCATTTTTATCTAGCATTTTCTTTTATCCTCTGTATACATTTTAATGATGAATTAAATTGAAAAAAAGTACCTGTTAAACATTTCAGACCAGTATAGCCAGTTATACACTCACACCCGTATGGATCAGGCAGGCAGATTTGAGTACCTTGGCATTGGTCTTTGGGATCATTCGCATTATTTGTACACCGATTGTCACAATTAAATCCAAAACGATTACCACCACACGCTAAATAAACAATAAAAATAAATCGAATAACATGTAATGTGTAATTAACCAATCAAATGGCAGGAAGCAGCCGTGTTATAATACTGTAGTACATAAATCACATATGTTCTCAGTTTATATTAGCATCTACTTTGATAATTTAAAATCAAAAATTAACTATTGCCAAAAGCATCACATGATGACTTTAGTGCACTCTTGAAGTTAGAAGATTGTTTACATCAATGTTAACAGTAACCATAGTAGTTTCAAGTTTTTTACAGCCATTACATTACACAGTGACAAACTAGCATATTATAAAACTTGGTATGATTTTCCTTAGAGATACTGTATCTACTTAATAAAACAATTTGTTACATTTTGAATTAAACATGCGAGTTGGGTATTAAATTACCTATTGTAAAGGCCAAAATGTTCGCGTGCCCTTTATTTTCGCGACTTTCGCAATTGAACTGCGATCGCGAAAATAAAGATTGCACAAAAATCGCGAAATCCCCAACAATGTTGTTTACAGTAAATCAGGACCTAGGATAGGCTTAGTAACTAAGTTAGTTAGTTAGCTAGGCCTAGGTAGGCTTAATATGGAAAAAATGTATATAAAATAGTTACGATAAACTTCAAATGTTGTATTCTTTGAAACATTTACGATCCCCGATTATTTATTGTTTGTTCAGATGTAATTAAACATTTAAAAAATTGCAACTGACCGAAAATGCTAGGCCCTATTCAGCCTGCGCCTTGCTCAAAACAATGATGATATTCCTCCTCTCACTCAGCGATCGAGAAGCGTCGCGCCGCCGTGGAAGGATGGATAATGTTAGAATTGGAATAAAAAAGCATACAACATTTCTTAGGTTAATTTTTATGAAATGTATAGTGTACTTGCTTTACGAATCCTTTGTCCACTAAATCATAAAAAATAAATTGTAATGTGTCTATAAAGTAATTATTCTACATGCGTAGTTTGTGGTAGCAAATGGTAAAAATACCATCACCATGCTCTCCAGCGATCCATCCGACCGGGCGTCACTGCGTCCATTTGAAACAAACAATAATTTGGTAGAGTACATTAATTAAGGGGATGTTCACTATCTAAGAGCCTATTAAACATGTGCCTCGCCCACTGTGTAGCCAAAACATTTATTTACATCCCTAAATTTATAATCACATATTCTGTAATTTTACTGACGCTATTCAATTGTTGTTTGATGTTCATCGCAGAGGTGAAATATATTCCCAATCTGGTTCATTTCTGTACTTACTAGTCATACAGTTATTTCCACCAAAACCTGGAGGGCAAATACAGTCACCCGTCTTATCATCACATACACCACCATTGTAACAATTATTACAAATACCTGTACATCCAGGACCCCAACGACCGTTTGTGCATTCTATATGATAGAAAAAGTAGTTGATTATTTATTATTTATTAATCTATAAACTTTTGCATAGCCTAGACTAAGACTCGTCTCCCAGCCTATTGTGCTACCGGTTTTCCACATTTTCTACAGGATTACAAAAATATCTGAATTTTGATGTATGTGGTTTTCTGCAATCAAATATAACAAAAAGTCTTACACACAAGCATACTTATGATATTTAAGCCATCTGCTGCCATAATTTTTTTCTCAACCGAATGGCTTGTGACTTCACATACTGCACACCATACCTCTTGATAATAGATAGAGGGCGCTGTTGGCCTAAAAAACACCACTTCCCGTTGTTTTAACTTCAGATGTTGGCATGTATGTAAATCTGGAATTGCCCATTGAACTCATTACATTGCATAATATTTATAACTGCACTAAACTTTAATTAGCAGTGAATGAATGTTGGAAAGACCACTAACCTCTAACTATCAGTTCAATGAATGAATGTTTGAATTGATTTCTATCAGTATCAAAATGAAGTTCATACATTCCAGCATTTTCAAGTTCAACATTTTCAAATGTTATGCTTGGTTGGTCCTGATAGTTATCTAGCCTATCACCATCCTTTCTCCAGATTAAATTGATACCATCAGGATTACTTTCTACATCAAATGATACAGTGACCCTATCTCCTACTGAAGCTGTGATACTTGTTTTTTGATTTGATGGTATTATAACGGCTGAAAATAGTATAAATAGAATAAACTTTAACATTCTATGATATATTATATAAACTAGTCAGTTTGTACATTAGCAGAATGTAATGAACACAGTAATAATAAAAACTTTATCTGTATTGGTTCTTTTGCAGTTCATTACAAGCTATTCTTGCTAAAAAAAGTGTAGTTTCACAATATTTATGTAAAGTGGCCATAATTATGAAAGTTTTCAAATGCAGTTATACTGTACAAGCGAATGGGTCTACAAAGTTTGATACTTCATACACCTGCCAACTGTCACACATAATGCGTGAGTCTCACGCATGAGGGCCGGTTTTTTATGCCTCACGCATACATCTATAGCTATTTCTCATGCATTCATAAAAATTATTCAGAAAAACATTATTATGAAATTAACTTGCCTATTTTGAAGGGAAAATAGCCTAGGACTACATTTTATTTAAGTAATTTGACCATAATTAACCAAGGCCTATGTTTATTTGTATTTTATGGTTGAGGTAGTACAGGAAAGCCAAACTCAATTCGGCGAAAAATTAAACATAGAGGGCTTATTTCATGATTATTTTGAGTTATTATAACATAGAGGGTGCTATATACAATTTTAATTTATGTCTCACGCATTGGCCACTGAAAAAGTTGGTATAACTTCATTGTAAATATTTTTTTATTAAATAATTGTTTTTTCAACTTTATATTTTTTCTTTTGATGTTCAATGGTTTTTATTTTCTACTTTTCGAGTTATATCTAGGCAAGCAAGACACAGTAACATTACTTAACCAATAACATAATAATTGAATACAATATGTGATATCAATTTAAAGATGATATATAAAGGAAATAATAATATTTGATAATATTATTAATACATGAGGATAAGATTGGTCATATTCTATCGGTTTGTATCATAATGAACAAGTCCACACTGATGTACAGTACCATAAACTTTCAAGTACAATTTGTGCATGAATCAAAGATTATATATGTGCTGGTCAATTTCTGGCAATTAATTTCTAGAAGTAACTTCTATTTCTAATAAAGTTGAGGGCATCAAAGGTAAAAATAATATTGTATTGGACGTACTGTATATTCTCTTCTACTTTAAAAAAACAACAAAACATATACTTACAATCCTGAACGGTTTGAGTATCAACAATTGTAGTGTACACAATAGTTTCTTCACCATTAACAACACCTTTACAGTAATAAGCACCAAACGCATTTTCACTTCCAATAGGAATACCTAATATGCTAGCATAGGCTTGTTTATGAGGTGTCCCAGGCTGTTCTGCAGTAGAATCAGAGCTCGCTATCTTAAATGCTCTTCCAAATGTTACTGTCGTACCAGGTTCACTTGGGTAGCATTGGAACTGTCCATAATTAGCAAAAGGTGACCGAGTGTTAAAAACTGTTAAATACGTACCAGCTGCAAAACCTACAATAAAATAAATATTTAACAATTTTATTAGGGTTACATAATTAATGAAGAAAATTTGAGGATTTTGTGCAACACAAAGTTGTTGATTGATTCTCATTCAAAACCCAACCTGTGGTATGCACAGTCGTAACTGTTCTACTCTGCATCTAATTACCTAGCCCTCTGTTTTTGTAATGGCCTAGCCCTTTGGTTTTTTTAATGGCCAGCCCCCTGGTTTTTTAATGGTCTAGCCCTCTGGCCTATTATATTATATAAGCCTTTGGAATTGATTAAAAGTGCAAACTGTGTATTAATGAACAATATAAGTTTACTTCACGATAAAACAAATAATGAATATTTATTGAAGGGGAAGAATATTTCATGAGTTGGAATATTTACTGGAGCCTCATTAAAAACAGAATAGATTAAATGGATAAAAATGCCATCAACTCTTGCCATAAGTTTATTTATTTTTGTTTAATTTTTAAATAAAGTATGTTGCAATATATAAAAATTAAACATGTTAATTAAACAATTTAATCAGTACCTCCATGATTCAATAGTAAAATCAATGTTAGTTTTTCCAATTTTCAACTGAAACCATTAGTAAGCCTATCACCATCCTTTCTCAAGATTAGTTCTTCATTATCAGGATTACTTTATAATTTACTCACCATTGTCTTTATTGTGTAATAACGACCAATGATAAACATTATATTGCACTGCATGAATAGTGAAAACTTCAAGAAAATGTAGTAGATAAAATACATACAGAGAGGGTGTCATAGTATGGGTGTTTGTTTTGTTGTTTGTTTGTGGTGGATGGGTGATTGTGTGTCCTGCAGAGATTAACTGATATTGTTAGCCTGGTTCAACCAAAAAGAGGTCATTAACTATGTTGTTACAATTCTGGAGAGGCCTATTGTTATTTGGGATCTGGAACTTCCCTGTTCAGAATCCAGGAATTGATCGTACAGCACTTGAGTCTCAGCTAGGACTAGTATAACTAGTATAGTAGTAGTCAGACCTACACAACACCTATAATCGTTCAAGGAAAAATAAAAACAACATAAAAGATATAAAACTGAAAAATAGTTAATACATTACCAAATTTTAAAAGTAGTCCAATGGAAGCGAACTGAATTAGAACCCGGAAATAAATTAAACAATTCGCCATTATGGCTTCGTTGCTTTTCTTGTGAGAGAGGTGTTGTTAAAAGGAATGACAACACAAAACAAGGAAGTTCCGTGATCATTGGAGTGGAAAATGACGTCATCCAAACTTTACTACTTTACCGCTTTTCCTCCTCTAGTGGACAAGATTTAAGATTCAAGAAATGTTATTGATCCAGTTAAAATGAAAATTCATTTTGCTTGGCATAATTAAGACAATAAAGACAATAAAACTACAAGAAAAATACAACAAATTGCACAAACGCTAAAATACGGTGGCAGCATCGGTAAAAAAGTCAAGTTATTTATAATAAATGACAATAACTGTAAACACACCGATTTGAAAATAGCAATAAATTATACCGAGTAAGTTTAGCATAGATTCATCATAATTAATTACCAATTATAATTATTATCAATGCTATTTCTTAAATTTTGAAAGATATTGTCCCTCAAAACATGAACAAAGGATAAAATCAAACTTTGAATAGGGCCTAAGCTATTTTGAAACCATTGATAAAGTTATTCAATGTTGGCAAAAATATGAACAAAACTCACTCTCGATTAAAAAACACCAATAAATAGTTAGGCCTAGGCCTACATTTAACCAAAACCCATTAGATCTATATGTGACATTAAAATTGCCTATTCAACTATTTCTTTTTAAAGGGAGACAATCGGAATCTTTAAAATTAGGCACATTAGATGCAAATTCCATATGTCTATCTATTCACTCAATTATGATTTTTTTTTAAATATCAATTCAAAAACGTATTTGTTCAGCTAAATTCAGGGTACATTGTACCTTCAGCATTTGTTTTAATAATAATAATGTTTAATAATTCGTGAAAAAGGTTAAATGCCGCACACTCAGGACAATGCTTATTGTGTAGCCTAGAAGTGGAATAGTCTCGTTTCTGTGTCGAAACGATCATGGAATGCAATTATTTTAATATTGTTCTCAGCCACGTCACATAATCTATAAATTGTGAAAGTTTAAGGCTTATTCTTTCCACTACATCCTTTAAATACCTGGATTGTCGGAGTCATATTTTATTTTTAGGAACGAATGTTATAGTAGAAGTGATAGTTGATGGAGTAAGGGCAGTTTTCTGTTTGGGCTCACGCCTATTACTTGCTCCTGGCAAGATGAATTGTAAAATGTACTTTATGAACTTTTGCCGAATAAATATTATTATTAGAAGTATATTATAACTTTTATTATGAAAATCAAAAATAAACAGAGAGCGCCCTCACAATGTATCTATTGACAATGTAAACTATAAGATAAGAGAATAGCGCCATCCATAATATTTGTTTATCTTTTTTTTTAAGAGGGGCTTCCTCACACAGCTCAGTGTTAGTTTAGTAACCAAGTTAAAATTATACATTATACCAGTTGACATCATGATAGGATTTCTTCAGAAAATGTAAGCATAATGTAGTTTTTTTAATTGTTATTAATTATGTGACGTCTATGAACACTGAGCCAATGGCGTGTGAGCAGTAATTTAATTTCGTAAATTAGGATCCGTGTAATCATTCTGTCATGATAAAAATTATGATTGTACAGACATGTATGTTATTTATTTCATAGAAAGACAATGCGAATAAATAGGCCCGGTATCATTACATAGCAGACTTAATTCATTTTACAATTGGTACTATACTACCATAGAGATACTAACTCATGGTGGCCTAGCTACTAACACGTCTGGTTCTTAGACTATACATGGACAAATCTCATGGATGATACTAAATAACCCAGTTTCCTATTAAGGGCACACTTTCCCATGTGGGCATACGAGAGGAAAAGTTTCAGCAAACCCTATTCAGAAGACGCCTCTATTGAGGGGACACTTTCCCATGTCGGCCTATGAGAGGCAAAGTTTCAGCAAACCCTATTCAGAAAACGCCTCTATTGAGGGGACCCTTGTAGGCATACGAGAGGAAAAGTTTCGGCAAACAACTCTATTCAAAAGACGCCTCTATTTGAGGGGAAACTTTCCCATGTGGGCCTATGAGAGGAATTCATCAGGAGACGGCTCTATTAGAGGGACACTTACTGTAATTCATAGGCCTAAATTATAATAACCAGAGTCATTTCCACGGGTCTCAAATCTCAATGTTTGATACTATCAGTATCACTTGTAGTGCAGGAAAAATCATCGGTACATTGAGTATAATAGGCCTATAAAGGTTCGTAAAATCAATGATACCTTGTTTGCATTAAGTTCCGTTTAACCCGGTGTGACACCATAAATAAACTTCAGGATGTCAATTTGTTTGTTCACGTCCGTAATTCTACTTACAGAAAAGAATCGTGAGAACAACGTCGATGACTTGGATTACAATAAAACGGGAGAAAATAACACACTACATACAGGGTCTTTGAATGAAATGGACAACTCCAAGATAGATATTATGTTGTTGTATTTATCATTAATTTCAATTTACAGTACTTACTCACTTCATTTGACTTCATTTTTACGAATACGTAGCCTATTCAACAATAACCAAGTGGGACCGGCAGGCAACTATAGGAAAATTCACAAAAATTGAATCTCATTTATTTTGTTTTCTTAATTAAAGAAAAAGTACATTGATAAAAAGTTTCACATTTAAACCCTGAACAAATAATTCATTAAAAATGTTTTGTTGAATATGCCATTTTAACGTCACATAATAGTTATCCACTTTGACCAATAAAAACCCTATTTACCTGGAAAAAAAACATATTAAAAACATAATCCAAAGCAAAAAATAGTTAAATCTTTGGTCGAATTTAACCATTTATTTGTCATTTTATAATTGATAATATTTTATTATTAGTTTATTTTTCTACGGAAGTGAAAACTTAAAACTATAAAATAACCTATTCAAAGTCTGATTTAATTAATCTTCATTTTTCATGTTTTGGGGGAACAATATGTCTTTAATAAGATACTTATTATAAATAGTAACATGATAAAATTCCTCATCTTATTTAAGAGGCATTATTTCACAAATCTCGTTCGCACCGCTATCAAAAATAAGTTGTTGCAAAAAAGTATGTTATAATAAAATTCAATAAATGTAATCGTTTGTTTCTAATACGTATATTCGTTAGTCTTTCACAGATCAGCCTATACAGGACTAGACTCATCATAACTTCAATTTTGCCATAACCAGATCATTTTATTTTCACTTCTGACGAAATGTTCTTTTATATGTAAAACACCATTAATACAAATTAGTTTTCCTTACCTTGACCGGTTCCATCTTCTTTCTTTTCTCCACTATCTGGTTTGACCTTTTTTACAGTAGCTAATAGGCATATTGCGGATATCCGTAGTTTGCCAATTTTTTCTTTCTTATCAATTTTTTCGTGTGTTTTAGTAACATATGGATAATTCTGTATTTTTTTTATTAAGGTTTTTTTTAGTTTTCATTGAATATTATAATACAATATAGTACACATTGATGCAACTTTAATGTATTGCTTGAATTAAGCTAGGGCGGACGGTACTCAAATATAAAAAAGGAAATTGTGTATAGTGAATCCTACAGAAGGTCCCGAAATTTAATAATAATTAAACAACGAATATACATTACATTTTAGTTGACCTTAGATTCCTTCTTTCTGTCATAGGCCTTTTCCATCGCTAAGATTGTATAAATTCTAAGAATGTATTAATTATCAATTAGCGAAGCATGGTGGTCAAAAATATTGTTGACCAATGGGCAGTGTGAATTGATGAAGAGTTGTTGGTGGCGTATATCGCGAATCATGTCTATTCGCGCCGCGGTCGTCACGCTCCAATGCCCATTCTGCATGGTGATTTTCTGGTATTATACCGTGGAATTAAATCACTTATATACGCGTTCTTTCATTACCTTAACATCAATAGCAATTCCATTACCGGCGATCAACATCATAATAGTTATTTATATCACTATTTTTTTTATATATACTTGTTGTTAGAAGAAAATGATACACCCAATACTGGTACACCCGAAGATACTAGGCCTTCAACGACGCTAGGAAAGAGGGTCAAATTCCATCATTGAATTTTTCAAGATTAATATACTTCATCGCAAGTTATACTCCGTAAGTACTTGAACATTAATTGCTTTTATTGTAATTGTTAATATAATTTGAAATTTAATCTAGGCTCCGAATGGAAATTATACACGTTTAGTTAATTATTCATAGCAGGATGGTTAAACCGAAATATTGAGTTTTAGTTATTATTAATACTTTTAAGTAACATTAATATATATTCTGCATAATGTTATTATCATTAATGCTAAAACGAAGTTAAATATAATATATATTTTGATACACAAATAAACCCGAGCCCTATAACAATAAATGCCGGCTGAAATTGAATCATCAATTTCTGAGACTGATGAGATGATGGAATCATACAAAATGAATACGATAAATATGGGCCTAGAAGAATTCGTGCAAACAACGGAAAGATCGTTTAAACTGATTGCCATAAAAAGTTATTTAAAGCACAATATTTAAAACTTAATCAGATCATACACTGTAAAAATAGTGTTTAGATCTAAACATGTATTTTGTAGGCCTACTCACCTTTTCCATACGTTTAGCCTTAAATATGTTTAGATATGAACATGTTGAGATTCTAAATACATTCTAAACATGCAGTCTGTATCCAACTCAACACATCAGTGACGTGTCGATTGTTAAACATGTGGAGCAATATAAAGACACGTTTAAGTTTTAAACGTGTTTAATTTGTCATGTGTGGAGCTTTTTCCCGCCACAGTAAAATCATATGCACGCAACGTTAAACACGTACCTAAACATGTTGACTGAATATAATAGTGACACGTTGACTGCTGAACGAGTGGAGGAAAACAACATGTAGCTAGGTTTTAGGTTTTAAACACGCTAAACATGTAACTCGTGTTTAAATGCTAAACGTGTGGATAAAGTGGGTACAAAATAGGTGTTTAAGATCTAAACACTATTTTTACAGTGTAAACCATTCTGTGGAGACATTGACACTGGGTGCTATATTAACTGGTCAACATAACAGATTTGGTACAAAGTCATAGTATAGTTAGACTTTCTTCATTGAAGAGAACTGATGTTATTGTGATTATGCGCATTTAATGACACCGAATACATTTATTTTAAATCCGAAGCCTAATGATACTCTAATGGATGACTTTAAGCCTACTATGTTTTATAATATTAAATCATTATAACAGACTGAGTGTATGGCAAGCTAATTAGCTGCCATTTATTCGAAAATAAAGATAAGTTTAAGTAATACTGTATGACGTTCCATGACCTTACCTCAACACCGCCCCACCTCATATTATATTATATTAAAATTAACACATTATATTAAACTAGGTATAGTATAGGTAGCCAACACATGATTGTTTGTCAATTTAGGCCTAAAAATAGAAAAATGTTGATAAAATGAAATATTTCTTAAGTTGAAACACGCCTATATAGTATTTATAAAGCATGCTTGCAGTTTGAGTATGTACACTGCTCCGGGTCCAAGAACAAGTGGTTGTTTATTTTGGGCCTTCGTCTGGGTTTACCAATCTCAATTATTGACATTTAGATGGTCCATCTTGATTGGTCAATTACGTGCAGTGCGGCCCGATCTTGCGTTGCGTCAAAATGGGATTCAAGATTTAACATCAAGTTTAATTAATTTGAATTGAACACCGGGTTGAACATCCAGTTCATATAATGGAATAAACAATTCTTTAATTATACGGCAGAGAAAAACATTTTAATGCGGGCTTACATAATTTCACTTAGTATTTTGATAATTTCAAAGTAGGTTTACCGTGTGAACACTAATGAATGCTGATAAATTACAAAGCCGAGACTACTGCCATTTGAAACGCATTTTAAAGAAATTAAAGATTAGAAGCATTACACGAAAATCTCGTAACGATATTTTTTGAAAATCATCAGGTGCTTAAAATCATTATCATTGCATCGTTAATATAATCTTTCATTATACCATTTTCATCATTATTATTTTAATATGTTTGCATCATCATTATGCATCATTGTTGTAGTTTTAAACATTTGTTTCCAGGCTAGGTGAGACGTTGTTCTTTTTTACCTCTGATTGAAACATTGTAATAAAAATAAATATAGGACGAGAATCACGTATAATTCGTCAAAGTAATGAATTAAAATCTGTTTTTAGGTATTATAACTATTCCCGTTATGTAAATTCATTTTGCGAATGCGGGAACATTCAACACAGTTTTGGTGGATTCTAGGCGGCGTCCAATAACACTTTTACCTGAACTGTTGCTTTTTTGTATATAAAACTTGTCTGCAATCAATTCAGGTTTCAATACTAATATTATTTGATTTGACATTATATATATATATTTATATATACAGTAAGCCCTAATAGAACAACTATACAATTATATTTCATAATTTATTATACTAGAGGGGGAGCGAGCGACGATGGTTCTCGGAATGATGACTCGGGTAAAAAGTTGTAGAAAGACATTCTGGCCTGGACGTTTTCAGTCGATTACCATTATTGAAATGCGTTATTATATACATTAGGCCTAAGCCTCACTTTCATATTAGTAAAATGTTTTGCGTTGCTCGTTCTGTGTGCGTCTGTGAACCTAAGCTTATTAGCGATACGTCAATTTACACAGACGAGCGGAGCTGTAACGGTAAGCGGAAAACCGCGTAGCTTGTCCCACGTTGAATATACAGTAGTAAGTATCTGAGCGGAAACCGCCCGTCCTCTTCGCGCTTTGTATAAACTGGCATAAGGAATAACATAGATTCTATATATATTTATTACCGGTTACCGCTCGTCTGTGTAAATAGGTCTTTATTCGTTGTAGGCCTACTTTTAATTTAATGGCCTGTTTGCTTTTTACGTGATACACCAGACGAGTTAAGTTGTGTTTACACTGGGAATAGGCCTACAAACAAATGAATAATATCAATAGTTTAGTTTATGGACCATTGTGTTTTCATTGTAGACATGGACTATAGTATAATGTTTCGCTTTGACTACGCGTGCGAATGGATTTTATGTTTCGTAAGCATAACCATTGTCATTTTCAATGTATCTGCGTATGTGACATATACTCAAATGACATCACCAAGAAGGGTGATTACGGAAAAAAATATTTATATTATTGTATCCCATACCAACGTGACAGATGGAAGTTGTATTGACAGTTTGAAAATTTACAACCATTTTTGCGCAGTTTGTCAGTCTAGACGATTAATGTCACGTGTGAGCTTCTCCACGCGTACTAAACAAAACCCATTTTCATTTGGGAAAATACTGGTTGATAAAACACAGAAGTGGCCTAGTTTCAAGAATAGTTCATTGGCATAGTATAGTACATTAAAGTCAAGAGCAATATTATTATTTTATCACATACCATTTCCCGGTGGCTGATAATAATAAAAGGACTTTAACCCAATGAATCGAATTTAATTTATAGCACTATTTGCCTATCAGTCAATTGTGTAGGCCTATCGATAATTTTTGGTTTCGATTCCATTGTATAACTTTCTTACACATCAAGCATACACATCAAGCATATGAGCTGACTAATTGAACACGCAGTCTATTATGATATATATATATAATATAATAAATAAATTCAATGTTAACATTTGAACTGAGCTACGCCGTCGCCTCTCTTCAACCACTTTCTTCGATGCCGAAATTGAAGCTCTGTAGTTATAGGCGTTGGCCTCGTCTTCATCTGCAGATTTTCATTTTCGTGGTAGGCCTACTTATTGTTTGAATATTTATTTTAGTATACTGCAGGAGGGTGTGTTTGTCAAAAGTTCAAAATCAGGAATATTACGTTCTTTTCGACTGTAGAATTAACCGTATTTAGGAATGGAGGATGATGGCAAAATAGAGGATTGCATTTTTTTGATGATGATAAATAATTAAGAAAAATCTGAAAATGATGATGACAATATAGCGGTATAGATGTAGGTACATGTATCCCTCTTGAACTCAAACTATTCAACTGAAGTATGTACATCTGTTCACGTAACTGATCACCCGTATTTAAACATACGAAATCTGTGTGCGATAAGTATGGCGGTGGGGGTACGTATGCAGACCTACGCGTATCAAGCCCGCACACGACCGCCTCACAAGAATCTGGTTGTTGATAATAATTGTTTTTTAGTGTGATTAATTATAATAATGATGTTTTTATGACGCTTAATGCTGAATGCATTAATCACATAGAATTGAGGCTAAGACTAGCTAATGGTGAATACTGAAACGGCGATAGATTTAATAGTGAGGTGATTATGTCGCGTATGTTTTTATACGAAAAAATTGTAAACAACAAGACATACGACAGAGTTTGTCGTGGAGGGTTGATTAAACATAATCCGGCATACAACTCTTGATTTACCTCAGGGGAAAATAAACATAAAGGTATCATTATGGACACGCACGTTCAGCCTCATAGATATTTGAATAATGTTGTTTAGGCCTAACACAATAAAATAATGCGTATAAAGTGAAGAATAGCTCAATTCTTAAAATACCAACCCCTCTCAATATTTACGCTTACAAAGTAAATAGTTACCATTTGCGCTTGTCATGTATAATGATACATAGGCCTAAGAACCAGCCGAATAATATCTGTTTGTTTCAATTGAAAAGGATTCTGCCTATATACAAACATATTTAGACTATATAATATACTTTTATATCACATTAATGAACAGAGTTTCATTAGCTTCGTTGAGGTGGTTAAAAGGCTTGCTAATTATTATTATTCCCATGGTTTAGGTTCAAGTATTGGTTTGTGACAGTACCAGGATATGGACCTCATATACCAAAATGTAGTTCATACTAGTTTCTAGATGACTTATGATAGTCAATTAGAATCTATCTACTGGCAGCTTCAGTGTTTAGAAAGTATGGCTTTATCCACGGTACTGAGATTTAAAACAAAATGTTAGATGTTATGTTTCTAATCCGTGTAAAATTCTCCCCAAACACGTCCGGATTATACCTTAAAATGCCATCAAACCAGTAAAATTCGTTGAATATTTTGCTATTGGTATCTTATATTCTTTTATTGCAATCATTATTGTGATTGGATTAACAATATATAAAAATACACAGAATAATTAAAAGATTAAAACATTAAAGATAAAAAGTTACACAAAAAGTATAGCTGGGTCACAACAATATACAGTACATAAAAAACATCAACACATTGAGATGGAGAAGTGAGAACCGACAAAATAAATAAAGATATTTTACCATTGGTTGAAAACTCCAACGTTGGTGATGAATTTCTTTGCTCTTTTAGTCTTAACTTCAACGTAAACATTTATTTTCTTTCTTTCAATCAATAATAAAAAACTTTTGCAAGCAAAGCAATCTGCCTTGAGGTGGTCCTTGGTTTGTACTAATGATGGACAGCAGCAGGAGTTACAAGGAGGTCGTTCAGTCGGTGCTCACTTTCCTCAATTTTGTTAAAAATACTTTTTTCAGAGAGAATAGTCGAACTTAATCCAAGAGATATAAAGCGTGGTTCCCACTAGCGACGCAACGCAAGGACGTAACGCAACGCAAGTGAATTGACCAATCACAAGCGATGGCTTATTCGCTTGTGATTGCTAACTGTCTATAACTTCGCTTGTCATTGGTTAAAACGCTTGCGTTGCGTTTACGTCCTTGCGTTACGTTCTAGTGGGAACCAAGCTTGAGAGCCTCTTCATGGCAATCCAGAGAGGATACATTTCATAGCTCTTTATGTAATGCTTTCAAGTATTTTTGTTGCATGATACTGATAAAGCTTGGTTCCCACAAGATACGCAACATACGCAACGTAAGAAAATGCCCTTCCAATAATGGCCGCCTGCGCGAAATCAAACCTGCGATGTTTGAAGTACTGTTGCGTCGTCGGTTCCCATTTGTGATTACGCAATACAGTACTTTGCGTTGATACGTTGCAGCGTTGCGTTCTAGTGAGAACCACGCTTAAAGCGTGGTTCTCACTAGAGACGCAACGTAACGCAATCTACGCAACGTAAGAAAATGCCCTTCCAATAATTGTGTTTGCCCCCGCCTGCGTGCAATCAAACCTGTGATGTTTGCAGCATTTTCGCGTCGTCGGTTCCCACTTGTGATTACGCAATACAGCACTTTGCGTCGATACGTCGCTGCGTTACGCTACGTTGCGTTCTAGTGGGAACCACGCTTAAGTGCCTGTTAACCAGATTGGACAGGCGTACCGATCTAATAAAGATAAATAACAAGGCCATATACATGGCTGCAGTCGCGTGCGCAAATTTGAGTTAGTGTTTACCGACCGACCGACCGACATAGTGAGCTATTAAAGCTTGGTTCTCACTTGCGACGCAACGTAACGCAATCTACGCAACGTAAGAAAATGCCCTTCCAATCATTGTGTTTGCCCCCGCCTGCGTGAAATCAAACCTTTTTTAGCAATGCGATTTTTGTAGCAATGTTGCATCGCGGTTCCCACTTGTGATTACGCAATACATAACCTTGCGTCGATACCTCGCGCTGCGTTACGTTGCGTTGCGTTCTAGTGGGAACCAAGAATTAGAGTCGCCTTGCCCGCGTTGCACGCGACTAAAAATGGAGCAATGCAGTGGTATCTAGGCCATTTAATGATATTATAATATCTTATAATGGATATTACAACAACCACCAAATTTCATTGTAAATAAAAAGCTGTAATATGCTCATAATGATAATGAATATCGTGGTTATTTTAATGATGAAGTATGGATAAAAAAGATGGTCAATACATTTGTTTTGATTAAGATAAAACTCGTTGTTGCTGTTTTCATTGTGCCAAAACAGATTCTAAACAAAATCTTAATTCACATATTGATTGTAAAAGTTATGTCGCGCAAACAATTACTCATAGTTGCCGAAGGCGCAAACCAATATTCGCAAATATAATTTTATAGAGAGTATTTTAGAAAATGGTAGTAATTATGATATTGCATGACAACGTGACTATAGGCCTAATATACTCCTACTATTTTTACTGATAATATTAAATTGTAAATGTATCGTCTGGGGACAATAGTATTTTGATGAGAAACAAGCACGTCAAAATGAGTTTAAAGATTTTCCACACAACAAGATTCTGTCAATGTGTCTATTGTTTCACTTGTCTGTTATTGTATCGTTTATTTTAGCATGTGATGAGATCTACAACTCGAACTCAGTGTTGCGGAAACTTTCAATTCACCTGCGTGTCTCTGTACTCGCCTCATTTAATCCAGTTCAAATCTTTGCAATGAAAAACGTTTATTTAATTATGAAGGATTTATTATAATATACAGAACCAATCTACTATCAATATCTTATTGTCGTTTGATAGATTCTCAAAATCTTATCATATCGTACATGAAAATGAATACGATACATTACGCTTCGTCTATCGTTAACAACGTCTAGTGACGATACTGTATATATAATTTTTCTGGGTAAATAGGCCTACTGTCATTTCTGTCATCATCAATTGACGTAAACAAAGGTTGTATACACGTATATTATTATGTTGCAGTTGAATATGAATAACGCAAAGAAAGAGAACTTGAATGGAGTAATTGAGGATTTAGTAGAATTAGCGTCAGAGTTTTCCAGTATTTTCATTTCTTAACGCAAAATTAGTTCCTTTTTTTCTTTTACGTTATCTGGTGTCTAGAAACTAGGATGAGTTTTCTAGATCTAGATAATTAGCTATTTGATTGTTGCGGAATTAGAATTCTTTAAAAGTGATCTCAAACCAGCGTCCAACACGTAAACAGTCATTCATCTTCCTATTAACATTATTATTGAGGTGAGCTGATCTAACTCTATCTAGTGTGAGTCTTATTTCGGACGCCCATTACCTATCCGTTGCTATGATTGGTTAAAATTACTTACTTTGCGCATAACGTCCTTGTGTTGCGTCGCCTTTCTAGTGGACAAAGCTTCAAAATTCTGTTATGGAGTCGTTAATGTTTGGAGAGTTGGTTATATGAGAGAAATTATTACCTTTACTTAGTGCATGTACACCGTGGTATTTTCATATTAACCAAAATTAATTGTGTGTGTACTATAAAGTAGTGTCTGGTAGCCACTTTCAGAATAGTATATAAAACTATTAACCGTTCATAGTAAAGTATTCAAAATTAATAACATTTCAAAATTGGAGCCGTGTGGAAAATTGTTAACAGTTCAAACTAGGTATAATTACAATAGGCATAATTAACAGAATGACGGGTTGCTAAGAAATGTCACTACACTCATTAGATCGAGTAAGCAATTGAGCGTTAAGCAAAGCAAGTACTGATGTCTCGTTGTAAAACATTTTCAAGAGAAAATATCAACATTGCGAATATTGTTTATTGATCTTTAGCTTAAAATAAGTTCAAGGGATGATATGACTTGCTTAATCGCAGTTTTGCGCTATTTAGAAATCATCGTAAGTAGTACTCACAACAAACACTTACCATTGGTTAATCGATTAATATCCATGGCAACACGCGCACATCACAAACGTGCTATTAGTTTTGACTCTTACTATACGTACTTGAACGTAAATGATCGTACATAATAGTATACCACTAAATCTTATCTGGAGACGTTCTGTTAATGATAATATCTATAATAAAAAAAAAGTGTACAGAAATATATCCCTCGTGTTGTTAAACGCAATTAAATAAAATTCAAAAGAAGATTAGAAAACTATAAAAATGTATGCGGTATACTTGGTTATCTATATGCAAATCGTTTTTTAAAGAGATTTTCACTTTAAAAAAATGAATGTTATAATTCATCAGTCTAAATCTTGAATTGACAGGCTGATTGAATTGGGTGAATCCCACAATACAACTAGAGTTAAACAAACCCTACAACTGCTGGTCTCCTTAATTTCTTGAATGCAAACAAGTTTGCGCAATTGTCATAATAATGCTTTATACCAATCATGTTTACTGCACATGTGTCTTTTTTTTTCTTTTTACCGAACCCAAAATAAAATTCGAGAGTCCACCCGATGCAATACAGCTGTACGGAACAAATCTTGTTACTACACTGGCCAGCACCACATGTATGTAAATTATTATGTTTTAGTTAAAGGAATCTAACATTGTTTAAAATAAAGTTATAATAATAATTACACTTAAATTTACCGTATTTAAAAACCAAAATGTTGAGTTATTATTACAGTGCTGTTGTACATAAGCTGTAAGGTAGGCCTACTGTATGTTTCATCTTTAAAAGAGTTGATAATACAAACTGCAGTCTGCATTACTTCTAAAGTATATTAAAGCTCGTGTAATTTGCTCATTGAATTCAAACTGCGATCAAACAATTATAGGCATATACAATGTCGCTTATAGTAAAGAAGACCAGCTTATTAAATGACAGGGGATCAAAGCGTTAATTTACCTGGGAGCATCATAATAAACGTGTCAAACGAAACACCAGTAGGCCTAGAATTAAATTAACTTTAATGCGATCATCTTACCGAACTGCTCTGTTTGGAACGTTACATTTTACAACCTGAAGGGCCATGGTTTATTCTTAAAACAAGATTACAAACTTAGAGTGTATACATCTGTGTATATTAATGTAACGGGTCATTGTAACCAATGGTATGTCTTTTATTTAAATTGAATATTAGACAATTAATGCCTCACAGTTATACGTTACATTCATAATGAAAGAATATAATATAGAACCCCTCCTGTGGGACACCCGGACATTACCTACATATTATGGGGTAACTTTCCCTTCAAGGAATAATGGGCAGATGACAGATTGTTGGTTATGTATGATTTGTGCTAACGCAATTTTGTTCGGACGCAACATGCATTAGTGCTTATGAAGATCAGCAGTTTTTATTACATTTTAATGTGGCGGACAGTTTTTTTTTATCAACTAGAGGGTGAGCTCGCTTCGCTCGCTCCCCCTCTAGGAAGTGTAGACGATGGTTCTCGGTATGATATGACTCGAGTAAAACGGTTTTGGAAGGACGTTCTGGCCTGTACGTTTTCGGTCGGTTACCATTATTGAAATGCTTGATATTCGTAAAACTAAACCTACTCTGTTTCACAGTGTCTTAGATGATTAACAACATTTTAAAGTATAGTGTTTATTGTTTGGTTGGGCGCCCTTATAGGGCGGAGGTGGGGAGGCAAAGTTCATTGAGGGAGGTGATTATTCGAGAGATACGTGTACATTTTTTAGTTTTAATAATATGGTAACATTTATAATCAAATATAATCCACTAGTAGATATGAAAAATGGTTCAAAAAAATGCTTTGTAAATGAATTCTACTACAAATTAATCAATACCACACTGTAAATGAATGTATTTTAATTTAAATAATTTGTTTATAAAAGCAGACAGCGGAAATAATGTAAACATTATTTCTTCAGTGCATATTTGTTATGTAGGCCTATCTTTCATATGTTTTTTTAAACAAATTATTTCGGAAATAAAATAAATTAATCCAAAACATAATTTGGTATACGTACACGATGCAATAATTGGAACACAATACTTCGATTAAAGGTTGTTGTTTAATTAAAGGAACTCTATTGCGAGAGTTTATTAATATTACCACTGTCGACCAGCAATGTGTAATTAAAGCAAGATACAGTATATTAAAATAATGATGATAATAATAATTAAGTTTATCAAGCGTACATAATGATAATGATCTCTAAATTAATTTTTATTAGTGTACACATGCATGTTGTAAAGCTATTATGCCAGTAAATATTAATTTAACGGTAACACAGAGGTATAATACCTAATAATAAAACGTAACGTATTGGATTTTCTCAGTCGCCCGACGACCTTAGCTCAGTGTAGCTACTTAAAGATTGGTTTTCATTTGGACCCAATGCACAATGAAGTAGTGAGTTAACCAATCACAAGCGACAGTTAAGACGATCCATCGTGTCGTGATTGGTCAAATTACTTGCGGCGCGCTTACGTCTTTGCTTTGCCTCCATGTTTTAAATTATGACATTGTTTTCATGTTACAATTTAATGTGAGGAATTTTATTTTCCAAAATAACAATCGTGCTGATATCCCCTTTTTATCTGCTATATCCAGTACTTTCATTTTTCGGATGCCAAGAGGCAGGTCTGAATGAATTCGATGTAGTGTATTAATGAACAAACTCATAAACATGGCTTGAAAGTACAACTCTTATAATTGAAAACAATAGGCTTAACGTCTGCCACACAATGTCATAGGTTAGCGTGATGATTTAGATTAAATTAAATTTAGGCCTGTTTTCATATCAGGAAATCTTATTCGCCCCTGGTCATAATTATGTACATACATATGGAATGAAATATTGTATACTGTTGGCTCGAAGATATGAATAACAAATAATATTACACTAAAATATTAGAGCAAATAATTAATTCATGGATACACGAATATACACGACATAATAATATGTCGTGTATATGTCGTGTATATTCGTGTATCCATTAATTAATTATTTGAAAAATACAAAGTCCAATTAACAATATTATTGTTAATTGGACTTTGTATTTTTCACCCGGTTCCTGAAGGTGTCGCCGGGTAGATTGACGATTGATAGTCAGGGAGATGTTGTTAGGAATAGCCATTCTATGCGGTCTGTTTTATTTTTACATCTCCATGCATCTAGAAACGGGTCTGGCTATTAAGGTACTTTTAATACATATCTACATCGCTCCATAGTTACATTCATACATTGTCTATACATATCAACCTAGTGAAATCTACAAACATTGACAGTACTTAATACACATATACCTTTTTCTAGATACTGATGAATGTCGATAGTCAGTTAAGATCTACCTAGAGACTGCTGCAGAACCGGGTGTGCTTTTGCTGATTTGTGTGTTTTAACTGTAGTGAAATATTATTTTAAAAAGAGAAAGAAATCATGTCGATTTGCTATGTCATACGATAAGACCCATAATATTGTAATTAAGTTCACTGAACAGCATAATGTATAGATTTGTTAATTAATATGTTCATAGCTACAGTAAACAATTGCGGTATGTTCTAATGACAGATTCAATAATGGACACTCCATCATCGTAAAGAAGCTAAATTGCCAATTGACATTACTGTTATGAATGTTGTATATGTTTGTAAAGTAGATGTAAAGCATGGTTCCCACAAGAACGCAATATATCGACGCAAAGTGCCGTAAGAACACAGTGTACGTCGTATAATGTGATCAGAGAACATTCTGTTTAGGTATAGACAATTGTAACAGCATTACATTAGTGATTGATAATGATAGTCAAAAATAATTAAAACGTCTAGAAATGTTGTAATTGTTGAGGAATGACATTAAAAGTGTTTCATTACGACGTCATAAAATCACTTTACCGAAGACCACGGTGCCAAAGTTAACACTCAGAGCGGTAGCGCAAGCAATATACCAATCAACGCGATGAAACTGTCGCTCGTGATGCACGATGAAACCCGTCACTATTACACTGTGCCCTAGTGGGATCCCAGTTTGTTTCCCATTATAAAGCTTGGTTCCCACTAGAACGCAGCGCAAAGACGTAAGCCGCAACACAAGCAAATTGACCAATCCACAAGCGATGGATTATTCGAACCGTTCCTTCTGATTGGTCAATTCGCTTGCGTTACGGCTTACGTCCTTGCGTTCTAGTTCTAGCTTAAGCTTGTTTCAAGCGTGGTTCCCACTAGCGATGCAACCTACGCAACGTAAGGAAATGCCCTTCTGCGATAATTGTGTTTGCCCCCGCCTGCGTGAAATCAAATCTGCGATGTTTACAGTGCTGCACTGATGCGCTATGCGTCGTCGGTTATCCCACTTGTGATCACGCAATACAGCACTTTGCGTCAAAACGTCGCTACGTTGCGTTACGTTGCGTCGCTAGTGGGAACCACGTTTTAGGGACAGTTCAAATAATCCATCGCTTGTTGATTGTTCTCGCAACGCACAGTGGTCGGATCATTCTACCTGCGTTTCTCCTTGCATTTTGTCCTAGTGGGAACCACCCTTTACTGAGTAAACATGACCGGTTAATTATTGTAGACCTATTTAATACACTGGGTATTTGATATACGTCATGCGTTCCCGTCCACTGGGAACCATGCTTTACTGAGGAAGTAGACTGAAACATAATGATGGTAAACACTTGGTTTATTTTTCGGAGAATTCAGTTATTTATATTAAACACTAAAACCAGATGAAATTATTTACACAAATGTGTTTATTGTTTTCCTGAAACAATAATTGGACAACGAACTTTATTTTTGTAAACATCAGAAACTTAAATCAATTTATTCATAAAGATTGAGTATGCGTAGTCAATAACTTTTTATTCCTTCTTGATAAGAAAGTATCTTCTTTAATATTCAAATATAGGTTTCAGTTCATATCATGTTTCGTAACGTAATGACACAGTAATCAAGGTGCCCACACAGCATCATGTAATGGTTATACATTTGATTGATGATTGCATGCATTTGTCAAAGAAAAACAGAATAGGAAAACAGAAGCTGAAACTTTATATAATAAAAATAAATTAATCATATCATAATTTATTATTTAATTTGTTAATGATGATATTTTTGCTACAGTATAAAACTTCCATGCTTCCTGTGTACCCTGCATTGCCTTTTTTTTCCAAAAGGTGAATTCTCAAAAATCCACCAGCATAAGTTTAAAACGACCTACATTACTTTGGCAAAACATACAAATTTCACCCGATTCTGCAGTTTTCACTAGGTAGAGTCTGACAAACTATTGCAAGTCATCTAAAAAAGTCTGACTGTATGAAGTTCTTTTAATACACAATGTCTCTGCCATTATATTTATATCATCTACAGACAATATATAACGTTATACTGTTTGTGTATTCAGGATACCCAATGCACCGGTAACAAAATAGCAGGTTTATCGTACAGTCAGACTCTTTTCTAGATGACTTGCAATAGTTTGTCAGACTCTACCTAGTGAAAACTGCAGAATCGGGTGAAATTAGTATGTTTTGCCAAAGTAATGTAGGTCGTTTTAAACTTATGCTGGTGGATTTTTGAGAATTCACCTTTTTGGAAAAAAAGGCAATGCAGGGTACACAGGAAGCATGGAGGATTTTTAATCCATTTGGAATAATGATTGTAAAATGCTGATTATTGTCAACGTTAGACATGGTGCCGTACGAAAATCGGAAGGAGCATTTCATTATGGTAAATATTTCAGCAAATTATAAATAAATATTTTCGTATTACTTAGAAACACATAAGGACGTATTTACCGGCAATTATATTATGGTACACGGTGAATACATTAGCCTATGGTTATATTGCGTTAATTAGGGCGTTGGTTAAAGATGCCGGTTGATAGTATCCGTCACCAATGCCCTAATTAACGCACCCTATCTACAATATTTATCCCCAATTTTGCGAATTAGGCCGATGAACTTATTTTATTGAAATTGAATGATTATAATTATATTGGCGAGCAACAGTCGTATAATTAATTACTTTGACACTATAACTTTTAACTAACTAGTATTAATGGCCATTTTTGTTAATTGATTTTGAGGATACTCAGGTAGTGAGGTCAATAAGTAGGTCAACGAGCAGCAAATTTTATATAAATAATGGATTTTTATGAGTTGAATCCGGGTAATCATCATTTTGTTTGTTCATTCGTTCCTCGTTATGAAAGAGATTCATTACCCATGCCTATGGATATTTAAGAGTGGTTCCCACTAGAACGCAACGCAGCGACGTATCGACGCAAAGTGTTGTATTGCGTAATTACAAGTGGGAACCGACGACGCAATAGTGCTGCAAACATCGTAGGTTTGATTTCACGCAGGCGGGGGCAAACACAATTATTAGAAGGGCATTTGCTTACGTTGCGTAGATTGCGTTACGTTACGTCTCTAGTGGGAACCTAGCTTTATGGGTAGATTAAGTTTCCTCTTTTTCCTAATAGGGATTTATTTCAAAACCTTCATATACCTCTTTTACTATGATTACTATTATGTACAACCATAGATGCTACTTTTTAAATGATATTTAATTATAACACGAACCCTACCATTTCCAAGTTGGATTGATGTCAAATGCTAGGCTATGGAAAAATGACGGTACTCATATTTTGAACGCAGATCAGAACATGAGACGGCGCACTATCGTCCGGCACACTATCGTCCGGCACACTATCGTCCGGCACACTATCGTCCGGCACACTATCGTCCGGCACACTATCATCCGGCGGACTATCGTCCGGCGGACTATCGTCCGGCGGACTATCGTCCGGCACAATATCGTCCGGCACAATATCGTCCGGATGGAATTCATTGTCGCGGATTATCGCGTGGTACAATATTTTTAAAAGCTCACAATTGAATTGAACCATTCAAGCGAACCATGGAGAAAAGAATAATTTCCTTTATGATCAAACCAATCATCTTACAATCATACTGACCATAATAAATATTCCCCTTTCTATCTTCAGTTTTATGTTCGTTAGGTCAACAGTCAATTTAATCGTTTAAGAAAGAATTGATAACAAGATCGTCTTACGAATTAGTAGTAAATCAAATTATTAACACTCATCAAACTGAACTAAAATGCATTGATCTTTATAAAATAACAAAGATCGTTTAACCACTAATATACGAATTAGATTTAAATCAAGGTTAATTAGTAATTATTCAACGACACGCTTTAAATAGATTAAATTGGTTATGATGCTAATAAAGTCTGCATTAAAATCAATGAATAAGTCTTGTTATAGTACATTTTAGATGGATAATGTGAAGTATATCGATTATCAACAAGAGTCAGTGGTATGTGGCACAGGTTCCATGAAAGACAATCTGGTTGGTGTGGAGGTTGAAAAACCATTATAATAGATATAAAAATAAATATATTTATTTCTTGAAATTAGAGGTTTTACAAATAAACATAGAGTAGGCCTATAATACATTTTGCAGTGCATCCGATTCTCGGTGCCGTACTTCAGATTTCTCCAGTATTATTTTACATTGTTTATAAAATGGGGAGTGTAATGGATGGGGCGGGATGGCGTGTGACACATCTCGCTTGACATTGGTGTAGAAATGGACTGATTGGGGCCGGGCCGACGCATTAGAGAGTCTTATATATGCTAGTACAGATATTTTGTTTCCTCAATAAAATCGTAGGCCTAATGCGTTATATATTATGGCAAATTTTTATTTTGTTCAATTTACTTAATTGTTACAATTACATCATTACACCCAATAATCTTTTGACGAGAGGTACAACATCATCAACACAGAATAGTATCTGTCACACTATATAAAATATTGTGTATATAATGCTATAACCAAAATATAACGTTGCAGAAACGCTTGGTTCCCACTAGGACGCAACATAAGGACGTAACGCAACGCAAAGTGATTTGAACAATCACAGGCGATAGATTATTCGAACAATCGCCTGTGATTGGTCAACTCATTTGTGTTGCGTCTACGTCCTTGCGTTGCGTCCTAGTGGGAATCAAGCTTAATGAGCAAATGCGATGTTGTTTAACGTAACTTACTGTAAACAGTACATATTAAAATCATGGAGGAATATTATTTATATTCAAATAACTCCTACATCGACGATTTTTTGCTATTTGGAATGCCAACGGCAATGTGTGCTTAGGTATACAGTATAAATCCATATTTCGTGTACTAAAAAGGCCAGCTAAAAAAAATAAACAGGTTATATGTCGGCTTACAAACGCAGCAACTTCCTCCTTCCCAGTAAAGCCACGGATTCCGTTGTGCAAAACGTGCGTATGTGAACGCATCGCCCGGAAATCGTAACTAACACGGATTTTACTCCGGCCACCGGACCAGAATCCTTGATGTAAACGTAGCTGAATGATGACAAAATAGTTTCAACTTCAAAATATTGCGCACTATTTATACCATTGTTCTCTGTAAAAGTGTGTCGACTTTTAAATAATGATAACCATGGTAACCAATAAGGGAATTCGGCGCAATGATGTCATCACGACAGCAATACCGGTATAAAAATAATCAATGTATTAATCATACTATTAACGCGAACATGTAACCCCTTACATTAAATTGATTACAGGTAAATGTACTAAATATATTACTTATTCATTAAAATGTGCATATGCACAGTTAGCATTTTAATTCAACATAATGAACTGAAGTTACTGGCCTATAATCATTTCTAATCATTTCTGATAGTTCGATCGACTTTAGCATATGATGATGTACATAATTGTGCGATAATTTACTTTTCAATTTTCTCATCTTTCTAAATTACTAAAGTCAGTATTGATTGGCAATGCATCCGTTGATCTATCTATTATTTGAATAATAGCTCTAAGTATGGCTGTGTTTTAATTTATTTATGTATAGCCTAAGCCATATGGTTTCCAAAACAGCAATAATTAACATTAACATTTTAATTCCTCCACAAACCAATAGAAATATCAGTGTAAATGTTCATCTGGATCACTTAAGTATATTAGGAGTTCTTTTTTGATGATCCAATATAAATAAACTATATAAAATCATGACCTACTGTTGTTGATAATAAACCAAAACGATTAGAAGAACGTTTTTCGTACATTTTAGTACTTATCGATTAATTACTAATACATTCTATTGTCTATAATGTCACGTACACTTTTTACAAAACCAGTAACGTTTCCTCAGTTTCGAAATGTTTATTTTATCCGGAATTATCATTCATTGCGTGGGTTATGCTTAGTTCCCACTATGACGCAACACGTATCCGAATATGTCGCTTGTGATTGGTCAAAATAATTACCTGCGTTGCGCCTACGTCCTTGCGAACGCGTTGCGTCTGGACTAGAAACGGTATTATTTCTATGTAATGACTAATAACGTTTTGTTTCATCCATCGATTATACGCAACACTAAAGCTCTGTCTACACTATCAAACGTGATGTGCCCATAATATGGACATGATGATGTCATATTACTATACCATATTTTGGCATACCACTACCATATTTGCGCACATCATGGTTTAATAATGTAGACAGAGCTTAAGACGCTGTACTTTCACCACACTGCCTTTATTTATTTATTTATTCATATATTTAGTCATCATCAATTTTAATAAAATATAGGTCCTACTGTACAAGAAAAAGTACAACGAGCACGATTAGGCTACAATTAGAATTGGGAGTTACAAACACACACTAAAGTTTATAATGTTATTGACCTTAGTGTGTTAAACCCAAATGCGTCATTAAACAATCCTTATTTTGTGTTTTGTATATAATTCCATTACGTGAACTTTGACCGGTAATAACTGCTTATCTGAAAATGTTTGATTGACAGTTAATAGACACAAACCGATCAAAATAAAAACATTAAAACGTACGGTAAATTGAATGTTGGTAGGCAAACCAATTACTCAAATATTTTCATGCTTGGTGATAGTCATTCTTTTCTCTTGTCCTTAAACGTTTTTCAAGGTGTATAATGATCTTATCCAAATTTTTAACATGTAGGCCTAATGACATGGAAGAGTGAACTTATAAACCGAATTATATGATACATTATATATCACAGATGAAAAACAAATACTATAGGCCTACAAAATATTATGAAAGTAAAATGCATAGGTCTACCCTCAGTAATAAAGTACACGACACCGTAAACAGGATTCAATATTTTTACATACATTAGGCCTATTACGTCATTATCATCGGGAAAGTTGATAAGTTGACTTTTCCGTTTTCTAAATCACACATATCATTATGACGCAATCATAGAATTGAATATTTCAACACTTTCAAGTATCTTCATCAAATGCGTAAAATAACAGGTTAAACTAAGCCAATAGCTAAGAAGTAAAAACTGTACTTATTATGATGTATTATTCAATATAATTGTAAATGTATCGATAACGTATTTCCGACTGACAGACCAGCCGACTGACTGTAACTCAATTTACTCGGGTTGTAAAAATAGAATTAACTTAACTGTTGACGCAGAGGAAACGAATTCCTTCATGATATTAGCGAAGAATGTTTGATGAATGTGTTTACTCTCCAATCATTGTTAGACCTATTTGTAATTCCAGCCCAATTATACCAACATGATATTCTAATACTGCACGGAACTTCTGTCAGTATCAATAAATCCATCAATATGATTTTCTGGAGACGTTATTCTAGTGTTGCATTCACTAAACTAAGATGAGAAAAATAATTTTGTATCGTTTATTGTTATTACTTATACCACTGCAATTAAATACACTCATTTAAATTATACTTCCTTTTTATACAACGTCATGGTGACATTAACCTGTGTGTTATGGATAATAGATTCAGATTCACATTTGTATTAATGATATATATTGGCCAGATGTTTTTCCTACTTTAACATATAATTTTGAACTTTTTTTAAAGTACATTGAGAACTCGTGCAAGTAATTCTCTCGTGTGCTTGAACCCACGACCTCATCAATTAAAGCCTGGCGTCCATACCTAATAATATACAAATTGGCCATGTAAAAAGACGTTTCCGGTAAAAGAAGGACAGCTTTTTAATAATATGTTGAACTTACACTGTAAAAATAGTGTTTAGATCGTAAACATATAGTATGTACCCACTTTTTCCACACGTTTAGCCTTGAACATGTTTAGATATGAAACAGGTTTATACTGTAGGTTCTAAACACATTCTAAACATGTAGTCAGTACCCAACTCAACACATCAGTGTCATGTTGATTGTTAAACACGTGGAGCAATATAAAGACACGTTTAGGTTTTAAACGTGTTTAATTTGCTATATGTGGGGCTCATGTGTGGAGCTTTTTTCCGTGACAGTAAAATCGTATGCACGTAAGGCTTAACACGTACCTAAACATGTAGCTATAAACACGTTTAGGTTTTAAACACACTAAACATGTAACTGTTTTTACAGTGTTATAGCGTTAATAGGGTGAAATGTATTAATGCCACAACTGTGAAGGAAACTATTATTTTCAGAGCTATTTTTGTCATCTTTTTTAAGACGATGGCTTTCAAAAAAGAAATTTGGATAACCATTTCCAATTATTGTTAGGCCTTGTATTGAAGGGCTGATATACATAGTCTCATGGTATTAATTAAAAAAAAATACCAATGAGTATTTACTGTCGTAACTTATGGGTCTGCTTAAGCTGCCACTGGTTGCTATAATAACGTGAAAGGCATCGGTTGTAACCGTGCAAAGTGTAAACAGAACGTGATTCCTAAGACAGTTTGATTAATAGAATAATCGGTATCGAACAGATTAAATCATTAAATCACTGAAGATAATAAATACAAACTAAACAATAAGTGGTGCCCATATTGTCAGTGACCAGGAAGGAACGAATTAGGCCTAATTGACGCACGCGTCTAAAATTTGATAATGGAAGGTTTGTGTATACGCGATCAATATATACAATGAAAAAAAATCGTGTTTTATTTTTCTAGTTAATCATAAGTTTAAGTTAGTTTAGTTTTGTTCACATTGGTAAACTTTTTTAACCAATTTAAGATCGTTACATTGTTTGGGTTTGACATTTAATTTGAAAAACGGGTTTATTTGATTTGAATAAAACGTCATTGTTTTATTATCGCATGAATTTTTGTACGCGTGCGCTTTAACTAATTTTGATATAACCGACGGTTAATTATACGTGTGTTTGAATCATTAAACAACTTTAATACGTTACGGAAGCCTTTTCCTTGAAATTGTCAAGCTTTAATGTAAATTGATGCAGTCTAGATAAAAATCCAATAATAATATTTCAATATCATTTACGAGAATTTCCACGTTCGTTCCTAGGAAATATTTATTTATATTTCAAAATGTCATTCTTCTTGTTATTTAATTTGCAATAAAGTTTGAAGTAACATGATTGTTTATAACCATCATCATGAGGAGGAAATACGAATGATTTTGCTTTTAGTATTGTCTTGTTTTTGTATTGTCCAAGAACCATCGTATTGTGAAATAAGTGCTAATGTTCTATCTTTTTCCTGCACTGCAACTTCAGACAGGGTACGTCAGCAAAGTAAAATAAGGAGTTTAATTACCTTGAAATGCCATAGATTTAAAAATACATATAATACATTGTAGTAATTGTAGAATAAAGTGTAGGATATAGTTCACACGCCCACATATTTCATCAGTTTTTTAACTACCAAAGTAGACATTAATTCTTTTTTTTAATATCATAACCTAAAAAGCTGTATACGAAGTGTCTTTTTCCAAGAGCCATCCAAACGTTGGCGTGTAATTAACTTCTTTGTCTTTGCATCGGTGAGTTATTTATCCTAAAGATAACTTTAATTAAGATATTGTTAATTACAGTAGTATTATAAGATAAAAGTATATAGGCCTTGAAAAAAGGAAGATATGTACTAATTATTTTTTTTTAAATTAACATAGCCCATCATGGCCTATATAAGCGCCTTGAACACTTTGTGGATATGTGCGCTATATAAATCTTATTATCTTATCATATCTTAAGGTCCATATTCCCAACATAAGGACACAACACGGGTAATCGCGCAACGCAAACCAAATCACTTGCGTCGTGATTGGTTTTGCGCTACGGCCTTGCTTTGCGCTCTGTCCTTGCGTTGTGTTAGTAGGAATTAAGTTCCCATAGGATGCAATGTAAAGGGTGGCTCCTACTAGAACGCAACGTAACGACGTATTGGCGGAAAGTGCGGTATTGCAACCTACGCAACGTAAGAACATTTCCTTTCAATAAGTGTGTTTTCCCCCGCCTGCGTGAAATCAAACCTGCAGCACTGTGGCGTCGTCGGTTCCCACTTGTGATTACGTAATACAGCACTTTGCGTCACATACGTCGCTACGTTGCGTGCTAGTGGGAACCGCGCCTAATGTGCAAAGCATGTAAGTAAGTGCTTGCGCTGTGTGCTTTAAACTAAAGGTTAAGTGTTATGTCAGTTTAGATAATAGAGGCCATTTGCTAAAGGTACCTGAATGTTCCATCCTATACATATCTCGCTTTTTCCATTCATGGGGTACAATATGAAGTACGCTGATTTTGGAATGGAGGTGCACATCGAGGGGTGGTGGAATAGAGGAACATGTTAACAGGAGTATATTCGGTGCATAGTTAAATAATTGAATTGAATTGAATGAATTTACTGTAACTTATGAAACGCTTTCTGCGTATTACTATATTAAATCTTCCTGCTTGAATGATCGCTGGCATCAACTCAAGAACCTAGAATATATTGATCTATAAACGAACGAAGTATTATAAATACGAGAATTATTAATTTAAACAAAATTGGTAATGAAGACTTTTCGGAACATTAACTCCTCGGCGTGACGAACTTCATTAATTACGTTATAGATCGTTAATGGGTGCAATGGCATTACATAGTCGCCGAATTCGTAAAATGAGCATGCGCATAGGTCCGCTGGGATGTAATTTTGGACAGAGAATAATATTGTACCTATAAATAACGGTGTGCACTTAAAGATGTAATGTCCCCAAAAACATGACAAATAAAGATTAATAAAATTAGACTTTGAATAGATCATTTTGTAGTTTTAAAGTTAATCACTTTCGTAGAAAAAAAAAACCCGGAAAAATGTAATGTTTTCACTTATAAAATGAAAAAAGTGGATAACTATTAGGTGACATTAAAATGGCATATTAAACAAAAAAATTGTAAGAGTTATTTTTCAGGATTCTCTTGATTTGGATTTAGGCGGCATGAAATACAGACCTACTGCCGGATTGTAATGATGTTTGGCATTAAATGTTTGACTACATTTCAAAAAAGTAAAACATGACTTGTTAACCACCAAATGAACGTTAAATGGTAAATGACGGAATTATGAGTGAGTAGACCTATATACGGACATGGCCAGAAGATATCCCAACTTTCTTCACGATAAAATATTTCAATTAAAAGTTAAAAGACGATACACGTTAACCTCGTGGATTTACTCTTAATCAAACCTAACGTATACAACTACTGATATCGTATAAATGCACCTGAGGCTAGAATTTAATCAACTAAACTCAACTGAAATGAAGTGTGGTAAATAATACGCTGTGCAAACAGTGCGATTTTGGAAGATTAACCACGCCATCAACTAATCCCAGATCACAATCATAACAATTTTTTTCTTGTCGATAATTATTGCGGATTTTTTTCTAGAACTAATTCTGATGAAAAAATAATCTAGGTACCTCAATATTAGACCGTTGCTGATTGTTATTAGTGAAAAAATGATTGATTCGTCAACGAATGAAGTAGTAAGGTTTTATCACTGACTTGTCCACTAATTGTGTTCCGCTTGATCGCGAGAAAATGTGCTAGGCCCTACATGTTCTTGGAGGGGACTTGAATCCACAACCTCCTTTAACACCTTCCTATAACTGTATCAACATTATTGTTAGAAAGCTGGACAAAGTGGCACAACGACATAACATAGGACGTAACGTATGCATGATCAAAAGTATGTTGGTAACAACATAAAGTTGTGTTGGCAACGGTCATAAACCCTCAACACAACTATTATGGATAGATAGGTCTGTCTGAAAGTATCGAGTAAGTGGAAATATCGAGACACAAATAATGGTCCTACTTCAAACCATTCAGACGCGTCTTTAGGGAAAGGTGAATCTTGTTCTTCTGAAAAGATTTACATAACAAAAACATCAACCTGTGTGTATTTAGTACTGCTTAGAAACTTAGTTTCTACTTAGCGACAACACTGACAGTCGACGTTGCCTTAGTTAGATAACAATCATGTTTAATTATGGTGGCGCCTACTGTTTGTGTGTGTAGGCCCACCTTCTTATTGTAAAATCAGCGTGGGCATCCCTTATAGTACCACATCTCTCTATCTGTTTCTAGTGTGAGTAATTAACCCATTAAACAGGTGAATATTGCCTATAACATTTTCTTGGCAGAGAGAAACGTAACAACTGCGATATATAACATGGAAAACAAAAACTGTGCTGTTTGTATACAAGTAGGCCTATCATTCAAATGAAATAAAATTACTGGCGGAAAAGGTAGGACGCGCTACATTAGGAATGAATTGAATTATTGTTTTGAATCCACGCAGTCTCCGGATGGATTTTTTAAAACACATTAAACGACCCAATTGCATAAAACTCTCAAAGAAGCAACTACATTTGTTTTTAATGCAAACAAATATCATAATTTATAGACCAATATATTTTTCTCATATAAACAACTAAAATAAAAAACACAATGTTGTTAAAATGGACGGCGACATCAACATTCAAAGCAACTAACAAAAAGTGGAAAAATTGAATTTTATAATTCTCGGAAAAAATAATACTAATACGATGGATAATAGCCTGGTCCTGTAAAATTTTATAATATAACCTCGACATGTTTTATTATTAAATTCCTGATGCATGAAATAAACAAATGAAAATTAAGCCAGCGAAGGAAATTATACTCCAGGGACCTCTTGAATAATTCCCCACAGGCTTACCAGCTATAGCCAATATTACATTATTAATCCGCTGGTCAAAAAAAATCAATCAATTTTCAAGGAGACATTACGTGTATTATTCTATCTACTTTTAGTATGTGTAATTTCATGTACCACTGATTTTACAGCCACTTTTGTTGTTTATTAATCAATAAGTAGTCTGAGGTGGAGAATCTTCTTAACAGAATATAGCTTATTAATTCAAATTGTTGTCTGTTTCTTCTGCTTTCAACAATTCTGAATCAGCAGCGTCCATGCGAAGCTTATATTTTCGAGTTTTATTTTCCGTGAAAAGAAATGGAGAAACATTTTCTAAGTTTTCAAACTGAAAATACCACGACTAAATTACATGCAAGCATAGTGGTACGGGTGGTCCAGCATCCACAATGTTTCGAGTCGCTCGCGTACCATCTAGGTCGTGCCCACAGATGGTTCTCGAATACACATATTATTTTCAGCGTAAACAAACTGGCGATTTCAAATATACGTACCGCAGGACTAAATACATGTCGTTTACAGGAACGAATAAATATACAGTACACGGTGATTCATATGTAGTCCTCTAAAAGCACCGTGGGAATTACTTCCGAAAGAAAAACTTGGCACAAAATGAGTCCAATTTGAACAAACCCAATTTGTGTTTTGTATGTAACATTAGGGTTGAGGAATGGGGAAGAGGAACATTTTTTAAATATATTCTTTTATTCACTTAGTTTTGAAATATTTGTTTTCATGTTTTATAAATAACATACCACTAATAAAACATTGAAACTGTCACCGTCATAGTCGATTGAAATAGTAAAGTAGCCTACATATATGTAACGATACACCACTACGACGTTTGTACTTTTTTGTAATTATTAATTAATACAAACGTTGAGAAACAACTGTCGGTAATAAATTGTATTTGTTTGTGTTTATATATCTAACAGTACCAACACTCACAGTAAGACATTTACGCTTCAAATGGCGACCAAAAATGGTTAATATGTATTTAATCTAAAGGTTTTAAGTGTATCCCCAAGGGCCCATAAATCTACCTACTTGTGTTATACCAAATGATTATAACTGGGAGACTGAAACTTGGAATGTTCTATTCATTTAATCGTCAATAACTAATTATCTAACTCGATTTAATTAGTAAACAGGGTTACGTTAGGTGGTTAAAATCAGTACCGAACGTATGAACCAACTTTATATACCATCGAGTAAAAATTTTAGAAGTAACGCGCGATTTACCGAATTAGTTATGCATATGAGTTGTTATCATCTAGAGTGGAGTCTAATGATAATCTCTACATTATGTCTAGAGTCCTAGTTTTGAAATTAAAAGTCCCTGTGGCTGGTGATTCTGTATTCATTTTCACAGTATGTCATTTATGTGTAAAAATCTGAGCTAGGAAGATTTGATATATCAACATTTGTACATAGCGCCCTCTAATTTGAGAACATCAGATAAAGTATGTTTACGTGTATGGTAATTTGACAATTTTGTAAAGTCAAATTATTAATTGAAAATTGAATGAACTTTATAGTGCATTGGAAACCTTAAGAAACAGCAAAAATTAATCATAAATATTAGGCCTACATATTTTGTTTAATTTCATAATCTTTAATATTATATACATATTTTGTTTTAATTTCAGATTTCAATCAAGCATTCGTCTGCGTTTTAACGTCACTAAGGATGCAAGCAAACGGTAATCTAATTCCATTAATTAAAATTAAAAGTTACTAATATTCATATTTTATAATACAAGTTATACAAGATCATGAACGCTCATAGCCGTTACGCCACGGAATATATTACACCAATATTGTAAAGATTTCCAACCTAGATGCATAAACAACTGTAACATTGAGTGCTTATTATCTCTAACGAAGAAGCGAGTATGACTGTAAATAATCTTCTCGCGTCTTCATTCTACAATTAAAACTTGTTATTGTTATTGTTCATGACACATTTTGAAGACTGACGAATCTACCAGTATCAAACTGTATTGTTCTGATAATCCAATTTAAATTCGGGAACTCCGTTCTATTTATCATTATGAATCAAATCATAGATGATAATGTTACGATTAACGAACAAAAGAATGTAAAAACCATGTTATGATGATCAATAAACAATTCATTTTGTTACAATACCACCGTAAATTATCCAAAGCATTTTGTGGGCGGCGACTGAAATTCAGTTTTCAGTGTAAAGCTCTGTCTATACTATCAAACATATGACAAAGAATGTGACAACAAATGTGATGTGCCATGGATATATGCATGATGATATATTTGGGCATATCACTACCATATTTGGGCACATCACATTATATTTTGTAAAACTAGTCTAATAGTGTAGACAGAGCTTACCAGTAATATACTCTCATACCTACTCACCATTGCTGGCGACGATAAATCAACGACGGGTCGTATACGACGGCGGATCTTGTCGCCGGCAACTGAGCTACGCCGCAGCGCTTAATCGCAGATACAGATTTGGGACTTATGGATGAAAATTAGGGAGATGAAGCCTCGACGCATGCCTTTGTTTAATTTTTGCCTGGCTGGTGGTGAAGGAGTGTGGCTGGTGTGCGCCAATTTATGCAACATCGGATCCAATGGGTTATAACGCACGTTAATTTAAGATATTCATTTTCATTTTGTTACGCCCGCCATTGTACCACCCTTCCCATTCCACGTTAATTGGTTCAACACTTGATAACCTATCGACCGTTTTGTATCGGTTCTTATTAATCTAAATCTCTAACTTTCTGATTAAGAAATTGTACACAAAGATGATGGTTAGCGCACACACGTTAATATAACGATTTTCATTTGACAGATCGTGCGAACAATAATTGTATTATTTTTTCCTTCCACATCGTGAAATTTCGAATCAACCCCTGTTGAGGCACTTAGTATTATTCTCATAGACACTTGATGCTGATGTTATAACAACGTAATAAGATGATACTGAAGTTGATGATTGTGATGATTTAAAGAAAACACCTTGTCATTCATCATCTAAATTCATTAATATTCAATTCAGTCTGTCGGATATGGCCGATTAAATTTCTCCTTAATTAAAGGACATTGGCTCAGATTATATTGTTCTTTCGCGATCGATAGAAAACTTACCTTTTAAGATCAACGGTTATATAAACTAAACCAATTCGTTTGTTTGATATTAATATAGAGTTGGAATAATTAGAAAGGTACATTCAGCAATATTGAATGTACTCATCTTTGGAACATTCCTTTTATTCTCATTGACAGTGCTCTGCTTTTGGTCAAGTTTAATCTTTTTCTATAATAGTAGATAGTTCCGAATCACAAAAGAGAATCACAAAAGAAAAGGTTGTAAAATGCTAATTGACTTGAACATGTTATTAAAACGGTTAAATAATAGATATAAAAGACTAAATAATAAAATGTACATCAGAATTTCATACTGTCAGTGTCAGCGCAAAGTATGAAATAGAGGGTAAACTCTAACCAAATATCTTCTCTGTCACCTAGTTAATTAATTATATTTCCCAAGTAAGAGACTATACAAGTAATACTATTTCCCCATCTAGGTCTACAATAGTATAATTTATGCTACGATAGTTATTGTTAAAAGGACTTCTATATTGAATCATCCGTCTCTACTATTGTTGGTCTATATATGGTCATAACAATAAGAGTAAGAGTCACCGATATTAATATTTAATTTGGAATTAATTTTGGAATAAATGTTTATCAAAATAATTGATTTTGATTGCGAGGCTGCACTGTAAATGAGGAGTAAGGTACACATTCATTTTACTACTGACCCAGTAAATATGGATTGGAATAGTGGGTCTAGAAATTATTAATTATTGAAATGAACCCGCTTTCTAATTTGCCGTACTAAATTAAAACCCACCTAATCTGTTATAATGATAATCATCGATGAGTACATTTCGCGGGTGTCTCCCTAAATTTAGAAAATAATTAATTATGCAAAAACATAGAAAACACTTCCCTTTAGGGCCTACAATGTTTAGTAAAAACAAGTAGTATTCAGCCGAGAATTGGAACTTTTATAAATGCAGTAAGCAATGCGGTTGCATTGGTTCGAATTGACAAGAATCAAATCTATATGATTCTCGGTGTTGTATCTCCACATACTACACTTTTTCCAGTATCATGGAAAATCCAGTAATACAGCATACCATGTTATCACATGTGGTCATGTCTCATGTAGGTTAGGTCAAAGTGTTGGGTGATACTAGGCGATATATGTGTATTTTCCATGAACTGAACACATTTTCCATGAATGATCTGCCTATCACACGATCCTCACTACAGTGTGGCTTTTTATTTGAAAAAAAGAAAGAAAAAGAAAATAATTGTACAGTTTAAAGCTTCCTTTATGTATAATGTGGTGAAGAAATACATTATTGGAATTGGAATTTTGTTTCATTTTTAATTACCACATTTCATCTTTTGGTTTTCTGTAAATTATATTTTTTTTCGCAAAAACCGCTAAATACGACAATATTGTACTTCCTGCTATACTTCCTTGTGATATGATATGCATGCAAAAATGTGTTTTTCTTTAAAATTACCTTTCTTTATCAGAAGGAAAAAAGACGCACTATAATGCTGTGCATTCATCATCTGTATGCCTACGTGTCGTCCTTCGGAACAGACGTGCGTGAAGTGAACACCCACCAACACAACACAAAAGAATATAACGAAATAATTGTGCTATTAGTTTGTCCCTGTAAATTATTTTTCACAAAACGAAATAAATTAACGTTACCAAGGAATTTGCGTTCAATACCAAAACAAGACAAACCGCCTTGGAATTCTGTTATTTTAGCACTTTATATTGAATAGCATGTCATTAATCCACGATTGTTTTTAATATTTCTTTCAGGACACGTCACTAATAAATAATAGACTTATTACGCCCTCTGGGCATTGTTTAAAAAAAGATAAATTATACTTCATATCTTATTATTAACAATATTTTTTAAAATAATATAATTTCGTTTTGTTTTCATTAATAATATAATGTAGAATAAAATGATATACAGACCATTATATTATCTTTCAATCATGAACGGATGTAATTGGCCATGAATATGACTTTTTTATTTTACGATATCGTACTGATGACAAATTATTTTGAAAGGAATTAACGATGATGGATTATGCTCTAATTTTGAGGACATACCACGACAATACCTTTATATTTAATTAATTAATTATTTAATTCTTAAACACTGTATTATCATTACAATCATGTGCATTATATTGGGATACCACATGCAGTCGAATAAAAAGGTAAACTATTCGATTTCGTATACTAGTTTCCAGCTTGTTTAGCAATCATTTAGATTGCGTTATAGCGTTATAAATAATCTACGCAATGTTTTATTTTTGTTGACAGTATTATTAGTTTTTTACCAGACATTCGGAAGAAATAAGTACTTCGACATTGTTATTGGTCTTTTTATTGCAATTTTAATGTGTTCTTCTTTCAATTTCTAGAGGCGCATTAATACATGGATAACAAAAGCCTGTACAAAAATATGAATATAAACTAATTAATGTCAGATATTTAATTTTGACGATATACTCATGAATAACATAATGTTTCATTTCTCATTATTATGAATATAATTAGAATGCTTTAAAACTGATAAAATTATATAAATATTCAAAAGTAATGTCAACGTTCTTATTAATTTATTTCTATTTTGTCTAAATAAACACATTTAATGGCAGTCTTACATTATTTTATATATTCTACTTTTTACTAGGCCTATACTGTAGTGTAATCATGACATTGCATACATTTTTATTCATATCGTTATACTGTATACTATGTAATAACAGTGACATGTTACGCGAATAATTCTGCACTTACGAATTATAATTTGGTCTGTGACTATATTCTTATCTATGGAGCGCCAGTTGTAAATTAATTTAAAACTATCTATCTGCCATAAACAGAAAAAAATGGAAACAAATTGTGGAAAACCTAATGTCGGAAGACGGAAAACGTTAACAACAACAATATCTTCGTTCTCTCTTACTGGTTATACTATACTATCTTAGTTTTAAATGGAGACATTTTAGTTCAAATAGACATATTTCTATCTATGTTATAAAAGTGAAAAAGCTATAAAAATAAGATCTCCATTTTCTGAATTAGGCCTAAATGAAGTCAAACGTCTTCTCACTGCGTTGTCGTGTTTCTTGTGAATGCTATGTGGGCAGCAGTTTAGTAACAAAATCAGAGCAAGTTAGAACAACACAAATTCACTTCGTAAACGTACTTAAATACTAATAAAAACAATTGCAAGGACATACACGTATTATCATCTAACAATGTTTATCGTCATTCTCATTTCATTTTGTGTTCATGATTATTTTATTGCTCAGTTGATTGCGTAGAAATGTATTGAGAGCTGAGCGACCATATTTGGACAAAAGATCTAACTTTGGTATTTTTATTTTTAGCTACACGATAAATCAAACGAAACAAAACTTTTATTGTTAGAAATAGCAAAGTAAGGTTTTTGTCAATTAGCCGACAACGAAGCGATGCAAACAGGGCAGGGACTCCTCAAGATGACTACCGCATCTGTATCAAAAATATTATTAGTATAATAAAAATGAAAACCTAAATATCGGGAAGAACCACATACATTATAACTTTGCATGAGAAGTAAAGCGATTGGTCCCATGTACACAGTGCACGTTAAACAACTTTGTATCACTATTTGGTGTGCTGAACTACTGCTGCATATGCTGGCTACCGTGTTTCCGTGGATGAGGACCTAATCAACATTTTCTCTGTTTCCAGTTAAATTCGAGGACAATTACAGTAAAACCTTTACATATTATTTGTCTATAAAGGTTCACTCTCCCCTGGTTAAAACATTGTTAAGCGTTTTCATTAAGATTCTATTGTACAAACACATTTAGGCGAACTTAACTCTTATCCAATCAAATTGCTCTTTTACATAACACTGTGTTCGTTTGAGCTTGCATCTTATAATTGATAGAAACGTTTGATGTTTCTAAATTGATATTTGATTTCTAATTTATAGAACCTTTGCCTTATTGGCTGACGGAGATGAATCTAAAGTACCGTGACTATCCGGATACAATATGAAAGACTCGAGATCTAACATTCTCTTAGTTTTCCAACATTGCTGTATTTCTTAAACAAAATAGTCGTCTGACAATACTAATGATACTCATAACTTTGTAAATTACGGATGACTGAAAAATGGTGACTGACGATATAATTATTAACGAAACTGATAAGTTAGCTTATGAAAATGTATCAACGTTTGAAGAAACATATACTGAAATTATAACTGTGTTTTCTACTTTAGAACCTGACACCTACAAACCCGGGAATAGCACCAGCCTGCTGAACAGAAGCCTGACGCTAAACTCGAGCGATTCACCGAACGATAACTACGAATACTATTACGACTATCCAAATGAAGATGAAACTTTTTATCGTGTTCTCACATGGTGTGTTTACACGACAGTGTTTGTGACGGGATGTTGTGGAAACATTCTTGTGTTGTTTTCGATACATCGATGTCGCCAGTTGAAAGGTGTGCCAGCAATGCTACTGGTCAGTCTTGCTGTTGCTGATTTCCTAGTGTGTCTTATCATCGTACCAGCTGAGATGTACACGTTTTATGCTACCGAATTTCACATGGGACCGTTTGTCTGCAAGTTTCTTACTTTAATCAACCAGTTGGTGTTCGCTTGTTCTTCGTTCACACTAACGCTTATCAGCATTGAGAGGTAGGTACATTATGTTAACAAATTGAATTCCTTTTACGGCTGCGCCTGATTCCTCCACGTGCTGTATATCCACATACTATCTATTTCCGAAGCATCTTAGGAATATTCGGTAATCGGCTGCGTTTACACTGGCATACTTGCGAACCAGTTGGTATTGTTTGTTTCTCATTCACTTTGCGCTTTTCAGCGTTAAAGACTTTATGCAGAAAGTAACTCCTCCATCTTTTTTCACACGGACAGATACATAATTATGGAAAAGGTTAGTTGAACTAGTTTATATAGAACTTACTCAAAGATGTATTGTCCCCCAAATACATGAAAAATGAAGATTAATGAAATCAGACTTTGAATAGGTTATTTTGTAGTTTTAATAAAGTTAATTACTTCCGTAGAAAAAACAGGGGAAAATAAGGTTTTCACTTAATAAATGGTTAAATTCAACCAAAAATCAATTTGACCATTGTTGCTTAAAATTACAGTTTTTTCAGGTAAATACATGTTTTTTAGATCCAATTTTTAGTCAAAGTGGATAAGTATTATGTGACATTAAAGGGGGATTCTGGGTTTAAAATTGCTTTTAAATATCGTTTATTTATTAAATAAAAAATATTATAACAATATAGACATGTCAGAATGAAGAAGTAATAACGAGAAATTTAAAAAATTAAATTTCATATACATTTTAGGGTAAATTCATGGAAAGTCTGTTTTTTAGCAGCTTAGGGAAGCTCATTAATATTCATGAGATATTCACAAAATCACGTCATCAGTGGATTCCAAACTCGCGACGTCATGTACAGTGTGTTTGTCAACTAATTTACATCCCTCTCCCCTGTCAAACGACAACCACCCGATCATTGTGAAATACATTTTTTGTAGATTTTCTAAGCTAGGCCTAAAGTGTAATAATAACAGTAGTAGCATATATTTATTTGACATTTAATGAAATACAAAATTTAGTACAGATTATATATAGATTGTATACAGTTATACTATTTTTATACCTCGAATAGTACAGATCGTATTATCGGCTTCAAGTACTAGGCTAGGCCTAGCCTAAATTATTTGTTGTCATGGGTGAGAGCCATTCTGACTTGGGATTCCATGCCACGATGGCTACCCTACGTTTTACATTGGGGCCCATCATGGGCCTAGCTAGCCTACTAGTACTACTAAACGATTGGCCCATAAATAACAAAACTCAGTGGATCCAAACCCATCCTATCAACCAAACTCCTAAACAATCTAAACCTAAAACGTTCTACAAAATCGGCTGTAAATATTGAGGCAAAACAAGGTCCGATCGCCGTCCGCACGTATGCCTATGGTGTCCCGATCGTCTAAGTAGGCCTAAAATAGGCCTAGTTTACTCTCCAAAAAAGCGGATACTGCATCAAGCAAGTAGACCAGGTAGTAGGAAGGAGACCTGGCCGATCCGGCCCAGTTAAAAATTGAGCTAGCTAGTGTAGTAGACCCTATGCGAATTGATACTACCAGGCCTTTTACTATAGGCTACACTTGTTAAAATTAGCAATACTTATGTTTACAAATATTCCAACTCTCTCATTCGAGCTATATTATCTATACCATTCCGGTAGGTCGAGTCGACCTTCAATCAAATACTGTACATCGTTCATGTTGTGATTATAGACGGGGTATACTCGACCCGACCAGTTTGGTATTGTATACTGTATCTGCTTATCACGTGACGATGCCAGGCATGGGCAGAGAGAGCACGTGTATCGTCGTCTCGCTCTCCTCGCTCAGGAATGTATACGTTACGCTTCATTGATTTTGAAGGCTTTCCCTAAGTCAGTGCGAAAATCGGCAAACGTAAAGTGCAAACATATCTAAGTTTTCACTGTTTTGATAAATTTTCATAGAAAATTGACTTCATAAATGGGAAGACCGACTAAAATTACATCAGATAAGTATAATTTTACAAAAGTAATTGATATGGTTAATGATAACGAGTCGTCGGAAGATTGACCATTTCACGAATTTCCTATTCTGTAACACAGTGTCATATCGCCGTAGCTGCACTTGTAATCTGGCCTCATTTCACAGCCTTCGTTCTGCTTCACTGGGCGCTTATATAAATTGAAACTTTTACCGTTCAAGAGACAAACAAATATATTTTACATTTTTTACTATTCATTTTAAACCCGGAACCCCCCTTTAAGATGGCATATTCAACAAAAAAAAAGAAAAATTATTTTTCATGGAGGAAAATACATCTTTAACAGAAAACCGTCAAACATTTTTTCTGGAATAAACACTTTCTGCTGTCTTTGAGAGTTCTTCTTTTCTTTAAAACATTTTTTCCAAAAGCATACAGATTAAAAATGTGTGTTCAAATGAATAGTTTCCTTTCTTACAAAAGTCATAAATTGATGTCTTTGACTTTTATTGTACTGTTATTTTAAAATCCGATACAATACTTTCTAACGTAGCTTATGTGTAAATAATAATATTTATAAATAGAATACCTGTCTGTGTATTTTTCTATCATACGGTTATGATTGTGTCGTCTTAGATGACAGGGACTGGTTAAGGACATCACAATATGACAGTTTCAGTACTTTTTTGCAGTTCCTCTACACCACCGTTACACTATTTTTGTTATGTAGATAGCAGGGAAGAGTGTAGAAAGATAACACAAAATAAATTTGTAAAAAATCTCAGACTGCATATTATTATGTAGAATTTCAAAACTCTCGTGTATTGGGGAGATTAAACAATGTCTAAAATTAGCATAAACTTGTTTTATAGCACCAAAACGGATACAAAAGAATAAAATTCAAGAATCATGACGAAAAAATCTCTTTTTAAACACAGAATTTTAATTTGGCTAAACAAAAAATGCTTATTAAAAAAATTGATTAAAAAAAAGAATAACACAATTATTGGATCGATTGTAATGATTAGTAAAATGATTTACCTGAACTGGGCTTTTAATGAAAATGGGAAATATTATTATATTGTTTTTTTTTTCGGATGGGAAAATGAGAGGAATGAGGGAGAAAACTGTGATGTGTCCATTATGGATATGATGACGACTTATCACTAATATGTTTTAGCCCATCGCACGTTTTTGTCAAACAAATTTCTGATAGTGTAAAAAAAGCTTAAATCTTCTGAAAGTACACATCGTATCTCATTCTTTTTAATAAACAATACAATAGCACTAAGCACATTAATAATAACATTTTTTCATGTATATGCATATACAGTACATCTATTTGGTGTTATTACATTATCAAAATGACGTCATAGTTACGAATATTTTTTTAATGGGTTAATTTAAGATATTGAATTCAGATAATAAGATAATGGATCATAATTATAACAATTTATAACAAAGAGGAAATTTAACATGATTTATTGAATGCACTTTGATGATGCACTTATGGGCTTATTTCACCTTGACATTATATAAGTTATTGGTGTATTTAGGTTGTCTGATTGTAATAATTTGATGAACAAAATATGAAATGTTGCTGTCATTCACTAAAATTATATTTTTTAAGTGGCCAAACCTCGTACAAATTTAGCTCATCAAGATCAAAAATTTAAGATTCAATTTATTTTGTCCAAAATTTTGTGGGAAAAAAAGTAGAAGTACATTATATTTTAATTATTTCAATACAAGAAAGCATCAAGATATGTTTTTAGAAAACATTTTAAAAGTAAAAACATATAAAAATACAAAATACAATGTTCAACCTTTAACAACCTGATCAAGTTGTATATATATTTATTATATCTTTTTCCATATTTAACAAATCTATACAGAATAATTCTTTACTATTAGTAATACAAATATTAATACCAATTAATTACCTTTGGAATGACTATTCTTTCGATAATATAGAAACATTTTAAGTAAAATTATTATTATTTAAAATACTGTAAAAAGTTGTCATTTTATTTAATTTATTTGTCTTTGATTAGCTACTACGGTGGTAATACTTTATTACTATTTGTCAAATAATTATTATTTTGTTGACAAAATCTAATATACTAATTATCATTACAAAATTGTACTTGGTACATTGATATGACTTGTGGAAGAAATCGGGCGAGATTCGAACCCACTACTTTTTTTTCGCAAGTTTTCTCATTTATCATCCTGTTGGTGTAACCACCGCCGCTGCTCTTTTGATGGCGAATCTAAAGCTCTGTCTACACTATCAAACTAGTTTGACAAAACAAGTGTTATGTGCCCAAATTATGGTAGTGATATGCTCAAATATGGTAGTGATATGACATCATCATGTCCATATATTGGCACTTCACATTTTATTTGATATAAAGTCATCATCAAAAGGAGTTATTTTACTTGAGTAGTTGGGCCAATGTACAATGTGTTAAGTCATTTAGGTCTTAACATATTTATGGTATTATTTTATATACAATAAAGGCAAGTTATTAGGCCTCTTTATCTTCCTAGTGGAGTAATTAAAAGGACAACCACTAAGTACTAGTAAGTTTGAAATTAATTTGTGAAGGCTTCTGATCTTTTTAATACATTGAATAAGCATAAATACACTCATTTCGTCTGTGATGTACTATAACGTACAGTTAGGTTAAAGTTCGAAGCAGACATTTGTAAGAATAAATATAAGCCACTATACGTAATCAGAATTAATATTCCCTAACACAATGTCGCTGATTAATTACCAAATTGAAAGGTTATATTAAATTACTGTATTAGTAGCAAGAATGGAATAACCACAAAAACAATTTTTAAATGTGAAAGCAGACTGAAACAAGATTATGCGATGATTATTAGATGTAATATCATTTTATTTTAAGGAAGTATTTTGTGCATGATATTTTTATATGCAAAAGTAGTATATCCGTAAGTTGAATATAGGCCTATATAAATATATTGAATAATAAATATGTTGAATATAATTATTAAGTAATTCCTGGACATCTGTTTCCAAGTTTTGAAATTAATTTTTTATCTATAAATATAGTAAATAAAAACTACTTTTGTCGTTGATGCATTGTACAATGTAATAGATTTACAGTAGAATTCAATGTTGACTTCAATCACGATTTGTGTATTCCATTGTATGGATTACGTAATACGTGTTGTATATAATAAATGACCTACGGGAGTGGGAAAAAATAGAAAAAAGACATAAGAAGACCGAAATTGCAAAAGATTTACCCAAAAATATATAATTTCAAGTTAATAATATAGTAATCAAGCTTTTGTTTTTTCAAATCTCAATAGCCTCCTTGAGTAGCTTTATCAACCGTTAATGACTAGATAAGTCTTACGGGCTACCGTGTCGTTGAGGTTGATTACATTACAGATGGCTATACAATGTCCATCTGCATATCTAATATTAGATGTAATATCTAACGAATGACGTCAGATGACGAAATGTTCTCTATTTTATTTTATAGATTTAAACAGACATTTAACCAGCCGATTTTTGTAAAGTTTATACCTACTGATGTGTTTGAAAATTGTACTTCATTATCTCCTAATACCTGGTTTTAACTAAGACCAGCATCTTTTTTTTATTTATCGTGTTTCCTTTATTTATTTTTCTACGATGTAGCCAACTTAAATAACTTGTATGATTTTAACCAAAATGTCACCATAAACTCAAGCCATTTGATAAATGGAATGTTTCTGCAGTAGGCCCTATATTCATTTTGGAACAAAGAATTTATGTAGGCCATCACACGTGATGGTGTGAATAATACTAACAACATTTATCTATTGAAGAACATGCAAAATATTGTCACAATATTTCATCTCCTTTAGCTTTATTATCTTCATTTCTTTTAAGGTTGTATGTTGTCAAATATCCACTTCAGGCGAGATCTGTTATCACAACAAGACGTGCTCGGCTTGTTATTGCCGGAGTATGGCTGGCTGCTGCGTTATGCGCAGTACCAAATACATACAGGCAGGTAATGTCATAATATTGAGTTATTATTTTTATTGAATATTTTTAAAATGAGAGATTACTATTACTATATTATATCAATAATGAATATTGTTTGTTTATAATACAAATTCGCTCTATTCATGGCAATAGAATTGTCATAAGTGTAATATTACGCGTGATTACTAAAACTATATCCAGTTAATGAAATAATAACATCATCGATTCATCATGCCTTACCCAAGAAATCACCTTTTCAGAAGCTTTTATTAAACTAAATTTGTAGTTGGTAAATCGTAAAGGTTTGCTGTATATACGTTTTACAAAGAAGAAACTGTTTCGGTTACAGTACAAAATAAAACCCCAAGACTTTCTCATCTGTACTTTCTGATTGGAACACTAACTGAACCCTTTACTTTACTAGTGTTTATTTGCCATCACATGTAAACAATATTGTCTTTTTTTATTTACAGTAATATTGTTTCTTCCAAATAGATATATCAAACGCATGTGTGGGACATATATAGATGGGCAACGTGTAGCCCAAGCGTGATAGAACCTTGGAAAAAAATGAACGCCATGTTTGACTTCTTGGTAAAATTTATCTTTCCTGTTATTATCATGGGAGTAGCTTACGCAATTGTCATTGTCACTCTATACAAGAGCACTAGACAGAGTAAGCGGTTACAAAGTATAAAGATGTCAGACAACAAGATCAGCAAATCTGCATCAATGAACGGCGAGATGGCAGTGCTGACCAAAAAGTTAGCCAAACATAAGAAACCTGCTAAAAGCAAAGCAGAGCGACAACAGGCTGAAAGAAATCAGGTAGGCGGCGAGAGTAACAATGCTACGGCATTGGCGAAACTGCTATGAGCCCCTGAGCAGTGTCCAGAGGAAAAACAGGCATTAAGATAAATTATGTCGAAAAGGCTAAAAACACCCCCACTAGGGGTTCCTAAACCAGAGGCCTCAGGCCTCCGCGTTGAGCCACTGCGGTATCCAGTAAGTCAGTTATACTGTAGAGTGGAGGGGAGGGAGTTAAAGTAATGCTAATACTATCTGATAACTTAACCACATAAAACTTCAAGAAAGTAGGAAGCCTTTTGCCAATCTCCTCTCACTGTAGAGAGCTTCAAATAACATTGTTGGACGTCGACGTCAGATACTACGGTACCAAAGGGAGATTAGCCTGAGACACGAGGAGCAGCCGCAGTTTACATTATAACCACAACCAATGTAATTCTACTGCACCACAAATAAATTATATTTAGATATTAATTCAAAAATATTTTTCCAATATGCACCAATGAATTCCATGCCAATAATACATTATGATAACCGATCACACCCAGTACCTGTAATTTGTCATATTAAGTCATTTTTATTATAGTCATATTTAAGCATTCTACTAATGATGATATTTATGTTTTTTTTACCTAGGCAATCTTGATGCTTTTCATCGTCGTGTTGCTGTACTTTTTGACATGGGGACCTTTTATGATATTTCAACTTCTGGGTAGGTTCGACGTCATCAACGTAACATATGAAGGACACATGAGGCTTACATATACATTAACGAGGATGTTAGGTATAGGGAATAGTTGTATGAATCCATTCCTCTATGTTTTCATGTCAAAAAGTTTCCGATCGGCTATCAAGACCACACTGTGCTGTACCAAAACCACGGATGTCGTTACAAACAACATTGGGCGCAGTGTGTCTGGTGGCCTGAACTCCTCTAGGACTGTAACTAGTCGCTACAGCATATCAGAGGTATCAGAAAATCGGATTAGACCTTGATTTAGCGAGAATAATAGATTGTCTTTCAAAATTAGACGAAAATCATAGAAATAAGTATGTTTTGCTAGAACAAATCCATTTCAAAATTAAATAAAAGTTTTCTATTCAACAAATTTATTGATAAAATCAAATATGAAAAAAAATAAGTTCGCATTATTCCAGATATCCATTTGTTACCAGATTCACAAACTTTTTCATCCATTTATTCAATCTTTTATATAAGAATCTCTGGTCCATAGAAAGTAGGCCTAAAAGTATGTATAATTAACACAAATAAGCTGTTTACCTGTACTGACTAATTACTACAAGACGACGCGCTCTCATCTCAGGATCGTATTCCACCTGGAAATCATCTTTGACTTATATAAGACGTTGTCTATAATCGTTTAGACTAAACCTTTTCACTTGAATTAAATTAACACATCGGGCCATATATCGATTTTCTTTTCGATCGATCTTTTTCTTTCGAAAAACTGTCGCGGCTCCACATATAGAGGGAGACCTTTAGAACAATCATAGCATCCTAGAGGGAGACGTAACACTCAAAGTATGCTAGAGGGAGACATAACAGTCAAAGTATCCTCTACAGCCTAGATGTATTGTATTGTCTCAATCTTTACAGAATACAGTATGTTGCATGACAGAGCAAAGGTCTGTTTTCCGTAAAGAATGGAAATATGTGATTCGATCGAGCACTCTATTTGGCTTGCTTAATATTATTATTATTCATTTATTCGTTATAAAAACATACTTAATATAATCAATCCCATGATAAAGAGACAATTTACAACAGATAGTCTGTATACACGGTATTATGTAATGAAGTACAATTTAAAAACTCAAAAATACTTTTAATAAGATAAGATAACTTTAAGTGCTTACAAAGTAATTAATTAAATTAGCAATGTTACTTAAATATTCATGAATATAAAATGTATATAAAATTTTAATCAATTCAATGCATATCAGAATATATAAATATTTTTATTTTATGAGAACATTATCGAATTTAAATACAGAACCAAAACTACCATCGAGAATTATAGATGATTTGGTTGTACCAATGAGGACAGACGAATGTCCTCATTACCGCATCAAGAGAAACTGATCTTAAAATTAAATTGTTTGTTTATAGAGATGTTTAACTTATCGTTGAAAAATATGTAAATATGTTTTTATTTATTTTTACAGCTTATTTTTAGTTTCTGTACAGGTATTATTTATAATTTAGAAAATATCAATACTTAAAATATAATATAATATGAGAAGAAAAACAAAGGCTTATGTAACATGGTAAATTGGATGTACTAGATGGTTCTCGAATACATAATAATTTCAGCGTTTAAAAACTGGCGATTTCAAATGTACGTACCGCAGGACAATAATACATGTCGTTTACAGGAACGAATAAATAGACACTGTGATTTATATACTCAACTAAAATTACTTACTGCAAGAGAAACTTATTACAAAATGAGAGCAATTGTTTAAGTCAAATTTAAACAAACTTAATAATTTGTGTTTTGTATGTAACATTAGGGTTGAGGGATGGGGAAGAGGATGGGTGCAAAGAGGAAAAAATTTTAAATATATTCTTTATCCATTTAGTAACGAAATATTAATTGTTTTCATGTTTTACAAATAATATACCACTAAACACAGTAAAACATTGCGATGTAATACTTTGTTGAAACTATCACCGTCCTAGTCGATTGAAACTGTACAGTATATGTAACGATACATCAATACGACGTGTATATGTTTATATAATGTAAAACAATTTGTGAAAACCACCTCTATTCGGGGCAAATCATAAATTCGATTTAATCGTCAATAAATATTAAATTATCTAACTCAACTTAATTAGTAGGCCTAATGGTTTTCAATTGTTTCTTAGAGCCAATTCATACTTTAATTTGGTTCTTACCCTACCCACCAAAGTTGTTCTGCGTTTAGGGCATGTGATGCACCGTAGGCCTATCCTCTACTGGCTTTACAACGCCACTCATGCCAGTGAGGGAAGGGTGATGATGTGGGTGGTTTAACTGCAATAATAACGATTTGTACATAATATACGGCGACTGAAAACGCTAGTTCATTATCCGTTTAAAAAAAATCTATATCCAACCTCTGCAGTACAGATTGAAAAAAAAATGGATCAAATTTCTGTTATGAGTATACAGTACTTGCCTTTACGACGCCTGAGGGAATAGACGCTTAATTGTGGAACAGAGATTGGAATGTTCCATTCATCGCAAGTCAATACATTTGTATAAACGTATATTAAATTTATCAAAATAGTATTTTTAAAGAAAATCGGCCTGTCTTCAACATTATGATGCTGTACTCGAGCTGTTCACCGGTTTTCAGCCATTAAAAACAGTTATCGTAGGAGGAGATAGGAAAATGCGAAGCATCCTCGTATTATTGTCTGCGGGTATTTTTCAAGATGGACATCCATTAGACAGTGTATACCACGATCGAAAAACACACCTATTTGGGGCAAATCGTTGAACCTAGATTCGTTTTAATTGTCAATAACTAATTATCGAACTCAATTTAATTAGTAAACAGGGTTACATCAGGTGGTTTAAATCAGTACCGAGATTCTAACAAACTTTATATACCATCGAGTAAACATTCTAGAAATAACGCGCGATTTACCGAATTTTGCCCTTACGTAAATTTATATATAGATAAGAGATAGAATGTGAATAGTACATATTTATTTACACGTAAGTTCACGTAACTTACATTAGTGTACATATACACAGTAATTGTACTTTATGATTTATTTTTTTGAAAAATATGTATGATAATCGATATTCTTATAGATTAATTTCGTATTATTTTATTCAAATACTATTTATTGATTGGCAGATTATGTCTGATGCCCATTATTATAACAAATTTTACATTCCACGGCGTCAGCTTTAATTATTGGTAGGAATATTACGACAGTAACAGGGTGGGTAGACATTTCAGGAAAAACAAGCTAAACATCACACCTTTTACCTTGCACTCGCCTCGCACTACGGAGACAAGAACGAGGGGTGTCATCATAAATTTAAAAAACGTACTAGATACTACAGCTGTAACTAGATACATCTTAACTGACTATCGCAGGTCATCATCAGGTACAAGTCAGGCGAGGTGTATTAAATACTTAAATGGAATACATTGTTATCTCTACTTTGTGAGTTCTATCTCATCTATCCCTCATGCCGACACTAGATCCGTGATCGGAGCCGATTGTTTTCAGACAGTGCCAGAATTGTACTACTACTAAATGTTTTGTTATATAATTAATTACTATTTATTCGTTCATTTAGAGTAAATAGAATATATTTTTACAGGGATAAGTGCATGCGCAGGATAGCTCAGACGTAAGAAATCGAGCCCATACCTTCTTCACACAAAGGCAATTATATTCTGTGCTAGTTTGAAGTGTGCTGTTATGTGTTATGTAATATAAAATACATTTTTAAGGGTAGAGACGAATTCTTATAAGTATAAAAATAGGGTACAGTATGTCACAAAAAATGTAGTTGTTTGAAACTGTTAAACAATGTGTAATATTGTATAAGTATGGCATAGATATTTATAAATTTATTATTCATTTTTATATGTATTTTCATAACTGTTATATAATTGTAATTCACAATAAAAAAAATTTTCCAGTGGTAACTAAAAATGTAAGCTTACGGTATAAAATATAAATTAACAAATGTTTAAAAAGATAATTATTTTCATAATGTAATAAAGAATTTAATATAGGAAATTCATTTATCTCATACGGTAATTGTAGAATCAAAAAGTCGAAACTACTTTTGATCAGTTTGCACTATATTGTACTCTTTTTTTATAATCGCAGTAGTAGGAATGTTAAATTCTTTGCTTAGTGGAAAGAGTCAAAATTGTTAATTAATTTGTTAAGTTGGCCTCATTAGAATACAGTATTATATGGTTTGTTGTTATCATAGTCTTGTGGAAATGTGTGTATGTTACAGAATATTTAATAAAATCACTGTAAACACAGTTTAGATGTTCTTTATAGATATCTGTTTTATTCATTAAATTGTATAATGTACTATAATGGGTTTTTTTTTCCAAGAATTGGTTTGTGAAAATATGGTATGTCTACCAACTTGAGGATTGAATGTTTATATTTGTAATTTAATTGAATATAATATTTTTTTTAGTGTCCACGTCTGCCCTATAGGTTTGGTGAACACCAGTTCAAACATTTTTTTTTCTAAAATACGTCAGCTTGAGGGCGCTATTATTATCCAAAATACGCGAATTGTCCAAAATACGTCAGCTTGAGGGCGCTATTAATTTTCCAAAATACGCAAAATTGTGCAATAGTCCATGAGATTTAGCTAAAAGTGAACCTTTGTGAAAACCCTTTTTGCTAGAAAAGCTTTTTATATAATATAAGTTTTTGGACATTGGGAAGTAGCTTAATTTGCATATTTTAATAATATTTGCGGCCATTTTTAATAATACTCTATATCTTGGAAACCGCTAGTCACAGATAATTAATAATGGCGTCAAAATCTTATTAATTTTAAGGAAAAAGTTTGTCAAAAAATGAATGAAATGAAATTATTGATCTTTGACCTTTTTTGGAGTTTTTTGTTTTTGTTTTGTTCTTGTTTGTGGCAGTTTTATAGTGCGCCTTAAAATGGACCTGAAATGGACTTTCGATTTTCAAGAAATTCACACATGTTATTTAAATGTATCAAATTAACACAAACCCATACAAATAAAAACAAAATGTATAGTATTTTGAGAAAAAACGAAATTTTAAGATACCTTGGTAAATTAGCGAAAATTACTCACGCCATTGCAATATTCTATTTCAACGGCCGTCGGGAGCATCTATATTCACGACGTCACATATACACACGACGATCGAGAGAGCGTGTATGCCGCCCGATAGTCCGTGAATGATCGACGGCCAGGAAAGATACGCGAAGCGCTGAGACTAATACTAATTTATTCAATATATAATGTTGTTGAAATTTAGTGCCCTAAAATGTACTTTGTTCTAAAACCCGAATTTAGAAGGCCTACCTCCCAAACCTTTACTAGGCCTAGGCCCCAGCGCGCGGAGTCGATCCTCCACCCACCCATGCGAGGCTCCGTTTCATGTGCATCCAAAGCGATATCAACAACTTGCTGCTCATTGTCAAGCCAAAGTAAAATATGAATCAAATTCGTTTTCGAACTGCCTTATTCGTGACAAATAAATTACCATCTCATCCCAGTGGGCACAGAACATAATTTCAACGTTGAATCAACGTTGAAATATAGTTGATTTGTTGAAATCATGTTGTCAGCGTATTTCAAACGTTGAATCAACGTTGAAATAACATTTTTTCCCTAACTATTTTTTTTACGTTTATTAATAAACATTGAATCAACGTTGAAATAACATTTTCTTTTCAATAAAATGTTTATGTTCATTTATCAATGTTAATCAAACGTTAAAATAACATTGTCTTTTTAACTAGTAATTTACGTTAATTTATCAATGTTGATCCAACGTTGAAATAACATTGTATTTTTAACTAGTAATTTACGTTAATTTATCAATGTTGATCCAACGTTGAAATAACATTGTCTTTCTAACTAGTAATTTACGTTAATTTATCAATGTTGATCCAACGTTGAAATAACGTTGTATTTTTAACTAGAAATTTACGTTAATTTATCAATGTTGATCCAACGTTGAAATAACATTGTCTTTCTAACTAGTAATTTACGTTAATTTATCAATGTTGATCCAACGTTGAAATAACATTGTATTTTTAACTAGAAATTTACGTTTTATTATCAATGTTGATCCAACGTTGAAATAACATCGTCCTTCTAACTAGTCATTTACGTTTTATTATCAATGTTGATCCAACGTTGAAATAACATTGTCTTTCTAACTAGTAATTTAAGTTAATTTATCAATGTTGATCCAACGTTGAAATAACATTGTCTTTCTAACTAGTAATTTAAGTTAATTTATCAATGTTGATCAACGTTAAAATCACATTGTATTTTTAACTAGAAATTTACATTAATTTATCAATGTTGATCCAATGTTGAAATAACATTGTATTTTTAACTAGAAAATTACGTTAATTTATCAATGTTGATCCAACGTTGAAATAACATTGTATTTTTAACTAGTAATTTACGTTAATTTATCAATGTTGATCCAACGTTGAAATAACATTGTATTTTTAACTAGAAATTTACGTTAATTTATTAATGTTGATTCAACGTTGAAATAACATTGTCTTTCTAACTAGTAATTTACGTTAATTTATCAATGTTGATCCAACGTTGAAATAACATTGTATTTTTAACTAGTAATTTACGTTAATTTATCAATGTTGATACAACGTTGAAATAACATTGTCTTTATAACTAGAAATTTACGTTAATTTATCAATGTTGATCCAACGTTGAAATAACATTGTCTTTATAACTAGAAATTTACGTTAATTTATCAATGTTGATCCAACGTTGAAATAACATTGTATTTTTAACAAGAAATTTACGTTAATTTATCAATGTTGATCCAACGTTGAAATAACATTGTATTTTTAACTAGTAATTTACGTTAACTTATCAATGTTGATCCAACGTTGAAATAACATTGTATTTTTAACAAGAAATTTACGTTAATTTATCAATGTTGATCCAACGTTTAAATAACACTGTATTTTTAACTAGTAATTTACGTTAATTTATCAATGTTGACCCAACGTTGAAATAACATTGTCTTTCTAACTAGTAATTTACGTTAATTTATCAATGTTGATCCAACGTTGAAATAACATTGTATTTCTGTATAGAAATTTACGTTAATTTTATCAATGTTTATCCAACGTTGAAATAACATTGTATTTTTAACAAGAAATTTACGTTAATTTATCAATGTTGATCCAACGTTGAAATAACATTGTATTTTAAACTAGTAATTTGCGTTAATTTATCAATGTTGATCCAACGTTGAAATAACATTGTATTTTTAACTATTAATTTACGTTAATTTATCAATGTTGATCCAACGTTGAAATAACATTGTATTTTTAACTAGAAATTTACGTTAATTTATTAATGTTGATCCAACGTTGAAATAACATTGTCTTTCTAACTAGTAATTTACGTTAATTTATCAATGTTGATCCAACGTTGAAATAACATTGTATTTTTAACTAGAAATTTACGTTATTTTATCAATGTTGATCCAACGTTGAAATAACATTGTCTTTATAACTAGTAATTTGCGTTAATTTATCAATGTTGATCCAACGTTGAAATAACATTGTATTTTTAACTAGTAATTTACGTTAATTTATCAATGTTGATCCAACGTTGAAATAACATTGTATTTTTAACTAGAAATTTACGTTAATTTTATTAATGTTGATCCAACGTTGAAATAACATTGTATTTTAAACTAGAAATTTACGTTAATTTATCAATGTTGATCCAACGTTGAAATAACATTGTCTTTCTAACTAGTAATTTACGTTAATTTATCAATGTTGATCCAACGTTGAAATAACATTGTCTTTCTAACTAGTAATTTACTTTAATTTATCAATGTTGATCCAACGTTGAAATACTAACATTGTATTTTTAACTAGAAATTTACGTTATTTTATCAATGTTGATCCAACGTTGAAATAACATTGTCTTTCTAACTAGTAATTTACGTTAATTTATCAATGTTGATCCAACGTTGAAATAACATTGTATTTCTAACTAGTAATTTTTTTCAAACAATTATTATGTTTGTTTTTCAATGTTATTCCAACGTTATTTTAACGTTGAAATCCAGTTGTCATTTTCAAATGAAATTGAAATTATGTTGTTTTTTCAAACTATTCAAATTATTATTTTTGTTTTTCAATGTTAATTAAACATTAAATAAAGTTAAATTCTATTTAATACTTTGGTTAAAATGACATGTTTTTAACGTTAATATTAAATAATATGTGTTTAAGTACGTTGCCATTGATGTTTCAACGTTAAATTAACATTAGATTTCAGTTGGCGTTTTTTTTATCATCCTTTATTGTAAAACAATAAATGTATGATGTAGCTTGATTATTGGTTATTTAGGAATTTTAGATTGGCAAATATTATTGTCTCTGTATAATACAAAAATGTTCTAGCTAGAAGTTGTGTTGAAAATCGAATGATCCTTTCATGCAAGATCAAATTTCATAAGATACGAGCTTGTCATTGGTTAGTTTCGTTTTGATCAAATTTTGAAACTGGTGTCAGTAATTTCAGTTACTTCGACGTAGGCTAGGCCTGGTGTGTAGAAAAAAAGGCTCATCATTGAAATTGTCAAATAAGTATGTTTTCAGGTAGGAAAACAATCTTTTTTATTTGTAATCTACTAATTTATAAGCTTAGAGCTTGACTATTTTACCCTTATCAACAGCTAGCCTCTAGTCTAGTAGGCCACACATGCATAGCTAGGCTATAGGACTAGGCCTAGGCCTAGGAGCCTAGAGGTAGGCTAGTAGGCTAGGCAGGCTGCCAAACTGCTGATGAACTGAATTCACTCACTAGGCCTAGTGGAAGCATTTAGTATCATGCCTGTCAAGGGCAAACATTTGCCTTGCCAAGGATAACTACAGTACTGTACTTATTATGGTTATAAAATGGTATGTATTAGGCCTTAGTTCTCAATTCAGAATTCTTTCTTTATTTATCCAAAAGTATACATACATATAACATTATATTATTAGTTGGCCTAGTTAGCTTATTGCTAGGCTGTCTACAGTAGCTGCTAATGCTATTATTAGTATTAATAGTATACAAACACATGCTAGCCTAGGACGGCTATTTGTTTAAACTCACTCGCTTTCTTTATTTCAGATTGTAGGCCTAGCTAAGGCCCTTAGGCCTATGGCTAGCTAGAGTACAAAATAATGAAGTACATGTATAATCTTTTCTATGTGAATCAAACGAGAAAAATCTAATGGATGATCAATATTTTTATATACAAAAGGTTGGTATTTATAGTTCTTATCTTTAATATTGAATAAATATTAATACAGTGTTGCAATATTATTTACATAAATTGAATTGATTGCATATTTTATGTGTAAGTGTGAAATGATGTTCTGAATTGAATTTTTGTTTATGTACAGTATGATTTTTGAACAATGTGTTAAAGATATAATTGAACTGAACAATTTTTTTTTTAAATTTTGTTGAATATGCCGTTGGCGGTCACTATAGAGTTGTTCACTTTGACCAAAAATTAGATTTTAAAAAATGCATTTGTACCTGAAAAATTTAAACAAACAATTGGTTTTTGGTTAAATATACTGTTTATTTTGTATTTTTGTTAAGTGAAATCTTTATTGTTTTTGTTTATTTTCTACGGCAAGTGAATATCTTTGTTAAAATTGCAAAATGGCAAGGTATTCAAAGTATGATTGTATTAATCTTCATTGTTCATGTTTTTTGGGGACAATAAATCTTTCAATTAAAGATGTATTGTCCCTTGAAACACAAAAAAATGAAGGTCAAAATATTCTAAATTTAAATTGGCCATATAAAAAACTTTGACTGGAAGTCAAAGTTATTTTTTAAACAGAAAACGTCTGAATTTCAGTTAAATGGTTTTTTGGACAAATTTTTGGTGATAGTTAATAACTATTATGATACTTCAAAATGACCCACCTTTTTTCGAAATCTTTTATTTTTTTGGAATTAGTCAAAGGGACAATACATCTTTAATTTTTTACTGTATTACTTTTGTTTAAAACTACAGTAACTTGATTGAATTTGTTTCAGGTTTGGAAAAATGATATTGCCACACTTTTGGAAAGCATAGGACAATGTCAACACAGGAATCGAGGCAACTGTTTATTGACTAATCGGAACAATGCAATTACAGTATTGTGTTATTGCCATTTCATTTGGACTTCTGCAACATTAGCACAAGGCACCTGTGACGTGTGTTGTATTTATTGTGTTTTACTGTAATCAGCCAATATTTATAGTTATTCAATCATGTTAGTTGGCAAACATATTACAAACTGGTTATTAGTATATTTTTTATACTTAACTTTGGTACCTGAGAACTGTCAGTGAGGATGTACATTATTTGATTGTTGCTTGGATTTTGCCTGATGATTTGATAACACCTGATTAAATGTTATTTTATGTTTTTATAGAAATTAAAGATTAGTAAGATATACAGTATTTATAAAATGTCTCTATTGATGGATTCTGCGACGTAACAGTTACTTTACTACCAACTACTTTAAAACCGTTGATTCAAATTGGATATAGTAATTCAACAAATCAATTACCATTGAAAATATGCCAGATTTCAGCTTGATTTATTTTGGTTGTGTTACTATAAGCTGTTCTTCTATTAACTAAACCATTGCTATGTTAAATTATTGTTGATAATTTCTATGTTGAATCAACGGTAAAAATGTGTTTACACTAAATCAATGTTGATCTGTATACGTTGATTAAACGTTATTTTTTCTTTAACGTTTGCGGATAATGTTGAATTAACTTTAATATTTCAACATTGAATCAACGTTGATAATTTCAACGTTAAATCTATGTTGAAATTTACGTTGATGCAAATTTTCATTTCAACTTAATTATTACGTTGTTTCAACATTAATAATTTCAACATTGAATCAACATTGATAATTTCAACGTAGACATTTTGACGTTGTTTCAACGTTGATAATCTATGTTGAATCAACGTTGACATTTTTGTTGAGGCAAACTTCATTTTCAACCATTTTTTAAACGTTATTTCAACGTTACTTATTTTAACGTTGTTTCAACGTTGATAATTTCTATGTTGATTCAACGTTGACATTTACGTTGAGGCAAACTTTCATTTTCAACCATGTTTTCAACGTTATTTCAACGTTACCTATTTTAACGTTGTTTCAACGTTGATAATTTCTATGTTAATTCAACGTTAACATTTACGTTGAGGCAAACTTTCATTTTCAACCATTTTTTCAACGTTATTTCAACGTTACCTATTTTAACGTTGTTTCAACGTTGATAATTTCTATGTTGATTCAACGTTGACATTTAAGTTGAGGCAAACTTTCATTTTCAACCATTTTTTCAACGTTATTTCAACGTTACTTATTTTAACGTTGTTTCAACGTTGATAATTTCTATGTTGATTCAACGTTGACATTTACGTTGAGGCAAACTTTCATTTTCAACCAGTTTTTCAACGTTATTTCAATGTTACCTATTTTAACGTTGTTTCAACGTTGATAATTTCTATGTTGATTCAACGTTGACATTTACGTTGAGGCAAACTTTCATTTTCAACCACTTTTTCAACGTTATTTCAACGTTTGCAGATAACGTTGAATTAACGTTAATTCAACCAATTTTTGCCCACTGGGATATTACTAATTTAATTCTGCTAAACTAAAAACTAAAGAAACTAACACATTTAAATTACGAACGATATACAAAATTCTATTTTTGAAAATACACGAACCGAAAAATATGGATACGCATCATTGCACACGGCGCTGTATCATGGACAACGTTGCCAGGCTAACGTCGGTATTGCCAGAAAAAACCCGTCGATTTGGAGATTTTAAATCGTCATTTACTCGATAAATAACCGTTTATACGGTAATAATTTTATATAAAAAAATTCTAAATATGTTTCTGCAAAAGCACAAGCATTTTTTAGAAAATACTCCAAAGATTTCAAGAGTTATAGCCAAAAAACTGCAAATTGTCCATTGGAGGGATAGGAATATATTCGCAAAGTGACGTCACCCGCGAATTTTTTTGATTTTCAAATGGGGCTTTCCCCAAAAGGGCGAATTTATATTTTGTAACAATATACGTTCTAGCAACACCTAATAGCCCCCAAAACGTCATTCTAAAATGAAAAAAATCGAAAATCCATTTCAGGTCCATTTTAAACGATTGAAATTACCTGTGTACTTTAGGAGTTTCCTGTACCTAGACCGGGGCTCAAGTCTGTAGCCTGACTTTGCGTCCTACAGGATCGATTCTCTACTTGACAATATTTTTAAATATTTTTTTAGTTTAAAGAGATTATTTAGAGGGTGGGTTTTAATATTTAGGGCAAGTTTATAGTTGATAAAACTAAGCCGTCAGACAGATAGATGCACTATTATTAGACTAAACAATGCCACATACATGACCAATGTGAGTACAGACAGTATCCCAACATTCACTTCGAACATCAACATCAGTAGGTGAGAGGATGCATTCCCCGTATGGGTAATGCATCCTCTCACCACCAGAATCCGTATCAACAGTCCTCCAAGCACAGAAACATAACACACAAGTATGTGCAACATCAAAACAGTTAAAGACATGAACTACCAGTACATTGAAATCCCTTCATCATGCCTTCAACAAACACTGCATGTTAGCCAAAGTAGGCATAATTGTACCACCTTATCATTCTACACCTTCATCTTTTAATTATTGTGCGGCACAACATCTATAAATGTAACCCCTTTCATCTGGCCAGACGCAACACATGGCATCTATCTCTAAAAAACTGGTTTAATTTCAGTTAAGATGAATATCGGGTTTCGCTTGGTAATGAACATTACAATGAATTTGGTGATGGTTATTGTTTCGCTTGGTGATGATTTGTTGACTTCGCAATGAACTATACATGATTTGACTTGACGATGAATCGTTTGACTTGACAATGAATCGTTTGATTCTATCCCAGTAACTCGGAGATATTTTATCCTAAGATAACTTTATTTAATTAAGATATAGCTCAAATTTGAGTTAGTGTTTACCGACCAACCGACCGATATAGTGAGCTGTAGACTCGCGTTTGCACGTGACTAAAAATCTTTGTTCTATAGTTCATTACATTCATATACGATGAACATTTTGAACTTTGAACGTTTTTCATTAAGCGAATAATAATAATTATGTTTTTAACATACGCTTACTAGGTAAAAGGCAAACTCCTATCCAATTTCATGGCACTTAATGGATACTCGGGACCTAATTTACAGAGAACTTCTACCTTATTGGCTGACGAAGATGAAATTAAAGTATCGTGAATATTCGGATAGAATATGGTAATAGACGATAAATTGGTGATCTCTCTTAGATTTACTGTTCTTAAAATACAATTTTTGCTTCTAACTTTGTAGTTCACAGAAGAAATTTAACGGCAATTAAATTGGTGTTGAAGATGTCAACGTTTGAAGAAGAAATATACACTGAATCGTCAACTATGTTTTCTGCCTTAGAAATCGGAACTTACAAATCTGAGAATGTTACCGACTTGATGAGCAGAAATCTGTCGCTAAACTCGAGCAATTTACTGAGCGAAGAAAACTACTACTACTACTACGACTACTACGGCTACGACTATTCAAAAGATGATACTTTGTTTCGTGTTCTCACATGGTGTGTTTACACGACAGCGTTTGTGACGGGATGTTGTGGAAACATTCTTGTGTTGTTTTCGATACATCGATGTCGCCAGTTGAAGGGTGTGCCATCAATGCTACTGGTCAGTCTTGCTGTTGCTGATTTCGTATTGTGTCTTATCATCGTACCAGCTGAGATGTACGTGTTTTATGCTACCGAGTTTCACTTGGGACCGTTTGTCTGCAAGTTTCTTACTTTACTGAACCAGTTTGTGTTCGCTTGTTCTTCGTTCACACTAACACTTATCAGCATTGAGAGGTAGGTATACTTCATAATTATTATTATTACTGCGTTCTGCTTCCATACAGTTCTTCACTTTTTGTATTTTTTTAAATTTTATTTTTTACGCAACAAACTCGCCAATTACATGATAGATAAACTATTTTGTAATGTATTGTATGCCTTGGCTAGGGCTACCTTTTATTTGATTTAAATGACAGAAATCTATTTAGATGTTATATAAAACAAATAATGAATATTTTTTATTCGTATAATGGTACAAATAATGGCATTTGGTGAATGATGAAAGGTTAATAAAATATTTACCTCATGTCATTATTTGTACCATTACACTCATAAACATTTATTATTTGTATACTAATATAATATGGTTACACAATGGCTGACTGGATTAATGTTCTGTTGAACATGTTTCTATAGTTAATCATGTCTTCTTAAGGTTGTATGTTGTCAAATATCCACTTCAGGCGAGATCTGTTATTACAAGAAGACGTGCTCGGTTTGTTATTGCCGGAGTATGGCTGTCTGCGGTGTTATGCGCAGTACCAAATACATACAGGCAGGTAATGTCATAATATTAAATCATTTTTAAAAATGAAATAATTTTGTTATTGTAGGCCTAATTATTACTATTGTCATTATCATTATTATTGTGTACAATATCGGATGTACAGTATTCCGGTTATGCATTGAAACGTTTCAGCGACTAAAATCTATCTTGTTCAGTTCTCTAGGATCTTCAGAAAAATTCTTGCTGTTCCTAATAATGATTAATAATGTCTTGTAAATGCCCTCTTTAACTCTAATTCCAAACTTTTTATATAGTTACCCAATTCCTATGATACTGCCCCAGTGCTCAAATCAAAACAGAAATTACTAATACTACTTTCTTGTAGTTCCCTACTTCACTTTTCAAACCCATACTTCTCAATTTTTCCCGTTCTTTCGATTTTATTCTAGCATCCCATGGTCTACCACCCCTTACTGCTATATCAACATTCCTTTACACGTTCCTTCACCACCACAATGTCCGGTCTTCGTGCATCAATTTAATGTAGTCACACTGGATATTGAAATCCCACGGTATCTTGATGTTTCCCTTTCTTGAAATGCATTCTCGTGCCACTTAATTACCCTGTCAATTCCAAATTCGCCACACAGTTCCCATTGCATGTTCCGAGCAATGTCGTTATGAGTTCTTTTGTATTTTTTCTGTGTCAGCATTTTGCACTAATTTACAATACGATTAATTGTCTCTCCTTTTTCCCCACATACCCTGCAGATTGGTGACTTCAGCGTTTTATCTATATGATGTTTCAAGTAATTCGTTCTTATTGCTTGGGCTTTAGTCCATGAGACCAGGATTTAGCTAAACAAGCCATTTTTTTTATGAAATGTCTTCTTTAGACCCTGCTGAACACCATTATTTATGCAAACTAGATGGTACGCCAGCGAAGAGAGCGTACCATCTAGGTCGTGTCCACAGATGGTTCTCGAATACACAGTAATTTCAGCGTAAAAAAACTGGCGATTTCAAATGTACGTACCGCAGGACTATAAATACATTGGCGTTTTCAGAAACTAATAAATAGACACGATGAATAATATAGTCAACTAAAATTAGCACCCTGTGAATTAGGCCTACCTCCGAAGGAGAAACTTGAGTGAGTTCAAATTTTTTATTTGAACTCATTTAAACAAATCCAATTTGTGTTTTGTATATAACATTAGAGTTGAGGGATGGGGAAGAGGATGGGAAGAACAATATATTCTTTATCCACTCAGTAACGAAATATTGTTTTAAATGTTTTATAGGCCTATCAATAATATACCACTAAACACAGTAACACATTTACGATTTAATACTTTTTTAAGAGTGTCCCTGCTATAGTCGATTGAAATAGTAAAGTACATGTAACGATACACCACTACGACGTTTATTTTTTTATAATTATTAATTAATACAAACGTTGAGAAGCAACTGTCAGTAATACAGTTTTTATTTGTATATTATGTGTTTATATATCCAGCAGTAGGCCTAGAGCCTACCCACAGTCACAGTAATAAATGTTCTTTGTATATGTGTTTATATATCTAACAGTAACCTCATTCAGAAAATTTCGATTCAAGTGGCGACCAAAAATGGTTAATACGTATTTATTGTCAAAGTATTTCAATACTATATCTCAGTTTTAAGTTTATTCTCCAAGGGCCCATAAATTTACCTACTTGTGTTTAAACTAAGAGCTCATAAATTTACCTACAAACTGGGAGTCTGAGAGATTGGAATGTTCCATTCATCGCAAATCAATACATTTGTATAAACGTATAATAAATTTATCAAAATAGTATTTTTTAAAGAAAATCAACATTATGATACTGTACTCGAGCTGTTCAACCGGTTTTCAGGTATTAAAATCAATTATCGTAGGAGGAGAACCTAAATTCGTTTTAAATGTCAATAACTAATCCAACTAAATTTAATTATTAAACAGGGTTACATCAGATGGTTAAAATCAGTACCGAGATTCTAACCAATTATATACCATCGAGTAAACATTCTAGAAATAACGCGCGATTTACCGAATTTTGTCCTTACGTAAATTTATATATAGATTAAGCTACTTCACAATGTCCAAAAATGTCCTAACGTTGATAGTTGTGTTCTGTATGGCCCAAAGAACCTATTTCATATAACAAATCTTTTCTTGCAATTAGTTTGATTTAAAAGTATAAATCCCATGGACTACTTGTGCAGCGCATATTAGGGCTTCCGTACAAGCTCCGTCCATGCATTATTTTCATTTTCCGTGCTGTTTTTCTTTCATATTATTACTACTACTATTCTTATCTTTCTAAATAGATATATCACAGGTATGTGTGGGACATATACAGATGGTCAACGTGTAGTCCAAGCGTGATAGAACCTTGGAAAAAAATGAACGCCATGTTTGACTTCTTGGTAAAATTTATCTTTCCTCTACTTATCATGGGAGTATCTTACGCAATTGTTACTGTCACTCTATGCAAGAGCACTAGACAGAGTAGGCGTTTACAAGGTATAGAGATGTCAACTAACGGGATCAGTGAGTCTGCAGAGCGACAACAGGCTGACAAAAAACAGGTAGGCCTATGACTCGTAACAGTCATAACTGAGTAACAATGCTCGGTACCTATTTCCTAAATTAACACTTTAATATCTCTCTTCAAAATAAAAGAAAAACAATATTTACTTTTCATTAAAAAACATCCGTAGGGTAGAGCTGTGAGTACTCAAAACAGAGAATTACCCGTTACGCCACAAAGTATGACTGAACAGCTGACAATAGTATATTTATACGCGCTTCATTATTACGTAATTCATCGTGGCGTCATTAATTATTTGGGGAGCCAGAAAGGGGTTACCTGCATTTTCTAGAAACTATGCCAACAATGTTTTTTTGCTTCCTTATATTAAAAAAATCAATTTTTTGCTGTCGGCCAAAAAAAAATGGGATGCTTGGTCAGTACAGGGGCCAAAAGGTCAATATGGTAAAAGTTAAGACTTTGCGTAACTTGGTAACTACTGGGTGTAGGCCTATTAAAATATTTTTTGTGCCAAACTACTCAGAAGACACATATTTCTATTCACTCTAATGGGAAACTTTTGAACGGAAACCCCTTTTCTGACAACTGGTAAAAAAATTGGCCCTATGAATATCTCATCAACCACTGGTCAAAAACACCTTAATTTGGCATTTAACCTATAGCTGGTACAAACATTTTTGGCGTGGAGCACACTTACATTTTTAATAAACTAGCGATTATTGTCTTGCTTAATATCAAAATATCAGTGACTGAGTATGGTATATACTATGGTTACTTTGAATATGAAGTCCTAAGAGGTACATAATTATATTCATTCTAATGAATAACATCCCAGTTAAATCTCTCATCACCAAGATCATTGTTAATATTTAATATTACAATTACAATCTAAACTAATCACTGTTTACAAAATTTAAAGAACTCCGGTAAATGAACGACAAATGCTATACAGTATAATGTTACATATCTTTAAGTCATAGTTTAAAAATAAAAACAAATCAGAGTAACCGTAGTATGACTATATATTATGTTATAAGAAAATTGTTTTATTTACTCGTCCTCCTTTTTGTTGGAATCACTAACTTATAATCATTTATAACTAATACTAATTAAGAAGCGTACCATGTTTGTTATGACATTGCACAGTAAACATTATACTACTCAGTATATGTGACTATATATTGTTATAAGAAAATTGTTTATTTACTCGTCTTTCTTTTTGTTGGAATCACTAACTTATAATAATTTATAACTAATACTAATTAAGAAGCTTACCATGTTTGTTATGACATTGCACAGTAAACATCATACTACTCAGTATATGTGATTTTAATTAAAACTAAAAATTAATAATTTAACAATTCTAAAGAACTTAGGTTTGTTTTTTTCAGATATTCCAATGTTTCCCTCCATTACAATAAGCTGTTTGATGCAACAATACATATATTGAATCTTTTTAATACAAATAAACAAAAATATGTAAATTAGTTGCATAGTGATCTTTATTCAGAAACCTATATTTAGGATACTAGTTTTAATTAAAATCACATGCGCACTGATCATCACTGTTCATTCATTTATTTGCTTCTTAAATTATTAGTAAATCCAACAAATAAGGATGAGTAAATAACGATAATGTCCTTTAGGATTATTATAGTCATACAAGTAATGGTTTACTTTGATTTGTCTTTAGATTTTTAGAATTTTAAACACACGCAAGAAAGAAACTGGGTATAGCAAGAGTTTAAATTTGGTATTATAGCATAATGATTTGGGCAGTCTATGTGTGTGGAGACGGCGTGACTTTCCCTATCCATAAATTAAAAGTATACAGTACAAATCAACAACATTAGTGTTAAAGAATGATTGTACTAACTAAAAGGTCCATGTTTCCATTTTCTTACCTCAGCCCCAACCATGATGGGACTGAGGTGGTTCAAGTTCAAGTTCAAAAAACATTTATTTGTTCAATAATGACATATTATTTTACAGTATAATTATATAGGTGTGTACATTAAATAAATGAACATAATAATAAGCCATCATTTTGGGTCTTCTCTAGAAGAAATCAAGTGTCTTGTCTCGAGAAAGACCCCAGAAACAATACACATACATTTAAACTAATATAATTTACTACTTAAAATAATAAATAAAACAAAAACGATGAAATAAAAATAGATACATTCAGTGTACTACAACCATAATAATATTTAAATTAATATAAAGAAATAAGATATTTTTTTTAATGTTCACGAAAAGTATAAAGAGATTTAAAATGCTTTAGTTTGTCATCAAGATCATTCCAGATTCGCGGTCCTGAAACAGTAATAAAATATTCGGAAATTTTCAGTCTAAAAGGAGGTACATCTCCTCACTTAACCATCCCTACCATTGAATTTGGCTCGACTATGTGTATATTTCAGATTCAATCTTTTTAAGGTTTTATACAATTGACTCGATTTTTAAATAACTTAATTTCTGGTCAACTATAGGTCCATATTTTCAAAATATCCTTACTCAATCTGAACACGATGCGCGGCTTAGGTTGAGAATTCACTCCTAATCGCCACCTCTTCCACTGAAACCCATTATCCACAGAGACGGTGTATTTGAAATTGAATACACATACAAATTAATCGCAATTAGTTGGTCCATCAAAGGCTTCCAAATTCGAACCCCTCTATAAAAACTAGTTTACGGACCTGGAGTAGCCTACCATATGGTGTATCGTGGGCAACGCGTTTCAATTTTTCATACCTGAAAAGAAAGGCTCCACTTTTTCATAACTTGTTTTTTCGTTTTTAAACATATTCATTTCTAGTATTTTGAGACCAAAACTATCACTTTGTGACCTGGTTGCTAAATATTTCTATGGCCATTTTCTTGATCAGTGGTCATGATGTGTCTTTTGGCACTTGTTCATTAGAGTGATATCAATATGAGTGTAGGCCTATTTTGATATTAAGCAAAGACAACATTCGCTTGTTATAAAAACTGTAAGTGTGCTCCACGCAAAAATGTTTATACCAGCTATAGGTTAAATGTCAAAATAAGGTGTTTTTTTAACATTTTGTGTATTTCTGTTGTATTAGAGCAAATATAAAAAAAATATTCCAATACACCCAGTAGTTACCAAGTTACGCACAGTTCTAACTTTGACCATATTGACCTTTTGGCCCCTGTACTGACCAAGCATCCCTATTTTTGTTTTCGGCCAACAGCAAAATATGTATTTGTATTGATATAAGGAAGCAAAAAACATTGTTAACATAGTTTGCTAGAGGGTGTAGGTAACCCCCTTCTGGCTCCCCAACTATATCTATATAAATTTACGTAAGGGCAAAATTCGGTAAATCGCGCGTTACTTCTAGAATGTTTACTCGATGGTATATTGTTGGTTCTTACTTTCGTTACTGATTTTAACCACCTGATGTAACCCTGTTTACTAAATAAATTGAGTTAGATAATTAGTTATTGACAATTACAACGAATTTAGGTTCAACGATTTGCCCCGAATATGGGTGTTTTCTGATCGCGGTATACACTGTCTAATGGATGTCAATCTTGAAAAATACCCGCACACAATAATACGAGGATGTTTCTCATTTACCTATCTACTTCTACGATAATTGTTTTTAATAGCTGAAAAAATCGGTTGAACAGCTCGAGTATAGCATCATAATGTTTAAGACAGGCCGATTTTCTTTAAAAAATACTATTTTGATAGATTTAATATAATAATAATAATAATTTATTTGGAGATTACACTTTTACAACAGTGGCACTCGACCAAATGGAAGGTGCATCGAAAAGAAATATACAAAAAAAAAACTTGATATAGAAAATAACAATTACAATAAAAAGTCGAAAACAATTCAACTACAGTAACTACAATACCATTGATAATTAACACTACAGCAGCAGGAAACCCACTGACACCTAAAAATACAAAATTACAAGAAATAAACATATAGAATAGGTAGGAACTGTACAATATAAAATGAATTGGGCAACAACAATGTAGACCTAACACTATAATGAGATAGATATCAATCATTTAGTTTGATTGATACATGGATAATTATTTCTCCATGATTGATATGAACATTACTCGCCTAGAACAATACATCTGTGTGCCCAAGCTCTTTTAACATAGTGCTTACAGTAACAATCAAAGATATTTGATATGGAATCGACGTCATACATATAATGATAGTAGTTATCAGTTCCACCTAATACAAGATTTGATTTGGTGTTCAGGTCACCAGAGATAAAATTTTCCTATACATCTAAATGATTGATATCGATTAACATATATTCTAATTTGGTATATTCTTCAATCCTTATGCTATTGAGTTGGTTACATGTGAATAGAAAATGTTGAATGTCTTCTAAACCATTCTTACACATTTTACAGATACCATCATATTCAGGAAGCCACTTACAACTCCTGTGACCTAAAGGAAGGGTGTTAGAACGTAGTTTGAATTTGAGGCTAGATCCTAGAAAGTCTGTACAATCCAGTAAATATTTTTCAAGGCACGGATTAGACTTAATAAGAGAGTATGTCTGAAGTGACGATTTTCTTAGCATTTCACTTTTCCAAAATGCAATGTTTGTGTCATGCATCAACTCTTTAAATCTCTTAACCCAATGACTATCAGGGTCATTTCCAAGGTAGGAAGTTTCGAAAATTGAGTCAATGTCCATATTAATAGGCGCACACGTCTTAGCAAAACTGGGAATCAGTTTATAGCGTGGTTCTACATTTGTAGTTGAACTTAGACACGTATTAAGCATAAAGTTAGGCCAACGGTGTTTATCCATGTTCATTACATAATTAATAAATTTGGCTCTAGATATATCTTGAATAACTTTAATTGGAACCCACCCTAAATCCCCATACAAGGCCTCTTTAGGTGTATTTCTACTAGCTTTTAAGATGTACCGCGCCATTTGTAATTGAAGTGACTCAATTTTATCAATATCTTTCCTGCTTTGGCTGACCCACACTGAACAAGCATAATTTATTGTAGGAAGAGCAATTGTTTTCCATAGAATGTCACCATAGAAAATTCTACTAAAATTATCAAATCGGTCTATAATTGACTTAATATAAGCAATGACTATTGCCTTTATTGATGATTTGGTCGATGTGAAAATGATCTGAGATATTTCTTGATATGTAAGTACCAAGATAGGTTTCAACCTCAGAAATATATTGATCGCCCAATTTCCACATCTTATTGTTTATGCGCTGTCCAACAATAAGGACCTTCGACTTTTCATGATTAAAATTTAATTTCCATGACTTTGCAAATTTAGATGCTAGATTGAGCATCTCACTCAGATCATTTTCATTGTTTGCCATAAGTACAACGTCGTCTGCCCAAAAAAGGCTACCCATGCATACATTATAAATAAGAACACCTAGATCATGTTTTTGAGTAATTTGGTAAACTCGTGCATAAGAATACAAAACAAAGTCGGTGATAAAACACATCCCTATTTAACTCCTCCATCAATATTAAAGAATTTAGTGTTTATTTTACCAAATCTTACTTTACCTTGCACATCGTGATATAAACTATCGATTAATTTCCATAGCCTACCTCTAATCCCAATATTTCATGCTGCCATTAGCATTCCTTCCCTCCAAACTGTATCGAATGCTTTTTTAAAATCTAAGAAAGCCATGAAGGTTTTTTTCCCTTCAAGCAGACGACAGGAAGCTATGCTTTTGAGGGTAAATATGCGATCCTCACATCGTCGCGAAGGTCTAAACCCTCCCTGTACTTCTGACAACACATTTTTATCTTCCAGAAAGTCAGAAATATTGTTTGAAATGATTCGGTTAAATATTTTCGAGATACATGGAGTAAGGGAAATCTCCCTGTAGTTATTAAGATCCCTGCGGTCCCCCTTTTTATGAACGGGTACAATAATACTTTTATTCCAGTCATTTGGAACTTTTTCTAAAGCAATTATTCTATTAAATAAAGAAAGGATTGACATATTCAAACATTTACCACCATTTTTTTAAATTTCATTAGTGATCGTGTCAATTCCGGGTGATTTATTGTTCTTTGACCTTAAAATTGCGTTTTCAACAATATCTAAATTCAATTCAACATCTGAGAGAAATTCATCATTGTCGTCGTGGGCCTTTTTTGTGGTTCTAATGTTATTAATAAAGGTATTAATTTGTTTAGTTCGTTCATCAATTTCGGCAAAATTAGTTTTACCTAATGTTTGCCAGTAAGCAAGGGCTATTTGGTTCATTTCCTTTTCGTCGGAGACTATTTCACTAGAATCTGGTCTTTTGATACAACTAACAGGCTGGTTACGATTACTGCCTTTTAACAGTTTCCAAAAATCGCTACAGTTACGTCCACCTTTGTTTGCCAATTCAATAGACTTATTCACACGCATTTCAGTTATTTTAGTTTTAATCAGTTCTTTAGCATAAGACCGTTTCTCTTGGTAAGATTTCCATAAATCATCACCATTCTTATTGGGGTCGAGACTCTTGGCCCATCTACGATGAAGACGCGATGCTTCCCTTCTATCTTTAATAGCCGCATCGACATTTTTATCAAACCAAGAGTTGCATTTAATGTTAACATTATTTTTCTTAATTCCTATACCCTTTGTCGCGGCCAATATAAGGTTATTTTTCCATATATCCTATAGACAATTAACGTCATTAAAGGAATCTGCATCCCATTCGCGAAACAATATCCGAATGTGTTGCTTAAACAAAGAAAAATCTTGATTCCTTTGGATATTCCAACATATTTTGCTATTTTGATAATTAATATTTTTATGATAGTTATTATTAATATATAATTTAAGGAGAAGGACATTGTGGTCACTCCCAAGACCCATCACCCTGTCGTCATCAATAATAAATTCATTTACACAATTGAGTACACTATTAGAGCATAACATGTAATAAATTGTACTTTGCAAGTTATTCCTGAACCATGTACATTTCCCCGTGCAATGATCACTACAATTTAAAATAGCTAAGTTTGAATTATCACGAAAATTCAATAGCCGTACACCATTAGAGTTTAAACAGGATCACCATTGGATATTTCCCTACCGATTCTGGCATTCATATCCGACATCACAATAATTTTGGGATCAGTATTATCATCTTCAATACGTAAAATTTCAGCGAGAAGCTGGTTGTATAATTCGTCAGTCAGATTACTGTCAGAACCTTCAACAGGGAAATATGCAACGGCAACGAATAACGTTTCGTTTTGGTTACCCTTATAGCATAATTTTAACCAAAACCTTTCGTAAACATCAGACATTGAATTAAAAACATCATCATCAAGAACAGTTATACAATCAGAGATGAATGCACCAATACCACCACCTCCTTTAATTTTCCTATTTTTACCAATCCAACGAAATCCGTTGACATAATCAATAGGCCTATTTACATTTCCTTTTAGAAATGTTTCTGCCACGCCAAAAACATGTATATTACAATCGTGTAAAAACTTTGAAATTTCATGCAATTTAGTACGCAGTCTATTAACATTATTAAACGCAATATTTATGCTTACATTTTGGTCGCATGATACTTTGCGCCTTGGCCTATTGCCATGTCCGCGTCTGTGACGTTTAAATTTAGTTTTTGCAACAGAATTGTGTTGAGTTGGTAAATCAGTAGTAATAGTTTCATATTCGTTATCTAAACTTGTAGACCTAGTAGTATAATTAATATCTTTGACAAAATTAAGATCTTTTGAAAATTTAGGGCTTAAATAGTTGGTTAAGCTTACATTGTTGTTGGCTGAATCCTATCTTTGACGCAAGTCTTGGTAGGTGTTTCGCCTCCATCCTTGTTGGCTATGCGAATTGTCAAATGTCATCTGACTCAGATTTCGTTGGCTACTAAGCGAATTATCTAATGTCATTTGGCACAAGAAATGTCGCGAACCATTGAAGGCTTTATGTCCGAATTCATGACAATCATTACATCTCACTGCATTATGATGGTGGCAGTCATTAGTTTCGTGGTTTTGTAGGCCGCATTTTTGGCATCTAGAGTGCCGAGTGATAAGCGGAGGTTGATACTGCCATCTACTAGAGGTGCGTCCTAGTGAATGTCGTTTCATTGGCGATGGAGCGTGTGGTGCTGGATGTCTCTTGTGGTTGCTACTGTTCTTCCTCTGTCTACGTTCGTTCCGTTTGACAATTGTGTGCACGGCGTTGATATTCCTTAAAAGTTGTCGTGTGCCGAGTTTATTAAGATGAAGTCCTCCAGAGTTCAGCAGGGAGGTCTCTGCAATGCCATTATTCATGAAGTTCTTATCGTGATCAACCAGAGCACACCCTTTGAGAACGGCTATATCACGTATGAAAGAGTTCATTCTCGCAATTCGTTCTTGGTGGCAAATGTTATCACTCCTTGGACATACACTTGACAAAACGATTTTGGTATCAGGAGAACGTTTATGGATGCTTTCTATTAAATCACATAGATCCTTCTCTGCTGCTTGCTGTTTAAGGTCTGTGGTGCAACTGTTAGTTCCAACATGAGTTATGATGGTCTTGTATTCACGTACGTCAAGGTTGACAATGGTTTCATAGACTTTATGTATTTCTGCACCCCGTAAACATTATACTTTAGTGCGTGAGAGGCCATTCTCATTCAGGTCCCGTATCATTGAATCGCCAGTAACTAGAGTGTCAAATTTAGTTTGATGAGACTTACTGCTAGTTGAATAGGTAGTATGGCTATGTTGTGCGGTTGGTGCAGGCGTAGATGTGATCTTAGCAACGCTGTTTTTTACTAAATCATCGATAAGTGATTTCTGCGCTACGAACGATCATCGATTTCAATTCCTTATTTTCTTCCGACAGAATTAAGACAGTTTCTTTAAGTTGGAGAACCATACTTGGTATTTCTTTGCATGAGTTACATTGCCAAAAACTAGGTCTCGCAGATGACTTCAATTCAACGCAGATACGGTGAAATTGAGTAGAGCATAGAGTACATGCTATGGCTTTACCCTTGTCCTGGTGTAGACATTTACACTCTTTAATGCAGGTTATCTTAGCTGCTGTAACGTTAGATTCATTCCGAGTGATTGATTTTTGGCTTTGACTGGATAATATAGACTTGGGCGTCATTGATTTTGATGATTTAGGTGACGATTTTGGCAGATTCGTAGGGATAGGCCTACCCTCGTGTCTTATTCTTTGTACCGAATCAAGAATACTTTGCGAAATTGATATAGATTTATACATTTATACAAATGTATTTATTTGCCATGAATAGAACATTCCAATCTCTCATTCTCTCCCAGTATAATTGTTTGGTTTAACACAAATAGGTAAATTTATGGGCCTTTGGGAGATCAACTTAAAACCTTTTGATATAGTATTGCAATACTTTGACGATATTGTAAATACGTATTTAATTAACCATTTTTGGTCGCCATCGCAAATTTCTTACTGTTCTTACTGTGAGGCATTCTATATGATCCTCGTATACAAAAAATGCTAGATTACCAAGAAATTATTAATTCCATTGCGATTACAATATATTTAATTTTATAAAAACTTCACTGTTCTTTGGCAAGAATATGTGTTGTAATTTATCTGGTCTTAATGTATTATATTAGATTATTATTGTTTATATTAAATAATGTTTTTGAACACATTTATGTCTATGTCTATGCCATCTTGTTGGTTCTCCTTCCTGTTGGAATCAATTTTCAGTCTGGAGTACGCCCTCTAGCCTTCGGCTTAAAATGTCTCTGATATAAACACATATACAAATAAATGTATTACTGTGAGTGTGGGTACAGTGGCGGATCTAGGATCTGACGGGGTTTGGGCATGAAAGTGGCAAACGAGGTGCGTAGCACCGAGCGGGGGTAGGTTTGGGAGGTGGTGTCCCCCTCTCGAGCCTCAGAAAATGTTTACATATCAACGACATTATGGAATTGCTTCAATTGGTTCTCACCACCACATATTTCAGCTTCGGAGGGGATATCTACCAGCAAAATTCAGGTATGGCCATGGGTAGTCCATGTTCTCCGATTGTTGCGAATTTATTTATGGAATGGCTGGGAAATGATGAGAAAGGCAACATCAACACTAAAGTTTTCAGGAAAGCCACCAACACAAATCAATACTTGGATTTTAACTCACATCAACACAAGTTATCCGTTATCCGCACACTTCTACACAGGTGTAACACGATAATCACAAATAATGCAGACAAACAGAACGAAACTAAGACATACTTCACTAAAACAGTGTAACTACCCTACATGGACGATTAGAAAGGTACAACGTAACTTAGATAAACAAAAAACGGACACACAACCCGAAACGGAAGACATAAGAGGGTCGATATCCATCCTATTCAGGGGCGGATCCAGGATTTTGTGAAAGGGGGAGGGGGCGCAACTGTAGAGAGTCCACACCAACTCAGCCCCAGCATGGTTAGGGCTGAGTTGAGGAGATTTTGAAAATGTAACACCTCTAGATGGTCGGAAATGGCACTCTCACGTTAAATAAATGTATTAAAAATTGATATTTTAAAATATGAAAACTGAGGTACTAGCCTATTAAAGAGTGACATTTTCCCAATAGGCTTATTTTGAGTAAAAGCGTCACAACAGGGCGTTTCGCGCAAGTCAGCGTACATGGCGGAAAAAGGTGTCTGTCCAGGGCCGTCGACAGAACATGTTATTAAATGACGCCCCAGATGGCCGGAAAATGGTACTCTCGCACATAAAATTCATGATAAATGGCACCTCTAATTTGCAGGAAAAGACACTCATATGTAGCATGCTACCAATGAGCAAAACGATCATACTTTTCCCTCCAATAAACACACGTGACTAATTACAGGACGATATAACATTTTGTTGCCGATTTCATTCACTCAGTATTTAGTTTTGATTGCATTGCGTTCAAGTTCAATTCGAACGTACATCTAGGGAAGCCCCGAAAAAAGGCGAAAATTTAATGCTTATTTTAGATCAATATTTATTTACATCAATTTGTTAAAGAAATCAAATATATAAATATAATAGGTACTGATACAGTGGGTGGCCTAGGAAAAAAAATCGGTTGCTAATGTATACTACCACAGTACACAGTTACCACAGTTAGTGTACTATATTATTATTAACATTATTATCCTCTATAATGATGATCTGTAGGTAACCACGCCGTGCCAATTTTGACGTATATACACTTTTATTTATGCTTGCTTACTGCCAGCGATATAAACAATGGGTAGGCCTACGCGGTTGTATGGCGGTGTCCTTTGTACGAATCGTTCGTGCCCCGAGTATGGGTACGATACACGCGTCAATATCATGTTACATCCATGGACCAAAATGCGTTTCAGGTGAAAATAGGCTATTCATTTCGCAACTCTTAGAAATTTACAGACAGCAACGGCAATGGAGACCTCTAATAAAAAGTAAATTAGCACGGCGCTGAATGTGTTTTAACCAAAAGTGAAAGTACTTTACTCTTTTTTACGCTTTTTTTCCCATTTTTTTTCCCTTATGGTAGGATAATTTTTTTTTCCTCCAGATTTATAGGGGGGGGGGGGCGTGCGGAGGGTACGCCCCCCCACCCCCCACCTGGATCCGCCACTGCATGTTCAAGGCCTTTCAGAGAAAATCAAGAGAACATTAAAAAAATATAACATACGAAAACCATCTAAACCATCTAACAAAATCAAAAACTTAATCGTCCGACCGAAAGATAAAGCATGCAAAGAGGATTCCTACGGTGTTGTTTACAAAGTGGGTTGCTCCAACTGTGAGATGGTGTACATTGGAGAAACTGGTAGGGCACTTAAAACCAGAATTAAAGAACACAAGAAAGATGTTGAGGACAAAACACAGAACATACAGACGCGCGCTTCGCGGAAAGTTTCGTCCTCTATTTTACATAAATCAGCGATCACGGGCCATATGACCACACATAATCACATACCTAACTGGGATAATATAGATGTACTACATAAAGAACAAGTTTGGCTTAAACGTAAAATTAAAGAAAGCATCAGCATAAGAAAGCAAAATAAAAATAAAAAGATGAAAAGAGAAGGCGCGCACCAACTATCTCATATTTATGATCAGCTACTGACGACGACTGGTCCCCTAGGCTACACACCAAAAACATCCAGGGGCTGGAAAGGAGACCAATCGGCGTCATAACGCATAGCAACTGAAGAAGTCAAGCTGACAGCTAGACGAAACAGTCATGCAAACCTAAGTTTACATAACTGGTTTACTATCAAAGAACTACATATCAATATACGAATCGAAACCAGAAGAACTGTTTCCATCACATTTAATAACAAATGTTACATAATGGAAATTTAAATAAATCCTTCCTAAATACTGTACGTATCTTTTTCGACGAACTAATAATAAACTTTGATCGAAAAATACTACGAAATGAACATTTGGTAATGCGGTACTCCGAAAATGCCTCGATAATGCATGTGTTGTGTACTGTGTTTTGGTGGTCTGTAACCCTCAGATATGTACCCTACAGCCGGGTGAATAACTCAATGTAATTTAGTATACAATGATTGCAGTAATCGCCGTGTCTATAACACAAATCAATAAAACGCCAAATACGCCACACACTTTTTTTCGGCCGTGTACATAAAAGAAATTTCTTGTTTATTTTATGCCTATGAAATAATAAAAGAACACCATGTTTCTCGTTTATTTTTATCGTTTATACGGCATAGGCCCTACCAATATTATAAAAAAAACTTCATACGCGAGAAAATAGTTTACGATATTACGTAACACTCCACGCTATTGCTTGCGCACACGGACCAGGGCGGTAATTAACTGAAATGGAAAATGGTGTATTTTTGGAGAATGATGACGTCAGCATTCACACGAGGATCGAGCTAGACAAGGTGACGCTCAAAACAAAGTTTCTACAGACATTTTAGTCGCATTATGTATGCAAACATTGATAAATTGTTGTATTTCCGGTCATTTTTCGTAAAATGTTTCATTAGAGCAAATATAAATATGTACATTCTGAACAAGTTTTTGAAAAAATCAACTCTCTAGCTTTAGTGGTTTTCGATATATAGGAACCTTTAATTTCACCTCCTAATTTGCATATTTCATGTAAACTTGTACTAATAATTTGCATACTTTGAAGGTGAGTGAAACAGGTGTGATTTTCAGATTTATTAAACAGTCCGATGTTGGCTATTAGAAACCTGTATCTGAGTCATTTGAGGAGTAAAACACAGTCTCTAGACCTACAGACATTTTCATTATAAAGAAATGGGGTCGAAGGTCAAATGTCATACTTCTGGTCATTTTTTTGTAAAATGTTTCATTGGAACAAATAGAAATAATGTACATTCTGAATACAGCTGTGAAAAACAACTCTCTAGCATTAGTGGTTTTCGAGATATAGAACAACTGTATTTTTCCCCTTGTTTGCATATTTTATTTAAATTGTACTACTCATTTGCATATTTTCGAGGTGTGTGACAAAGGTGTGATTTTGGGAATTGCAAAGTAGTCCTATGCTGGCTATTAGGAACCTCATTTGAGGGCAAAATAAAGTCTCTACAAACATTTTAGTCACATTGTGTATGCAAATATTGAGAAATGGGGTCGAATGTTGTACTTCCGGTCATTTTTTCATAAAATGTTTCATTAGATTAAATATAAATATATACATTTTGAATAAATCAGTCAAAAAATCAACTCTCTCGAACTAGTAGTTTTTGAGATATGGTAACCCTGTAATTTCACCCTAATTTGCATATTTAAGCTAATTTGTATATCATCGGGATGAGTTACAGGTGTGATACAGGGTGGCTAGATCCGCCACTGGGGTACTGTTAGATAAAACACATAATATACAACTTTATTACTGACAGTTGCTTCTCAACGTTTATATTAATTATTATTAATTACACAAAATATAAACTTCGTAGTGGTGTATCGTTTACATGTACTTTACTATTTCAATCGACTATGACAGTGACAGTTTTAACACAAAGTATATATCGCAAGTGTTGCACTGTATTTAGTGGTATATTATTTATAGGCCTATAAAACATGAAAACATATTTCGTTGAGTGGCTAAAGAATATAGGCCTATTTAAACATTGTTCCTCTACACATCCTCTTCTCCATCCCTCAACCCTAATGTTACATACAAAACACACATTGGGTTTGTTTAAATGAGTCAGAATTTGGACTCATTTTGTGACAAGTTTCATTTTCGGTGCTAATTTTAGTTGAGTACATAAATCATCGTGTCTATTTATTCGTTTCTGTAAACGACAATGTATTATAATCCTGCGGAACGTACATTTGAAATCGTCAGCTTTTTTTTACGCTGAAATTACTGTGTACTCGAGAATCATCTAGTTCATAATAATTTAGGTATTTGTATAGCACCAGTATCAACTAAACCGTTCAAGTAAAAATCAAAGGCGCTTGTATTAGGCCCTAGATGTTAAAAAGATGCTCTTTTTAGAAAATAGAGAGAAGCCGCAGAGAACATAAACAACCTTTGTCCATAGATGGTTTTTCTAGGAACCACTAGTAGGTTTTGATCAGCCGAACGAAGACAAGCAAGAGGGGTGTAGAAGGGAAGAAGATCAAGAAGATAAGTAGGTTGTTTAAGTAGCGCTTTAAATGTTAGTAAAAGAATCTTATATGTTATACGGGAGTCAATAAGTAGCCAATGGAGGTTATATATAATAGGAGATATGTATGAAGATCTTCTAGTAAGTGTTAGAATGCGCGCAGCAGTGTTCTGGAGACGTTGAAGTCGATTCATCAAAGATTTCGGTAGGGCAAAGAAAAGAGAGTTGAAATAGTCAAGGCGAGAAGTGACTGAGGCATTTATTAATGTAGCGTCATCTTGAGAGAACGAAGCTTATTGTATTAACCTATTTAAAAACAAGGTGACCAGTTAGCTCAATGTCGTGAGTTCGAATCCCACGCTTGTTTTGGAATAGAGATAAGGCTATGCGAGCTAGTGTTTGGGGTTCACAGAAGTATACGTCTCCCTTTCCACCACATGAGGCAGCAACATCAATGCATCTGTCTGATGTCATGGAAACGACCCAAATGCTGTGGCAGGGCCTTAGTGCTGAGGCAGGGACAGCACACCATAACATCTTTTTTTTTTGCTTATGCCACCTCCTTCGATCTCGTAAATTGTATGTTTAGCGCCTTCAATTTTAGAACACCTGCGTTGTTACGTCAGAAAAGTATGAAAAAATATTATAGAACATGTGCAAAGATGCAGATGTCTAGACCAACTTCGAAATTAGACTAATCCGCCGTCGGGCTAGGCTAGGCATATGAAGCAGAATTTTTAAAGTACAGAGCCCCACCTAAAACTTCTTTGCTATGAGACTTTTGAAGTGATTTCATTATGAAATCCTCTCGTAGGCCTATTTAACTGTGTTGAACAAGTAATTCCATCGAAACAAATACTGTATTTTCCAACAAGATCAATAACATGACCTACCCTTGACCTAAGCCGTCCACACCGTCTGGGAGAATTTTGATGGCTTCTGTTTCATGACCTCTTGCCAGATCCTCCTATCTTGTGACATTCTAGTTGCACTCGTTAGGGATCCTTGGTTTCTTGATGTGCAGTCTGCCTTTACACAGTCTAACCATTTCTTGGCTGGTCTCACTCGTGGTCTAGTTCCTTGGACAATTGCGCCCAAGAGTAGATTTGGATATCTTGTGGAGGGCATCCTATTGACATGTCCAAAATACCGGAGCCTCTTTATGGCTATCCTTTTAATTATGGTGTCGTTCAGCCCAAGTGTTTCTCTGATTTTGGTGTTTCTGATCTTGTCAAGTCTGGTTATGCCCAAGATCTTTCTGAGACAGATCATCTCAAAAGTGAGTAGCCTGTTTTCGCCATCTTTTCGCAATGTCCATGTTTCAGATTCATACATGAGAATTGATAGTATGAGGACCTTATAGAGTTCAAGTTTTGTGGAACTGGTGATATCTTTGGCTGCCCATATTTTGTTGAGCTTTTGAACTGCGCCAAGAGCTTTCCCATTTCTGTTTCTGATATCTTCTGTACAGCGACCTGACTCGGTAATGGTTCCTCCTAAGTACACAATTTTTTCCACCTGCTTTAGTTTTGCGACTCCAATGTTGATGTTGATGTCCTGATGTGATTTACTGATAATGTGCACTTCTGTTTTGCCATGTTTATTTTTAGACCAAGGTTTTGAGCTCCACAGATGAACGTTGTCTGCCAGCTGTTGTAGGTTTTCTTCTGTTTCAGCTATAAGGACTATGTCATCAGCGAAGCGGAGATTGTTTATTTATTTTATCAATAACATACTAGGATATTAACAAAAAGATGCGTCTATTTTTTACCGGAAATAAATATGAAAAATTAATGAACGTGCCATTCGCGTAGTTAAAACAAATTATAGGAATTATGTGGTGTTCTTCAACACCTCTTCCAGTCTTTGCTTGCATGATACTGAAACTATGGAAAAAATAATATATAATTCCAGTAGGCCTACGCAAAAACAATAGTACTAAGCAACTAAACGATTTAATTTATAGCTTTTACATCTAAAAAAATCAAAAATATACTGGACGTATAGTTTGGATGTTATATATTATTCTTTTTTAGGCTATAATCGTATTCGAGTGTTCTTGAAACACACACACACATAAAACTGAAAAATGACTACCTCCCTCTACTGCCCCAATCCTGTTTATATCCCATCATTTCTTGATAAATCTTGCAATTTAGAATTAAAATATTTAGAATATCAACATAAACTATTATGTCACTGACTTAACAACGTTTCTTGTTTTGTTTTTTAAACTCAGGCAATCCTAATGCTCTTCATCGTAGTATTGCTGTACGTTTTAACATGGGGTCCTTACATGACATTTCAACTTCTGGGAAGGTTTGACGTCATCAACGTAACATATGAAACACGCATGAGGCTTGCACACACATTACTGAGGATGTTTTATATAGGGAATAGTTGTATGAATCCATTCTTATATGTGTTTATGTCAAGAAGTTTCCGGTCAGGTATGAAGACATTGTGCTGTGCTAGACATTAAACATGGTGTATGGTGGTTTAAACTAATCCAAGCCTCAGATAGTATCAAATACGAATGTTATAGTGGACTGTTCTTTCTCCGTTGTTTAAACAATTTATCCGTTTTCTTAATATAATCAAAGGTTACAGTTTATCAGACAAATTTAATGTCAATAGAGAAATTATTTTATATTTATTTTATCAACCTGTTAATCAATCTGTTTTGCAATGTTGCTGTGGTTTACTATGACGAACATAAATTAATTAGAGAAAATAGAGTAGCAAATAAAATAATTGGTATCAAGGTTAATACATTTGCCACAGAAGATGTTACCAAAATTTGGTTTATTATTATTAGGCCTATAGAAAACAAATAGATTACGTAATTATTTTCTCCCATCTGCTATGAGGCTTTTTAATGCAAACTTTCTGAAAATGTTTTTTATATAATTTTTATATGACTACTTGCCATGTTTAATCTTTCTTGAAATTAGTATTTTTTGCATTTACATTTTTTTTTGGTGTCGTACTGTTTGTATTTTACCCATTTTATCATATTTTTACTATGTTCATATATATAAGTGACAAGCAAGACAATTTTCGAGCAAGTGTGCTTGACGAAATAAATAAGAATTTAAGAAATACAAAATTAGCTTATTCATTAAATGATAATACAGTATATGGTTTGATGTTATCGTGGTCTTGTGTAAATTATTATCACATTTATATTAACCGTACATCATAATATAGTCTATAGTAGTACAAGAAGGAGGATGAAGTTGCAATTTCTAATGACGAAACATCGCCACCAGGTGTTTGAGTTTTTTGCCTATTTAATATTATTTACAACAAAATTGTCTGTTAATTGTTTTCTTCATAATAATTCACTTCTTACTTCTACCTATTTATATCTCTTAAATTAAAACATTAATGTGTTGGTGTGTAAAATGTTGATTATTACTGTATAGTATTTGTATTAAGGTTATGTTGATTAAAGAAAAATGGGGATTTGTAGAGACTAGATTTGGGGTGGGGAACGGGTGGGTTTTGTAAATATCAGGGTACTGGTTTTCATTATTATTACATTTTCATTATTATTGTTGTAAATTGTATAGTTAGCATTGCAATGTGGTTTTAGTAAATGTTGATGTAGAACCCACCTTCATATCGAAGTGTGTCACTGTTACAAAAGTGTATGTTCAAATAAATTATTATTGTTAATGTATTAGTGCGTTGTGTTATTATCAGCTGATTGATCATCCTAAGACAGTGGTGCTTAATTAACCAAGGGAAGAGTTAAATAAGTGTAATTTAACTCTTCCCTGATTAACCATGCAGGGCCGTACCACTTTACTGAGATGTGAGTTTTACAGAATAAAATAAACAATGATATATGCTGGTACTAAAAATGCTGCAAATAGTAACAGAATAACATTAATTGTATCAACTGACAATAGTTTCATTGACTAACAATAAAACACGTGGACGTTAATATTGTAAGAAGAAAGTCAAAGGGGGTCTGTTCCCTTTAATTTAATGGACGATCCTGTCAAAACACCATAAACAAGCGGGAAATTTGAACAAAAAATGGGGGGTTTTAAAATTGCTCGTATGAAAAAATGCGTACATTAAATCAAATTATGTTTTAAAATTACAAATCACAAATTATAACTCTTGTACAAAAAAATGATTTTTTTTTGGACAAGTAGTTGTCGAGAAAATGCAATTCCAGTTTACTTGTTTACGTTAAGACTGCTCACAGGCTTTTGAAAAATGTCTCCTATCTTTTACCACTAGCAGGTCACTGAATATCCAAGAGACAGCTTCAACGAAAGAGGTGTTTCGACAAGCAATATTAACAATATTTATAGCTCATAAAAAATATTGATTTTCCAGATCTTATAACACTTTGGACTCCAACTCCAAGCTACTTCACAGAGTTATTTCAAATTATCAACATCATCTTGTTGCTAATACCGTACAACCACCGTTAGGTTGTGAGGGTGGTGAAAACATTGGATATCTCTATACTGTAAATGTTAGGTGTAAATGGCTAATATCATCACAAATCTAACTTTCTGACATTGTAGAAACCATCTTCATGTCAACATTTATATCTGGTAAAAGATCTGTCTGGTAAAAGATGTACAGTTAGGCCTACCCGGTATATTAAAAAAACGAACAATTTAGCTGCATACTATTATATTGCAACAATAACTAACATATGAATTCTACAAACCAATATAATTTAGACATTCTAAAAAATGTAAATATTAGAGTACTTGATATTCTTAAATCGCTGAGTATCGCAATGATTGAAGAAACTAGTCAAATGTAATATAATTTATGGTAATATTAATTTTTCTGTGTGTATCATGATATTACCACAAGGCGCAATCTTCATCCACTAAGCTATTTGAAACGTTCACGTTTAATTGCGACTGTAAATAACAGACAAATCAACATTTAATTTAATCGTGGTATTTTCACACCCACGCAGATAAATATATCGTTCCGCGTCTTGGAACTACTTATCGTGTTTCTTTTAAGCTCAGTCTACAATATCAAACTAATGATGTGCCCAAATATGGTAGTGATATGTCCAAATATGGTAGTGATATGACATCATCATGTCCATATATGGGCACATCACAATGTTTTGTCTCATAAACTTTGATAGAGTAGACTGAGCTTCGGATTAGGACCGATTATTTATCAGTTTACTTTTGAAATATTATAAATAAACATTATTATCACGTCGGTATTTTTTATAAAAATGTATTTAATCAATTTTCTATTTATGATTTTTTTTTCTCTCTTTCGTGGGTTTAGCCCACTTTTATTCATTATTCCATTTATCTATTTATGATTATGAACGAAAAAAATCCTTCAACAATTTCGACAATAATTAACAAGGCTAACAGCCATAAGTCGCGTGCTAAAACGCATAGTGATACCGGACCGACAGACAGACCGACAGACCGACCGACCGACATAGTGAACTATAGAGTCGCGTCCACGCGACTAAAAATGGAGGAAAAAGATTAATTGAATAAAAGTTTACCTTAGACCATAAACCATGAAAATCGCATAAAACAACTAATGTTGTATTCGTTTAATATGAGAATAATTTCATTCATATTAAATCCTATATAAATTCATGAACAAAATCGATAATGAGAAAGAAACATATTGTAATTAAATCCGAATAATATCTAAATGAGGACCGAAACTATTAATCTTAGGCCTAATAAAAAATAGGAAAATTCAAAATTTAATTTTGTAATAATTATACACTGGGCCTACAATATGAGTTCTGTTCGTCAAGTATAATACTATATGATATTAAATTAACTTTAAACTTAGCTTAACTTCTGAGATTTTCCTAACATATAATCTCAAATAAAACATCTTAGATCGAAGTGTAGAATACAAAAGATGTACTTCGTAGTAAAGAATCACTTTCGAGATGCGTCTTAAGTCATAAAAGAATTATAATGTCAAATGCGAAAGAAGCTAAATTCTGTTGGTTCCCTAAAATTTATTCAACCTAATACATTTCAAATGTTACTTATGTGTGAGAAACTGATACAAGACTGTTTTATTCATTTCTATGTGGTTCACCAGAAGGAGTTGTAAAGGCACAATGGCCTTTCAAAAATTTGGTGCAGCAATAAAGATCAAAATATTCAACTAAATGTCAAATCTTGAATCAGAAACATAGTGAATTTTTACTAATCAAATATTAATATTTAAAGGTTTGCATGGCGAAATCAAATGTTGATATAAAGTTCGCGGTAACCCACGTATATTAGTTGTGAGAAGAACTGAGTCTCTCGACGTTTCGATCAATATGCTTTGATCGTCCTCAGGAGTGAGAAATAAATAACGAAAATTAGTTTTTATCAATGATTCTCAGGATGGTGTCCTATCATTGGTATCTTTCATGATTGTTGTATTTTTTATATTTGTGCTTGTGAGTTGAGTTTTATATGCATTTTTTGTTATTCATGCTCAATGCTTGCTGTATGTTTATATGTGAACTTTTTGAATAAATTTACCGAGATATAAGAAATGACGATCTTATGAAAGGACTGGACAGGGACCAAAACAGAGATTGGTAGAATGAATTGGTATGTGAAAGACCTGGACAGGGATCAAAAACAAAGATTGGTAGAATGAATTGGTATGTGAAAGACCTGGACAGGGACCAAAAACAGAGATTGGTAGAATGAATTAGTATGTGAAAGAACTGGACAGGGACCAAAAACAGAGATTGGTAGAAGGAATTAGACTGGCACACACTGAGGAAACAAACACATTACTTGGCAGTACGCCTTGACATGGAACACACGGGCAAAATAAACATAGAACGCCCAAGAAAGAAGAGAACTAAGGAGGTGGTGAAAAATGTGGCTGGACAGAGTCAGAAGGAATCGCCCAGAACCGTGCGAGATGGAGTGTGTTGATGGTCTGTATGCACTGCTTATGTAACAAGGCATAAAGTACTAGTTTCAGTAAGTAGATTGATTGCCTTAGTTAAAGTAACATGTTGAATCTGAACTCATACCACAGACATAAAAAAATAGCTCGTTGATGAATTTCCAGCTTTTGTTCAACATTCGTTATATATTCATTTTCACCACATGTCTGACACGACATCAATTCCGAGGAAGCGTGGGTTAAAACATTTTCTGTATTCCCAACATTGCCAAAATGCTGATATGCTTTAAAGTATTGATACATGATATAAGCAAGTCAATACGTCAATGTACAATACAAAATCACAAAAAAAAAACAAATTGAATTTGTTTTAATTGAAGGACATTGCAACAGTTAAATGTCACGACCTTTTGCGAAAAAAAATGAATCAAACAGAGTAAGCCTACTAATTTATAAACGAATTGATAAACGAATGGGAGGCCCAAAGTGGACAACATAAGCTACGAAAGAAAACGAAACAATATAATAATGTATAAAAGCAGACATCTTCAATTAGGCCTACATAGCTTAAACCGAGAATGCCAATGTTTTAATTTTCCTATTGAATAATGTACATGCAGAATTATCGATAAAAGTACAATGTTGTTGCATTAAACAAAATAAATTAACTATTGATTAAATAAATATATAAGGTCACAAGTGTGTGAATCTGTATTCCCTTATTTATGTATTTAAGTCATACATTCAATCTTGAGAATGCTTGTAAGAAATTCAGTTTAATTTTCCGAAGACCTCCGTTTGAGGGTTGCGTTGTTTACTTTTAATATACTGAAGCATAGTGGTAATCAATGTAATTTTAACAATAATCAGATGATTAATATGAAGTGAGGGCCTAGAGCGCGCCAATTTTTTTAAGCAGACTACGCTCATTTGTCACATGGGTCAGTTTTATAAATCAGCAAACCGGTAATTCCCACTTTAACATCATGTCATGTCATTATACCATACGCTATATAAATCTATACACCAGATCAAGAGGTTCATTCTCTTCGTTCGTGATTAAGCTTGGTTCCCATTTGAACACAACGCATGGGTGTAAGTACCTCACAAGTAATTTGACCAATCCCAACGCGATAAATTATCCTAAATTTCGCTGGTGATTGGTCAACTAAAGCTTGGTTCCCAAAGAACGCAACGAAGGGACGTACAGTACGCGCAACAAGGCTTGGTTCCCACTAGTGACGCACCGCTAGGATGTGACGCAACGTAAGTTAGCTGCCGATCACAAGCGATGAAGTATTCGAACTGTCGCTTTTCATTGGTCAACATGCTTGCGTTGCGTTTACGGCCTTGCGTTACGTCCTACGTCGGCTTAATATCAACTCTGGATTTTACCAATCGCAAACGATGGATTATTCGAATTGTCGCTTGTCATTGGTTAACTCGTCAGCGTTGCGTTTACGTCCTTAACTTTTCGGCTCTCTCGTGGGAACCAAGATTTAAGACTAATAATGTGTTATTATCTAGAAATACCTTTATTGCACTACTTACGTTACTAACTGTATGTTTACATGTACATACATATTAAAATACATTTAACCTTAATCTGAATAGGCCTAAGGCAGTATACAGAAATACATACTTGGTTTGAAACGGTCAGAAACAAATATAGGGTATATGCAGGAACAATATTGGCATTCTTATTTATTTATTTTTTTGTTCAAATCAGGCAAGTAAAATTTAACTAAATACACCTGATTTGATTTCTTTAATATTTTCTATGATTTACGACTGCGTATGTAATAATAAATATCAATTCCTGTGTGGGCTGTTTAAGTGATTTTTAACATATTTCACATTTGATGATATTTGATTTCTGTATAAATTGAGATGTTAAAATAATCTAGCCAGATTCCCGACGCAGTCAATTGCGCATGTCTAAAATGTCTCTTAAAATCGATCGTTTTAAATTGAAATTGTTAACATTTACAAAAGTGTTGGGCTTGTTAGGAAAGTGTGTATTTTCCAATGATAGAATAAAACACTCGTACAAATTGATCTCAGTCGTCTGGGCAACGATGAACTGTTCGCAAAATTTGGAAAGCAAGTGAAATTAAATTGGCTATTTTATTTTTGTCTCCTCGGTTGGTCGGAACAGTGCCAAATAGGAAGTGCCTTGAGATACTGATTTGCCCTTCCTTTCAATCTTTGACTAGTATATAATAACGAGAAAAACTTAACTTGAACAACATTTAAAGCGCTCTGGTAGAGGAAACTAATAACATTTTATGCCAAGTTTTTGTTAGTGGAATACTGTTGGTGTTCTTGTTTCTAGCAGATTAATTATAAAGGTAATATTTACTATATTTATTTGTAATCATATTTTTCAATCTAATTATTCTACCACATATTTTTTTAATATTATTTTTGTTTCATTATTGATATTCATACTTTGTTATATTGTTTCTTATAATTATATAGGCCTATATATATATGAAAATGTTTTTAGGCCCAAATAAGAATGTATTTAGGCCTAAATGTTGCTGAACACTTTGTGGATCTTAACGGAAACGTATAATATTATCATTAAAATATAATTAAATCTACAAATACTTAGATAGATAGAATAGATTTAAAACAACCCTTGTATCGTTTCCTACATGCGTGTTTTATCACATAATAAATATTATTAAAAGTTCGTAGATGCGTAGCCTTGTCATTGTTAAACTGTAGGCCATTATTTTCAAATGAACTATGTCTGTTTTAAAGGATTTTAGACCTACTTTTGCATTTACCCTGAGGGTCATATTCGATAATCGGAAGCCAACCTGAATATTGAAAATGAGTTAGTTTTAAACTATAAATACATTTCCGGCACCCATCTTGCAGAGCGGATATCCAGTACCATTGGCAACCAACAGCCAATTAACTTCAATTAATGTATCAATTAATTCATTCAGATTAAAGAAAGTGTGACGTCCAATCAACGTGTCTTGAGTGTCTGCAGAATTTCATATGTCATGATATTTCTACATTTGTTTTTATTTTTAGGTTATTCATGATGCGTAATACACTTTCGGTCTATGCTTGTATTTTCGTCATATGTCTGACGGTGTTTTCGGATGAATGTTGGGCGATTAACTACTTCCAGAGGGTGATTGTTCCTCGTCGAATGAAATATCATCGTTATGGCAATCACGGTAGGAAATTAGACTATAAAGACATCATTGTTTTATTCTAGACGTCGTTATTACCGTCATCCCTCTCCCGCACCTCTCCATTCTCCTTTCCCGGATATAGATCTTTATCAAATAAAGTTTGTTTCAATTTCAATTTCTTTTATTTCGGAAATTTCATCCATATAAACAAACGTACAAACAGAAAAAGAAAATTCGCAAATTCTAAGCTTAAATATATAGGATACTTCTCCATCTACAATACATTTTTAGTTATGGAGCATATGTTTGCAAACAAAAACAACAAGAATATTCAACATACGTTGCATGAAACCATAGATAGATTTTCGCATATACTCATTAAAGGAAGGGACACCATGTTCAATAAACATCATACTGGCACTACTGCTTCTTATTAATATTACCAAGCATAAACATAGAGAAGCACATGAAATGTGGTTTCCTCATGCTTAAAAATGAATCATGTAGGCTATATTGTTGTAAGGTATGCCTAAACATATTTACTGATACAAACATAATAAATAAATATTAACATAAAATGATAGATTAGATAAACCCGCTGAATTCACTTTGAAATGAACAGTTTGGTTATTTTCTATATCGAGATCTTTTATTTCTATAGACTATACCAGATGTGTTAATCACATATTCATACTGCAATGTCTTATTGTTTGGCAAAGCTTACCATCGACGTTATAACCATAACACGAATTATAAAGCAAACAATACTATTAAAAAATATCTTAGTTATTATTCGTTTATTATGCAGTACAGATTACCTTATTTTCACTAACATCCATGGATATAATAGTATGGCTTTCACTATATATTAATAAGTAAAAACGCCTACACGCCCGCATTGTATAACGTTTATTACCAATACGAAAATGGTTGAAAACATGTAATAATAGATGTGTAATCATTATCTGGTTACTATTATAAACTTACAAAATCTTTACCAATTATGCCCCCAATATATGATGCCTTTTATACCATTATTACTTACTTACACGCCTACACATGGTTGCCGTAATATAATCAGGTTAAATTTGTTACGAGATGGTATTACTGTATTAAGTACTGATATGATACCATAGGAAATTAGCTACATATAGTTTAGTTTAGTTTAGATATAATGGGGTTAAAGATGTATTGTCCCCCTGAAAAAATAATTCTGAACACAATTTTTGTTGAATATGCCATTTTAATATAACATAATAGTTGTCCACTTTGACAAAAAATTGGATTAAAAAAAATCTATTTACCTGAAAAAACTGTAATTTAAAACAAAAAATTGGCTGCCAGCCAATGGGTTTTTGGTTGAATTTGACCATTTATTTTGTCATTTTATATAGTAAAACATGATTTTTTTTTCGGTTTTTTTTTACGGGAGGGGATTAACTTTATTAAAACTACAAAATAACCTATTCAAAGTCTGATTTAATTAATCTTCATTTTTCATGTTTTTGGGGAACAATATATCTTTAAGTTATAGGCGGTGTTTGCCTTTCATAATAGATACACAAATAAACATGTCAACAACATTATTTTTTCGTATGAAGTTTCATTTCGATAGTAGGCCTATAATAACTATTTTAATGTCAATTATTTATTTATTGCACGTGACAAGTTGCTTATGTATGCCTTTTCGAATTTATGTAATCAATATTGTGTTAACATTACAGTATATAGAAATAAAAGCTAGGTAGCGATCCATATCTTTCTTTTAATAATTCTTCATCCAGATAGCTAAACTTAAAAGCCTAAAAAACACTGTGCTTTCTCTTTACGTATGTCAACGGAGGTAGGGGTGGGGGGGGTGGAGGGAGTCCGTAAGGTTGGAAAAAGGGGTCGTACAAGGTATGCCTGTCGGATACCATGCCCCACCAAACATGCACTAAGTTTAATTTCTTTACAAGAACACTTTTCCTACCCCCAGAAGTACAAGTCTTAACGCACCGATGTTATGGCATGGTTTGCGTACATTATAGCTCCTGCGTTAACCGCTCGGCCACTCAACTTTACTAAAAATAAAGCTTTCCGTAGGATGCCCCTTATTCGTGTTTAACCTTTCAAAAGTGAAGGCCATGGCCGCTTATGTTCAATAATAATGATTTATGTTACAGATGAATCTGTTCAATCCAGAAATATTAATCTAAATCAAATGTCCTTAGATAGACCCATACAATGTCCAATAAAATAACTTGTAAATCCTCAAAAAATGAAAACCAATAAATTAATGTAAATAAATATGTTATTTATTAATAAAAATGGAAATTTAATTCATAACAAAAGCAAATGTATACCGTTAAGAAAGCGGACTCGTTTTAAAAGGATTTTATTTTGGAAAATATCATAGCCCGCGGAGATTTAATTAAAGTAAGAAACGGACGAACTGATTGCTTTGAATTTGTTTAAAAACAACACTAATATTTTGTTACTATTGTAAGTAATTAAAATGGAAATTTTGAATCGTAATTAATACAATGTGTACGACGGTAGTAGATGATTACATAATTCAAACGAAAAGTATTTCCTATTGATTTGCCTAAAGGTATCAGCGCATGCGCATTCATTAAGTTAAGCCGTAGTCTGATGAGGAAAGTGATTGATGTGGGTGATAATTATGATATTCATTCTGATGAGAATTATTTACAATTTGAACGATAACAATTATGGTGAAAGCGAGAACGTTATGGTGATGAAGAAGATATCTAAGGATGAATGAATTAATGTAACACTAGGATCATGATGAGAAAGAAACTGTGACATTGAGTCGGGCTGCTCCGAGCAAAGGGAATGATTAACTAATGAGTTATTTTAAATAAACATTTAACTTTTCTTTATCAATTGTGATTTTCTTACTGATGTTTGAGCATGGCCCATGGTTGTACTGCTTTTACTTTCTTCGTAGATTTATTCACTCGTATCAGTAATAATATGGTCCCGTATATTAATGTCAACATTAATTTATTAATTTATTATCTTTTGAACTATCATGCATATGTTTCTCCGTCGGAAGGTTTTTGAGATAATTAAAAAATAAATATTAAAAATGATAATAAACATTTCAATGAGTAAGATTACAATGCATTTTCAATAATAAGATGATCAATTCTTTAAAAAAAACTCTCATGTTATTACATAATGATGTATCTTTCGAAAATAAAATTGAATTGAATTCTTTTTCAGGTAGCCGACGTTACTACGCTTATCGGAAACCACGTCAGATATCTGACGAGAATGTAAGGAACAGCCGAGCAGCTGCAGACAGCGTACGGGAACGGGCATTTCGTGATTTCTTATTAAACAGAAATAGCCGTTAGCTGGAATAGGCCTACTATTATCAGATCAATAATACACAACAGAAGTTTACTGTTCAGAAATGTAATTTAACATGGATGTAACGGTCAAATGCCCGAAATCGTACAGTAAGGACATCAGCTATTATATATTATGAACACAGTGTTTTCATCGAATCTGTGCGTGCATGACGTCACAATACGTTGCCATGAATTGATGTTTAGAATATATTGTGCTAGTTTTTTTTTCAGTTACATCGTCAAACTGAAGGGCATTTGTTAATCAAGGTACAACATATCCGCAATCCTTCCGTTTAACGGAAGTTTAAAAGAATACAAAAATATCTGCAAAATTCATTTTGGCTTTTATATTTCATGTGTAGTATTATTAAAAGGTCAAAAGCTTTACCCCACAAAATAATATCATAGAACACGTGTGACTTGATAAATAGTGGTTAATGAGGGTTAAATAATACCCCTTCCACACCAAAGGGGTATAAGTGTCTTTATATAACAGGATTCGAACATCATAAGGCCCCAGTGGTATAGTGGTAGGGTGAAATTGAGAAGCGGAACATTATTCTGAATGTCAGTTACAGGAACGAATTTGCACTCCGATTCACTTGATATTTAAGAATAATATTTATTATTCAAAATGCCATTTTAAGTCACTGTTTCAATTATATATCCATTAATTCATGTTGAAACTTCAGGTACTTATCTACCCACGTTACTTATTTCGATTACCTTCATGATTAAATCAATTTCAGCAGATTCTGAAAACGTTTTAAATGCGCTCGTGTATAACATCAAAGTTACTGCAAACGCCTATATCGATACAAATACTAATAATATAACAAAATAATACTCTATATTCAATTTAATTATGTACATGATAGGTTAACGTTAACTACCGTATTGTATGTGTTTTCTTTATTCACTTTTTAAACTATCGTCATCGTATATTATATTGCCATCATCAGTTCGTCATTATCTGTAATTGATTAAAAGTATGCCTGTCGTCACAAGAGTATGGGTTACCCCGGTGAACTGGTTCACAAAATAGCCCTGTATCAGGCGGGTTACCACCTATCTGATAGGACAGTAACTAATTTACTATTGGTAATCCTTGGCCACATTGCCTAAAGACATGAAATAAAATAAAAATAAAAATAAAAATAAATTTTACTACAGAAATCCTCACTAATGCAACCACCAACAAGAAGAATTCCTTTTTTTGGGACGCCCCTATTCGGGAGACACTTTCCCTTGAAAATCCAACCCCTATTCATGGGAAAACTGTTAGGTTCCGAATAGTAGCCTACGGTCGCTTTAATAGATATATTTTTACTAGGTTGATCATGGGATCAATGCCAGGGTCCTTGAACGGCTCGATCCACCCGGTACACAGGGCTATCCACCTTCACGTTTACTTTAACAGCTGGTGGCGCTTTGTAGGCCCAATAACAGCAACATTAATACATAACGACGGACATGCAATTAAATCACAGTATGATATTATACGAACTGTATTATAGAAAGTAATTTGACAGATGTTAGCATGGTAGGACAATAAGCATATGCTTAAGATTCGATCATTCTATATAGATTGTGTTGAGATCGGATTGGATTGTGTTTGTTATTCCAGTGTTATTGAATAATGATATTATTACCTTATTTCTTTTTATTTATGATTGTATTTTACCCCCTGCAAACACAAAAAAGAAAGTTTTTAATTTCGTATTTATTATAGAAAAATAGTATAAAGTGATCATTCCTCAATATATGTACCCTATACGCTTAGTCGATGCTACGGCGGCAATTCGGCTTGATTTTTTTTAAAGGCAACATTTTGGCATATATTGCGTGTCATATGTATACTAAAATGCAACATAAAAAAGACAATAGAGACTCATGCGTATGTAAAATGCTATTTCAATGTATTAACACGTTCTGATGCCTTTTACTATAATTGTAACAGCATGTGATTTAATTATGATACGTATTAATAGTTCTTGTTTTGTTATGATTGCTTTTGTAAAGTTATGATTATGTTTTCGACAGTACGTATTATATGGTTTTCCTCAAGTACCGTTTAGTACCGTAAGTGCACCTATAAAAGTGGATTGTTCATTCGCTTTTTTCTGTAATATAATGTGTGTTAATATTGTGAATAAACTTTGTTTCGTAAAACGTTAACTTTGCGTTATTTCAAATTTTGTCAGAACACCTTTATGGCCCATGCCTGTAGGTTTGGTAATATGTTATCGCCAGCGTCAACCCTGGATATTGAGGAATTTTAATTTTATTTGGAGGGCATTTGACAATGTATGAATGGTTTACGGTTATTCCTCTCGCACAAAACTAGACGCTTTCCGTCTATGTCACCATGCTGGAGGACGGTACTCAGTTAGGCGGATAACATGATTGTCTCTCTCTCACAATGCCATGAGTCTACATAGGCCTACTTAGGCCTACTATTCTTCTTACAATGCAGAGCCTTAAAAAGCTTTGTTTCTATATCTATTCTCACAATGCAAGGAAGTTTGTGCACGTATAATAAGACTCGTGCGTCTACGAAGCGTCCAGAGCAAGGCGCACACTGTGTCTATCAATGCATGCAGCTTGTGCCCGTTACGTCATATTAGACGTACCTGTCACAAATTAGATGCGCATATCCCTATAAAAAAGAAGTCGCGTACGTTCTACATCATCAGCAACGTATCGACGCAAAGTGCTGTATTGCGTAATCTCAAGTAGGAACCGACGACGCAATAGTGCTGCAAACATCGCAGGTTTGACTTCACGCAGGCAAACGCAATGATTGGAAGGGCATTTTCTTACGTTGCGTAGATTGCGTTACGTTACCTCGCTAGTGGGAACCAAGCTTAAAGCGTGGTTCCTACTAGCGACGCAACGTAACGCAACGTTGCGACGTTTTGACGTAAAGTGCTGTATTGCGTAATCACACAAGTGGGAACCGACGACGCAACAGTGCTCCAAATATCGCATATTTGATTTCACGCAGGCGGGGGCAAACGCAATGATTGGAAGGGCATTTTCTTACGTTGCGTAGATTGCGTTACGTTACGTCACCAGTGGGAACCAAGCTTAAGAGTTACCAGCTAGGGGGGGGGGGGGGGGGGAGGGCAGACTCATATTATAGCAGCAGAACATATCTCGTCATATGGTTGATGCTTATTAGAATCAAAGACGGGCTTGCTCCACCAGAAATTATCGACAATTGGCGATCTCAGTGTTCTCTCTCAGTTTCCTGAAATAATTCCCTTTCTATTTTTTTCCATTCCCAAGGGAAAATATGGTGAATTAGTCTGGAAAATCTGCGATTGTGCAGTGGTGACTATTCGTCGTCATTCCAGGTTTGTAATCTAGCATAAGAAAAAACACATAATCTACAGATATATTGACAGATATAAAATGACATGTGTATGACTTTTTTAATGGCTCAGCAGATTTCAATATTATAGATATGAAATATAGTTTTTTTTTTATATAGACAATCGTAATAATATTAAAGAGTCCAGACAATGTGTATTGTGCCTGACTTGTCATAGAATTCAGGAATAGGAATATGGTCTACTATTTCAAGTACCTCTGCCCGTCGTGGTTTTAAAGATGTATTGTCCCTCGGAAATATTTTTTTTGTTGAATATGTCATTTAATGTCACATGATAGCTATTGATTTGATTTACTTGAAAAAACTGTAATTTAAAGCAAAAATTAGTCAAATTGGCTGCCAGCCAGTAGGTTTTTGGTTGAATTTAACTATTTTGTCATTTTATAAGTTAAAACTACAAAATGGCCTATTTAAAGTCTGATTTAATTAATCTTCATTTTTCATGGTTTTGAGGGACAATACATCTTTAACCAGACACTCTCAAAGCGAAGTATAAATTAATCATACATATATAGTAGGCCTATACCTTTACATTTCCCCCTTTTATCACGTCACCGAAACCAATGAATGTTGCCAATGAAGAGTGCCTCGATCACTCTTCCTTGCTTTCACTATAGGCTTTCCCTCCATTATCCGTAACGTTTTCCCCACTAATCGTTAGTACAAAACTGAGCTCTCTGATCCGTGTCTCCTAGTTTAAAACTGATCTTTTATTTATTTCTTTTTTCCCATCCAAATGGTTTCTTTTTCGGATTTCAGATGAGAGAATAAGATTATCTACCGTAGAGGGCAGATGTGTTTTTATTGACCGATAACTCATACATTTTTGTACAATCAGCGTAAAGTGACTAAAATTCTAAAAAGTAAAACTGATATTGATTATTGACAGTAGTTTGATAATACTTTGTAATAACTAAGGACCTTATTATTTGGTTAAAATAATTTGCTAATTTAAAATCATTCATTTAAACAATCACTCTGGAACTCTGTTTTCCGGAGAAAAAATAATCTTAAAATATAAAACAATATTATGCTGATTGTACTTTATTTGATCTAAAACAAGAACTCGCATTTAATAATTATTTCAATCGATTACAATTTGCATTGATAACTCATACAGTGATGAAATATTTTTAAAAGCAAAACTATGGGCCTAAGGCATAAATTGATTTTTCAAAAGCCCTGACATTTAACAATATAAACCTATTGTGATTTAATCAGGGAGTTATTAATTAGTTAACTAATTTGCTAATTAACAAGTCCCTGATTGAATGGTCCTTCACGTTTGTTTCTTGTTTACATAATCTAGTATTTTGGTCATTCATTAGATCTGTCATTTATTTATTTTTTTGTTAAGGATTTACTTTTGATGATGAAAATATTTTAAAAAAAAGTGTCAAAGCTGACTGTGATTGTTTGTCTTTCTTGGAAGTAACCTAGATTTTTTGAACAAGATTTAATTCAATAGATTTGAATATAGGTCTTGTCACTTGTCTTTAGGATTTCTTTTGATGATCGAATTTATAAAGTGAACAAAATACGGTATTAGCCTGGGTGCAGAACAATTAATATACACATTTGCGGGAAAAAAGTATAGGAAATTTTTTTGTTTGTTTTTCTGATAGAGTATACCATATAGAATCCCCATCCCAGGGTCTTGGGGAAAATTTTTTATGGTACTTTTAAATTTTGGCCTATAATAACACACACAAATTCCTATTAACACACACAAATACCTATATATAGGGGATAGGGAAAATCAATTAACGGTTTTTGTTACTTGCAGTTGTGTTTTAATGATTAAAATTAGTAGAGGCTTACTTTAATAACTACTTCTCATAGTAGTTGATGAATCAAGTCGATACGATGACATCATCATGCCAGAATCCAATGTGGCGTCCAATTTGGCGGGAAAAACAAAAGCTAAACCCCCGCAAACCCCTGCAAACCTAAAAAAAACCATAGCAAACCCCACCAAACCAACATAAAAGTGATTGAATCATGGAGTGTACGACCCACTGGGTATGTCCATGTAAAAAAATATTAAATTTCTACTGTTAACTAAAACGTTTTATTCTCAAGCTTTCACTGGTCACTGAACACAGCGTGTGCTCTAGAATAAAACGTAAGTATAACGATTTTATTCAAATAGTTTATTCGATCATAAAATCAAGTGCATGTAATCTACAGAGATCCAGATGAACATTGTGATAATAACGATGTTTTCTGACAATGTCCATGCAAATACAATGCATCGCCAATCATATCTGTACATACATTTTCGAATCGGCGTAAATTGGAATTGTCATTTCAAAATTAATGAAGTGTGTTCAGGTCTGTTAGTGTTGTCAAACGATCTGTTTAAAAAAAATGATAATGAGGGAATTGAAACACAAGATATTTGTTTACGGTTACGGATCTTGGATGTGCTGGTCTTTGCACACATTGTTTTATTCTAAAATTGATAGTCAAAATGTGTTTAAAATACTCTAGTCCCTTGGACTTCAAACCCATTTATAATATATGCATACAATGTAACAATGGTTTGTTATCATTGATTAATTTGTTTTCTATCAGAAGCTCGTGTGATGATGATTATTTATTTCCTTTATCCAAAGAAGTGAAGTGATTTTTATCACAAATGATGTTTTCTTTGCCGAAGGTATTTACGTTGCTACGATATTATGACAACATCCGCAACTTGATGAAATAGAATAAATAAAGTAATGTTATAATCATACAAAATGTTCACGTAGGCCTATGGCTTACTTTATTTGTGTTCTTATATAAACATTGTTAGAAACTTAAAAACCAAGGTATAGCAGCAACGCGCCAGACGGGAATTGGACATTGTGAAGGTAGGCCTATATGGTTTTCTTTCTTTGGTTTTCATATATTTATTCTGTCTATTTAGGCCTACTGACACAGGAAGGTCTTTTGTAAGACACCTTAATTAAGGGTTATGTATGCCTTATCGATCGACCTTGTTATGAACATTAATCTTAACAATAATTATCGGTATAATTAAAAAGCTAATTCATGTACAAACTGTATCTTATATTCATATAGACAAAAGCCAAGCCTATACCGGTATCTATCTAAGATTCACAAGAAAGCAGTGGGTCCAGCTGCACTACTTCGAAAAGCTTAGCGTCCGTAAGCTAACTTAATTGGTCAGACGTTTTGCCCTACTCTGTGTACTTGTAGGGTCTACTTAAAGATGTACTGTCCCCCCAAAAAACATGAAAAATTAAGATTAATAAAGTCAGACTTTGAATATCCGACTTTGTAATTTTAACAAAGTGAATCACTTCCGTAGAAAAAAAAAACACGAAAAAATGTTTTCCACTTATAAAATGACAAAATAAACGGTTAAATTTAGTCAAAAACACATTGACTGGCAACCAATTTGACTATTTGTTGCTTTAACTTACAGTTTTTTCAGGTAAATAATATTTTTATCGATCCAACTGTAAAAATTATTTTTTTCAGGGGGCAGTATATCTTTAATGTAAGTACATTTGAGAATACATTATGTTATACTATTTCCAGTTTAAAAATAGCGGCCCTACAGTTATGTCGATCACCATTTTTTTTTTTCATTTCTATTGTGCTTTTAACAAAGCACCTAAATCCCAAAACACCTAAAAATAGAAACAAACAATCAGGTCTGTCATTGACCACAGGACACATCACCGGGAATTCATCTCACCATTTTACCATAATTAATATTAATCCTTTTTTCCCCTCAGATTGCTTAAAATATCAGTTAAGGCTTACATACAGCTTATAGTTTCAGTGCAAAATGAAGGTATGTTTCAAATGTTGAAATTATAACTCCCACAAGGACTCGATGGAAACCCAGCGAGGAATTATGTTGAATATTAGTCGCTTCGGAATTACCGAAACAAAATTAATAATTATATAAAAAACAATCTACATAAAAAATGGTTATTACAACCATTTCGTTGATCAATCACTCCAACCCCTCCGTCTCACAACCTTCCATTTGATAACTTTTTTTTAGCAATCTGAATGTTATGCTCTGGATGTGTTTTCTACCATTTTTACCTTCTTCTTATTTATTGTTTTGAATTTGTTGTCTACGCTTTGCCCTGCATATTATGCTTGGTCCTCCAAGCTGTAACCTGGGATGTTTGTTACACTCTTGTTCATTTTTGAAAAATTAGAAATAAAGGATGATTTTACAACTACATTGCGTTTAGGAACATTATTACTCAGAATATTGGAGAGAAAAAAAAGTAGAGTTAAGTTAAGAATTGTTAGATCATAGATTATCTTCTTTAACGTTTCTATTTATTTACAGGTTCTCGTTATCATTCCAATTATTCTGGCAGTTATCACAGCATCACTTGCCGAAAAAGACCAGTGTAACGTCGTTGCAAACAGCTGGGTTACATGTACATCGAGTAACGACTTCATTCAAAAAGGAGTAGTCGAAACAACTCTTAATTATGCGGTGGAGATTGATGAAGCTGACGTTGGACCGCTGGTTTGTTGTAAAACACAAAGTTGCAAGGAGAAAAGTTGCAGATACGCAGCGTCGAAGTGCTCGTATTATTCCTTTACCAACCAAGTGGCATGGAACAACTCGAACGCTAAGCCGCAAATTAAATGCTATTCTATTGGAGCTATTTCTATATCGTGGGAACATTTTGAATAAACCACTAAATAGAATTATCCACTGAACAATATAGTAACTGATCTATTCTTCGATTTAAATATATACATTAAGCACATTGATAACAGTTTTTGTTCCAACAAAGACATGATAATAGAATAAACAGACCTAACTATACTTAATATAACATGCAAAAGAGGTTTTAGACATGTAAAGCTCTGTCTACACTATCAACCTTTATGTGAAAACATGTGTGTCATATCACTACCATTTAGGCATATCACTCTATACTATTATTTGGCCACATCACACTTTTTTTCTCAAACTAGTTTGATAGTGCAGACAGAGATTGGGCGAATAGATTTTATATAAAACAAGTATTATAACGCTCCAAAAGCCGCTAGACAAAGACAGCATGAGAGCACAGACTGTGTAAAGAAAATAATTTCATTATGATGTTATGTAAAGGCTGTTTTGGATGCACTCATGATATATTCGTATGTGATACTGTAATTAAGAAAGAGAATTATAAAATAGCTCCTCAATGTTTAGTAGTGAAAACAAGTTTATTAGAAAGTTTAAAATACAAAAGCAGCTAATGAAAATAAAACACCCCAAAGATGATCATGAATGATGTGTGCGATGTTTGATGTTTTTTAAAATAATATTTTTTTTAAATTATAAATTAGACCTGGTCGAATTAAGCTTTCATTACTGACATGTTGAAAAAGAAGAGTATGAGGATCGAACTAATAGGAATGTCATAAAAACATGCCACATAAAGAAGAAGTTATGTGATGGCGCTAGTTACTCTTCGTTATGCATGATTAAAGCTTGGTTCTCACTAGCGACGCAACGCAACGCAACCTACGCAATGTAAGAAAATGCCCTTCCACTCATTGTGTTTGCCCCCGCCTGCGTGAAATCAAACCTACGATGTTTGCAGCACTATTGCGTCGTCGGTTCCCACTTGTGATTGCGCAATGCAGCACTTTGCGTCGATACGTCGTTGCGTTGCGTTCTAACGTATAGTATGACGAGATTTCAATAATGTTCGGCGTATATATGTGCTTTTTTTAAACATGACGTCATCGTTGTTCTTGAATGATAAAGTACATACATACGTAGTGTACCTGAACGCCACAATTATATTCATAATGGTTAGTCAATTTCTTATATTCAATCAAAGAGAAGTATACTGTAATCAAATATTTTTTGCGAAAACGGCGTTTCATGCCAAGACTTTTGTAGAGTGCGCCCTCTCACGACTTAAGCTATTACGTCATATGATTTGTTATTTTTCCATGAACTTGCAAAAAACATATGAACGAAGTTGTGCAACATTTCTATAAAAACACCAGGCTTTCTATTTGTTTTTTCATAATGAATCTAGGAAATTAAAGTGAGTATAAGTAATTTATACAGATCATAATACACTAGGCCTAGCTGTTGTTAACTTTTTCAGTATTTTAGCCAGGATGAGTTTAAAGTTAGGCCTAACTACTAACTAGGCCTAGCCTAGCATAGGCCTAGCCAAGTTTAGGTAGCCTACCTAGGAGGAGGGCCTACAGTAGGCCCTCTCTCTCTAGCTAGGCTAGTAGTAGTAGGCTAGGCCCCTAGTACCTTAGGCTTTTGCGTGTTAGGAGTAGGCTAGGCCTAGCTAGTAGGCCTGTAAGGGCCTACTTATTAATCTAGCCCGGACTAGGCCTAGGCTAGGCCCTTGGGTGGGTGTTAGATGAAATTGGTCGCGCTTGAAATCGGTCGCGTTTGAAATCGGTCGCGATAAAATCAACTTCCGGTATTTTGTATGGCATGCCGCTAGAGCTATACTTTTGATTATATCGGTTGCGTTTGAAATTGGTCGCGTTTGAAATCGGTCGCGCTATTTTGTATGGATAGAGCTGGATGCATGCTAGAGCGGGATATACATTTTTCGTTTATATGTATTTAATTGATATTATTTAGGAACTAGATTATTTATGTGGATATTTTTTATTTGGTTAATAAATATTTATTGTCAATCATGAAATAAATTTTTTTTGTTGTATTTCACAGGTCTCGGAGAAGGACTGTGTCTGTTCAAAATGGCCATTTCTAAACACATTTAAATATTACATTAGGCATAATATTATATAAGGCATATAATAATTTACCTCTATTTATATGTACTGTAATTAATATATTATATAGAGAATATACGTCTGTCGTGTCTTTTATTATGCAAACAATTACGTAAAAAGTAAACAAAGTAAAAAATATCCACATAAATAATGTAGTTCCTAAAAAATATCAATTAAATCTATATAAACGAAAAATGTTTATCCCGCTCTAGCATGCATCCCGCTCGATCCATACAAAATAGCGCGACCGATTTCAAACACGACCGCTTTCATCAAAAGTATAGCTCTAGCGGCGCGCCATACAAAATACCGGAAGTTGATTTTATCGCGACCGATTTCAAACGACCGATTTCAGACGCAACCGATTTCATCATAAACCGGCCCTAGCTACAGTAGGTAGTAACATCAGTAACACTGGGCTCGCACTGGCCGATCGCCAAGTCGCCATGGGCGAAAACGTTTCCAGATTGGCGAAAAATAAAACGGCTACTTTAGCCATTTTGGCTATGACATATGATAAAATAGATAATAAAATAATCATTTTGGCGAAAGCATAAAGTCCAACTAAAAGGTCCATTTGTCGATCTTCAAGCATTTATTTCGTTCGTTATCATGTTGTTTACTTCGAGCTCCATTTGCGTCAACTTGTTTCGTTGTACCAGGCGTCTCTTTGTTATTTCAATATGATGGAGATAGCAGAGGTAGACTGCACAGAGAGACAGACGTTACACGACACATGGATGATGGAGTCTACCCAAACTATCACGTGTTGCGCTGCACAAACGATCGACGACTCGACAGCCGACGGTCGGCTATTTACCGGGATTGTCTATTTTTCGATAAGGGTGTTCTTTTCAGATTAAAAAAAACATAGTATCTTCAATGAATGATCTTATCGAAATCAATATTTATGCGTTATGCATTTTAGGCTCCAATAATGTAGTTTCATATTTTACCCTTAATAAAGTTTCCTTGTGCGTGCAGTGCGTCAGTAGAGTAAACAAAACAACATTCGGGAAATGGTAGAGTCTAACGGGGATTTAGCTAAACACACACGTGCATTTATTGCGGACTATATAAACAGCAAGGCCGGCCGCCGGCGGCTTCTGTGTTGTTGGGTAATAAATAATCGAGCCGGGATGGTATAAATTTCTCCCCCGACAGAAACGCCTTTTCCCTGTGCTTTGGCCTATATTATCTGCACGTTCAACAACGATACGAGTGTTCGTTTGCTAGAAATATTTTTAGCATCTAGGCCTACGACGTACCGTCGTACATAATTTTGTAGGCCTAGGCCCCTAGGCCCCTACTGCACTTTCGCACCTCTTGAGCATACCCAATTTAAAAACATTCACCCGCTGCGCGGCGGTGACGGTGGGTGACCGTGAAAGTCTTAGGACACGATTTTCGCGTGGTACGGAAGCCACCAGCCAAGCGTAAAAAACAAAAATAACATAGCGTTCAGGGGATTTCAGAAAACTGTAAAATGTTTCTTATTAAATTGATAACTCCATGAATGCTGTATGATTAAAAACAATTTGAACAATTGTTTTGATCATATATCATATAAAATACAACAATTATTTTTTTAAATCAAATATACAGTGATTTAGGCATGGCTCTCTTTCCCCAAATGCCTTACAAAAACGTTCAGGGAACAGTGTATAGACCTATTGACATAGATAAATTAACTAAAACGTTTTTACTATTATATTTCAACAATTTTTAATTTTGGCTAATTACCGATTCATATGGCTAAATAAAAAAATTGAACTTTAGCCATCTTGGCTATAGATAAACTGATTTGACTAAAAAAAATATTTTGACTTTCGCCAAATGGCTAAAGAAAATGAAATGTTAGTGCTACCCCAGTAACATAATAAGCTCGCCTGGCCCTATCTAACTGGCACAAATAAACACTTTGCTCACTAAAAAACTGATCACATTCTACTGTATATCGGACGCAGTCTGCGATCGAGTGCTTTCAAACAATCTGATTGGATAATAATTACTTAACTACATAATATGGCACGCGAGCGGAATAGGCTATAATAAATGTCATGGATTTTTTTAGTGAGCTGTTAGCTCACATTCGGCACAAACTGTGAGGAAAATAACACAAAATATTAGACATGATAGAATATTTCCCTCACTGTCATGTGTGGCCAATTCCTCACAAATTGTCAGGTGCACACTGTGATTGTTATTCCTGTCAGTTGTATAGGCCTGGCTCTAGATAGAGGCCTATATGTGGAGGAGGCTAACACTACAGATGGTCGAGACCACGCACAATCAGGACAAGATGATCAGGTCCATTTTTAAATAAAAGGCCTATTTAGTTATATTGCTATGTAGTAACCACTATCGATATATAAACCTAAGGCCTATTTGGTTTTTACAGTACAGACCCTGCATATCTAAACAAGATTGGAGCATTTAACGTTATTAATTGATTGATTGATTGAAATATATATTTATACTGGGTAACCTCTTCAGTCAAAGACTGGTCTCCCAGAGGGCCCAGTTGGTGATCAGTGGCTGTGATGTACTAATACACCGGGGTAACCCCCTACTCATCTCGAAAGATGTACTAGGTTCTTTAAAGTGCACACGAGCTAGTTGTGTACACTGGACCTACGGTTTATAGTCCTTATCCGAGAAGACTTGTTCTACCACCAGAACCATGGAGTGAGTCGGCCTCGAACTCCTGCCCATGTTATGGCTACGTAATTGAGGCACGGCCTGCGTAGATTAAAAAAAGTCAAAACATGCCAAGAGTTCAGAACAATTTTTTAGACTAATTAATGGCCAATGCACAATTCTGTAGCAGAAACCCTACCATTATTAATTCAATCTTATACTCGAGGCATGTTACTGTACCATAGACCAGTGGTAGTTGCAGCTAGATAATAATTATCAAAGGCAAAATGTACAGTATGTGTCAAATTGGTATGTGCTAGAGCTAGTATATGATCAAAAATTCTTACATTGTTTCTCTTTAAAATATGAATACAAAACTATTAATAATTAATGATTCCATATGCACTACAGTTTTACATACTGTATCCTTACATAAGCAGAGTTCATTGGAGCATGACATTTTCTCTGAACTATACATAATTCATATGGATTGATGTCGATGCCTACATGTAGTATCCAATTATTTTAAGTACGCACAAACAGCTTGTTTATACTGTAATATCAGACATACAAACAGATTGAACTATGTGAGTATGTTTTGGTACATATAATGAACATCGTAATGAAAGATCTGACAAATACTGTAAATAAAGGGCAAACTGCCTTACTGTCATACCGATATGTTTGAATCTTTTTGGGACAATTTTTATTCACTCTTAGTTTTGCTTATGGTATATAATATCTTTGAATGTAAATTTATTATTTTTCTTTAATCTTTCTACATAGCAGAAAAAAAGTAAGAGGGGTGTAGCGGAAAAGCAAAAGCAATAAAACTGTTATCTTGTGATGTGCTTTAACGAGCCCATGTCAAAAGACGATATAATACAACCGTAAAATTTAAAAATATGAATAAAAAAATGCATAGAAAAATATACTATTTATAAAATGTCAATAAAAATATTAAAATCTAAATAATACAATTGCTTGAATGACATTAATGAATGATTTTTATACTAAAACTTGCTAATAATAGTTCGCTTACTGTATTAAAAGTATTTGCATTTCAAACAGTATTCCAAGTTTTAGTCTTTAGACTTTACAGCTCACTACTGTATGTCGGTTGGTCGGTCGGTCGGTAAACACTAACTAAAATTTACGCACGCGACTGCAGTCATGTATATGGCCTTGTTGAATAAAGTACTGATTGGCTGCTAGCCAATGTGTTCCTTTTTGTGAGCGATTTTATGCAAATTGCTAGTCTAATTTATTTGTTTCTTTTCAGGAAATTTGTTCAATATGGTGTTAGAAAATCAGTGAAATATAACTTATTAAGGGAAACTGTATCTCTAGATTGTTTAAATATCTAGACAACAAACAGTTAATTTCATTTGAAACTGACAAGGACACACAAAGGACAACGAAATTCTTCAGAAGCTCACAAAGCCAGTGAAAGGGAAGCTGTGAAAAATGGGATTCACCAATCAGCTATACCTTCTGACGTGGAAGAATTTTGTTCATCGTAAAAGACAACGGGTAAAGTCAATAGTTACACATTTATGTTTTTGTGAATACTTTTTAACAGAAGAATAAATTTAGACTAAAGCTATGTCTACACTTCAACTATGGCAAAAAAAGTATTATGTGCCAAAATATGGTAGTGATATGCCTTAATATGGTAGTGATATGCCTTAATATGGTAGTGATATCATCATGTCCATGGGCACATCACATTTTTTGTCAGCATAAAGTTTGATTGTGTAGACAGAACTTACAATACAAACTTGTATGTTAGTAAGTGAGCCATTTCATCAGTATCAAATGTTTGCACTGTTTAGTGACCATCTGAGATTGTGTTGAAGTCAATCATTTCTCCACAGAAATTATTTTTGTTAAATGGGTTTTTTTTGTATTTCTGACCAGAATCAATTTGGGTTTTTAAAACTAAACTAAAGAATTGAATTTGTTTTATAAGATACAGTACCTACAGCTCTAAACTAAACAATAAGCTGAACGTTCAAATTAAGCCTACTGTAATTCATTAAGTTATGTTTATTGTTTTTATGTGTTTATATATATTTTTTCCTATTGTTTTTACAGTTCCGACTGTTGGTAGAAATCTGTTGGCCACTCCTTATTTTTATAATTCTCGTAATTATAAGAAAATTTGAACTGCCTGAGTTTAAAAAAGAATGTAAGTATCCATCTTTTGACCAATTTTCACAGTTGAGCGGTAACGGTATTAAAATATAGAATCTATGTTATTCCTACAGTATACAGTATGACCATTTACATACTGTACAACGCGGAGAGGATGGGCGGTTTCCGCTCAGGATAGACACATTCTTTGTGGGACAATTCAGCTGCACGGTTTTTCCGCTCACCGTTTTTCAAACAATTTTATTTGTATTTTAAACTTTGAAAACTTTTAAAGATTTTAACCTCATTTTGTAAAAATTGTTGATTTATTTTTAAATAAATTTTTGTCCCTGGAAACAAATTACATGATTTAAATATTTTAACAATACATACTGTATGACAAAATAAATGAATCTGAATCTACTCCAGATTGGTTATGATTATATGAAAAATTTCTAGTTAAAAGTATGGAAAGGTACATTATAAAGCCTGTAGTACAGTATACCCACAAGACATTGGTACTAGTCTACTTAACTTGTCTGTACAAAAGACATTTTGTCAACAAGTAGTCAAACAATACAATAGGTTTGGTTCAAGTACCTTTTTCTACAGGTTTTGTCAATATTCGTATGTTTATTTGAAAAAAAATGCAAGTCACACAGTAGACAACCTTGTTGAAGGATTAAAAGAACAACAATCGTGAAATATTATTTATTATTTTAATTCTTCCAAATAGTAAAAATATGACACATGATAATATCATATTACAGTTGATATACTTTATTGAAACTCGATTTACTTACAGAATAGGAACTAGTTTGACACAAAAAAAAGTGTGATGTGCCCAAATATGGTAGTGATATTCCCAAATATGGTAGTGATATCATCATGTCCATATGGGCAAATCACATTTTTTTGTCACATAAAATTTGATAGTGTAGACAGAGCTTTACAGTTTGTGGAAGATTGACTAGTAAAAATATTAGTTTAATGCCAACTAAATCTAGATAAAAAGTTACCAATTTTATTCTCATCCTTGTAAATTATTACGATTGTTTTACAAAAAGTCTGTGTCTGTTTTAGGTCATTTCTATAGCCGAGCTTTGTTTTCGGCCGGATGGGTACCTACACTACAGTCTTTTGTATGCGATAGTCAGCATGCATGCCACAGCAACGTAACATCGGGTGAGGAGGCAGGCAACATCAATGACTTTCAATCATCCGGGTAAGAAGAAATCTAATTTTTTTATAGTTTTGTTCCTACACTAGGTCTGTATAAAACTATGCTTACCTTAAAGTGATGTTTACCTTAAAGATGTATTGTGACCAACAACATTAAAAATGAAGATTAATTAAATCAGACTTTGACTATGTTATTTTGTAGTTTTAATAAAGTTAATCACTTCTATAGAAAAAAAAATAATATTTTCACCTATAAATTGACAAAATAAATGGTTTAATTCAATCAAAAACCCACTGACTGGCAGCCAATTTGGCAATTTTTTGCTTTAAATTACAGTTTTTTCAGGTAAATACATTTTTTTTCCGATCCAATTTTTAGTCAAAGTGGATATTAAACTATTATGTTACATAAAAATGGCATATTCAACAAAATTTTGTTAAGAATTATTTTTTCAGGGGGACAATCCATCTTTAAGTGAAATAAGGACACAAAGAGTATTACTTGTATAGGTTGCCTCCTCTCATAGTTTTTACGTGTGAGGCATATGTTCGTTAAAAGTGTTGAGTCTTGGGCGTGAAACAATATATTTCAAAACGATTGGTAAAATCAAGCATTATCAATGGTGTTCATGTTCCAAATTGGAGTATTAGTCTGCAACTATTATACTAATGTTCCAAATTCCGTTTAGAAAAAATAAGATAAGTTTAAAAATCGCTGAAAATCTTATCATGGGCATACGATACCTGTATGTTCATTTCATTTATCTTTTTATTTCGGAATATCATGGTGACATAATATTATATCCATAGCAAAAGAGAGAAAAAAAAATCTTAATCTAACAGCTCATAGAACAAAAACAAAGATATGTAAATATATAAAGTCAATATATATATTCATATATATATATTCAATTGTCAATGCAACAAATACGATACCTGTATGTGATAACAATTTTGCTAACAAGCAGGTTTAACTACTACATACAGAGTAACTTTATTATTGTTATTTTATGGTGTTACTGTCATAATTTTATTCTGGTTTTTTTATTCACATAAAGAATTACTGTACATAAAATATACATATTTATAATAATTGGCCATAGCAGAAGGAACTGAATTGCAGCTCAACTTTTACAACAACAAAAATAAATTGTTTACTATACAATTAATAATATAATTCTAAAGTATTTTGCAATTTTTTTTATCACATATTTATTTTGACTCCATGCAGTTAGTGTTATTAGCTGTTTTTTTATATATACTATGTATACTCTTTTATTTTTAGCATCCTTAATATTATAATTCTTTACGCCCACTTGCTAAAGTACAAGAAAGCTCATCTCAAATTATGTTGATTGCCTTCTCGAATTAAGCATTTTTCAATCAGTTAGTCTTCCCACCTTATCTATCTATTGATCTACTATATCTATTAATTAGTTTTTGTAGATTGACTGTAAAACTTGAATATTGTAAACATAGACATGTATTTGGATTTGAATACTACTACTTTAGTGTACTGTATAATCTTTCCAACTTTATATGACACAAAACATTACAATTCTGGAGTGTCTTTAAAAAGAACATAATCTTGAATTCAGAAACTTGTTGTAAAAACATTATTTTTGTAGCTTTATTGCTAGGCATTTTCTGTCTTGTTATAAAGCAGAACCCTATTAAGGGGACACCTTCAAGATGAAAACAAAGTTTCTCAGTATTGTTGTTCTACTGTATGAGGGATTCTCTTGCAATTTGAAACTACTGTACTTTATCATATTTATAATATATTGTTCAGTTTATGAGTATTATCATCGGCCAAACAGAAGAAGTAGAATGGGAGTTATTAATATTATACAATATTTGCTTTTATATTTAAAGAGACACAGTATTGAGCTGTTTTGTCTTCCTGTTTCCTGTTTCCTATTGTTTAGTGTTTGTATCCGTTTCCAATCTTTACCTGTTTACTACATATTTTTTTTACATTAAGGTAATTCACAAAGCAAAAAAAATATTGCATAATGTTATATTCAGACAATAGAACAAAACCACAATGAACTTCATTTGGTACAGTCAACTCTCAGATTTGTTAATTAAGTATCTTGTTAACAAATTTCTGTAGTAAATATAATATTGTATGCATCATTACAGGGTTTCGCATAATTTTACATACTCTTGTTTGTGTATTTCTAAAGTATTTATCTCCATTTCCGTGTGTCCGTATTTGGGCCACATTTGGGCCGCATTCTGTAGATACCATTACTAGTACTACAGTACAATACTACTACTAGAACCCTGTGGCCATATTCACCATTCACACTTTCTAAGGGAAACAGTTACCCTTAAAATTAAAAAAAATCTGCTATCAAAGTGAATACAATTTAAGTGAAATACAATATATAATAATACAATATATTAACAAGTGTTTTCAGCCGCTGTTTGTGTTTTTATACAGTATACCGAAAAAAAATGAATAAAATAAAAAATTGTGGAGATTGCATTGGAAAACTAGATTTTCCAGAAAAATGACATTATGGCCCAATCCAATTTCATTCATTAAATATTCACTATTAAAATCTTTTAATCTACCCATTATTTCTATGGTAAACTAATTAGCAGAAATTACAATTAGTATGTCCTCAATGCAATTGACATTTTTATAATGGTACTTTATTATTTCTTTTTAAAAGTTGTTTTTTATTATATTGAGAATAGAATAAACATTTATTTACATTTATTTATTGCCTTATTTATTCGAATAAACGCCCCGGGTTTTCTAAAGAAAAAATAAAGGTACCGGGGCGTTTATTCGAGGGGGGAATATATTCCAAACGATGTTCTATGGGGATGGGGGAATTTATTTGAGGTGGCCAATTTTTCAAAGCGGGGCTTTTATTCGAATAAATATGGTATGTATTTACACCATATTCTAAGATGTGACCCATAAACATGAGCAACTTATTACTAATTATATTGTATAATATATTTCATTTACTTTTAAATAAACCATACAGTATGTTATTTGTAAAATAAATTTTTCTACACTATAAATATAATTATTTTTTTTTTTTTCAGGTTAAATCAAGTTTTATTTGACATTGAACAAATCTTTTCGAATGCAACAGTAATAGAAGAAGGCAGTAAATTGTGGTTGCAAATCTCTGATATCAACAATCGACTAAACCAAGATGAATGGCGAAATATACCGTCCAACCTTCCACAAGGTACTGTAATATCATTCTAATAATATCTGTCTCATATTATCTTCATATAATTCTTTACGTTAAACCATTCATGAATACGTACGTGTGCGACGTTTCGGCTTGTTTTCAACAAATCTTCATCTGGCAAAAACTAGATGTTAGTGGTTGCTAGGAGTAGCTTTGCTACAGTAGCAGCGCCCCTGTTAGTAACCTTGGTCTGCGATTTGCCGAAGTTCTTCAGGTAAAATGAGTTGGTCATACTGTATGTGAGAAAGCAAGAACCCACCATCATCCCTATTCATGGTATTTTTGTTTTTTCTGATCCATAAAGATTCTTTTATTATTCGTTTTTGCCATGTGCATTATTTTTGTAATATTTTTGTGTCGTGGTTAAATTAAATAAACATAAGAGCAACTAGCAATCATTAAAAATAAAATCTCTAAGAATTATAAAAATAGTAATCTATTTTTATATCATCCAATTTACCACACGTTACTGTCATATTCTCATAATATCTGTCTCATATTATTATTAATTATATCACAAATAAACAGAAGAGCAAATAAATATTGATGCAAAATAAAATGTCCAAGAATTATAAAAATAGTAATCTATTTTTATACCTCCAAGTTACTGTAATATCATATCAAATAAACAAAAGAGCATCTAAATAATAATTCAAAATAATATCTCCAAGAAACAAAAATTATAAAATATAGTAATCTATTTTTTATGTTGTTTATTATAATCTGAAATAGTGATATACTGTACAGTAGAATGAAATGATTGTATTATTTAAATTACATCAAAGGTTAAGAATAGTGAATATATACTTGTGTTTGTTTTGTACAGTATCCCATTAAACAAGATATTCCAATTAAAAAACTGCTGACATTTACAGTACTCTAATTACTTTTGTGTTATTGCGAAACAAACGATTGTTGAATAATATACGCACTGAGGAATTAGTTTTGATGAACATTACTGAATTTACAGTTAATGTTTGCATTTTCTGAATTTAAGAGTCGTCAAGTGATGGATCACTTTTCCTGTATTGTGAGAATATTTCTGAATATAAAATAATTATTAAATTTTTAGTATATCACTGGGTGGTTTAGAATTAATGTTCTTTGCCTTTTAATATAATAATTTGAAACGATAAGATGAGGAAATCTGTGAGAATAAGAAATGTTGCCCTAACAAAGATTCTAACACTAACAGATTTCCTCATCTTATCGTTTCAAATTAATGAATACATTTTCAGTATATCACCAGGCAGTTTAGAATTTGTTTTGTGTCTGTGGTATTTATTTTATATATAATACTACCTGTATACAGTTTAATAGTAATTACAGTATGATTATAAGGCCAAAAAAAAAAAATTATTGTGTTGGCCACGTTTTGGGTAAATCCTAAAAATGGGTAGGTCGGTAGGAAAAGTTTTTTTTTTTTTTTTTTTTTAGACCAAAAATGTGTTGCCGGCAAAATAATAAACAATTTACACAATTGATACAAAAAGACTTTTAAACACTTTTCATAGCACCCTAGGCTCACGCTAGCTATAATTGTTTCAACAAAAGTTTTAAAAAGGTTTATCAAATAAACGTAGGCCTAGATTTTTTAGGCAAAAATGCTTAGGCTAGCCCTAGCTACCATTTTTAAAGCCAACAAAAACAATCAAGATCGAAATAAACTATTTCCGTGTTAATGATACATTACGCAAGTTAACATATTATTCTAACTAGATGAAAAATATTGAGTTTTATATTGTTTTATCCATACGTAATTACACTGGCATTAAAGATATAACATTAAAATGTAGGCCATTTTATGAGCCATATTTCGCCGATTTCTTATCGCGGGGAAATTCCCCACCAGCGACATCGATCGATCGAGACTAGAGGTCCGGCTAGAAGCCTAGTGTGCATGCCGGAACGGATGGATTATCGCTATATAAATAACAAGTTTGAACAAAAGAGCTTACGACAATCTTAGGTACATTTTTATTAAACGTATATAGGCCTACACTTGCTTGGCGAACCCATGCCTTTTAAATCATTTAACAAGTCCGTAATCGGATCGTAGTACTGTAAAGTAAAACCAAAAAACACTGCATCAACAACCTTGTGCGATGTACGATCTGTTGTTCTTTTACTGCAGATCAAAATTGGTAGAGTCCATTAATTATGAGGGTGTTTAAAAATGTGATAACTATTAAAAACCTGTCTCAACCACTGTGTAATTAAAGTGTTTATTTAATTTAAACTTGGATCCCCCAAAAATTAATAATCGCGTATTCCGGTTATCACGTGAATGATTCACGATTGGTTGCACGCTTCTTTTTTACAATCCGGCGGAGGTGAAATATGTTCGCCAATTTGGCAAATAAGACAATATTTTTTCACCAATCGGTTTCAAAATTGCCGTTTTCAAAAAAAAAAAAAAAAAAAAAAGCCGACCTTCATTTTCGGCAGTTTAGGGTCGGTCGGGCGTGGCCAACACAATAATTTTTTTTTTTTGGCCTAATATACAGTACATCTGACGAAAATCATCATCAATGTATTTGTTAACCATACATGGTTAACAAATACAATTTTACAATTCAATTTGTGAAAAATTATACTGTGCAAATTAGATGAATTTCGTCATATGTTTGCCTTACTCTGACAAAAGATGAATTTCATTATGGGAATACTTTAGGGACCATGTCAAAATTCTACAGTTACTGCAGTAAACTACAGTTTTTACTGTAATAGTATAATAGTATTATAGTTTATGAGGTATAGTCACTACAATCAACAGTGTATAATATTATAATGCAAAAAGGTTAAAAGAGTAAACAAAATAGTTACTGCAGTAAACTGCTTGAGAACGGAATGTTGTAAATGGTTCCTCTGCTTTACTTTTTGTTTTTGGCTATTTTATGATATTTTATGAATCATTTTTGTGTGTAAAGGGCTTAGAACTGGTATTGTATTCCTGCAGTAGAATATTTATTATGGTCTCTTAATAAATATGGTCCCTTTAATCACAACATAAAAATATCATACGTCTTTTGTTTACACTTAAAATACAATATAAGTTGCCACAAAGTCTACAAATTCAGTTTTTCTGATTTTGGAGGATAAAACAGTGATTTTTCTAAATTAATCATGTCTGGTTTTTGGCTATCATCCTAGGATCTTTGGCAAAATTTGCCAAGTTTCTGATTTCACAATAAAATTGATTTCCTGAAGTCAGCATAACATTTGAAGCGTTCATCGATTCGCCAAAACGATTGGCATTCATATAGACTTTGTCTGCCATGGAATGTATTTTATAAGTCAACACTGACCAACAATAACAAGATATGACATATACTGCAAGTTGAAATAATAAGTATCATGCATGTCTGATACATCACACAAATATTATGTTTGTTTTGCTTTTATTGAAAACTAGTATCAAGGTTGTGTAGGGGTGAGGGGGGATTTAGATCATCCCAGATACTGTACAGTAATTCCAGTCATTTTGATATACCATTACATCCAATCCCCCACCTTTTCCACAGGGGCAGTTCAAGTGTAGTAAAAACCTTTGTAGTAAAATTCCAGTCTTTTTTATCTCACATTAGCTATTATAAAACTACAAAAACATTATTTTTACTGTTTTATTTCAGTTATTTTATTAAGTTTGCCACACAAATAACAACACACAGCTTGATTCTGCAAATGAGTCCTACTGTAGAGCTTCTGTTGCCGATAAGGCCTCAAATACAGTGTGCAATATTACCTGATAACATTGCAGTTATTCTGTTTAATAAATACTGTACTGTACTTAAAGCATATTTCCTTCTCTTCTATCATTGCAGACAAATCTTTGGCCGAGTACTTAAAGGACCCAACTGATGTCAAAAACCAACTAATGTCAGATTTGAACCTAACACCTGAAGTAGCTGATGCACTGTTAAATTCTCCCATAACCCCTCAACAGGTAAGTTCATACTATCTTTTACATTAGAGTACTGTATTAATTTAGGGTGCAATCTGTAATTTCTTAAGCTCTGTCTACAATAGCAAACTTTATGTGACAACAAAATGTAATGTGCCCATATATTGACATGATGATTTGATATCACTACCATATTTGTGCATATCACTACCATATTTGGGCACATCACACTTTTTTGTCACATAACGTTTGATAGTGTAGACAGATACATTTGACTTTCGTGTCTTACCCAATTTATTTCTTAATTCCCTCGTCAGATAATTAGGGCTTTAGTATAATTCCATTTTAACAGCTGACAAATTAATGAATAACAACTTTATGAAATCATTTTGTTTTGATGAATATTTTAATAATTTGGTCGTTTCATATTTCGAAAAGGACAAGAGTCAGTCAACCCAACAAAAATAGTTTTAATGTATGACATCTTGACACAACAGCTATTAGTTTATGCCGCGTCATGAAATAAAAAGTTTCTGATGACGATTTGCAATACGATCTTAAATAGTGTTCGATCCCAATGGAAACTAATTCTTTTGTGTAAGAATTAATTGGGTCGTCCTAAATTTATTCAAAATAAAAATAATACAGAAACATACAATCCTCAAAATTCCTTATTTGTGACAACTTGTAAAACTGCATGTTATGATAGTTGCCATAAAGCTCTGTCTACACTATCAAACTTAACAAAAAAAAATGTGATGTGCCCATATATGGACATGATGATGTCATATCACTACCATATTTTGGCATATCACACTTTTTTTGTCAAACTATAGTCTAGACAGAGCTTAAAGTTGTTTTTATTTCAGAATATTAATGACAATTAACTCAGCATAATGTTCAATCTGATTCTTGTATTAACATTAATATTTCAATCCTGATATGCACTGTAATCCACATTGAACGCAAGTAGTTATTAATCTGGTGTGTAGCTCTACACATAAATAATTTATAGAGCTAAAATATTCATTAAATTCAAGGCACATACAATTAGAAATATGATATCAACACAATACAGTTAGGTTATCTCTATAAAAAGGTTGTTTATAATAATAATACATAGGTCTTCAATGTTGCCATTGTTATGTTTTTTATAAGATAATTATTGCAGTAGAACCCTTTTTTGAGACACCCCTATTCAGTGTATACTTTTGCTTAATAATAATAATAATATCCTGGATTTATATAGCGCCTAATGTTGTGAAACCTCTAAGCGCTGTACATAAACTAATACTAAAAAGGGAATTCCAACCATGCCAAAAAACCCAAACCGAAGAAAGGGCATACGCCTTCGTCGCTAACCAGGGATCGGTCTAATTGAACCCTTGAAATGATAAAGGGAAATATATGTTTTTACAACCAATATTCTGGAGACACTTCTGTTAAGAGGACACTTTGTTCAGCCTTGAAGGTGTCCACTTAATAGCCGTTAAAATAAATGTGAAACAGGATGTAACGCAATATGTAAAACCATGGAGAAATAAGTTATAACTTATTTCTCCATGGTAAAACAGTTTAAAAATTTGCCTTAATACATGTGATACTAAGATAACTTTCACTTTAATTGTTATGATTGCTATTAAAAATTAAAAAATACACTTGAACTGGCATTCTGTCCGGCATCAGGCAAATTTTGTAATAGTATCGTGTCACATGCGGAGTACTTTATTAGGTTAAGATTTGGCTTATGGCCTATGGATACAGATTGCGAGAATTTATTACTGGACAATTTATAGATACTGTACCCAAGAATTGGCTAATAAATGAGAATGATGATAAAAATGAATGAATAAACATACAGTACAATAATACATTTGAACTGGCATTATCTGTCCGGTATCAGGCAAATTCTGTTATAGTGTCACATCTGTATGAGTCTGTATTATAAAAGGTATGGCCTATGGATACAGATTGCGAGAATTCATTACTGGACAGTTTGTGGATACATTACCGAGAATCGGCTAATAAATGAAAATGATGATTAAAATGAATGAAAGAATAAACATACAGTACAATAATATATCAAATTTTGAAATTCAGTTGTCATTTAAATTATTATCTTGATACAGTTTATCAATAACTTTGATTGATGTTTGATATTATTTATCCAGAGATAGCTTATCTTTCTGAATAAATACTTATTTAATACTGATGGCAGTCAAATCCTGTTTGTCTACGTGTATACTCTGATTTCAGGTACTTGTGTACATAATTTTATAGACTATACAAATAATCTTTTACTGCAGTGTCTACTGATAAGTTTGAATAATGATATCAAACATATCCCCAATAAATGAGGCAAGCCATTATACAATTTACTGTATTTCAAATTTTATTTTATGATTATCGTAAAGATTAATAGACTAGTGCAGATAGTCATATTTCCACTCAAATAAGATGCTGTAAGCATTTCATAAGAACAAATAAAGTTTGAAATATAAACCTTTCACATCTATTAGCAGAGCTTACATGCACTGGGGAGCATATTGTACCAAGCATGTGTTGACACCACAGTGTGTAATTGTAAACACTGGAATATTGCTAGGCGATATGATGGGGTAATTTTGAGTCAATGGCTGGCCTTATTTTTTTAGAGCCATTTTTTATAATAGGTACTTTACAAAACACAACGGTTAGGGGAGGACGACGAATATCTTGTGTTCGCTAGAGCGTAAAATCATATACAGTCAACATAGCCATTAGTTACGCACACTTTTTGCGAAAAGACAACGACCAGTATATCTCTCCAATCCCTTTACTGTCTCGTGGCGCGAGGCCCTTCTGAATCACTTGGGCTCTGGTGTTACAGCATAGGCCTAGTCTTACTATCTCGGGCATGCAAACGCCGCTTTTAACACAGCCATTTTAACCCAATAAAAATGTTATTTCATTAAACAATTAAAAGTAGAAGTTTGAAGTATTATTTAGAGTTTTGAAAATTCCATGTTTAAGTGTCATTTGAACTGTATATTTAAGGTTATACTGTATATATATATTATTTCTAGTCGTTTTCTGTAAACGGGAAAATGGAAACAAAAAGGACGACGGAATTTCACGCTAAGCTCCACCCACTTTGTTAAAGCTCGTGCATAAATTATTCATGAGCACCGTCCTATCGCTTCCCTTCGTGTTTCGTAAAGTCCCTATTATCACTCTTGTACTGTTTATACAACATTACCTGGCATGTGTATTTGCCATCTCCTATATGTCAATTGGCGTTATCTAGTTTCCTTTGATTGCATTTGTGATAAGATAGTTTACATGGTGCTTGTATAATTAAAAAAAAAATTTATTGTACCATAAAGTAAAGTTGTAGTTCAATAAACCTACACAAACAATTCACAGTAGATAAAGCTATGTCTGTGTGAGGGTCTATTTTAGTCATTAATCGCACCCTCATACTTACTTACTCATGTTACATTTGGGGTACGTAAGAAGGCAGTGATAGTCCTGTCGTCCATGCCGTTACCATCGACGAATTAATCCTCCGATATCACTCATCTAGTCTCATGTTTATTTGTCATAAAAACTTTCATATTCTAAAGGGGTCTGAGCCGCTTTTAATCTCACTACTGTAGAGGGGCTGTGTTGGTTTAATTAATTTACATTTTAACTTCTGATTTGTTTCCTTAATAATATTGATTGATAGGCCTAAATAGTATTTTAAAATAGCTTTGGTTGAATCAAGTTGATCGTTTTATTGATTGCGTTTAATATCTGACATCTGATTAATCGCGATTAATGACTAAAATAGACCCTCACATCTACACAGATACATCACATTTTTTTGTCACATAAAGTTTGATAGTGTAGACAGAGCTTTACAATACAAATACATATTGAATATAGACTATTATACCCTTGAGAGAAAAACTGAAAAAGACCAGCATACTAGAAGGAAGTGCAAACAAGAGATGCATACTATTAATATGTTTGACTATATCAGAAACCAAATCTGGAGGGATTCACCTAGCTACATAGGTCGATTTACTACATTTAGTGCATTGAGGTGTACAGGAAACATGACCCAATTTTTTTTTACATGAACAGTTGGGGAAGGAATTTAGTGGGAGATGGGTCATAAAGGGCTAGAATAGAATATGTACTGTAACCTACACAAGGTGTTCAGTTCTACTAGAATAGTTAAAAGACTTTACAATAATATTATGCATTTGTATATGTCTCATGTTATTTTATATATGTTATATACAATAAACCTTTTTCCCTACTCTCTGCTTTTCTCCTTTGCCCTAAATTATTAAAAATAATATCTAGACCCGCCCACAAGGAGACTTGGCTTTATAAACCAGAGATGATAATAGTTGTATATTTTTTCCATTCTTTTTCCAATTTTTATTTTGTGCAGATGATTGATATAATTGGGAGTGGTGAATACAAAACTATAGCATGCAATGCTACTGCTCTTCAGACTCTGTTGGATATTTCTGATCCTACTCTCCTGGCGGAAACAAAAGATGAACTCTGTGTTCTTACTACCGACGATTGGAATAAACTCGGAGAAGATATTGTTCAAAATCTTGATTGGAGTCAAATTATTGGTGGAGTAAGTATGCATATTGGCAGCTTATAAATAGAGTATTAAAATATTAACAATAGCCAATGTAAATAATAGAGGATTAGTTAATAATGAATTGAGAATGTAGTTGTTTATTGCCTTGGTTCCGGTTTCCGTCACAATTTACTCATACAATTAAATCAATTAAATTTATTCAATACCAGAATAGAACAAGTACTATACTTTGTCTCTCTTCTGTACATTCTTTTTTCTTTGAATTTCAAAATCCAACTGAATTTCTTATAGAAAAGTTTATATTGAGGGGTCTGATTGAGACAAGAGTTTATTACTTCTAAACCAGATCCTAACCAAAAAAGAGGAATATATTATGTTAAAATGTATGTTAAATAAAATATGTACTATTTTTTGGTTGAATAAATATTACGAAACATAAGCATAAACAATAAAAGTAATGGGAATTTCCATTGTTTAAATTTGAAATATTACAGTTCTAATATTGCAAACTTTGAATATGTATCCCATATTGTATAATACATTAGAATCCCAATTGCCTTGGGGACACCACCCCACCCCCTTAATAGAGGACACTTTATTGGCTACTGAAGGTGTATCTTTTAATTAGGGCACTACTAATACATTTTATATATTTATTATCACAAGTACCCTGAACACCTTCTGGGGTGGGTCAAACTTAAAGTCTTTCTGACTTATATGACTCTCCTCCCACATGATTACTTCATTGCATTTATTATCATGTATGTATGTTATTATATTTTGGAAATAAATTAAATTGAATTGAAATTGAACCTTGAAATATACAGTTTAGAGTCTCACTAATGCTCAAAATAATGATAACATTCATTGCTTTCTTGCAGGCTGGGAATTTAAGTCCATCTAACTTTGATCCGTCATCATATTCAAGCCTTGATCCTGAACAGTTAGAAAAAATAACCAAACAATTACAGGATGCTGGAGTAACTGACATAGGTAAATATATACAGTAGAACTTGTATTAAGGAGGCATATTTAATATATTCCTCTTAATAGGGGTCTCCCATTTCTGTGAAAATAAGATATTTACAAAAAATTCATTGCTATCAATGAGTATACATCATTTTATTAAAACTGCACTGTATTTTATTTGGTTTTTGTAATATTTTAAATTATTAAATTATTATTTTTTTTAATATGTTTTATAGAATTATTTAATGCAGATTCGGTGTCCATTTTGAGTAGTCCCTGCCAATTCACACCACCTCTCTCTCTGTTGTCTACAGTCTAGTTGCCTCTCTAGTTGTAATAATAACCCTATGGATGTTACAATACAGTTCAAACCATTTTTTCAGGAATACAATAATACAAGAGTGTGATATGTGTTTTATTGAATCTCTTTGTTTTCAGGTGATTTTCCTTTAAGCAGTGTTATCAATGATCCTACAAAGTTGAAAACATTTTTAGACCAAAACATTTCACTGTCTGAAGGAGCAACCAACACTTTGCTAGATTCAACAACCTCTTTGCAAGAGGTAAGATTCACTCAGAATTGTTTATTCCATCAAAATGTTTTTTAAATAACAATAATAACAACAATTAAAACCATTAAACATGGTCTTATATTTAATAATAATATACTTGTTTTTTTCTCTAGTTGCAACTTCTGTCTGAGGGCAGTCTAATGAGGCCTATCGTGTGCAATACAACCGCGCTGGGTAATTATGTGGACGTTACTGATCCCGCATCTTTGGAGACGCTCAGTGACTCATTGTGTAATTTGACGGACGCTCAGTTAGATGAGCTTTCTCGAGCAGTTAGCGAACAGGTTAATGCAACCACTCTGCTGAAACTTGTAAGTTTAGTTTTACAATGTCTAATTATTTTAAAGAAAAAGCTGAATGCTGTTGCTGAGCCCATCATACTACAGTATATCTTTAATAGACCTGTAAGGGGTTTAGATTTTGTGTGTAATGTACTGGCAATCCTGATTAAGATAAATTCTCACTCAAATTGTAATCTTTATTTTCATAGTACATCCATGGACCTATTCTGGCCCAATTACAGTAGTAAGCTTTTCTTTCAAGGCTAGTAGACGGTAATTACCAGACTGTGACGTTGTACACATTCCACAACCGTCACGGTCTGTTAAATTACCATCTTTTACAATACGATAGTATTTATTGTCATTTGTACAAGGTACAAATGAAATTTGGTTTATACTATCCCAAAATGAAAGACGGTATATTGCCATCATGTGCAATGAATAAACTACCATTGTTTTCATTTCATTTGGTCAGAGTAGGGCAAAACATCTGACCAATTACTCAACACCCTGATGCAAAGCTACTCCACAATTTATTTCATTTCATATACAAATTTATTTCTTACATTTTATATACAAATTATTGACAAAATAGCATAGATGATTGAGATTCACAAGATAAACATATCCTGTTGTTCTGCATTTCCTATGTAATCTTTTGAATCAATCGTGGCTAAGATAACAATTTAACCAGGAACATAAGATTAATCACAAAGCTATTAACTTGAATTGTAGTTACTTGTGGTTAAATTTTAATGTACTTAAATCTACAGTGCAGTTTTTTATATTAATGTTTGTTAATAATAATTTTAAGTAGAATAATTTGAATATATAGCGTGTCTACGACATTGAAAACATAAATTCCAAATTTTTACTCTGAATACAAAATTTCATTTTCCAATCTATTGGTTTTTTCTGTAAACATTTTTTCCCTAGAGATAAAGGGTTGGGCGTAAATGTGTTATTCAAATTCAAAACCATATCTATTTACACATTTGATAGGAAATTGTATAATCCACACATATACATTTCTAATTCTATATCCTTTTACATTTTTTTATAGTTTAATGTTACGGATACCGAATCTGCTCGTCGGCTTATTGATGAACTTACAGACGTCGCAAGAGAGGTTTGTCTTATTTAAATTTTAAACAGTTTCAGATTCAGTAAATTGTGCCGTTTTAGTATATGATGTATTTAAATTATCAGTGCATTTTTACTACTTTGTGACACCTATTCAGGGCCCATATTCCTGTTAAAACAAGTAATACTAATAGTGTAATATTGTCATATACTGTACATTACTTGTACTGTAATTGTAACCGATGGTACGCCCTCTATATACATAGTGTTGTGGAGAATGAATAAAGCCCCGGATGCGGGGAAGATGGAGAACGACTAAACCTCGACTCACGTGTGTTTACTTGTTGTACCTTTATTGTTTGGATATTCTACCTTATATGGTGTTAGTACACAACAAATATATGTTGAAACACTATGGAAAACCGGGGATATTGTGCCATTTTAATTAAAATTTTTAGTGTATACAGTAAAATTCCTTTGTGACACACCTATTCAGGGCCATATTCCCATAAAACTAACAAGTAATAGTGTAATATATGTTTAAACACTACGGAAAACCGGGGACACCCTGATTATTTTTTGTAAATGGAGGACACCCAAACACATACCATCAACATATCATCCTAATCAACATCGTAGCTTCTTCATGGCTTGCTTAATACATTTTGCCTCCCTAATTTTTGCCTTTTATTGTTGGTTAGATTCAAGATCTTAAAAGTATAGAAAGCTACATCCAAGACATACAAGACCAGCTGAGCAACAAAGATGTACAGACACTTGTGTGCGGTGTAAGTGGTGACAACGATCTGTTGAAGGGTAAAGTGGACGCCCAACATGAAGGGGGACTGGATGGTGGCGAGAGCAGAGTGTCAGCCAATGCGCAATCTCCGGAAGATAGCTGCAGTTTAAGCTCATTCAACTTCAGCAATGCCCTTGATAATTATGGTAATTATCTTACCCGCCCTCGAAGGAGGAAATATGAGAATTTAGCCTCCGGGTCTTGCTGTGTATTTAATAACTAGATTCTACTTTTTAAAATCTAGTTGTAGTTGATGTGGTGAATGTATCTCAAACACTATTGATTTGATCTATAAAAGATATTTAGATATTTCAACCTGTACAATGTACATCTGTATTTAAATTTGGTGTTCATTATCATTTTCAATGTTTCTATAGTATTATAGTGGTATTGTTTTTAGAGTTAGGCTCCGATAAAGTCAACAAGTGTACTGTATACATTTTTAAAATAGTATTTGTTTAAATATGTCTATATGATCAACACAAATAAATATGTAAATAGTAGAGACAGAAAGAAATGCACGCTTAACATATGTATAAACATTTGTACAGTATATAAATTATATATTAAAAATATGGTAAAATTAAGAGTAAGGTAAAGCTCTGTCTACATTATTATTATATGTTTATATTATATTATTTCTACATTTGTATGACAAACAAATGTGATATGCCCATTAAGATAAGATAACTTTATTTCAAAACAAGTGGAAAATGGACACAATGATTTCATATCACTACCATATTTGGGCACATCACACCTTTTTTGTCAAACTAGTTTGATAGTGTGGACAGAACTTAATACTGAATGGTTGATGAGTTTATTAATGCTGTATTTTCTTCATAGATGGGTGCCCATTGGATCTGCTTGAGGATTCATCTGATCCTTGTGTTGTGATACTGATGAGGATGTTGAAACCACTCTTGGTTGGAGAGGTTTTGTATACCCCTGATAATAATGCCACAAAATCGATTATAAAGAAGGTATATTTGAGCTTTTCTTTTCTTTTAGATATAGAATATATAAACAATTCTTAACAAAACATAATGGTATAATAATTTACATGGTAGATTCCACCCCTAACAACTACAACTATTGTCAATTAACTGGTATTTCTTCTGGAAAAACTTTTTTAATATCTCACACTAATGTACTCACAGTGCTGTAGCCACGAGAAATAAAGTGGTATGGTGGTTGCATCAATAAAAAGACAAAGCAACAGGGTTCTCAAAGACCATGTGAAAAAGTGGTGAGGTTTGGTGTTTGTGGCTATGGCCCTGACTTACAGATAACAATTTAATCATAGTTACTCTTTTTGTAGCAAATCTAAAAAGATTATTTTTTAAAAAAAATATAATTTCCTTGCTATTGTTTTGATTTAGGCTCAGGAACCATTTGATACACTATGGATGGTGAATGATCTTGCAGAGAAATGGCTAGCTTATTCACCGACCTTACACAACCTTATTAGCCCTGATGGTCAGTTAGGCCAGCTTGAGGTTAGTTTCACAGCCAATCAATAGATTGATATTTTTAACTTTCTCGAAATCAAACACTTTAAATTAAATTAATTAATTAAACATGTGTTAAACAGATGTTAAACAGGTTTTAGGAAAACTTCTTTTTAGTCGCGACTCTACAGCTCACTATGTAGGTCGGTTGGTTGGTAAACACTAACTTGAGCACGCGACTGCATCCATGTATATGGCCTTGTTAGACATAGTGTAATGATTTGGTTTTTTTTAATTTATGAATTTAGAAACAATTGCAAAATCCTGTCGTGAGAACTGCTCTAGAAGAGGCATACAAAAATGTAGCCAATCAGACGGATGGAGACATAGCATCAACAATAAGTGAAATTGAATCATTTAACACTACTGAGTGGGAACAAATACTAGATGAATTGGATTATGCTGCAAATACTACAATCAAGATTCTAAAAGTAAGGCATTGTATTACATTGTAGCTTTTTGAGTATTGAATTCTTGAAAGTAATCAGAATTTAATTTCTTCAAGGTCTAATAAATTACACCCCTTCTGTTAACCCCCTATAGAGCTTTTTCATTTCTTCGAAAGCTTCTCAAGTACTGTTGTAATGTATTAGTACAAAACCCAATAGGGAGCTGTATGGTTACTGTGATCTAAATTGTTTTACGACGGATGCATGAAAACATTTTTTTGAACATGGTCAGAATAACTTTCAGTGGCACATATTGAAAACGAAAGGTTGTAATATACAGGTATTCAACCAATGAAAAATAATGATAATATAATGAAAATAATCATAACACTTTTTTGACCTAAAGATGCCATGCCACTTTAGATTCTTCTTAAAAACTGTTAACCATGGCCCCCCAAAAAAATGGAGAAAAATATATACTTTTTGGATGAATTACTGCATGAGTAATAATAATAATAATATCCTGGAATTATATAGCGCCTAATGTTGTGAAACCTCTAAGCGCTGAACATTATTAACAATGCGCCACACGTCCTTGTCCATCAATGACCAATAACAGTTTTTGTAACCTACATATACCAATGACAATAATGCCAACTGTGGCCCTGAAGGTTTAGACAAATCTATACTCTTCTAAGTATTTAGAAGAATATTTTCTATTAAATCTATATTTTTTTAATTCGACAGTGTATTAACATTGACCGATTCAAAGCTGTTGAATCTGAAGAAAAGTTGGTTAACATTGCAACAGAGCTATTGACAAACCAGTCATTCTGGGCAGGTGTGTATGTTCCCCACTTTTTATTTAAGAAGTATGATGTTTTTATTTACTTTTTAATTCATAAATTGTGAATATGATAATTATATTTTACATATAGTTTTAGCCTTACCACGTTGAAACACCGGTTCTCGTCAGATCACCGAAGTTAAGCAGCAGGTGCTTAAAACAGTCCTGGCTTAGTCATCATTCAGATGAATGTAAGACTAATTGACATTGTCGTTTCCGACAGAAGTCAGCCATAAAAAAAAAAGTTTTAGCGAATTTCATTGGTTTGTAAAGTTTCTTGATTTGTATTATTATGTTTTTTTTTATATATTTTTATTTTGTATTAGTACGTGCCATAGTATTGCTTTTGTTTATTTATCTAATTTTTAATTGTAATTGTAAAAGACACTTTATTTCAGCCTTTGTCTGCCACTAAATTTTAATGTTTTTGGAAATAAAAGATACCATGAAAGGAATGATACTTTTTTTAGTTTTAAAAAAGGTTCTTTTTATGGAATGAGGAAGAAAGTCTGTTATTTAATTTATGTACTTTTTCTTTTTTTTAGGCATTATATTTTTAGAAATGGAAGATGCTGGTAACACAATACCAAAACATGTAAAATACAAAATAAGAATGGACTCGGATAGAGTTGAAAAAACTAAGTACCTTATGGACAGGTAAATCTAAAATTTAATCGACAATAACAGGAACATGTGTACTGTATAAAGAAAGAATATAGAAAGTTGTAAAACGAAAATTGAATAGTGCAGCAAAATATGTCAACCATGCCATCCTGTGTTAAATGCCAATTTACACAGATGAGCGGAAACGATAATTAAAATATAGAATGTTATTCCTTAAGACCATTTAAACATAACGCGGAACGGACGGGCGGTTTCCGCTAAGGATAGATACTGATTCTATGTGAGACAATCTATGCGGTTTTGTGCTTACCGTTACTGCTCGTCTGTGTAAATTGGCCTTTAATCATGGAGAATTAGTCATTTTTTATTTCGGATAAACTGTCCATAAGAAACATATTAGTACAAATAAAAGAAAAGAAAACATTGGATTATTTTAAACAACCATCAACAAATAATGGAGAGAGGAATTTTGATTGATTAGATACATAGATATACTGCAGACTTGTGTTAGAAAGGTTCATACTGTACGTTCTGGTTGCAGGTGAAATGGATATCTACAAATTTGATTTTTAGATTTGTTTAGACCTGTGACTTATTACGTACAGTTATATGATTTCATATTAATTTATCAGGCATTTTGAAATTATTCTGCATATAATAATTTGAATTAATCAAATTATTATATTATCTTTTGTAGGTACAGTATCACCCACATTTATCCTCATTTCCATTGTGCAAAGTGAATTTAAAATCTTAATACAAATATGAATTAATATATTATTTTAAGGTATTGGTCACCCGGTCCAAGAGGTGGTATATCATTTGACTTGAAGTATATTCAGAGTGGCTTTGTGTATATTCAGGACATGGTTGAACATGGTATCATTAAGGCATCTACAGGTGTTGAAGAAACCGGTGCAGGCATATATATACAACAGTTCCCTTATCCCTGTTACATTGATGATTTGTAAGTATAGTTGAATTTTTAAGCAGTTTATATCAATTGCTGCTTTTACGGATTTTTTAGAGCGCTTTTTTTAACTTTCGTAAGTCCTTGATTGACACCGAAGTGTTCAGGTGATGTTGTGAATAATGTTGCCAAACTTATGACAGAATAATAAAATTAAAATAAACTTGAGTTTGATAAAAAACATTTTTGCAAACTACTTAAAAAATTGCAAACGTTTGATGTGTTTCCAAAATGTATAGTAGTCGTTTATACAAGATTCCGCTATTTTGAGTTCCATTAAATTTTCTCTTGGAAACCATAATATTCTTCAAATGATTTCAAACATACCTTTATGAAAGCTAGACATTTTGATCCAGTTTATGGTTGGGTTGTCTATATTAAAATGAAAATATGAAATTATGTATACAGTACCCGGTATATTATATCACTTATTTATTTTATGTCAAATATCATTTGATTTCTTAACTTCAAAAAGGTTGAAATAAAAAGTTAAGATACAAAATAAATATGCACTAAATAGGAAATAGTTAATGTATGCATTAAAATACACTTGAAATGAACCGTTATTAGTGACTAATATTTAAATACAAAACATGTTTATTTTGTTCACAGGTTCGTGTTTGAACTGTCGGGCGCCCTCCCACTGTGGATGATCATCTCATGGGTTTATTCGGTTGCCATGATCATAAAGAGCATCGTGTATGAGAAAGAGAATCGCTTGAAGGAGGTTATGAAAGTGATGGGTCTGAGCAACGGGGTTCACTGGGTGGCGTGGATGATCAATGCTTTCAGTATCATGTTTATCAGTTCTCTCTTACTTATTTTTGTAATCAAGGTATAGTATGATTTTGTTTTTATTCACATCTTGGATTATTAAAAAAATGAAAAGTTTTAATGATTTTAGTAATACTAGTTGTAGATGACTTTGATAGCTATGTTTGTTAATGTTAATTTAAAAAAAATCTATATTTCACAATTAAGAAATATTAAATGTTTTTTTGACTATGGTAAGCCACAGCTTATTATCCTATTCATGCCATATAAATCTGTATAGTGTAATGTTATTTTGACTATGGCAAGCCACAGCTGCCTTTAAAGCTCTCAAACACATTGTATTATATTATCCTATTCATGCCATAGAAATCTGTGTAAGTGTTGTTATTTTGACTATGGCAAACCACAACTGCCTTTAAAGCTCTCAAACACATCGTATTATATTATCCTATGCCATAGAAATCTGTATACTGTAATGTTATTTTGACTATGGCAAGCCACAGCTGCCTTAAGCTTACAAACACATTGTATTATATTATCCTATTCATGCCATAGAAATATGTAGTCCATTATTATTGTAGAATCTTGATAATTGAGCTTGAGGACCCCATAATGGTTTCAAATCTTTATATGTGTTAATTTTAAATGTTTTATTGAATTAAATTTTTAATAATAAAAAAATAATTTTTTTTGTCTACAGCAAGGACAACTATTGCTCTACAGTGACCCAACAGTTCTGCTGTTCTTTTTCTCATCCTTCAGTATTTCAACTATATCACTATGCTTTCTCATAAGCGTGTTCTTTTCACGTGCCAACCTAGCAGCTGCGTGCGGTGCAGTCATTTACTTCTTTACGTATGTACCATATAGCATGGCGTACTCGTGGGATGAGTACATGTCAACAGGAGCCAAGTACGCTGTTGTAAGTGATGCCTTATGTTTCTATTATTTTGATGTTTTATTAATAACAATAATAATAATAATGCGCTGCTCTCACAGTATTTATTTGGCCCAAAAAAACATATCGTGAATTCATTTTTTGTACATTATTTTAAGAAACAAATAAATATATGAGAACATTATACACACTATACAAATTACACATAAACGTTATAAACAATAAATTACTAAGACTGTTCCGATTATGACATCTACAGATTACCCCCTTCGTACTTATATGAGAAATTTTAATGCACCTCCATACTTGTTTTCATAGCAGTCAGTCTTCTAACTTTTAAGAAGAGATATTGTTATATACGAACTATTGAATAATGGTTGAGTGGTCTATTCCTAATTTAATGTAATATTTTAGATCCAAATCACATTTATTTCATATGTTTTTATACTAAATATTAATTTTTAAATAAAAGATACCAATATATATTATTCCTTTAATAGTCGTAAATCATTAATTATTTTTCATTGACTTTCTTTACCTTTATTACAGTCTCTTTGTAATACCATTGCATTTGGTTATGGAACAACTTACTTAGCTTATTATGAGATCCAAGGTACTGGTGTGCAGTGGTCTAACATTGCTGAGAGCCCAATAACTGGTGAGGGTGGATATGGCTTCCTACAGTCTATCATCATGATGTGGGTGGACACTGGCATCTACTTGCTTCTCGTCTGGTATATCGAAGCTGTGTTTCCAGGTTAGTTTTCACTTTGTGCCCAATTTTAGCATAAAATAAATTGCTATTAGTTTATAGCCATACATTTTGTTTTGCAAAGTATAAGTACTTGATTTGTTTGTTTTTTTAGCATGATAGTGCCTACAATTTTCAAGTTATCATTCTGAATTTTTCAATGTAAATAGGTATATACTTACAGAACATGCCTATTGAAATTCAAGAAAATCGGTTCATTAATAACTTCACAAATAAAAAATAGAAAAATTTGCATTCTTTTAACATGGGCTGAAATATCAACATGTGCCCTCTGTGGTAATATTTTGCCAAGTACTTCACTCAGTTTCTGAGTGCTTTCATTGTGTTATTGTCTGTTTTTCAATAAAGGTCAGTATGGCATGCCTCGTGAATGGTACTTTCCTTTCACTAAACACTACTGGTTTGGAATAAGTGAAAATGTGGACACTAGTGAGTCATGTGAACTTGGAACATTGTCAGACAGTGAGTATTTTATTTATTTTATTTTATTTTTTTCTGCGTTTTTGGCTAAAACCTGATAAAGAAGTTCTCAATACAGACATAGAGCAATATAAATATATACATATACATTTAAGTGATATGAACACATTTGGTTACATTTACATATTTACTGTTTGTTTAAGTGAGTATTTTGAATTGTCATTCTGCGTTTTTGGCTTAAACCTGATAAGGAGGTTCTCAATACAGACATAGAGCAATATAAATATGTTAAGAAATCCAAATGGTTACATTTACATACTTTTTTTATGGCTATTGTTTAATTTTTATTGTATAACTTATCATTTTAAAATATTTGTTGGTTGTTTGTAGATGACCCCACAAAGTTTGAACGTGACCCAGAGCATCTTACTTTAGGCGTTTCTATCAGAAACCTTGTCAAGGTCTACAAGCTAGGCAAGAAGGTGGCTGTAGATGGCTTGAATCTGAATTTCTATGAAGGTCAAATCACATCATTCCTGGGCCACAATGGTGCTGGTAAAACAACAACAATGTAAGTTATATGTACGGAAATAATGTGATTGGGCAACTATCTACTGTAATTAATTTAACAATTAGCTAATTCCCTTTTCACATGGCATAAATATGTTTACAACTTGTTGAGACATATTTTTATTTCCAATTAGACAAGTCTGTTGATCCCTGTAACTTTAACGATTGACAATAGGGACTCTTAGATTTGAGTCAACATGAACAAAGTCCACGTCCACATAGGTCGTAGTCGACTGTTACTTGTCGACAAATGTATGAACGTTTAGATTAAGGGAACGTTGGTATGCCAGTGAACATAATGACCCTGGGATCATGTAACCTTGTAAACTTTAGTAGCACTCATCCATGGAGATATTCCACCGATCTGGGCCGGTGAAAGTACACAGGTTTAGGCCAGGCTAAGTGTGTAGCTTTGACCTAGTCTAGATCTTTAATTTTCTGAACAAAGACTGCCGTCCTAGTGATAAGACTCAGTCCATAACCTGTATTATTAAAACCTTTATTTAAAATAAACCAATGGAAATCATAATATTCTGTCTTCTGTCTCTATAATAATAGTCAGATAATTAATGTTGATGTAATTTAAATTGTCTTATTTTCAGGTCGATCCTAACAGGTCTGTTTCCTCCTACAAGTGGATCGGCATATATTTACGGCAAAGATATCCGTAAAGACATCACAGAGATTCGACGAAGTCTTGGCACATGCCCTCAACATAATGTGCTTTTTGATAAGTATGAACAATCTTATAATAATAATAATTTTGTTCAGTTCAGTTCCTGTGTAAAATCTTTGTTGATAAAAGATGTTTAATGCTTGCACTCTTTATATATTAACATTATTGCCTAAACATTTTAAAAAATTGGAATATATCTGTATCTGAAAATTGATAATAATATAGTGCTGTGGTCTGATGGTATAACACTCAACCTGTAAGAGAGAGTCTTAGGTTTGAATCCTGCCAGAAACCTTTTTCGTACTGTAAACAAATATTAGAACTACTGTTGATAAACCTATGTTTACAACATAATGTTCCAAAATGAGTACCTTGTCTTTCAGTATAAAAACAAATGTTCCTTTTTAATAATTTGTATTGTATTCATTTCTTTTTCACAGCATGTCTGTTATTGAACATCTGTGGTTTTATGCCCGTCTGAAAGGAGCACAGAATGACGTCCGCATCGAGATGGAACAGATTTTACAAGACATCGGTCTGCCGCACAAACGAAATGAATTATCTAAAAATCTGTCGGGTAAAATTTTTTTATATTTGTATTCAGTTTCTAAGTTCAAATTGAATATTTATTTTAAAATCCCAGAATTCATTCCATTTTGTGTCTGATCATTTCCTACTTTCTTAAGCTCTGTCTACACTATCAAACTTTATGTGACAAAAAAATGTGATGTGCCCATATATGGACACAATGATGTCAATAGCAAGTCCATATTTAAGCATATCACTACCATATTTGGCCACATCACATTTGACTAGTTTGATAGTGTAGACAGAGACTTAGACAAAGTCTTATGAAACTGTGAAAGTATTTATTGTTACTTTAATAGGTGGTATGAAGCGTAAGCTTTCCATTGCTATGGCTTTTGTTGCTGGATCACGTACAGTGGTCTTAGATGAACCAACTGCAGGTGTTGACCCGTATGCCCGAAGAGAAATTTGGGATTTGCTGAGTAAATATCGACGAGGTAAGTAATGGAAAGATTAATTGAAAAAATTAGTTAATTTTGCTCACTATATGTGCTATATTGATTTTGGTGCTTTACTGGCATTGCCTTGTCCTTTTGATTGGCTAAAGCTGTGTACATTTCTTAAAGAGTAGGGGATTGTCTCCCATTGATCTAGGTAGTTATTGTACTGCTTGCTGCTGTGTGTTTGTAGAGGCCCTCATCCAAATTTCTTCAGTTTCCAGCTAATGAAGACGATTCTTCTTTTTCTTGTTTGTAAATTTATTTTTATACACATAAGTGCATAGAGATTTAGTTATCCACTAAAGAATTTTAAATATTGAATTAACCAAGTGGAATTTGTAATTCTTTTATTCTAGGCCGCACTATTATTATGTCCACTCATCATATGGATGAGGCGGATATTCTAGGTGATCGCATCGCAATCATCTCCCAGGGTAAATTATGTTGCTGCGGTACATCATTGTTTCTGAAGAGTCGTTTCGGACAGGGTTACTACTTAGTCCTGGCAAAAAAAGTTGGTAAAGGTAACCCAAAGATTGCAGACATGGAAATGAAAGTGAAAGGAGTCATGGATATACCACCATTGAATGAAATAACGGTGAGTGTACTTATTTGTATAGAATTCTACACTGAGGTTACTTGTAAGGTACATATTTGTCATTTGGGATCTCTGTGATCTTCAAGGTCAAGTAACTTTATATAACTATCAACAAATTAAAAAAAAAATTTAATACACATCTTCTTATACAAACACACTCAGAAAGAAAATCGGAAATTCTCTCTTTGAAATACATTCTTAAAAGTATAGTTTCTGGGAAATTTGACTTTAAGGCCAGCTGAATGTTTTTCATTGTTGAGGTGACTGTATTGTATTGGATTTTTTTTCCAGCTAAGTCTTGAAGACCTAGATAAAGATGAAGGTGTTGGATCAGAAACTGCTTCTGATTCTGCCACGGAATACGCAGTGAAGCCAGAAAATGCTGGAGCATGTGGAGGTACAGATATAACAGGTAAAGTAAAGAAAAAATGGAAATGGAAATCATCTAACTATATAATTTGGCACAAAAGACAAAGTGATGACCTCAAAAATCCAATTACAATAGATCCTCTCCTTCGGGACACCTATTAAGTGGATACATTGTTGGGTCTTGAAGATGTCCCCTTAATAGGGGTTCTACTGTATTTTCTAAAAGTGTATTTGACTAATGTTCATATTGAGAAACATTACTGTAAAATTTTCACAATGATTGTTTTTTTTCTTTGTCGAATAACAAAGTTATACTCACATTCATTTTTTGTTTTAGTTAGTAATCTATATATGTTATTTTGTTATCAGATCACGGACAGTGCTCTGTATCAGAACTGACAAAATTCATTCAACGACACATTCCTGATGCAAAGGTGAACGAGGCGTTTGGCACGGAGGTGTCATACGTCCTGCCAACGGATGCAGCAGAGGGTGGAGCGTTTGAAGCTCTGTTTAAAGATCTTGAGAGTAATCTGGACTTGCTACATATCAATAGTTATGGCATTTCAGACACAACACTTGAAGAGGTATAGTTGCTATTTCATTAATGTGGAATACATTGTTGTGTTGCAGTGTGATTTATTATTGTGATTTTACCATCAGCTCTCTTAAAACCTGCGGGTTGTTCCCAAAATGGCTTTTAAGACTAAGACCTTAAAAATAAGGCTGTGTTTCTGCAGCCAAAATTCAAGCGATAATTAACCGATAAAAATTAAAACAGGGTTTAACTGATTCCACTCGTGAAAAATTAACCGATAATTATCTCATTCAAATTGGATAATTATCGGATAAAGGTGATAATTTTTAACCTTTGACCTGAAGGACAAATTGTTGCGTTGTGATTTGGCATCTGGTTGTTTGATAATGACTGATCATGCAAACTTTATTGGTTAGAAAATTAACTGATAATTTGAAATATAATGATGAAATGATGAATGAAATGTCATCAAACTTTTGTTTGCAAACAGCAAGTTCGCTAGTGTAGATTAGGCTTAAGCAAATTCAGGCATTTGAAGAATTTCTCTGGCTGTATTGACAAATAAATATTAGTATTTCACTTTAAATCAAATAGATATTTAAGAATTTCCCTTAAGTGCTATTCTATTTAGGAGAATTTGAATGGTAAGTTTTTTCCTTAAATGGTGAATACGGCCACTGGAGTTTGGTTGTCAGAAAATGTTCTTACCCAACACCTGAAGCAAAACTGTAACTTGAAAAAACCCCACATATACAAAATATAAAAAAATCTTATTTTTATATCACACTGTTATGCTAGGTGTTCTTGAAAGTTGCTGAAGAGACAGGCGTTGACTCCGCTGAAGGTGAGATTCTGACAGACAGTGGACGCCTTCCACGCCCCTTCCTTGGCCGTGGAAGCTTACGCCGGCAAAGTTATCGTATGCCTAATTTGAGTTGTTCCGATGATCAGCAGAATTTATTGGATGATGATGGTAAAGATAATTGTTTTTTATTTTACCTTAATTTTTTAATATTAATATTTTTGATTGGAAAAGAAAAATACCAAGCAAGTGTATTGGGTGGTAATGAAAATAATAAATAAATACAAAATAAAAAATACACAGTTTTGGGAAAAGTTAAATTTCATGAATCATCAAGACCTTATTTGCTATGCTGCTAAAATATATATAATTTCTGATAGATTAAACTCTTAATCTCTTTATCATGATTTCTTTTTATTTTTATTTGCACATGTTACATACATTTCTTCTTAAGTTGGTATGTTTATTTGTTTTAATAAATTATGTTTAATGTATTGATTTATTCATTTCTAATGTAAAATGTATTTAAATGTGTAAAAGTAATACATAAACATACCCAGTTATAAGCTAAAGTATTTGTAGAGCTTTTTTGTGTGTGCGTGTGTGTTTTTCCTGTGAACTGATTATCATCTATAAAGAAAGGGATTGTATTGTCAATCATTGTTAACACATAATTAATTACTAATAATAACTAATAAAAATAATAATTATATTTCATCTCTGTTTTCCTTTTACCTTCAATTCGTCTCTCCATCACCACCACACTCGATTTCAAAACATCTCTGTACCCATCCATAAAACCAACTCATTCCAACACAATATAAGACCTTAACTGTGGAATAATCTTCCATCCGCCATTTCAAACTCTGTCTCTCAGAATGTCTTTTTTTTTAAATAAAAAATTATATCTTGTCTAAATACTATCCAGTCATGTCTTGAACCCACTTTTTTATTTATTCTTTTATTCATTTATTCTTTTTTAAATAATTTTTTTTAAAGGTAAGATGTTTTTTTTTTCATCTTCCTTCAAATTCTTATCATTTTGTTATTGCTTTGTATGTTATAATCTTTTATGTAAATAAATGTTATGAAATTTGATTGCAGAATGTGATAAAGTCCATCATGAAACTCTGGCTGATCATGATGAACAAGATGAGGATGTCTTCGCTACTACAACAGACAAAAAGGAAACGGCAGGTGAAGCAACAACACCATCTCCAGACGAGGTTGACATTCTGGATGAGGTTGCCGTGTCGTTTGGCACGAGGAAACAACACAGTGAGTGCCATCTCTATCGTGCTTCTTTCTTTTGTTTTTTAAAGAAAATGCTTTTAGTTCCCAATCAATATTTAATCTAGGCTGTGATTCAAATTTGAAATGGTAAAATTATAAATGTATAGATGCATGGAATATTTATGTTGTGTATAAGTATTTTCCACTATGCAAACCCAAAAGTAACCTAATAATGCAATGTGTGTGGCTGCAGGTTGACAAAGGTACACTAACATTTACAAAAACATGCTCTTTGATGATAATATACAGTTAATATATAGTTTTATAATTCTTATCTTTGATATTGGTGTTGTCACAAATACTTTTTTTATTTGAATTTTGTAATTTGTGTGATATGCATGAATGATACTGTTTCTACTGTTTTTAAACTACTATAGAAGATTTTTTTTAATCAAAATGATTAAAAAAAAAAAATAAAAAAAAAATAAAATAGAGAGTCTCTATTAAATCTGCACAAAATGTACTTAGCGTCTGATGATAATCAAAATGCATAAAATTCACCTTTAGAATCCTTACCCGTTATAGAACTGAAATGCCATTATTTCTAGTAGAGTGAACAACCCTCTGCCTCCCTAACTCCCTAAACAAAAATTCATAGAACAGTCCAGATTAGTTTCTTCATCGATTATACAGTAACCTAAAAATTAGTGCAAATCATGGATCGATCCCAAATCATTAGTTTATATTAGTTCTAAAACATCAATCTAAAGATTGTTGGAGAAATGAATAAAAAAAAACTGCATACCTTTAATCACCTCCAAACCTAATAGGCATGAACAGCACAGATGGCCTGCCCACAGTTGGGGGCGCAGGTGACAATGTAGTGAGCGATAAAGAGAAGGCAAAAGCTGCTTTTCATCAACGATCTGCTTCTAAGGTCTCGTTCCAGCTCGACAACAACGTACCATCAGGACATGCTTCCGGTATGGCATCAGTTTTGAAAGCTTGCAACTTCCACACGCTGTCGCTCTTTTCTTTTGACTCACTGCTTCCTTAGAATTTAAAAATTAGTGCATTAATGCTTGGTTGTACATGAACTTTAACCTTTACTAACATAGGATATTAAGTTATTTAACTTTTGTAGTTTATAGTTTTTTTAACATGCTTTGCTACATGCTAATTTTAATTTGTTCAACATGAAATGTGTTACTTTTAAGAATTTTGTTTAGGCTTAAATTCTACTGCATGTAGTTCTTTGTAATTTTTCTTTCTTTGCATCTTGTTTTTGTTTATAAATCAGTTCACTTAATATTTACTCAAATAAAAAAAAATCAAATTGATTGTTAAATAATTATGCTTTTTTTCTAAAAACATCATGTTGATTAATTGTTATATTTTAATTTTTTTTAATTATTTATGTAATGTAATGTTTTAATCCTAAATCAAAATGGTATGTTAATTTATTCTTATGGTTTCAATTAAATAACAATACAAAAATTGCATACTGACTAATTCAATGACATAATTACAAGTTATTAAAGGTTACTGACAATTACAATATTAATGACAGGTTATTCTTTTTAATCACATTATGTACATAACTTCTAATTTCTAATATCTTTATAATTGCTATAATTGTTTACTATATCTTGCAATAAAATGTTTTAAATTCTTCTCTTTAAATGTCTGTTATAGATATAGACTGTATTCATCTTAAAAGTACAAAATAAGATGACTGTATTGCTAGTTAACTTAAAGTTTTACAATTAAAATTGTGTATGAAATTGTATTCTACCATCCTCGGATATATACTTCTGGTCTAATCCCACCCCTTATCCCTGGGTATAGTCCCAGTATTGACTTTTGGTCTAGATGTAGGCCTCTCTCTAGCCAGTTCAGATGAGTTTTTACAAGAAATGCTTTCCTGAACCAGGTTTTTCCTGGGTATATAGTCCCACTCGCCAAAGTTAACTAGAGTGATTCCAGCTTAAGTATAGGTATGACACGCCATCTGAGCCAAAATGTTAAGCCAAATCACCTTCTAGAACACTTGACAAATTCCTGCCATGTTTACAAATTATGACATTTTTTATTAACTTGTAGAATATATGTCAGTGTCTACTCAAGACAACCGCTCGGTCAGCGGGGAAGAGCGCAGAGTTAAAGGTTTAAATCTTGTACGTAGACAGTTCTGGGCTCTTTTTATTAAGCGCTTCCATAATGCGAGAAGAAGTAAGAAAGGTGTTTGTGCACAGGTAAGTTGAATGTATAGTATTAAATCTTATTTAATAATAATGATAATGTTTATTCACTCCTATATAATAATACAAAAAGTACTGAAACCAAGGTATGGTTACACTACATCATGCTTTAAAATTAAGTCTCATTTGAAGCTTAGGAAAAGTAAATAGAGTTGTGAGTTACCCTGGCACTAGGTCAGGATTGTACCCTGTTCCTTGGGATTGCGAGTCAAGATCATAATGCGTGGTTCCCACTAGAACGAGACGCAGTGACGTATCGACGCAAAGTGCTGTATTGAGTAATCACAAGTGGGAACCGACAACGCAATAGTGCTGCAAACATCGTAGGTTTGATTTCACGCATGCAGGGGCAAACACAATGACTGGAAGGGCATTTTCTTACGTTGTGTAGATTGTGTTACGTTGCGTCGCTAGTGAGAACTAAGCTTTAACCACCAAGTTCTGGTTCACTCCAGTAACATCAACCCCAAAAATCTTGCTTGTGTTGTACCTCACACATCGTCTTAACGTGTTTACGGTTGTGGGAAATATTTGACATGTACACAAATGTAATAGAGTTGAGTCGCAAAACTTTAGTCTGTTATAAAAATGTATTTATTTCTCAGGTTGTACTGCCAGTGGCTTTTGTCTGTATCTCCATGTTATTTGCATTCATCGTTCCTCCGCTTACTCAACCACAACCTCTTGCTTTAGTGCCATGGAACTATGAGCCAAATAACGTCTTCTACAGCAATGATGCGCCAGCCAACTCGTTCTCGGTCGAAATGGAGGACAATCTTATCAACTATCCAGGAATTGGATCTAGGTGTATGGATGGAGATCCTGTGCCGTAAGTTTTTGTATATTTTGATGTGTGGATAGTGATAAATACTGGTAAAAAATACTGTACACACATAGTGGTGATACAGATGATTGTTTTTTTTATAAAAATAGCATTACAGCTAGTCATTGCCTGTGGTGGCAAAAATAATTGAAATTACCAAGAAAAGGGGAGATCATATTTTGTTTTCACTTTCACTGATTATTTATAGTTAGTAATTAAATAATAATAATAATAATATCCTGGATTTATACAACTTTAAGCATTATTACCCCAATCATTTTTTGAATCAAACACGTATGAAAACTCCCATAATGCAGCTAGTAATCAGCACAAAGTTGTGTCTTGATCTAACCGAGTACCCATTTATACACCTGTGTGCAGAGAGGCAAACGTAAGTAAAGTATCTTGCCTAAGGATACAAGCAATGCGGCTAGAGTTGGATTCGAACCACGATCTCACAATCAGTAGTCCAACGTCAAACACACTGCGCCACACACCCTTACTTGTTCTTGTTAATGGTCTCTATTAGAAACAGGTGCATTGATACTAATATTTAATACTGAAGACAGTTTACTGTTTGAAAACCAAGCAAACCTGACTTTACAAGTGTTTTTTCGTCAAACAAACCTTTAAATAATAATAATATTCAAAAATGTATTTTTCATTTTTAGAGATAAACCATGTGATCGAGAAACTTCTAGCATGTGGAAAAGATCCAATCAGTCAAAAGACACGTCACAAGAATGCAACTGTGAATCTGGTTATCAGATGTGCCCCTCTGGAGCTGAAGGTCCAGAACCACCTCACCGTGTGACTGAAACAACAGACACCCTATATAACCTTACAAGTAGAAACATCAGTGATTATCTAGTCAAGACAATGGAAGAGTTCATATTAAAAAGGTGAATCATAGGTTTGGGTTAAATGTTTAGATATAGATATTACAGTAAATAGTGGAGTTGTGGCTGTCATATGTCAGGATTTTTTTCTAATGACAAATGACAATTCCACTTCCACTCCACTTTATGTAGAGCATCTTGTGTATATGTTAGTCTTGTGAACGGGATTGCCACCTTTAAGAAGGATAGTGAATCAATTCGCTTTATGGATATCCTTGGCAATTTGCCTAAAAAACAAAACAAAAACACCCCATATACACTGCCAAACAACAACGTATTTTTGCATCCCTGTTTCAGACTACACAAATCCAGATCAAATACACATTTTTGCTGGAAGTGTAAAGAACTAAAAAATGACATATTTAATTCCCAGTGATATAGTTTAAACCGATTATCTTTAATTAGTCATTTGTTGACAGGTCAGTAGGCATTTCACTACTGCTCTGCAAGTGTAAATTTTATGGGGTTTTTTGTCCAGTAATCCAGTCCAAATTAATTTAAATTCTGATTCTTTAGGTCAACTTAATATTATAAATTTCTAAACATTTTTTCAGGTTTGGTGGGTTTAGTTTTCTGGAAATTGCTGATTTCTCAAATCTAACTAGGAATGTTAGCAATGAGATCATTGCCAACATATCTGAAACAGATTTCAAGACATTGTTTCCAGAAGCTGTAAGTATTCTAAATGAATTCTTAAGCTCTGTCTACAATATCAAAGTTTAAATGCCCATATATAAACATGATGATGTCATATCACTACCATATGTGGGCATATCACTATCATATTTGGGCACACTTGTTCTGTCAAACTAGTTTGATAGTGTAGACAGAGCTTAAGTCAACTAGAAATTGGTATCAAGCATACCTTGTCAGTGCTTAAGTTCTAAATTGTGATTTGTATACAAAAATTCTAACTTATTAAAATCTTATAACAGCCTGTTTCAATGCCACTTCATTAGCAATGAATTTAACTACTAGATTCAAATGTATTATTGGTATCAATTATATTTGTCTTTATTTCAGGACCCTGAGCTAATACCATCTGTTGACACAGTAAAAGAGATATATGATGTCTTAGAAGAATTAACAGAACGTTACAATGCAAAGGTAATTGTGACTAGTTTTGTCATGGTAGATATAGAACTGTGTTTTAAACCTGTGGTTAACTGCACTGTGGTTTACAGTTATAGTTATTTAATCATGTTTAATCTCATTAGAACATATAAGACTCCTCTATAATAAAGTTATTGATCTGGTAGGGTCGTTTCACAGTGATTAATGACAGGGGTTTATATGGATCAAAACACAGGGTATTCCTTCCTATTCTTTTTGGAAAATGAACTGGGTTCTTATAAGTGCACACGAGGCATTTTCATTGTCACAGTCACCAGAAGCGAGGAGAGCTTTGCACCTTTGCAGATAATAGAGACCTTACGAAACATGACGGGAAGCCACTGGACGGTGCTCATGAATAATTTATGCATAAGCTTCAACAAAGTGGGCGGAGCTTAGTGTGAAATTCTGTCATCTTAACTGTTTGAAGACAATAAAGTTGCCATTTTCCTGTTTATGGAGTAGACTAGAAATAATTTACATATAACCTTAAATATACAGTTCAAGTTACACTTAAACGTGTAAGTTGCAAAACTGTAAAGAATATTTGAACTTCTAATTTAATTGTGCGAAATAACATTTATATTGGGTTAAAATGGGTGTGTTAAAAGCGATGTTTGAATACGAGGCCCATATAACTAGCTAGGAAGGCTATAGGCCTATGCTGTATCACCAGAGCCAAGCGATTCAGAAGGGCCCCACGCCACGAGACACGGGAGGGATCGGAGAGAGAGATATTGCCGGTCGTAGTCTTCGCGCAAGGGTGCGTAAATAATAAAACGGCTATGTTGACTGTATATGATTTTACGCTCTAGTGAACACAGGATATTTGTCGTCCTCCCCTAACCGTTGTGTTTCTTAAAGTCCTTATTATGGCTGTGGTTTGTGGTGTGCCCCTGTCACAACAGCTCAATACCGATACAAGCTAATGTTAATATATTTTTAACTCTATTTGTAATGTTGTTTTTTTAAAGGTTTGGTGGAATAATAACGGTTGGCATGCACTACCTACATACATCAATGTGATGAGTAACATGTTGTACAGAGCAAAATTAAATACGTCCCAGCGTAGTTCACATGGAATTACAGTATATAACCATCCACTCAACTACACACAGCTACAGCTGAATGAAAAAGCATTGTAAGTAGTATTGATGATTTCAAGGCTAGTTGAGGTTGCTGGTGATATCTAATCAGGAAGCAATATTTTTTCATACATAATTTGGGGACCCCTAACTTATTTACAAAAAGAAATATCGCAATCAAGAATGGATCCTTTATTTGTGGGTTTGTTAGGTTATGGCAGCGATAAAGTGTACAATAAATTCATACTTCTTTTTTTTCAGGCTACGTAGTTCAATAGAAGTGTTAGTAGCGACCTTTGTGGTCTTTGCAATGGCATTTATTCCGTCCAGCTTTATTGTGTTCTTGATTGGTGAACGAACGAGCAAAGCCAAACATCTGCAGCTGGTCAGTGGCATCAATCCTACCATCTATTGGGTTGCAAACTTCTGCTGGGATTTGGTGAGTTATCTTTCTTCTTATTACCTCCGACAAGGTGGTTATATTTTTGTTTTAATTATATACCAATGGTTAAATAATACAGTAGTAATCTATCCTTTTCAACACTAATGATGTAACAAGGATGATAAAAATGATTATAGTACTTTAGCTTACTGGGTGAATGAACTCGCTTATACTGTAAATGAACTACTTTCTTGAATGTTTGGATTCCTGTACTCAAGACCATGTAGATAAGCTCAATAAAGTTTATTTTTTCTGCCTTTAATACTGTACTCTGATTATATACAGTAGAATCCGTATCAAGAGGACACCTTCAGGACCCAACATAGATGTGTCCCCTAAATAGGGGTTGACCATAGTGTTAAAAAATATATTGCCCCTCATTCATTTCACATGAAACTGTCCCCTTTATAAGGGTGACCCGAAGGCGTCTACTGTATACGTAAGCCATTCCAATTATCCTCTACTTTTTTAAAAAAGGTTTACCACCTTTAATATTGTCTTCCTGTCAATATTAATAAATACTGTTTACATTTTGTAGATAAATTATGCCGTTCCAGCTTGCTTAGTGATCTGTGTGTTCCTCATATTTCAACAAGACTCCTATGTTGGACCTAAAAATTTCCCATGCTTAGTTCTACTATTAATGTTATACGGGTAAGTTCAGTTCAAGTCCAGTCAAAATACATAATATTGTTAAAACATTGTTGAATTTGTATTTGTATGTGTATGGCCCTAGGAAAGAACAACCATGTGTTGATCTGGGCCTCCATGGATAATTTGAATTGTTGAAAACTCATATTAAAATGTTTTTTTTAAATAGCCAGCACTAAACAATAAGAAATGTAGTTATTTAGCCTAATTTAACACCACTATTCACATATTGTTGCATTTCTTTACTGTCATAAAAATCCTTTCTTTCTTTATCTTGTAGTTGGGCTATAACACCCCTTATGTACCCTGCTACCTTTGTGTTCAGTGTGCCTAGTACAGCCTACGTTGCTCTTGCATGTACCAATGTTGTCATTGGCATTGTTACTATGTCTGCAACATTCATTCTGGAATTTTTATCAGATGATGAGGTGAGTAGTATAGGAAACATTGTAGTAAAGGCCCATTTACATTAGGATGATAACAATCAACGATAAATAGATAAATACTGTATGCATTTTTCCTACATAAATAAAGATAACTATATGATAACCATCTATGCTGCCTTTAATGAAAATTATATTTTCATATGTCCAATGAAATAACATCATAATTAGTAAGAGCATTAGTAAGACGATGCAACAACGTCATTTGATTGGATTTGAAAAACATTATTTTTATCAAAGTTCTAGTATGATAGCTTTTTAAATTTTTTTGTTGTATGTAAGACAAATGTATGTTTATCCATTTACCGTACTAGTGTCGCAGCCTTAACCCCTAACCGTCTAAACGTCTCAATAAAATAATATTGTGACGATACAACAATTTCATTGCTTGGAATGATATGTAAGGCTGTGAGTATTTGATTACAATAATACTTTTCTTTTATTATATATAAAGCATTTACAAAATGTTAACAACATTTTGAAGTCGATATTCTTGGTATTACCTCAATACTGTCTTGGAAGGGGCTTAATAGACATGGCAACCAATCAGCTGTATGCAGAAACATTTTCCAAATATAGTGAGTAAACCAACAACTTTTTTTTTATCTCCATAAAGTGAATCACTTTCCACAAAATGAAATAATAATATGAATGGATTCATTTGGATAATTATATCTGAGTTATGAGCATTTGAAAATTAAGATTTTGTGTAATGAAATAAATATTTAAAGATGTATTGTTGTCCCCCAAAAACATGAAAAATGAGATTAATTAAATCAGACTTTGAATATATTATTTTGTAGTTTCAATAAAGTTAATCACTTCCATAGGAAAAAAAAATAATAATAATGTTTTCACTTATAAAATGACAAAATAAATGGTTAAATTCAACCAAAAATCCATTGGCTGGCAGCCAGTTTGACCATTTTTTGCTTTAAGTTAAATTTTTTTCATGTAAATACATTTTTTATCGATCCAATTTTTGGTCAAAGTTGATAACTATTATGTTGCATTAAAATGGAATATTCAACAAAAATTTGTTTAAGAATTATTTTTTCAGGGGGACAATACATCTTTAATGTTGTAGTCTTGCTAAAAATTACTACAGGATCAAAATATAAATACAAGTATATAAAGGTTGTTAGAAAATGCACATACTTATGCATTTCTACTACTCATTTTATGATTAATAGAAAACAAAATTGGCCTAATATGTATTGAGAAAACAACTGTTTTGAATTGACATTAACTTGAATTGTTTTGACATTTTTATAGCTGGTTTCTATAACTTCAACAGTCCGCTTGAATGGGATCTAGTCGGACGCAACTTGTTTGCATTGTTAATCCAGGGTTTTGTCTTCTTTGCATTTACTTTACTCATTCAGTACAACTTTTTCATCAAACCAAGGTAAACACTTTTTGTTTTTTTCTTCTTAAATTAAAATTCACTTCTTAAGATGAAGGTGGATTTAACAGAAAATTATGCCATGTCATAAATACACTAGGACGATAACGATCAATGATAAATATATAAGCATCCATTTTTTTTACATAAAACAAAAGAAATTAGAAATGTTTTCGTTCTAGAACTATATGATAATCATTTATGCTGTCTTTGATAAAAATAGTATTTTTGAAATTCCAATCAAATGACGTCATGATAAATAAAAACAATAAAATTGTTGTATTGTCATGATATTATTGCTATTACCAATCATGACATCATTTGATTGGACATGTGAAAATATCATTTTCATCAAAGGAAGCATAGATGGTTATTCTATAGTTTTAGAATGAAAAGTTTTTATATTTCTTTTGTTTTATGTATGAAAAATGCATATTTGTCTATTTATCGTTATCGTCTTGGTGTAAATGGGCCTTTAGAAAGTACGAATAGGAGAGAATCACTCATGATACCAGTTTGTTTTAATTGCTCTTGTCTGCTCTGTTCTTCCTTGAATTTAACTATTTTTGTTTTCTACATGATGTAAGGAATAAATACAATAGAATACAGTACTTTCGAGTAGAGGTGTTCAATTAAAAATACTTGAAAGTATAGTTGGTTTCAAGTTGATCTTCAAAATATATATTTAACTGGCTAATTTGTCTTCAGACATATTGAACCTCCAAAGAAAAACAAAGAGGAAGAGGAAGACATAGATGTTGCAAGAGAAAGACAAAGAGTCCTTTCAGGGCAGGCTTCTGGTGATCTAATGAGATTAGAAAACCTTACTAAGGTAATAATTAGATCTCTATGTATGGTAAATCATTACAATGTATCATTTGGTTTGAATGTCTTTAGGCATAACTGTTTTAGTACATTATTGTATACAGTCAACTCTCCCAATACCGGACACCTTTGTGCTTTGCTAATATAGTCAACTCTCCCATTACCAGTCACCTTTGGGCTTTTGTCTTTTGGTATTGTACCAAAACCACAATGGAAACTACAATATTGTCATATATACATTGATATTAAATTATTTAGTTTTAGTGAAATCAATAGAACTAACATTTATTTCTTTTTCAAGGTATACCGTGTGTCCAGGGGTTCTTACAATCTCGCCGTTGATGGTATAACATTTGGAATTCCAAAAGGAGAGGTATTACACATGAACAATATATCTTTTTCTCATTTTTATTTTTCGTATTTACATCAAAAATTATTTTAATTAAAGTGCCTAGTCAAATAGCTATGCGATTATGGTAGAGGCGCCATTACCGTACCTAAAGAGCCATCGGCATGGGTTCGAGGCCGATTCACTCCTAGTTCTGGTGATGGAACAAGTCTTCTAAAATAAGGACTATAAATCGTAGGTCCAGTTTACACAGTTTGTCCATGTGCACTTTAAAGAACCCAGTTTATTATTCTAGATGAGTAAGGAGTTACCCCGGTGCACTGGTTCACAAAATAGCCCTGATTCAGGGGGATTACACTGATAGGGCAGTAATTAATTGACTATTGCTAATTCGTGGCCACATGTGCCTAAATACATAAAATAAAAATAAAAAATAGAATAGATTAAAATGTAAAAGTGTATTTTATTGTATTTCAGTGTTTTGGCCTACTGGGTGTGAATGGAGCAGGTAAAACTACTACATTTAAGATGTTAACAGGAGACACAGATGTGACCAGTGGCACAGCATTTGTCAATTCTTACAGCATCTTAACCGAAATGCGCAAAGTCAATCAAAATATGGGTTACTGCCCTCAGTTTGATGCGCTTGATCAACTTCTCACTGGGAGGGAACATTTAGAATTCTATGCAAGATTACGAGGGGTACCTGAAGAGGATATTAAAAAGGTAAGTAAAGTACTGCATTATAAATAATAATAATATCCTGGATTTATATAGCGTGTTGTGTTGTGAAACCTCCAAGTGCTGAACATTATTACCCCAGTCATTTTTTTGGATCAAACACGTATGGAAACATACTCCCATAATGCAGCTAGTAATCAGCGCAAAGTTGTGTCTTGATTTAACCAGGTACCCATACACCTGGGTGGAGAGAGGCAAACGTAAGTAAAGTATCTTGCCTAAGGATACAAGCAATGCAGTGAAAGTTGGATTCGAACCTCGATCTCACGATCAGTAGTCCAACACACTGCGCCACACGCCCCATGGTTGTTCCTGTTAAATTTTGTTTTTTAACCTTGCCTTTTAGGAGGCTGAAAACGGAATCAAGAATCTTGGTCTTATCCAATATGCCGATAAATCAGCTGGCAGCTACAGTGGAGGAAACAAACGCAAACTCTCAACAGCTATTGCCCTCATTGGTGACCCTGCAATTGTCTTCTTGGACGAGCCGACGACCGGTATGGACCCAAAGGCCCGTCGTTTCTTGTGGAACTGTATCACGCGTATGGTGAAAGATGGTCGTTCAGTCATCCTAACGTCTCATAGTATGGAAGAATGTGAGGCGTTATGTACTCGTATTGCTATCATGGTCAATGGTAGATTTAAATGCTTGGGTAGTATACAACATCTTAAGAATAAGTAAGTATCTTTACCTAAATCTTATATAGGAATTACATTATTTATTACAATACTTTAAAACTCTTAATTTGTTTTCCAGACACAAAAATCATAAAGTGCTGAATAAGATTGATTTGTGTATGGAAATTGACATTGTAAATTATAAAATTGGCATTTCTCATGTTATAATTAAAGTAGTAAACGTTCATTGACTATTTTATTTGTTCATTCAAATATGTATGTAAATTTTTTGTTAATAACATGATGAAATAGAACCCAACAAATTGACTAGTGTTAAAAACCCCTCTGGATAGTAATAGTGGTATCCTAAAGGATGGAATACACATTAAATATTTCCACCTCGAATGATTAATCTCACTAAAAATTGTTATTCTAGGTTTGGGGATGGTTACACAATTACAATAAGAGTTGGAGGAGATCAACCGCAACTACGACCAGTGATAGACTTTATGACCCAGGCCTTTCCGCAGGCTGTACTCAAAGAGTTTCATCATAACATGATGGAATTCCAGATACCCTCACCAAAAACATTCCTTTCAAAACTCTTTGGCAAGTTAGAGGCTTACAAGGAGCAGTTGAACATTGAAGACTACTCAGTCAGTCAGACAACTCTAGATCAGGTATTTACATACCAATTATTGTGTCCTGTTGTTAAAAATATAATATTAATCATCCTAGAATTCAGATTATGTCCCCAAGTTCTATATGTGCATTGTCACAGGACCAACAGCTTTACATCCAATCTGAAGGACAATGTAATGAGAGTAAAGTATCCTGCCTAAGGCTACAAGCAGGTCTTGAACCCTTGCCTCTTGTATTCTAGTCCGATATCCCGTCCCATTATGCTATATATTGCTCTCTGTAGTACACTCCAATTTTCTAAAGCTATTGGTATTGAATGAACGAAAGTTATAAACTTATTTGTATCTCAATCTATCATCATTATGCAAATACTTGATTGTTTTACAGGTTTTTATAAGCTTTGCTAAGCAACAGAAAACAGGAGATGAATTAGCGTTTAATGCAGATAATACAACACATGATGAACCTGTATCAAATCAAATACAACTCACCTCAGGTAAGCTGTCTAGCTAACATACTGTATGATCTAGGCCTAATTTGTACTGCCATTTATGAACAGTAGATTGCTGTGTTATTCTTGTTCTGTAAAATGTACTCAAACTGTAGCTTGGTTGTTATTCATGATTGCATTCAGGGTTTGGTGATGTTTCATTCTCTAGCTTTCGCTGGTCAACCAGCGGAATGTAGAGAATGAAACATAAGTTTTTCATTTTATTCAATTTATTGTTGGATCATCAAAAAAAGAAATCCTATAAAATTATCACGAATTATCTACATTATTTTGTGTTCTCTTTTCAGATGGAGTACGATTTCACAATCGACAAGTGTCAGTAGAGGACTACAGTGGGTATTCCAACCCATTATACAGTCAGACCATACCAGCAGCTGAACGGCCTAGAAACCCTCACGGCTTCAGTAACCCATTGTATGCAGTTGGCAACCAAACAAAAAATGACTCATCAGAATGCTGAGTGGTGGGGTAATACCGGCAACTGAACGGCCTAGGAACCCTCACAGCTTCAGTAACCCATTGTATGCAATAGGTAACCAAGGTAGAAATCACTCATCAGAATGCTGAGGGGTAGGGTAACACCAGCAGCTGAAAGGCCTAGGAACCCTCACGGTTTCAGTAACCCATTGTATGCAATAGGTAACCAAGGTAGAAATGACTCATCAGAATGCTGAGTGTTGGGGTAATACCGGCAACTGAAATGCCTAGGAACCCTCACGGCTTCAGTAAACAAGAGTGAGAGGATTACTGCATGTATATATGGAGGGCTAAAAAGGGGAAATCAAACGTTGAAGTACTCTCAAACTGGTCAGTTAATACATTTTTCCGTCGATAACTAAATACAGGGACATAAGAATTAAGTCAAGTAATGACAGAGATAGACAAAATATAATTTTTTTTAGAAATATATATTTTATGTATTAAATTAATAATTATACATAAGAATATGATACCAACATTTATATTGGTAACATATTCTTATTAATTTTTAAATACCTTTAGGATATAGTTGATGCTTTATAGCTTTAGGAAAGTCTACATTTGCTTGGTAAACTCATAGAAAATGTAATCTTTTAATTAGAACTTTAGTATTTTTTGTATCTTTTACATGGTAATATATCTTTAATCGTGTGCAATATACTGAATATGCACACAAATATTTTAGGTTTACCGTAAATAGTTTTATGAGAAATTGTTTGTATATCTACAATTTGATGTAAGATGCCTAACAGAAAATCATGATCATTCATGGTTCTGTGTTTTCTATAGACATGGTCGACTGTGCATGTATGTTTGACTTTTTAAAAGAAGTTTTAAAAGATCTTTTGAATTAAATTGTTTTCATTAATTTAATATTTAAAATGGTCTTGGCATGTATGACCAAAAAGATACTTACAAATTAAAACTATGGTTAAATTAAATAGAAATTAATAATCAGAAAGATATTTATTACTGAAATTATGAATCAAGAAAATTGTCATAGAAATGATATTGTACTCATAAAGAGAAAGAAAAACAAGATTAAAGAAAATGTCCAGTAGATGATATGATAATTGAAAAAATGTGTTCATGTCTATGGCAAAGTTAGAAAGTAAATTATGTACTAAATTTAAATGTTTAAATATATTTCTATATAAGTGCTGTGAGAACAAACTTGTATTATCAGGGAAGATTGAAATTAAGAGTGTAATTTCAATTTTTTCTGAAATATCTTTCTACTAGGTTTTTTGTACCATTTTGTGTGCTAAAATAGTAAATATAGCCATAACTTGAAAATATAGATGTAAATATTTCTAATTTCCTATCAAAGTAAATATAATCCAAGTTGCAATGCAGATGTTGTCATTCCAAATGCTGAAGAATTATTGTTTATTATAAACGTTTTATTTTTATTTTAAGTATAATGAAAGAAATTATTAAAAACATATTATATGGCTGATGGTTTTATCAATTTGTGGAAAAACAAACTAGTTGAGCAAATCATAGAGATAATATAGTTCACTATAATATCTCTATGAGCAAATGTATAAATTTATTATTTTTCTTAAACTTACTAGCCTTAAATACTTAACAATCTAAACTTGTTTGATAGTTTAATATCAATATATTATCTTATTAACACAGTTGTGAAATATTACAGTTTGTTTTGAATTTTACTAAGAATTTTCTGCTTTATAGAAAAAAAAACTCAATTTCTGATATTTTCTGTTCATACTTTTAACAATGAGTATGCTGTATACACAATAAACTTAATCATGATTCTGTGTGTAATGTAATAGTCAACAGAGGTAACTAGCTTAGATTTGATTTGAGGGCACAAATTGATATTTGGCTAGGTGCCGTTTAATATACTTCACACTTAGCCATTTTATGATATGTTTTTAGTTTTAATTATGATAAGAAAGCACTTACTAGAAAGGCCACAGTGTGGCATATATTTTTGAAAGAAAGAATTGCAAATATTTTTTGAAGAAACTTTTAACTTTACTTATATTGCCACTAAAATGCACTGTTGTTTTTTAATATGAGTAAATTAATAGTTGTTTTTTAGAGTACAAAAATAGTATTAGTGTAAAACAAAGTATAAATATATTGTTTTTTATATGTGATAGGTAGATTTTGTATTATTTTATGTAGGTTATAGTTTTTTATACCTTTTTAGTCATGGTGTTGTCACCATATTAGCAAACTCTCATTTTAGGACAGTAGATGATTAACAAACCTTAAATCCAATACAATCCTGTTAATGAACGAAATGTTATTGATGTCAAATTTATATAGCGCTTTTAACAATCAGCGGATTGTCCCAAAGCGCTTAAATAAAAATTCAATTCAATTCAAAACATTCATGGGAATAAATAGTGGGTTTATATGCATACATCTATCACCTATTGTCCTAAAGTGAAAGCTAACTATGTATTATGTACAGTATATATAGACATTATATTCAAGCAAAGATTCTAGGATGAAAATTTGACACAAAGATAATATGCAACAAACTAGAGTAGCTCTACAACCCAATGGTTTTACGCTTGATGAAATTACCAGGCATTTTGTATAAACTGAATGAAAGGGTTATGGAGTCAGCTTGGAGTGGCCTTACCTCTGTAGTGGCTGCCAATAATCATGACCATCTATTTGCATCACAAAATGGTTGATGGCTGTCCTATAATTATTCTAGAAACAAGATTATCATTCCCTTATATTCAATTCAATATAATTTCGGTACACTAAAAAGAAATTAAAATTGCATGAAAATAATATATACACGGTTTATTATGCAGTGAAGAATCTACTAAAGAAGGTATTTAAGCATCTAGAATTGTTAATTAATAATAAATGTTCTTTTCATTGTATAGCCTCTAGGTATCAAAAGGTTGGGGAATACAGGTATTGTACAAATAAAAATAGAGAAAATAGTATAATAAACTGAGTGCTTATTGACAATAAGAGGCTGTATATATACTATATTCTCAATCATATTCAACATTATATATTCTTCCAAATGTGAGATAGTATTTCAATAATGTACCTTTAATTTGTTAATCATTCCATTTTACTGTCATATTTAAGTGGTGGTGGCAGCATTTTTCAATGTCCATGACAAAAAAGGGTCAAACATATATGTATGTTTAATGTAGTATGAATGTACCAATACATTGCGTATAGTGGTACCCCTGTTGATGACACCCCTGGGGTATTTTAAAAGTAAAAGTGTATACTAATTTTGAAATGCATGCAACATAAAACATTACCATTTTACCAAAGCTTTTATTACTTGGGTATTAATGCATGTTTTAGGTCAGAAATGTTTTTTAAATAATTTTTAAGTAAATCATTGGAAGTATTTTGTAGTTTCATTATATTGTGCTGTAACCTTGAATGCAATAAACTACTCAGTTTTTTGATGTATGAATTCATTTGCTTCAAATTTTTTTTTTATTTTCTGGAAGGCAAACAACCACAATTATTATTATTATTATAATTAACCACCTCATTTTCTCAAAACTCCTGCACTCCGAAAAACAGCTCTTTCTGTATATAAATCCAGTGTTACCTTACTTACCTATCCTTTTTGGGCCGAGTGTCCCATAAGGCCACAATATAAATCCTGTACCATTATTCAATTTAAGAGATTGTAGATTATTGTAATTTCTTTGATAGCCTGTCTCTGAATTAATAAACTCTTACTTGGATACATAAGTGCCATTGTTTTCCCATAAAAGAACACCCATCAAATATAATCAAATTATCAATATTTCGTTAATCAAAGTCTTTAATTTCTCCATACTGTAGATAATAGCATCTTTGAGACTACAATATTATGTATCCTTTGAAATAGTACAAATATTCTATCATATTAAGATATGTTTTTTTTTTTTTAAATCATTTCCATTATCCTGAGATTTTTATAACCATAATGACATTTTACTTTTACACTATTCTCAGCACACACTATTCTCATCACACACTATTCTCATCACACACTATCTATATTTACAATTTTATTTTTATATTGCATTGAAAGTGCATTTGCTACATGCATTTTCTATCTTACATTTACTGAATTATTATGACAAAATAGATAGGAAATAAATCAATGGTTTTTCAAATCCTACAGAAAATGTGTGCTAAAATTATAAAGTACTTCTAAAGTATAATATAACCTTCACTGAACTCTAAAGTCAATTTCTGACAGAACACAATAAAGTCAAATTTACACAGACGAGAGGTAACGGTAATAATAATATAGAATCTATGTTATTCCTATATGACCATTTACATACAACACAGAGCAAACAGTCTCTGATCAGGATAGATACAGATTCTACGTGGGACATTAGCTACACGGTTTTCCATTAACCGATGCCACTCGTCCGTATAAATTGGCCTTATCACTCCTAACCATGTCAGTAAGGTTTCCTATCTGAAAGGGTCAGCCGGGATACCTGGGAACCTAATATTGGAATTGTTGTTGCAACCCTATTATGTGCATGGCCACAGTTATTTTTCACCATCCTGCTGTGTGAGAAAAAACAATACGTATCACACCAGTATATGTAGAGGAGTCATTAATCACACCCTTTCATACTGTCAGATGGTTTTATATTCCTTCATAAAGACAGTGGTTACAGTATATGCCAGATATGATTATGACATTCATTGCTGGTACATTAGTGAGAAAGAGACCCAAAACGAACCCTGGTCTTAACATTAAAGATGTATTGTCCCTTGAAACACAAAAAAATGAAGGTCAAAATATTCTAAATTTAAAATCGCCATATCAAAGTAATATTAAAGTTATTCACTTTAAGTCGAAAATTCGAGCCAAAAGCAACAAGTTTACGTAATTAACAGGTAAATTAGTTTGATTACATTTCGTCTGGAAAATCGTCGCGAGCGAAAGTAAACAAATATTTCAAACCATGAGAGTACGCATTATGCATATGCTAATTAGGATTGTTTACAACTCATCACGGTTGAGAAGGTATTTTCACACAGATCGTGAGGAAGTTTTATGATTATGCATACAGAGTAGCCAAACAAGCGCGTTTCATTATGGGATATGTTTTGATCGAAAACTTTGACTGGAAGTCAAAGTTATTTTTTTAACAAAAAAACGTCTGTATTTCAGTTAAATGATTTTTTTTTCGACAAATTTTTGGTGATAGTTAATAACTATTATGATACTTCAAAATGACCCACCTTTTTTCGAAATCTGTTATTTTTTATTATTTTGGAATGAGTCAAAGGGACAATACATCTTTAATGATGTGAGTTAACGGCAAACTTCCATAGTAAATTTTACAAGCATGGATCTATGTGCAATCAATCAATCAATCAGACTTATATAGCACCAGTATCCATAAAAATAATGTTCAAAGGCGCTTGACAAAGTTAAACAGGAAATGCTTCTGTGTACAAGTGGGTTTTCAGTCATATTTTGAAGGTCTTGACGTTTTCTGATGTCTTTATGTCTATTGGTAGTGTATTCAACAAAATGGGTGCTGCACAGGAAAATGCATGATGGCCATACGACTGAAGTTTCCATTTAGGAACATGAAGGAGAAGTTTATTAGATGAACGCAATGTACGAGACGATGTGTAATGTACAAGAAGATCAGCAATATACTGAGGTGCAAATCCATTTAAAGCTTTGTATATTATGAGAAGCAGTATGAATTTAATGCGGAATTGAACGGGCAGCCAATTCAAGTTCCGAAGTACTGGTGTGATGTGTTCATTTTGTCTAGTACAAGTGATGATTCTGGCAGCAGTGTTCTGAGCACGCTGAAGAAGAGATAGTTGTGAATCCGGAAGAGATAGTTGTGAATCCGGAAGAGATAGTTGTGAATCCGGAAGATATAGTTGTGAATCCGGAAGATATAGTTGTGAATCCGGTAGTGCAAGTGAAAAACGAATGCGTCAGTTTGGCAGTAAAGAATCTAAGTAGATAACAATTTACATTCGAAGTACTCCAAACTTTGTATTGCTTTCACCTTTTTTTTGAGATATTATGTTCAAACACTTGCCAAGAACCTGTGAACAAAAACAATAATTAGACTTTTAAAATGCAAGAAGTTTATGACTCATGAATATCTTGGCAAAGTAAATTTTGAAATACAGTCAGTTAATCGCCTCAGCAGCTGTGGTATCTAAACAGGATATCCAGTCGGATCAAATAAATATTACTAATTTAACTTACGTTTCTAGTATCCTTTGGAAGCACTATGCCATCATCATACATTCTAGATGAAGAATAAAATGCAGACATCTTTTGATGAACTAAACCTGCAGTTTCTTTTGACAATGTTTCTCTGTCTTCACTTGACATTGAATCTCCTTTTTTGGATAGTTTTTCCTAGAAAAAGAAAAGAAATTCATTTATAATATTTTGAAAAATCATGATTGTAATAAATAATAATACCGGTAATGTAGTTTTATTTTTTTTATAGTTTATGACTATTAATGTACAGGCTCTGAATTTGGGGTTGTCATGGAACTATCACAACTATTGTAAAACATTTACAGGCATTTTTGTTACACTCTGACTTGGTAATCATTATAATGCAAATTGTAATGTAAATTTATTCATACAAAAACAACTTTTTGTCATTAATTCTATACAAAGCCGGCATTGATTTGTTTTAATCGCTTATACAGTACATGCCTGTTTATAGATAATAATTATATTGAGGATTAGTATACATTTATGATTATTGTTTAACCTATTAAATCTCACCTGTAGTATAGCACTGGTAACATCATTTTGATTTGCTAGACCTATCTGTGCGTTCGGCCAGAGAAAATGAAATCTTGGATCAAAAGATCTTCCACACTACAAGAAAAAATTGATATAAAACAGAAAGTGATTTCAGAATTTAACTTTTACTTTTAACATAGATATATTATAGTTATCTATATGCTTGTAACAATAAAACATTTCCACTCACATTAACTACACACCATCAACCACATTACTTTACTTTCACATAAAAATAGACAATTTGAAACAATCATAGCATACCATAGCAAAGCTGCTTGGTCCAAAACAGCCACCAACAACAACTGATATCTTTGGCACTGATGTGCACGCTACAACTGCAACCATCTTTGCTCGTGCCCGGAGCAGATCACCGAGAGCCTCGCTGTCCAGTTTTCCATCAATATCTGGATCCTCAGGAAGCGTGTTTTGTAAAAATATGATTGGTATGTTTCGCTGACTGCAGATTTCAACGAAATGTGCTCCTTTGAGAGCACCCTCATAGCTTAAATGTCCGTTGTTTGCAATTATTCCCACCAATGTTCTTGAAAAAAAGAGAGAAAACTCATATATATCATGTACACTATTAGGCCTTACCATGTTGAAACACCGGTTCTCGTCAGATCACCGAAGTTAAGCAAGGTTGGGCCCAGTTAGAGCTTGGATGAGAGACCCTCTGGGAATACCGGGTGCTGTATATGGAGCTGGGGTCCCATTAGGCATTTGAAATCAGCACTGCTGACTCTTATAGCAGCCCCTGCATCTAGTATCTGCTGCCTCAGACATATTGGCTTATGCCTCTCCTTTGGTTAAGGTGGGCACTGGACGAGGGAAGCCCTTGGTCAATGTTGGGACCAGCCAAAGGTGCTTTAAACAGTCCTGGCTTATTCATCATTCAGATGAATGTAAGACTAATTGACATTGTCGTTTACGACAGAAGTCGGCCATATTAGGTTTCATTTGTTTATTTATGAAAGATTGTCAATGTTTTAGGCTACAGTATTTGTAATATTTGGCAATATTTTGATACAAAGTGAATTATTAGATGTAGCCACAATGGGCTCATGAATATATGTCTAATGATTTTATTTAAATGATATACTATCAGAGAAGTAAGACGTTTAAATTGCTGTACCTGGCACACAAATAAACTCTTGAAACATGAACAAATACCAGGCCTTGTCTTTTTAAAATTATAGGTGTGCTACAAATTGCACTCCTCAATACATTCAGGGGTGCTGTAGGTGTGCTGTTTGTATTTTGGTGTGTAGAAGTTTACCAAATTTAAGTGTGTTAGGTGAGTGATCGCACTCGCTCACCTCAAAAGAAAAGGCCTGAAATACTGTAAAAGTCATGGTAATAGCGATGAAACGAAATCACACTATTATTAACCCCCTTACCCTTTAATAGTGGCAAATCCAGTGACCAAAGAAATGCCAAACTTTTGTTTAAACTCTTGAAATCTACTCCCATCTACTATTCTTGCTAGAATCTATTCATAGAAGAAAAACAAATCAAATAAACATTTTGGTTAACTGAAAACTTTATACACAAACTCAGAGTTTTTTAATTCTGAAGCACATTTTTTGTGCTTAACTCACTGGCGACTTTTTTTAATAACCTCTAAAAATATAAGGTGCCATATAAGGAGTTATTTAGTGAAATATTAAAGGAAAACAAGGAATGGTATCCTCAAGGCCCAAAAGTGAAAAAAAGGGCATTTCATTTATTTCATTTTATTTCACATATATCCAACAGCGATATTGCCAATTACAGGATGCCTTAAAGAGTATATATATATGAGTTTGTGACAGTGGCTGTGTGTGAAATAGTACACCAGGGTTAAATACCCTACTCGATTTGAAAGATGTACATGAGCCACATGTGTAGACTGGACATACAGTTTATAGTCCTTATCCAAGAAGACTTGTTCTGCCACCAGAACCATGGAGCGAGTGAGTCTTGAACCCTTGCCGATGTTAAATATGGCAACGTATTACGGTTCCACTGTCTTAACTGCTTGGCCACTCACTCACTCTCACTATTAGAATTAAAATTCACCCAAAATATTATTTATTAGGATATGAAAATGTTATTAACTTTGTAAGGATTGTAATCCAAGTCCAAACTATGACGTGGTGCTAGGCCAGCTAGGTCATCCGTAGAGTACATTGGTTCGGTGAACTCGGTAGGCTTGTCAGGATATGGCTCATTCAAGGTATCCACAATGTTCCTTCCCATTTCAAATGCTTCTATTTCAGTTTCTGCAAAATGGTCTGCAACACCACTCACTCTGAAAGTTAATCAATTTCGTTATATATAGAATTATATAATAATAATAATAATAATATCCTGGATATATAATGCGGCCAAGGATTATCAATAGTAAATTAATCACTGTCCTATCAGATAGGAAGTAAAACACCCCTTACGTGCAATGTACAGTGGCACCACCAAGGTCTTCGGAAGTCACTTTCTCACCAATGGCAGCGTACACAAGAGGTGGCCCTCCTAGAAAGATTGTACCGATACGATGTACCATGACTGTTTCATCAGCCATACAAGGTACATACGCTCCACCAGCAGTGCACGAACCACAGACTATTGCCACCTATGTAGAGAACACAAAAATGTGTATTTTTACCAAAATTGCGTGTTCCAATATATGATTTCTTATTCAGTTTATTTGTTTTCTGTTACATTAAAAGTTTAAGTGTCGTAATAAAATAACACTGAAAAGTCACAGGGGTCATTAATAAATACTCAAAACAAATACACTACCAGTAATAATTTTTCGTTAACAATAATAATAGAAAAATATGCATATTTTGGTAGCATATGGATAGCATATTGTTATTGAATGTTATAAATAACCCAACATTACTGAATGCATTTGTGAATAAAATTGAAAAAAAAAAGTAATAAAATATGCACATTTTGTAATATAATAGCTGCATCTTAACATTTTCATGTTGAATAATGGATAGCATATTTTATGAGCTTTCATTTAATAGATTACTATACAGTTCATCTAAACACTAATATTTTAATATCATATAATTAAATCATATACAGTAATAAAAACAAACACTACCAAATACTAAATTTGTTTAAAAAATAAAAATCAAAAAGAAAATATGTTCATTCATAATTAACCATTCCAATGCAAGTTGATGCATTTTTTAATTATGTGATTTTTTTTCTTCTTCTTTTTCTCTGTTTTTATTTTAGGGACAGATCTAGTGAGTTGGGGCACATACTTTCCTCTTTTAAAATGAATGAACTTTTATTATGTTGGTGTGAAAAAGTAAACAAAAGAAAATGTATCCAAATGCAAATCTACATAAAATACCTGTGGAATTTTTAATGATGACATAACAGCTTCATTATAAAAGGTCTTTCCTCCATGTTCTTTGTCTGGAAATATTTCATCCTAGAAATAAGACAATTTTAAATTTCAAATAATAACTTGTTTTGTTTTGAGTAAAGAAACAAACATAGAGGGTCCAATATATATGAATATTTCCCAGTACAATGGTGATTTTGATACAGTATCCCATGTGTATATGTGTGTATAACAAACTTTTGTAAAAAGAACAAATGAACTAAGTGGGGAAAAGAGGCGCATTTAGCTCTTATTTTGGCTGTGATCTTTGATCCAAGAAGGCGGATAATTTTCACATTTTATAAAAGATTCTTAGTAAAATTGCGATGATTTTGATACTCTACTGTATGTGTATGGATGTGTACAGTAACAAATTTTGTATGAAGAACAATTGTACAAAATATCTATGAAAATATCAGTTGATATTCAGTAACATGCTGATGTTCAACACATTTTTAATAATCTTCTAATTTGTATAAATTTACTTAAAATCATATTTTTACTCCATGCCTACTACTGTACGTACTTATCGAAAGAGCAAAAGTTTGCCCGACAATGTATATTTCAGGTATATTGCCAAGAAAAAAGACGAAACAATAATTCCACAAATAGCCGGAAGGCTGAAACAATACAAAAGTAAAAATTCATAAGAAATATATGAATAATATACAAATGTGTACGATCAATATTAAATGGTATGGTTGTGTGATGGGTGTTTTTTTTTTATATCTAGTTAACAATATTCTTCAATACATATAAACTATAATAGATTTTGTCTTCAAGTTTCCATTTACCTGAAGAGGTAGAAATGCACCTCCACTGTCAACAACATAAACTGAAGGCAGTCTATTGTGCACTGCAATCTCTTGTGTGCGTAGTTGCTTCTTCACTCCAATTGGGTAAACAGTTCCTCCTTTTACAGTTGCATCATTTGCGTTCACTACACACCAGTGTCCATTTATTTTGCCAATTACTGAAAAAAAAAAGCAATGTTAATATAACATTCCTAAGTATATCCTTGCCATTTAATTGACTGATTGATTGACTTTATATCATGGGATGTGCACTCCTATTTCTATACTATTGCATGCTCAGCTTCTTGTGCATTTTAATTAGTACATTTTTTTTACATTCAGTGTACAGTTTTCTATGGGCATGGTGAACCTTGGGCATGGTCAACCTTAGACACACAGTTGGCTGTGAGGAAAGAAAAAAGAATCAATCACGATGCTGATAGTCATCACGCTAAATAATGACCATACCTAAAAAAACCCCTAAAAATTACATCTTTTTTTGCAGCGCATGTCGTGCCTAACAAAAAAAGGGATTAGTTAGTTGAAAAATTACCATTGACCATTCCAGAAGCTGGTATATCCCCATAGATCATTCCTTGTCCAGCTAAAGGTGAAAGTTCAAGAAAGTCTTCATCATCTAATAAACATCTTAACCTGTCTCTAACAAACATCTTCTTATTTACTTCAGTGTGTTGTTTCATTCCTCTTGCTCCACCTCCTCCATAAACCACAGACAAAATGTTACGATACGATTCTTCTAGCATATTGCTATTTTCTCTATTCTTTACAAAAGAGCTGTTCGATTGATCTATTTCACCATCAATAACCTTAAAGCCTGAGAATTTTGTCCGATCTTGGTTTCTTTTTGGGGAAGTGCTAGGCCCGGAATTGGTATCTTGCACAGAACTGGACAGCCTCGCAGTCGGCGCGGCCAACCGGTTCCTTGCTCCTGGTAAAGGCCTAACTCCGGTGCTCATTATTGCAGCTATTCCATGAACTTTAAACCTTGATAAATAAATATTTGAAAGACATTTAATGCAAATAATGTTATTTAGATTTATTCTAGTAAACATTTTTAATTAGTTACGCCTTAAAAAGTAGTAAATTGCAGACGTTGAATTGAACCAATCTGTTGGATGTCCTCCGTTCCTGCTGATTTCCCTTATAAACTTTGTTTACATCTTTGATATTAATTTTCTTAAAGAACGCCACCTATAATTTGATAATATTTGATTAAAAAAGAAAGTGGAGGAATGAATAACAAGAAATATTTCTTACAAAAAAACGCTGCTCGCTTAATTATTGACGTAACAGTTTTAAAGATATAATTGTCCCTCTGAAAAATATTTTTTACTTCAAATTTGTTTTTGAATGTGTCATTTTATTGTCACATAGTTATTTTACCTGAAAAAATGTAATTTAAAGCAAAAAATACTTAAATTGTCTGTCAGACAATGGATTTTGAGTTATGATTAAACGTTTCTTTTCTCTTTTTATATGTGAATTTTGTTACAGAAGTGAATAACTTTGATATGAAACACAGACTCAATTTAGTTTATTTTATTGTTAAGGTCAAGTCTGGGGGTCACTTCATCACGCCTAGATACTTCAATCATGGACTGTTTTGATAATAATGCAATGAATGACAGCGAATTACAGTATTATATCAGGGGACTCATAAATACCAGAAATGCTTTGGGATTTGTCGTTCAACCGTTAGACTCTTTTATCCCAGACGTTTTTTGGGTCCAGCAGCTGGTACCTATAAATTATAGTCGAGAATCGTTTTTCGCAAAAATGTCAGTGTCTAGTACTATAACTGCTGCTTGCTTTCATCTAATAAATCAGTCATCTCTTGTGACGTATCGGGCTAGAGCAGCAGCGTAAAAATCAATTTATCCTTTTGATAATACTATCTAATTTTTTTTCTAATGCACAAACAGAAATATTAAATTGGGACGCTAGACCTAACCAACCAAAGTGAATCATCACTGTGTCAGAATGTTTGTTCTTTCGTGAGCTCGGCTAACTTTCAATTAATATGTTTTAGCATAGTCAATTTATTCAATATATGATGTTAATTTTTTTTTGCTTTTGTATATTTATTAGTACTGTACCTTGATATAGATACATTTTTTAATATATCAACTTTGATGTTATAGAAATTATGATAAAAAATATGCTAAGCATAATTCAGTAATATGCTAGAGCCCGTTCGGACGTAACAATTACACGCGTGTTACTGTAATGGTCGTTTGTGGTGTAAATTTTTAGACTGTTTCAAAAACCCAACGTGGATTTTAGTTCCAATAGACAAACAGAACAAAAATTAATATGCCTTTGTTGCAAATGCCATCCATCTTACAATCGATAAAATACTAAATTATAACAACTTTTTAAGCATTTTATCATATTTTAACTTAAGTTTTTGTGCAATTGTGTGAGTCTATATTTTAATTTAAAATTCGTACTAATATTTGCCAATCTTAAGAAGAATTTCTATTGTTATTTTATTATGATAATGGACAAAGCTTTTCAGTATTTTTCAATTAGACTTGGCCTTCGACTAATGAAAAAGGGTTAGAAACAAGAGGCGCGTACCTGGATGATTTTACTTTGTTATTATTATGGACGTGCCTGGGAAAATATTTCACACACAGAGCGATTCATGCATATCTCTACAACTAGGCTATACAACAACATCAACACAGCAGCAGCAGCAGACGATATGTTGGGACTTGGTATTGTTTCAATAAGTTTAATATTCTGTTTCATTATTGGAAGTTTATTCCTTTTACAACCTCTATTTAAAACATGGCAACATGTTAGCAAATTTCCTGGACCTAAAGCGTATCCATTGGTCGGCAATGCCCTAAGTCTTGAAAGAGATCCACACGGTGAGTAAGTAGGCCTACTCTAGGCCTATATAGTATAGTATAGGCCTACTAGTACTACTAGTAGGAGGCCTTGTATGTATTGTATTGTATTGTAGGCCTATCATATCATGAGGCCTAGCTACTATACTAGGCCTAGTAGGCGTGATCTAGGCGTTTGATATGAGGGAGTCGTAGCCAAGTAAATTCTGATCTGATAGCTTGTTTAATTTGGCTTTATAGGCCTAAATAAATTTACTCAAAATCTAAAACTTTACAACTAACATTTAACAATTAATCAATTTCTTTTTAGGCCTAACTAATACTATAGCAAGTTCTTTTTGTTGTAGATTTATTTAATCAAGTTCGAAAATGGTGTACAGAAGATTTCAAAGACTATGGGTTGTTTCGAATATGGCTTGGGATTGTGCCATTTATAGTAGTGTATAAAGCAGAAGATGCTGAGGTAGGTTATTTTATACAGTATGCATATGTTATGCGCGATTTGAACAATTTGCGCAATTTGAAATTGCGCAAAGAATTCTTGCGCAATTTGAAATTGCGCAAGGATTTTCTTGCGCAATATTAAATTGCGCAATCAACTTGCGCAATATCAAATTGCGCAAGAAAATCCTTGCGCAATTTCAAATTGCGCTGCACAATTTGTAAAATTGTCAAATTGCGCAACAGAATTCTACCAGAATGCGTGCTAACGTCGACGATCGGTTAACAATAATTTATTGGAAACTAATAACTCAAAATGAAACATAATAAATGCGAAGATAACATGTGTATAATATACACAACATAAGTGGCATGCACAATTAAATAATAAAATCACTCATTGTAACTTGAAATAAATCAAAATAAATGTGAAAATAACAAAAAATTAAGGTAGTAATACACAACGTAGTCTACCGCCACCAACGTTTAGACTTGCTATCAAAACATAGCAGCCAGTGTGTAGTAGGCTAGATAGTATTAGTAGGTGCCCGCCGGGAACACCACCGCTTCGTTTTCCTTTGTCGGGCCTTCGTTGGTATGCTAACAATATTTTCACTACTAAAATAAGGAAATGCGATATTATCTTTAATTTTGAATCATTCTTAGAAATTACTATAAAAATATGGGTGTGCATGATTTCACAATTTGTCGAAAAACCTTGCGCAATTTGCAGATTACTTGCGCAATTTAATACGTTGCTTGCGCAATTTGAAACAGATGTTTCAATTCAAATTGCGCAAGGAATTTTTTGCGCAATTTTAAATTGCGCAAATCGTTCAAATCGCGCATAACACATACATTAGCACTGGTGTAGCTCAAGCGGCAAAGGCCCCTGGGGTCCTCCAACACTGGATGGTTACATTGGGGCTGCTCATGCTGTGGGGCCCCTTATTAATCCAGGGAGCGGTCAAAGCTGTTATGCCACTGTAGTAGTAGTTGATGTAGGTAAGTTACTTTACTTTTTTTAAACCACAAAACCTTTTGGACTTAACATTAGGAACATACTCCTGGATCGGTAAAATTACTCCATTGACTACCTAAATTTAAGTTTCAATATTAACCACCATTTAAGCTGTTTTTTAGTTTTATTCCAAAATTGTTTATATCTACCAAGCTATCTTCTTTGTTTTCTACCCAATACTATCTCCACCCTCTATTCACCAGCCTTGTGCCTTTTTTGTTTTATTTCTTTTATTCCTGTCCACTCAGGCACCGCTTGCCTGATATATCTATCTTGTCCAAGTACCTTCACTTGCTTGCACTGATGAAGGGCTAGTGTTGCCCGAAAGCTCTGCTAACTTTTCTGGCTGTTTTACTTTATCGATTTGATTTAGCTTTTCTCTTTTTTTTGTATCTCCATTGAGATCCAGCCACTGATACCCACAGCATTGTCATTTTTTCAGTATTTTGCCTTTGGATTAATATATTAAATGTAGTATATAAACCACACTTTTTAATTCATGGCATCTGATTGGTTAATATCAATCAGTTCAACATTAATTTCTTTCAAATCAAATTAGGATAAGACCATATATAATAAGACAAAGATATAGATACAATGTTATATAAAGGAGTGAAAAAAACTAAAGGGATACATTTAAAATGTTCAAAACTGTGAATTTACTTTAGCATGAATCTCAAAACACATTAGTGCCAGTAGAAAAATTGGATATTAGACATAACAAAAATATATATATTATTAGTTTACGTTAGTTTTTCAATTACAACATAACACTTTTTAACTTAACTATTATTAAGATAATTATTTAATGTTTATTCTTAATTTTTTAGGAAATACTTAAAAACAGCAAGAATCTAAAAAAATCGTATATTTATACATTTTTTCACCCTTGGCTTGGTACAGGCCTACTTACCAGGTATGTGTCAATTATTTGGATATAATAAATGAGCATAATCCCATTGTATAATTTTGCCATATTTCATATCCAAGCCCCCTGGGACTAAACTTAGTCATATGCATACAGTTAATAAAAAAGTAAAAACTAAAGATCAAAGTTTATATGACAAAAAAACTGTGATGTGCCCATATATGGACATGATGATGTTATATCACTACCATATTTAAGCATATCACTACCATATTTGGGCACATCACACTTTTTTTGTCAAACTAGTTTGATAGTTTAGACAGAATATATATTTGTATGGAACTTATATTCTTATTACCTCCGCCAAGGAGGTTATGTTTTCACCCCTGTATGTTTGTGTGTGTGTGTCTGTCTGTGAACAGCCTGGAGGCCACAGTTTTTATCCGATTCTCACCAAATTTGGCAACAATGATCTATGCCCCAAAAGCTCGGACGAGTTCGAATTTGAGGGGAAAAGGTCATAGTTCAAGGTCACAACTAACAAAAAACTATTTTACTGCCTAGAGACCACAGTTTTTATCCGATTCTCACCAAACTTAGCCACAATGATCAATGACACATCATATAATTGTGGTTAAATTTTGAAGGGTCAGGGTCAAAGATCAAGGTCCACAAAAAACAAACAAAAAAGAAATAAAAAAATAATTCAGGGGACATTTTATGTAGGGGAATTTTACAGTAGGCGGAGGTTTGTACTCTCGGAGTACCCTCTAGTTGTAACTAAGTATCTGAGAAAAGCAGACATTTTCTTTTTGTGAATTTTTTTTTTCTACACCTCTTTAGCACTGGTTCAAAATGGCACACACGACGGAAAATGTTAACGCCGACATTTCACTTCAAAATTTTGAATGATTTTATGCAAGTTTTTAACGAGCAAGCAGAAATTCTTGTCCAAAATTTAGAGAAAAAAGCTGATGGCAAGCCATTCAATATTGTCTTCTTAGTGACAGCGTGTGTGCTGGATATTATATGCGGTAAGAACTTATGTATCTATGTTCTATTTTTAGTGCATTCATGCGTAGAATAACAAGTAAAGCTCTGTCTACACTATCAAACTGTTTGACAAAAAAGTGTGATGTGTCAAAATATGGTAGTGATATGCTTAAATATGGTAGTGATATGACATCATTATGTCCATATATGGGCATATCATTTTTTTTTCACATAAAATTTGATAGTGTAGACAGATGTGTTTTAACCAATCTTATTGACCTATATGTTAATCAATTCCTTGGTGAGGAAATGAAGAGAAAGAGATGGAAATAAATTGATTTATTTTTACTTTACAGAGACGGCTATGGGAGAGTCTGTACATGCACAACGTGACATTCAGAATGAGTATGTCCAAGCAGTGTTAAAGTAAGTTATTAATCAGGTGCAGGTCCAATGGGGATGATAGGGTTGACTAATAATACTTCTCCTCTTTTTGAAAAACAAAATATCCATATCATTTTGACAGGCTATTAATAATTAATATTAGGTTTTGTTTTTATAATTACGAATGACGGTACAATATGTAAATAATAAATAGAAAAATAACACTTAAAAAAGAACGACTTTAAATGAAAAGCTTCTTTTCATTTAACAGGGTAGTAGACATTATGTATTTTGTTATTATTAAACTTTGACCCTTGATTTGTGTATAAAATTAGTTGCATTTTATTGGACTTGATAATGACACCATTATGGAGTCGAAACATCGTTTTTTTTTAATCGTTATTTTTTAAAGCATTATTTTTCTATTAATAATAATTTATTATTTGGGGTTGTGTTACACAGGATGTCCGAATTACTTCATGAGAGACAGAAATCTCTATGGCTTTGGCCAGACCTCATCTACTTTCGTTTGTCATCAGGAAAGCAATTTTCAGAAAGTTTACACATTCTCCATGACATGACACTCAAGGTATGATAACAGCAAGTAAGAGGACACTTTAGAGACCCAATGAAGTGATGTCCCCTTTGTCTGTAGTTTAAAACATATTATGTATTCTTCAGGAAAGTGTCCCCTAAAAAGCAGTGTCCACTGGGTATCCTCTGAAACTATTAAGAGGACACCTTTGAGACCCATAATAGTGCTGTCTGCCTTGGCTGTAGTTTAAAACATATTTTGTCCTCTTCAGGAAAGTGTCCTCTTAAAAGTAGTGTCCACAGCGTATCCTCTATTAAGAGGAGTCTGACACCTTTGAGACCCAACAAAGTGCTGTCCACCTTGGCTGTAGTTTAAAACATATTTTGTCCTCTTCAGGAAAGTGTCCCCTAAAAAGCAGTATCCACGGTCTATCCTTTAGAACTATTAAGAGAACACCTTAAGGAACTAGCATTTTTATTTTTTAACAAAAATCCTAGATTATTAACAAACATGGGTCAGAACTAAAGGAACAGCTTAAGAAACAGAAAGAACAAGGTGCTGTGACGTCAGAAGAACCACAAACTATTGGCAAAAGAAAAAGACTTGCATTTCTAGACTTGCTTTTGTACATGCAAAATGAAAATCCAAGTTTTACCATCAATGACATACGTGAAGAAGTTGATACTTTCATGTTTGAGGTACAGTACTGCATATATTTATAACATAGAAGATATACTTTGTTTCAGTGGCACTTAATACTTATTAGGACTTAATAAATTACCATACATATTTAATTTAACATTATACTAACAAAAAAACGTCAGGAGTCGAATTAATTTGTCCTCATACAAGAAGACCAAACTATGGTCGACATTTTTGCTACGGTTCATGGTATCCCTTCCTTAACTGCTTGGCCTCTCGACTCAACCAAACGCCATAATTTCTCACACAAATCTATTCAATGTTAATGGTTTAATTGAAACAAGCAAGCAGACATTTTATTTATTTTAAACATTAAAATATATGATTGTACAAACCAGGGCCATGACACAACTGCTGCAGCTGCATACTGGGCTGTGTATTTGCTAGGCAGGAATCCAAAAGCACAGAAACATCTGCAAGAAGAATTGGATCAAGTATTTGGTAAGTAGAGTGAAAGGATTTTGTTTGTTACACTTTATGATGCAAAGCGCCACTGTTAATAATTGCATACTTTTTGTGTAACAATGGCTAAACAATTTATAAATAGTGAAAGGATTGTGTTTATTACAGTTAGTGTTCCAAATACCATCGTCATCCTCAAACAAATCATTTGTTGTGTCTTGATACAAAGTGCCTATTCAATAATAACGAAATAGTCATTCATTTACTGTATATCTTGTTTGATAGGAGATAGTAATCGACCAGTCACCACAGATGACTTTAAAGAACTCAAATATCTTGACTGTGTTCTCAAAGAAACACTTCGTATGTACCCTTCTGTTCCCATATTTGGACGTACTATAGAAGAATCTATATCAATTGGTAAGTAATATATTGTGATATTATACCTATGTTTTTTGGTTATTATAGAAGGTATATTAATTATTATATAACACCTAAATAAATGTTAGGATGATCAAAGTATATTGATCGAAATGTCGAGAAACTCAACAGTTCTTTTCAGAAGTTATGTACGTACATTTTGATTTCGCCATGCAAACAATATATAACTCATCGCTTAATTTCTAAATGCTGCGGTTCTTTGTTCCAGGTGGAAAAAAAATACCTGAAGGAATGCAAGCATTTGTTCTCGCCTACAACTTGCATCGAGATGAACGCTATTTCCCAGAACCTGAAGAGTTCAGACCGGATAGGTTCCTACCGGAAAACTGTGTTGACAGACATCCATTTGCTTACGTGCCATTCTCTGCCGGACCAAGGAATTGCATAGGTACATTTGTGAGACTTAGCAGAGTAAACTCTGTCTTAAATTCCAAGGGTAAACACCAAAATGTTGCATAGTCTCTATTGAATCCCAATGTTTTTCCAAATAATCTGGTGTAGAGAGGAAGCTTCATTTGTGATGACATGTGTTACATTTTGAGGTATTTACATTTACATCCCACCGGCTGGGATTAACGCTATAAAATAATGATGAAAATCAAATTATATGTATTCTTCTATGATAGCATCATTTGCTTAAACTTGTTGTAATATTTTTCAGGTCAACGTTTTGCTGTTTTTGAGGAGAAAGTAATCCTTGCACACATATTTCGAAGATTCAATGCTGAATCCGTTCAGGAGTTTGACGACCTCAAGATACATGGAGAAGTTATTCTACGTCCATCGGCTGGAATAGTTGTAAAGTTAACAAAAAGAAGATAATTGTACTGTTATATGTTGTTATATTTACTCATGCAATTGTTCTTTAAAAATACTGTATAAAGTTTTTTACTGTCAGCTAGCACTTTGGCCATAGTCATAACTAAGGTGTCTTAATGCTGTAAAAGTCGCATAAATTCTGCAAACATCTCAAACAATTGGTTGTACGGTTCTCTACTGGTGGTGTATACATCGGTGGTACATTCACAAGATTAAACTGTATATTCTGTGTAATAGGTCATCCTAACGGATCATAGGTTCATTTAGCAATTCTCATGTTTTTCTTGTGAATTCAGTGTTTTCATGTTTTTTTAAACTTTGTAATACAACTCATTTAGCTTCGGCTGCCAACTTGCAATATATTTCCTTCAAACCTGAATAAATAAATAGGTCAGCACACTTGGAAGGTTCTTTATTTTAGTTGGGTACCTAAGTGTGGACATGCTTTGTGTTTTGTCGTTCAGGTACATGTGAGTGCTGTTTAGCGACATCGCTATTTTTGTTGGTTGCGTTGTAGTTTGAACACTCGATTCATTTCTGTGATTTTTTTTATAAAAAATATATATATATATTTTTGTTTGTTTTTTGTCTGTTTTGGTTTAGCGTTCCTGACACAAGAATTTACTTTCTTGGTGACGCCACCATTATTTGGAAATAAATGTTATTTTGATTTGATTTGATTTGTCTTTCTGTATTGTAATGATCAACTTCTGTCTCAGAAGAGTGAGCCATGTGTAAGGTTTTCAGCATCTGGGTTAAGTTACCCAATTATGCGAACAAATTGGTGGTGCATTTCGGTTAAGAATGAAACCTATCGGAGAAATCTGTGGCATCTCCAGAATTGAGTAACATAATTGTTGTTTCTCACTTTCCACTTCTTGAACAGTGCATCAGTCTGATAGAATAGATCAGGTTAAACCTAATACACTGGAGCATAATCACTTTTCCTTTCCACTATGTAGCCCTACACTTTCTTTGAGATTGAAGTGCAGGGCTGCTCTCCACATTTTGCAAGATCACTCTATCTCCGTCTTGCAATACTGTGAGTCTTCTTATAGTTACTTCAACCATGGAGGTATCTATGTTTCAACCATGCATTTGGCTTTGCCATATTCATAAACCTTGTATAATTTTTCTTTGTTACATACAGTTTTAACTTTTATTAGTAAATTTGTATCATTTTTTTATTTAAAAAACAGGACCAAATATGTAAAACTGGTGCTACATCTATACCTGTTTTTATCCTGTATATAAATATTTTTTTAAATAAATAAATTGTAAAACAATTAATATTTGTTTTTACCATGCCCCCTATGGAACACCTTCATACAAAATGAAATAGATTTAAAATGACACTTTTAACAATAGCAATTAATTGTTAAATTACTGGTGATATTAATTTTGTTCTTTTTGTATTGTTTCATATGCCTAGCATGGATGCTAGATATGTCAATACTACTGTATAAATTATTAGATACTAGGCCTATGCTTCTTGTGAAAAAATGTTCAGATTGTATGCCTTTTTTTTATTTGGCGTGCCTGGAAAAATATTTCACACACGTCACAGAGAGCGCCTTCGCGACCATTCAAGCATATCATCCACAACATCACCACACACAATTGAGACACACTATTAAACAGCTGTCAGCAGTGACGGGAAGCAGAGGCGAGATGTTGGGACTTGGTATTGTTTCAATAAGTTTAATATTCTGTTTTATTATTGGAAGTTTATTCCTTTTACAACCTTTATTTAAAACATGGCAACATGTTAGGAAATTTCCTGGACCTAAAGCGTATCCATTGGTCGGCAATGCTCTAACTCTTGAAAGTGATCCACATGGTAAGTGCCATCATATTATCTAGCCTAGCCTACTACTACAGTACTCTAGAGACTAGGCCTACTGTAGTTCGTATGTAGACCTAGGCCTATATTATTAATAAATAGGCCTAGCTAGTAGTAGTAGTGTAGTAGTAGGCTCAGGAAGGGCCTAGCCTAGGTAGGTCTAGTTGTAGACCTACTTCTGCTACTACTACGGGGCGCCGTCCGACACACAAGTGACTAGTTTATCCACCCATTCTGTCTTATTTATTGTAGCTAGGCCTATGTATAAAAATTTAAATAATAATTTAAAAAAAAACTGTGCTTTGTAAAAGACAAATTATTTTTTGTAAAAAAAAGAATTTAAGCCATGGTTTTTAAAGACAAACTTATACTAGGCCTATGCTATAAGGCCTACAGTATCTATGGGTGTCTGATCATTTCGGCCGCCAGTCATTTCGGCCGCTGGTTATGGAATTGCCAAATTCATGAAACGCCAAAAAGGACAAAATATGTATTGTTCATTTCGGCCGCCAGAATTGTAATTTTTCTTGAATATGCATGACACGCCATGTGTGTTAAAATTTTACTAAAGACTGTATTATTAAGCCCAATCGGCGGTCTTCAATTCCAGAAACAGCAGCAATATTTATGGCGTGCACATTTCCATCACTACACTACTACTATATGTGCCAGTCAAAAACACTTTTATTCGTATGTTTTACATTTATTATATTCATAAAGAAACACATTTTTACAAAGCACAAGCATCTTCGAGACCTGTAAAATAAAAAATCAATATTCATTTTGACCAAAATATTCAGACGGTAAAATACCGTAATATAACTTTAAATCTACGGCAAAAACAAAATGTATTTAGCCCATTGCACAACTGATCTCTGGTTTAAATGACCATAGTTCTCTGTGGCGTTCCATAGACTTGGTAAAGTTTTTTTTTTCACTGTAATACTGTACAGTTATTTCTGGCTATTTCAATTTGGCGTGCCATACCTGGCGGCCGAAATGATCATGCCATATTTTGTCCTTTTTGGAGTTTCATGAATTTGGTCGTTCCATAACCGGCGGCCGAAATGATTGGCGGCCGAAATGCACTGTGACCTCTATATGCCTATGATATGAGTATGATGTATGGTGTGTGTTTAAAAGACAAACTAGGCTAGACCTACTATTACTAATACTATGTGGTTTGTCTTTTATATCGAAAGACAAACCACATAACAGTTTGTTTTTTCAAATCATTGTTCATCCGTTTGAAAAGACAAACTCTGCCATTTTATCAAAGGCAAACTATTGTTTGTTTTTTATTATAGACAAACTATAGTTTGTCTTTGTATTTTTATTTAAAGGTGTATGAAAATCCAATCTTTATTTAAACGGTGGGAAAATGTTTAATGCAAATAATAAAAAATCATTGTTTTGTTGAAATGACGCATAAATTCTGAGCAATGACCATTAAAAGAAAAAGTTCACCTTTTTCTCAGTCAAATGAATTAGATGTTTGTACACAATGAACAAAAGATTCATTATGAAGAATTGTAATGATGTCCTTGCCTTAGGTTAATGACTGGTTGTACTCTGCTAACCTGACCTGGTAAAGGTTCCACGACTGTTATTGTTATGCACAATTTGAATGATTTGTGCAATTTCAAATTGATTAAAGGATTTCCTTGCCCAATTTGAATCAAAATACTAAATTCAAATTTAGCAGAATATTTAATTGCCCAAAGTATTTCAGTACTTAAATTATTATTTGATAAAACCAAAATCTCGATATATCCATAATATCCTACCATGATAAATAATGCTAGTAATTATAATACAATTTATAATTTATGTGTATTATTTATTAACAACTTAACAGAATAAACTTTTTGAGTTTAGGGTACGTTCACTAAATGGATTACGCAAGCGGTAAGGTAATCCACGGATTAAAATGCCCAGGTGTTCACGCGTACAGTGTTCGTTATATTAATGAATGGCGTTAAACAAAGAAGTCTAAGGATCGTTTACCATACGTTTTAAAAGTTAAATCCTTAGTTCCTTTAGATTTTACACTTGTCTTGATGACAATCTTTTGGGTTTTTTTAAACCATTTCTTGAAATATAGTCAGCACTTGATTTCTAAATCAATTCTTTCCCGAAAAACACTCTGCTTTTGGCCATTATTTGCTTATATTTCACCCTAAACCATTCATGCGCCTTTAGATCGAAGAGCAGAGAGCAGCTAAATATCCGCAATAAAATTTACAGTAAAAAACAAGAATTGATTGGTGAATTCTTGAAATAAGGTCAAAATCATTCAAGCGTCGCTGGAGTCTGTTAGCTCCGTGGCATTAGTTAAGTTGGTGTATGTACTGTAGCTGTCGTTAATAACGCCACGGACGTGCCATAGTGAGTTGCGTTAATAACTCCACTGCCTAGTTCACACGCAAGACGTAGGCTACGCAAGGCGTACGCCATGGCTTACAGTACGCCATACGTGTGAACAAGCTCTTAGATTAGATAATGGGTAAGTATACAATTTTAAAAGGATTTATCTATGTCTATAGGCCTATTTTTTTGTAAGAGAGACGATAATTTAGACGCTGATTTTAAGACTGATCCTTTCCCCGCCACGTTGTAGGTTGGGTGTTGAGCTAACGTCACCGAGGGGTGCCGATGAGTAAAACAACGGCTGGACCCTTTTATACCTACTACGTTTCAAGTTATTATATTTTATATCAACAAATTGCAATTTGAATTGCACAAGAAAATACTTCCGCAAATTTCAAATTTTTTTTTTTCTTGGAAATCCTTGCATAATTTAAAATTGCACACACCCACTTCAGGCTCATGATATTGATAAATGATAGAGTTACGAATCAATAATTTCCTTGTTGCAATGCAACTTATAAAAATAAAAGAAAGCAACAATAGGTAGAATTATTTATTAATAACAATTTTAAAAAACATGATATAAATTTATGAGAATTACTGAAATTATTAAATACCTTTTAGATTTAATTTATATGTTACCAGTACTACTGTTTTATTTCAATATAAATGTATGATTTTAGTTAGAGAGTATTGTATAAATTTTAATATGATCCCTTAGGTCATTTAGTCATGCTTCATTGCATCAATAAAATTCAAAGAAAAATGAAACTCGCAAATGAATGAAAAAAAAACCTGAAAACGATGGTACGGTTTTTTTTTGGAATTTCTGGTCGCTGCCATTCATGACTTGGTTGAAATTAATAGGTAAGCTATGCTTAAGCCTAGAGGGCCGTAATCACTAGGTCCTGTGTATCTTATTTAATTGACCATATAAAAAAATTCATAAAATTTAAAACTTGACAGCAAACAAATAGTTTTGTTTAGGCCTAATAGCAAGTTCTTTTTGTTGCAGCTTTCTTTAAACAGATTAGAAAATGGTGTACAGAAGATTTCAAAAAAGGATTTTTTCGAATGTGGCTTGGGATTGTGCCATTTGTTATAGTGTATAAAGCAGAAGATGTTGAGGTATGTGCTCCAGACCATGAATTTAATAAAACTGTTAATTGTTCAATTGAAGTATTCTGTGTCAGCCACCTCCATTGACACTTTTCTGAGAAGTTGTTTGGTTTGGTTGTTTATGGCTGGTTGAACTAGTAGTATGACAGTGTGATGTTTAATTTGACTTTGACTGTGAAAGTCAAATTCAGTTGTGTTGATACAATTTGTTTTATTGCACCCTATCATAACACTACAAATTGGATAATTTTTAGGCCAAAATATATTGGTTAAAAAGTTGATTTTCCAAGTTAATGAAGTTATTATATATGGCCCATTCCCTTGATGATTGTGACCTAAAGTGTGGAATAAAGAATGGTTAAATCATACAGAAAAGAAAAAAATATATAATATGTTTTTAACATTTTTTTTGAGTATCATATTTATGAACTTTGTCATGACTTTACATTCTGTTATGATTTTATAATACTAAATAGTTTTTCATGATGTATTACTAATTCCAGTAACCCATACGCTACACAGACAACAACCAATCAAATATATTTTATACTCACCCTGTTGTATGTGTACAAAGTACAGATTTAAATAATATTCCTATCTTTACTAATATATTTTGTCTAAGGCATATTGCCAATATCATCAAATTTAATCAACTGTTCAAATAGGTAGCAATCTGATATAGGACAAATTTAATTATAACAGGCCTTTTAGTGAAATGGTATTAGAAAAATAATAGACATATTATGAACCATACACCCCAGGATTCAACTAAACCATCAAGCTACACAGTGTGTTATTTCATTTTTAAAATAGTGTTTGTACACAATCGATAACATTCTTTTTAAATGTTACTGATCTTTTAATTCCCTAAACCCCAATCCCTGTCCTCCTTCAAACCAGAAGTAATAACTATCTATATCAAACTGATTGGTTGTGTTTGACATAAACTATTTTACAGTGTGTTATTTCATTTAAAATAGTGTTTTACACAATCGATAACATTCTTTTTAAATGTTACTGATCTTATAATTCCCTAAACCCCAATCCCTGTCCTCCTTCAAACCAGAAGTAATAACTATCTATATCAAACTGATTGATTGTGTTTGACATAAACTACTCCTCCAGACTTCCACCTAGCAAAAACCAAGGCAATCTAACATCAGGAGGCTGAGCCCCAGAGATACGAGTGTTTATCTGTGGCTGCAAGCAACACAATCAGTTCCACGCCCCATATCAGACACCACATGCTGCAGAGAATATGTACATATTACAGTACTGTTAGTATTTTTCGCATTCAGACATAAGATCAAAGGACTGTTACAAACAAGTTCCTATCTTGGTAAGGCGAGCTCAGTGTCCTGTTGTTTAATTGTTTTGCAGAAACACAGACAGAGCTACAGTATGGACCCGTAGAATAAGCTGAATAATTGACTTGAATTATGAGAAAAAATTTCGCGGACACTAAATTTTCGCGATTTTACATTTTTTACTATTTTGTGACCTTTTATTTTCGCGGTTTGAGTTTCTTGTGTAATTTGTTGAACCAAATTGGAGAATGTATTTCGCCTCCGCGATGAACGTCAAACAACAATTGAATAGCGTAGAGTAAAATTACAGAATATGTGATTGTAAATTTTAAGGGATGTAAATAATAAAAGTTTTGGCTACACAGTGGTGTGACGCACATGTTTAATAGGCTCTTAGATAGTGAACACCCCCATAATTATTGCACTCTACCAAATTATTCTTGTTTCTTCAAAACAACGAACGGGCGGACGCGACGCCGGCCGGATGGATCTCTCCTGTGGTGGTGGAGAGCATGAAGATTTTGTCATTTGCGACATACCACAAGCTAGGCTTATGCATGTAGAATAATTAATTTATGGACACATTACAACTTATTATATGATTTAATGGACAAAGGATAGTACACTATACATTTCATAAAATATTACCTAAGAAATGTTGTATGGTTTTTTTATTCCAATTCGAACATTATTTTAGCGATCAATCCTCCCACGGCACCACGTGGGAGGAATTTCATTATGAGCGAGGCTAAATTATTACATTTGTAACACTATAGACTCGTGAAATGAACAATATTACGTTATTGCTTCCTGTCAATTGCAACTTAAATGAATCAGTTCAGTATCAGTTTATTTCACACAACATATTATTATAAACACCACAAAACAAGTTCTAAAAAGTCGCCCCAACCGAGATTCGAACCCGGAACCTTCTGCTTGATATGCAGATGTCCATAACCATTAGACCACTGGGGCTTTCAAGGTATAATATATTTTAAACACAACAGGCAAAGAACATTAATTCTAAACCGCCCGGCGATATACTGAAAATTTATTTATTAATTTGAAATGATAAGATGAGGAAATCTGTGAGAATGATAACAAGTCGGGCCCGGAACCTTCTGCTTGATATGCAGATGTCCTATCATTTCCTCATCCTATCGTTTCAAATTACACAACATATTATATATGTGGCACATGCAAGGGAAATCAGACATAAGTCGGAAGTACATTTAGTACTAAGTCTAAAGTTTTGGTTGTTACAATCAGTGTTTTGAGAAAAATGCTTTTAAAGTTAAGTAACAGGAAATGACAAATACAAAAACAGGGCGTTTAAGTTTACGCCTTTAAATAAACAATGAATTTTAGTTGTTTCAGAGCTCGTCCATGGACATAAGCACCTTTGTGACAGTCTATTGTTTATTGTTAAAAATAAAATGTTTATTTTAACCTTTTATTTATATATGTTTTTGCTCTGTTTTTGTACTTTTGTTCATGCCTTTCAACATGTAGGTTAATATTTTAAACTTTATATTGTAGGAAATACTTAAAAACAGCAAGAATATAAAGAAATCATTTGTGTATACATTTCTCCACCCTTGGCTTGGCACAGGCCTACTTACCAGGTGTGTGTGTTTTTTTTTTTTAAATCACTTTTTTTTTCTGTTATCTTGTTATGTATATTGTTTTTGGACAAATGTCACATATGATTACAGTGTAATCTCACCCTCTCAGAGTCATTTGATGTGGACCGGGCTGGCAAGAAAATACCATTCTTTTAAAATCCGGTATTTTAAATCCATTGTTTAGGAGAAACAGACCCTATAAATAATGTTGAGAAAGTAGACATTTTCTTTGTGAATGTTTTTTTTTTTATACTCTTTAGCACTGGATCAAAATGGCACACACGACGCAAAATGTTAACGCCGACATTTCACTTCAAAATTTTGAATGATTTTATGCAAGTTTTTAACGAGCAAGCAGAAATTCTTGTCCAAAATTTAGAGAAAAAAGCTGATGGCAAGCCATTCAATATTTTTTTCTTACTGACAGCATGTGTGCTGGATATTATATGCGGTAAGAACTATTTTTTTAATAAAAATTATAAACGTAACTGATGATTTACAATAAGTTTTTATTTATTGTTTTACTCATGTTTTATGCCGTTTTCTTCCTGTTTTGTAATTTTTTACCTTTTGTATTGTTCCATATTTTTATATATTTGTAAAATGAGCAATGAATTTCCAAAAGGATTAATAAAAGATTGAATTTGAATTTGAATAGTCCATATTCATGAAAAGGGGACATATCTGTATTCTCTGGGTCCTGACTATTCTAAATTGGTATTCATGAAAAGAAACATCTTTAGTCCTGGACTAAACCTGTAGTAAAACTGGCAAAAGATAATCCACCCAAGGGGTAGGTTTAATAAAGTTAGTCCAGAAGATAGTCCCCTCTCATGAATATAGACCCCTCTCATGAATATAGACCCCTTTCATGAATATAGACCGATGTATCTATGTTTTATTTTGAGTGCATTCATGTGTGTAAAACCTTCAAGTTATCATTGTATTGATGATGTTGATATCAGATGTTGAACTTAGTAAGATATTTAACCTGCCATTATTTTGACGTATGTCAGTCAATTTCTTTGTAAATAAATAACTATAAGAAGAATAAAGAAGGCAATAAATTGATTTATATCGATTTTACAGAGGCAGCTATGGGAGAGTCTGTACATGCACAAAATGATCTTCAAAATGAGTATGTCCAAGCAGTGTTAAAGTAAGTTATGATAATGGTTGGGAGGTTGAAGGAGGAACGCTAGCTTTTCATGTCATTTTTTGACAGACTATAATAGTAGCTCAGAATATAAACACAGTTGGTCAAATCAGCTGTGTACCCAAGGGTGCACTCCCTAGCCCTGTAGATGCTCTTCTATTAAGTTTTATTACCGTATTCTTTTTAAAAAATCCTGGACCTATCCTTGTTAATATTTCTATATCAATATTGTTTCTGAAAACTTTTTTACACAAATGTATTTTAGATATAGCATTTTGTATGATTTATGTTTTTTTTGTTTCACAGGATGTCCGAGTTGCTTCAAGACAGACAGAAATATCCATGGCTTTGGCCAGACTTCATCTACTTCCGTTTGTCGTCAGGAAAACAATTTTCAGAAAGTTTACGTATTCTTCACGACATGACACTAAAGGTGTGATGCCGAAATGAATAAAATAAAAAAATATAAACAGGTGTTCCTCTGAAACTATTAATGGTATACTTTAGAGAACCCAACAACAACAAAATCGCTGTACTGTTAAAACATATTTTGCCTCTTGTTTTTTTCAGGAAAGTGTCCCACCTTGGGGATGCTGTTCCCTGAATAGGGATCTTCCAAAGGAGGGGTTCTTCTATATATACTCTTTGTTAGCGAAAACTTTGTATCTGTTACGGTCCTTTTTTTAACTTCTACCTCTTCTGATATGTCACACAGATTCCTCAATTCCAAATTTTTATTTTTGAACAATAATTCCAGGTAATTAACAATCATGGATCAGAACTAAAGGAACAGCTTAAGAAACAGAAAGAACAAGGTGCTGTGGCATCAGAAGAACCACAAACTATTGGCAAAAGAAAAAGACTTGCGTTTCTTGACTTGCTTTTGTACATGCAAAATGAAAATCCAAGTTTTACCATCGATGACATACGTGAAGAAGTTGATACTTTCATGTTTGAGGTACAGTACTGTATATATCTAAACATAGAACTTTTTTCCCCTAGGAACAGTGTCTAGAACATTTATTATATACATAAGTCATTGGCCCAAATACAAAAATATAAATAATAACAATAATATACAGTAATTAACTATTATATACTTTGTTTCTGTGGCACACAAGAGATAATACAATACAATGCAAAAAATACAAATACCAATTGATACCATACATATTACAACAGTACTTTATAAATTAAAAACGTCAGGGGACAACATTTGTCCTCATCCAAGAAGACTTAATGTTCTACTACCAAAGGCGAGTCTTCAACCTGTACCGATATTATGGTTCCTGAACTGCTTGGCCACTGGACTCAACCAAATGTCATAATTTCTCACACAAATCTGTTCAATGTGAATTGTTTAATTAAAACTAGCAATTAGTTGTTATTTATTTTTAACCAGGGCCATGACACAACTGCTGCAGCTTCAAACTGGGCTGTGTATTTGCTAGGCAGGAATCCAAAAGCACAGAAACATCTGCAAGAGGAATTGGATCAAGTATTTGGTAAGTAGTGAAGGGATTTTGTTTGTATTTATTTATTATTTATTCTTTATATTGAGTGACCTCTTACTTTTCCCCCAGAGAGTCCAGTTATGATGAGTGGCAGTGTGTGTACTAGTACACTGTGACAATCCCCTACTCATCTCGAAAAATGTACTAGTTTCTTTAAAAAAGTGCACATCAGCATTATGTGTACACTGGACCTACGGTTTGTAGTCCTTATCCGAGAAGATTTGTTCTATCACCGAAACCATGGAGAGTGTTAGCCTCGACCTCTTGCCGATATTATATTATTATTCCATGCTCAGTCACATTATGAAGCTGTTGATAACTGTATACTTTTGTGCAATTATTTTGTTTATTACATTTAATATGTCACTTATGTCAAATACCATCATAGATTTCCTGTTGTGCCTTGATGCAAAGTGCCACTGTCAATAATTATACTTTACGTACAATGATAGCTAAATGCAATAGTCATTCATTAACTGTACATCTTCTTGTTTGATAGGAGATAGCAATCGACCAGTGACCACAGATGACTTTAAAGAACTCAAATATCTTGACTGTGTTATCAAAGAAACACTTCGTATGTATCCTTCTGTTCCCATATTTGGACGTACTATAGAAGAACCTATATCAATTGGTAAGTTAAAAAAAATCTATTATTGTATTTCAGGCCAATGTTAAAAAATACTTAATTTCTTTATATAATGATTGATTTAATGTCATACTGCTGTTTCTCTTTATTATTATTATTTTGTTTTTTTTTTCATTTATTCGATAGTGATTTATTGTCTCATTTACTTTACCTGTTTACTTAGTTAATTATATTATTTTAGTTTGCAAAGTGTCTTTATACGTGACAAGAATAATTTATTCTTCTAGTATAGATCCTCAATAGGATTCTAGATGCTTTATTTTCTTATTTATTATTATGTAAACTTTTTCTGTATTCATGTCATATTGAAATAAAAAAGTAGCTTACTGTAAAAATAATTAATGAATATTTGGTGATATGATACCTTTTTCTTTCATATGTGTTTCTATACTAATTGTATAATTAAGTAGTTCTTCTACTAACTAATAGTTAGTAGAAGGTGACAAAAAGGTTTACTATATCGTCACTATTCTTTCAAGAACTCCTATCTTGACAAAACATATATTACAGAAGTAATGAAGTAAAGTATAAAGAATAAGAATAAATAAATACAATTTTGGTTTTAAATAAATATTTTGAATTATTTCACATTTGAAAATTGACATTCACCATTTCCATAGTTTTTGTAATTTTTCTAGGAGTTTGTGTACCATTCAAAACTGATAGTAATAATTAATTATTGCTTATTATCTAAATACTGTGATTCTTCTTTCTAGGGGGGAAAAAAGTTCCAGAAGGAACGCAAGCCATTATTCTCACCTATGGCTTGCATCGAGATGAACACCATTTCCCAGAACCTGAAGAGTTCAGACCGGATAGGTTCTTGCCGGAAAACTGTGTTGACAGACATCCATTTGCTTATGTGCCATTCTCTGCCGGACCAAGGAATTGCATAGGTACAATTGTGAGACTGTTTGTGAGCATTTTCTAAATCTCTGTCTACACTATCAAACTAGTTTTGACATCATCATGTTCATATATGGGCACATCAAATTTTGTTGTCACATAAAGTTTGATAGTGTAGACAGAGCTTTAGACTGTGTTTGCTAACAAGTTTAAACACGCAGAAATTGCCACCAGATAACTTAAGTATCCTGGTCGCTAGGCCAAATGCCCCATGTGCTAATAGAATGTAGTGTGATTGGCGTACAATGTTAATAAATAAATAAGAATAAAATCCTTGTTTATATATGTAAGGTCACTACACGGTCCCAAAAGATTTGTGCGTACGTACCCTTAAAATTTTCAGGCTTCTCCGTCCTCTAATAGTCCAGCTAAACAAAAAAATGGATAGCCATTAAAATTTAAGGAATGATGAATGGCAGAGTTATCTGAAGACATTACCGAAGCATTTCATAAACACACCCTAAATGTATTTTTTGTTGCATCTTATAGTCTGCCTTTTAGTATGCCATACTGTACAGTATGTTTCCAATTAATCCTGTGTTGAGAGCGAGCTCTCCATTTGCGATGACAAGAACTTACATAACTTTTTAAAACTGATTTTTCTTGAACAAATTGTGATCATTATAATTGCTTGAGGTATTTAATTAGGATACCTGCCAGAATAATGCTATTAATATTTAGAATCAAATTATGTCTATTCTATGTCATTTGCATAAACCGGTTGTACTATTTTTCAGGTCAACGTTTTGCAGTCTTTGAAGAGAAAGTGATCCTTGCACACATATTCCGAAGGTTCAATGTTGAATCTGTTCAAGAGTTTGACGACCTCAAAATACATGGAGAAATTATTCTACGTCCATCGGCTGGAATAGTTGTAAAGTTAACAAAAAGGAAGTAATCGCGCTGTTACTGCTTTTTCTGTTAACGAAATTTATACAGCACAGAAAATTAAACAAATCAAATCTATCAGAATAAGAATATACAGTATTATTAAATAATTAATGTAAACAAAAAAAACATTTACATTTTGCGCTCTTTCCAGGGGTTGGATATTTCCGCCGTAGGCGTGTTCGACTAGGCTGTTTTGTATGAAATGACATATATACAATTATATTTTAGTAAAATTCTACAGTCAATTACAAATTTTTTTCTGTGTCTTTATAAGTAAATAATAATGGGCCTGCCTACCTGAGATTGTCTCAGATAATATATTCTTATATTTTGACAGAAAAAAAATATCAAAATTATTTCTTTCAATTATTTTTGTATATTTGCAAAGGTAACTATTAAAAATGCAATATAGTGCAGCTTAACGTGATTATCTAAATTTAATCATATTTTGTATAAAAAAAATAAATTATTTATAATCATTTTTATTGATATTAATATATATGTTTATAAAAGTTTGTTACTGACGGGTTTGAGAATGAGGAATTAACTCACTAAAGCCTTTTTTCCTGTTGATGTTATTCGACGCTACCGTCGTTGAACTGTTAACGATCAACGACTTGATCGTTTGACAACGATCAAGTTGAAATAATAACGATAGCGAGTACCTTTTCCTGTAAATCGTTAACATTTCAATGTTTACGTAGAAGATTGCTGATTATTGTTAACGATAGCGTCAAATAACGTCGACAGGAAAACAGGCTTTAGCTGCTGTGTTTACTTAATAAGTGCCGTGTATTTTAATTATTCTAATGGCAATTGTTGCAATTACAAATAAACTTTTTGTCAGTTGACAGTATTTGATTTTAAAATATGATTACAAAAAAAGCAAATGTTACAGATTAACCTGAAATATTGAAGCCTGTGTTAAAATCTCACTTAGGATATTTTTTAGATTCCTTAGAAATGCTAGAGAGTGATCCGATAGATCTTCCAGGCTAGATAAGTCACTCCTGGTGAAAACTGGGAAAACTTACCGTAGGCCTATGGAGAAATAATATATACTTTTTGTTGTCTATGTGTACACTAAAGATATCAATATTTTATTATATTAATCAATAATATTAATATTCTGAAAATTGTGGTCTTTTATTATAGAAATAATTTTCTGAAATATAATGCTGCATGCATTTGATTTTGAATTATAAACAGTTAAATTGTATTTGAACAAATCGAGGCAATAAATTATTTTTAAATTGCATTTTGTTGTTTTACTTTGGTGTAATATTCATTCTTAGCCCGGGTTTAAGTTTGTTGTGCCTACTGTACTTTTTCCTATAGAAAATTCTTATTTGTTTGAAATTACCATAGAGACATACAGTATCACCATGAAATTTAAAAAATAGCGGATCTCAATCAATTACGACGGTGCTAGAAAAGTAGATAGCCCCCTCTATTAAGTTACTTTGTTTGGGTTGCTATAGCTACAAATTGCGGAAGTACAATTTAGTGTATTGCCTAATGGTAAACAAAATCAAAGCGACAGAATAAAGTACACGAACTTAATCGACGACCTAGGCTATATTTCCTATCAAAATGAGTGAACTTGCATCGCATTGGGAAGCACTAAGAAAACAACGTGTAATTGATAGAAAACATGCTGCGTTGAAACGAATGAAAGAAGAAAAGGTGAGTTTATAAAGTAGGCCTACTGTATACAAATACAGTGAATATCTAAGTGGGTTCTTACATCTGGGTGCTTACTCTTTTTTGGTTACCCTACCGACTGTGTGTATTCTTGCAGACAGGCCTTCTGGTCTATTTATACTTTTATGCGTGGGTAAGCACACACAAGTGCGATAATTTCTGCTGTACGACAAATGTTTTTTTTTATATCATAAAAGAAGAATAATTGTTTGTATTTTTTATTCGTGTGTGTTTTTAAGGAAAGACAAGAAAGAGAATTTGCTGAAGAAGAATACAGAAGAGCATGCATTTTAAAAGAACAAGAAGATCAAAGAAAACAGGAACTTTCAAATCAAATAAAATCCGGATCAAAAACAGCTATAAAGAAATCATACAGAGACAGAGAAAGGTTCGTTAAAAATGAAATATGTAAACTAGGCAAAATAATAAATAAAACATATAATTTTAATTATAACTCGTGGTGAATTTTAAAAAGAACATATAAACGAAAGTGATCGATACAGGATGTAGAGCCAAATAGAAATAAATAATAAAGACACTTGTAAATAATTACCAATTGAACATTATATTGCACTACAGGCTGTCATGAGTATGAACTCAATATTCTTGGCTTTCTTCTGACCAAGCACCTGAAGATTGAGGAACTCATGAAACAGCCTGCAGTGCAATAAAATGTTCAATTGGTAATTTTTTGTCTTTATCATTTATTTCTATGGTAATTTTAATTAGGCATTTCCCCCTCCACCTCCTCCGGTCCCCTCTGGTTTAGTATAATGCAGTGACCCGAGCCACATGTGGAGATACTACGAAGATATACAATTTAATACAATAGAAATAACACAAGCGATTGTAGTGTAAGCATAATTACACTGTGTTTAAAGAATGAATGAATAACATGTCACATCTTTTCACACATTCATTGTGTTAGGAAACATGACAATGGAATCCGTCACTACAAACAAGGGCATCGGTCACTGAAAATACAGCTTTAGGAAGTTGGAAAGTCAGACTAGAATCAAGCTAGGATCACTTAGGCCTAAAGAAACAAGACAAAAAACTGAGCTTCTGGCTAGAAACAGATAATAAAATATGACTCTAGTTTTGTTGAAGTTCGATTTAATGAAACTTATAGTTTTATTTTGCTGTGAAACGTGTGTGTTAAAATGTACAGTATTTTAATAAACGAAATAAACTGAATATGATGACTGTATTTTATTATTACCGAGATTAGTAAGAATATATATGAACCATGGCATCAGTATCTCTATTAAAATGAAACAAGTATACCATTTTCAAAATGGAACCGCAACAAGTTTGTCGAATTCAGATTTCAGAAAAGATTTTAATGATTTTTATGTGTAGCGCCCTCTATTTACAAACTTTTTTAACAACTTTTTTAGGACAATACAGAGGCTTCAGGAGGAACGAGAATGGCACGACGAGATGATAAGACACATGGACAAGAAAGAAAGACAAGATATTTATACAGATATGATGAGAGATCACAAACATAAGTCTAAGGTGCTACGTGATCACGGAATCTATAGAGGCGATCCTAAGTTTTTTATTGACCCACAATATGCCTAAGACTGAGTGATAATATAGAAACGACGTCACCACGAGAGCTAGCTAAACATGTTTTGTAAAGACACGCCAAATAAGTAGTCTTTCCCCACTCGATCCTACGTAGTAGAGGTTTAGAGAAGGCCAACCGCATGGGAATTTTTTTGTTATTTGAATGACTAATTATTTTTAAAAAAATGCAAATATGCCTAGGCTAAATAAATTAATGAGTAAGCATACGTTTTTTTGTGTGATTTGAAATATTAAAAAAAGTTTGTCCAAATTAGGGTGTTTCGTCGGGGGTGGGGGAACATATTTAGTAATAACATTTAGACCTAACTTTATAATTATATCCGTTATGTTTATTCCGCACACCCACTTGTAAATAAAAAATGCAAAGGTACTGTAAAAGTGTAGTAGCATTGTTTTCTTTTGTCTTTTTTGAGAGAAATAATATGACGTAATTAAATTATTAAAAACATTTGTTCGGCGCAGCCGGCACAGAGAAGAGTTGCCGATGCTTGCTATACAATACCAAGGTAATCTGCCTAATAGTCTGTTGAATAAGAGCTGAAAATGTCAAAATACGTCAAGAGTTTGATTCTTCTCTTAGCTTTGAATATGGAGGTATAAAAATAAATAATTTATAACTACATGCTTTGAATACAATTAATGGATCAAGCAAGCGACACTCATGCTGTATGAATAACAATACTGTTAGGAATCCTTGTGCCAATGTTTTACTATATTTATGTTTTTTTACGATATTGAAAGAGCGCCGTCGAGTTGATTTATTTAGTCTAGCCCGATTAATTTTCCCAAAGAATGCAATGGAGTGCTATGTAATACCAGGAAAGAGTGAAATTTAAATTTAATTTCACTCTAACCTGATAAGACCAAGTTTACCATTAAAATTTGCGTTAAAAGTAAAAACAAATGGTATTAGAATAAACCCGGAATGTTACACTTGTACCAATTGAAACAGTTGAACGGTTGAATACGAAATGAAACGTCCCTAAAAACACAATGTATTATTACATAGTACAATACGTATACTAAATATCCGTCGGCTTTATTGATGTTTACAATGAATAGTTTGAAAGAAAAATCCAAATCATTTATCAGTACTTTTTGTATTATAATACCAATCAGCATGCAACACGCGCCAATTCACAACACACATTGATTACTGTTGCCCAGGCAACACACGAAAAGAGCTTGGCTGAATATGCATGACCTCGGAATCCGATGGTGATGACCTGAATGTGTGTACTGTATATATCGTCGTGTGTGTTGGTTTGCAGTTGTTCTAGCTAGCCGTGGTGTGGGTACGAAGTTTTTCTTAAGTTTTTACTGGTAAATACTTTTTGCATTTGTTTGTTTCGGTATGTAAGTTGATTACTCTTTTGTATAGAATCACTTATATAAAGTACAAACTTTTCTAGGCTATGCCAATTCTAATTATTAAGTTCTGTTTTATGGTAAGTTTGTTGTGATCGTCAGCTGGCTTTTTTTGGGGTTCGCGATTTTTTAAGCAGTTGCTCCGCGCCCAGGCTAGGCAGGCAGTGTTTTTGTTGGGGGAGTGCATTGTCATTGAGCCTGCAGATTGAGCACTCTTTTCCAACACTGACAACTCTTGTTTTTTTCAAGCTTCAGATGTTGTCATGTATATTATTATAATTATGTATAAACTCCATAGGCCTAGCATCAATACCAATCCATATTTAGTCACATCACACTTTTTTTTGTCAAACTAGGCCTAGTTTGATAGACAGAGCTTTAACCGTAAAATAACATCATTTATGATATTAACTACTTGCGTTATAAGCAACACTTAAAGTATAACAGTATACTGTAAGTACACTTGTTAATTTAATACATTTTTTTATGTGACAGGAAATCAGCTGAAAGAAACGAATCAATAATTCAGTCTTAAAGAATATATTGGATTTAATATTACAAAATTCAATCAATTCGACATCTTAAATTTTATCTGAACAAGAATGAACACAAAGAACAGCTGTCAAGATATTTGATGTCTCAATTATGTAGATCATTTCAGTTTCCAGTATTTTTTTCCTGAGCATTCTGAAACTTTTTTTCTCTGAGTATTGACCGCAAATATGTGGGAAATAGAATGCCAAGGAATTTGGAGACTTGACTTCAGTTAAAATAGAAGATCATTGCAATTTGGTAGGTAAGAATTTGAATTATTTATGGAGATTTTTTTACTTCTTTCAATTGAAATTGAATTGTAATTTTTTACTGTACAGTTGGATTAATGTTTGTTACAAACAAAATGATACAGTAGTGTCATACAGTATGTGGTTGACAACTCAGTGGTGGCTTTCTATAGATTGGGATGTACTTTTATGATCATAGCATATTTTTCTCTCCCATGGCCTGGTTACATTTATATTAATAATTTATCGGCATTTGTTGTTTTTAGAAATACTGTATGTTGGAATATGATCATAAGTGATATAATATATTGTACTGTAAATTATATAAACATTTTCAGTGTCATAAATTATAAATTTATAAAAATTATCTTGGCAATAAACTTTGTAAGAAAAAAATATAATTAAATTGTTAAGAGATAAGATAAGTGATCATTTGATCTGCAAGTACTACTTTGGAAAATTTATCTTTGAAATCTTATAAAAATAACATTTAAAAAATGTACAAAAAAGGAGAATATTTTTTTTTATCATAATAAAAAAATATGCATTATTATCTAGTTTAAAGTTATTCTGTATGGAATTATAACAAAGAAATGTGGTTTACTCTGAGATTGCGATTATGATTTTTCATTGAATTGTGTTCTGACTTTTATATTGTTGGATAAAGTAAAAAGATTCCAAAGATGGCATGTCATTTATTAGTACCTTTGGATGTTATTATCGCACTCCACTATCAAAAAGACAAGAAAGCAGCTGAAGTTTGGCATAGATGTCAAAACTCAAGATCAGCAATGGAAAACTGTCAGTATTCATTTAGAAAGGATGTTAAATAAAAAATTAAGTTGCCAGACACAGACACCAGGCTTTGCCTTTGAAGGCGAGCGAGTGCTCAGCTAACACACTCCTTGAGGAGTGCGATTTACAACACACTTAAATTTCTACACACCAAAATACAAACAGCACACCTACAGCTAGCATCCCTGAATGTATGAGGAATGTAATTTGTAGCAATAATTTTCAAAAGACAAGACATGAGACACTATCTGTCTGTCTACACTATCAAAGTTTATGTGACAACAAAATGTGATGTGCCCATAGATATGATGATGTTATATCACTACCATATTTTAGCACATCAAATACTTTTTTTGTCAAACTACTGTAGTTTGATAGTGTAGACAGAGCTTTAAGTTTTTAAATTGTTTTTTAAAAGGGACTTTACTTTACACTAACTACAGTTACTGTTTAGTTATCACATGAACATGTAAATGTTTAGTCGCCATTTACACACCTCGGAACGCTTTTCAATCATGCAAATTGAATGATTCTCAATATTTTTACTGAATGCAACCATTAAAAAAATATAAACAACTGTTTACAGTAGACATAATTTTTTATTTTAAAATGCATGCAACTCCAAAAGTTGATGATGGAATAAATATAAAACTAACATTTTTATTTGGCCTTAACTCTGGTTTTATTTTTAGCATTTAAGCAGATGTCCATTTATTGACAAAATACAGACAGCATTACCAGATGATAACAATTCAATTAATATTCATGAAAGTAATAATTGTCTCTGGGGGAGCTCTAAATAACAAATGGTTAGCATGGCAACTGCCAGGCACTTTTCAGCTGCTAAAATGTGCATGGACATGAGCTAGTAAAAATCGTCATTTCTATGCATGCTTTAACTATTTAATCAGGGAATATTTTAGCCATTGTTGTATTGTAGTAGCTACAGCAAATGCTAATAAAACTGCCCAATGCTCCACATTAATTGGTTATAGCAAAAATGCAGTATAAACTATGTTTCTTACCTAGATCGATCACCAATTATTGCTAATCAGTAGGCCTACTGTTGACCATCATAAACATTAATCATAATTTCTGAATTACTTACAGTATGTTTTATAGTATGTTTTTTAACTACTGTACATGACATACTGTACTGGGTACAATAAATTACAAATTCTGATGATGCCAATTGCAACTGTATTACAAAACAACCTGTTGATTTACCTCACAGTCCTTTATGGTGCATAAAATCACTGATGAAAAAAAAAAACTTTATGGTTCAAGAGACAACTCATTATGAAAAATATTCTGATCAAAATAAGACTTGAAAAGTAATAAGTGCTTGGAAAACAAACAAAAATAAATCAGTAATTGTAACTGTATGCTCAGTATAAACCAAAAACAATGTACAGTAAATGGCCAAAGTATTGTCATTTTCTTCCTAGAGTATAGTACTGTGTAAGCTAAATCATACAGTATGTTTTTGTGTGTGAGTAACAGTGAATATTTTAACTGGTCTTTAAGAAAAGTGTGTTGACTTCAATAAAACATTGGCACATGCAGTGTTTCATGATCTTTGAATTATGTCGTCTGCTTTTGATTGTTATTTCATTCAACAAAACACTTAAAATCTAGAAAACTACCTGTGTACCAACAAATTAAATTGTGTTTTTGTTATTATCACCTGATCATTTCTGATTTATGGTGAATGTTAATAACCTCAATACAATATTAATGATTAATGTTTGCAGGGTTTGTACGTAAATGTTTACATTTTGATAAGTAGTAACAGTATGTCCTGTTTGGACATGACATAGTCATTTTGAACTTGATTTAAGCTTCAGAAATTCAAGTAAATATTATCTTTGATAAATATTTGAATATACTTCTTGGCAATAGTACTGTATATCCTCTAGTATAATCAACCACCAACATCCTTTCCCTTCCATAGAACACAAAATTGGGGAGGGGGAGGGGAGACTATACCCAGAGAAAACCTGGTTCAGGAAAAAAATGATTGGTAAGCATTTCTTGTAAAAACTCATCTGAACTGGCTAGAGAGAGGCCTACTGTACATCAGACCAAAAGTCAATGCTGGGACTAAACCCCCCGGGGATATACATGTTTGTGAAATCACATAAGAAGTGGGTGGGGTTAAACCTGAAATGGGTTTATACCCAAGGATATACAGTGAATTTAGTAACTGTATTCCTCTCTGCAGAGAGTTTATATAGTAAATACTCTGTAGCAAGTCAATAGCCTACTGTATGTATAGAATCATCAAATAGTAATCCATCAAATGAAGTGACATTGTAAATGTACTTAAATGTGTTTGCCTACCTGGATATTAGATAATAAACTGTACAATAGTAAATATTTTTATTGAAATTTTGGTTTTTTATACTTAGGAAATTTGCCAAGGATTTCAATAAGGCCAAAAAAAACCCCACCTTACAGTATGTTGGCGTATAACCTGACCGATCCTAAAAATACAACATATCCTAGATAGTTTTCTAAAATTAAGACCATTTAACATTCTTAAAAAACTGAATAAAAGTGAATGATTACAGTGGTTGAGTTTTTTCTTTTATTCTTTTTGTTTGTATAATATAATAATTATATTTTTTTATTGGCCTAAGCAAAATCATTCACTATCATCAAGGTGGCAATCCTACAGGAAAAACATAAAAGTTGAATTTTTTTTATAAGAGAAAATCCTGACATCTGACTGGGTGTAAATAAAATGGTATTGAAATGCTGTAATCGCTCACAATTCCATGCTCAAAACAAGCAAACCTTTTTTGTTATTTTATCAATTTTCCACCTCATGTGAAGTGGAAGTTTACATAACATGCACTAAAGGTGATGTAAACATTATGTCACACATCCTCTTATGCTGCAATTGAATGTTAATATAACATTCATGGACTTTTATCCACCAATATAATAGAGAGTGCTGCCACTGCCAGAGGCCATTTCTTTCATTTCGTAACAAGATATTCATCTTCAGATAGGTATTTCAGTACCTGAGTAGACTTAACTAGGCCAGGTCAGCATTTTTTCTTCTCAGGTAATTTCCACCTGTGGGGCTTGGAATCAGCATTTGGCCTACCAGACAGGTTCTTGGAAAACTTCAGAGAGGCCCTTTCTTGTCCAATTAGCTTTTATCTCCTTGACGCATACACTCTGTTAAAGCATAAGAAAGGGTATCCAGCAGTGAGTCTCTATTTTTCTACTATGGTAGTCCCATCATGTTGGCTTTTAATATGGAAAAAATAAACAATGGCTATATAGCACTCGTTATTGTCGGCTTTTCTTTAAAATTAGACGGTCTTGCGTAGCTAGACTAAAATAATTCTATGATTCTAGACAGGTAATTTAAGGTTCTGTTTTATTAGCATATTATTCAAACCTTGTCATGTACTGTACTGCAGAGCCTGTGTCTCTATCAGTCAAGGAATTTTAGGTGATCATTAGTAAGTTTGGAATGATGTTTTAAACTATTTATTGCAAATTCAATGTTTTTTAAAACTTGATTTCATAGATTTTAGGAATATTTGAGATTAAAAGTTAAATTTTAACTGAAAACAGTACTTTTTTTTCAGTATTTCATGAATGGTGATACTGTAATTTATAATTACGTGGAGCTCTCATTTTGTGTACAAACATCTTTATAAAAGATGTAACAGAAATTTTTAAAAAACACCAAGTTTTTTTTCCTTTGTCAGATTGGGTCAAGTATGATGAATGTTATAATATATAGTATTATTGTACTGTACTGTAGTTTGATTGTTGTGTATTTTTTGTGAACATTTGTATTATTCTCTTCCATAGTTACCAGTTTGATTCTCCAAAGGCGTCATGAATATGGAGAAATACGAAAACTTGGGTCTAGTCGGAGAAGGGAGTTATGGAATGGTGCTAAAATGTAAACACAAAGAAACAAACCAAACCGTCGCTATCAAGAAATTTCTTGAAAGTGAAGACGATAAAATGGTGAAAAAAATTGCCATGAGAGAAGTTAGGATGTTAAAGGTATGTTGTTTATAATGTTTTAGTGCATTACAGTACATTGCGATCGTTAGTAGTAATTACGATCCTAAAGCTATTGTAACCATTCACACATGATTATGATAAGTGAGCTCAATCTCAATTTGTCACTTGTTAATGTTACGTGATTTAATCTCTGAGTCCAAGAACAGAATCTGATTCGCAGTCATACAAAATGAGGCACATATTTCTTTGAATGATTTATTTTTATCTCATACATGTACAAACAGTAGGATTATATAAATGAACCTTTCTTGCTTGTTCTTAGCAAAACCACCAAATTACATCCAATGATGTGTTGATTGATCTTAAAATGAAAGGGTGTCATTAAATCCTTGCACTGAAAACCTTTAGGACAACAAAGTGTCCCTTTAATATGAGTTGGTCTTTTGTTAAATGTATATTGCCAGCCCCTTGGGTATCATTTCATGATAAAGTGTCCCCTTAATAGGAGTGTCCCCTGCATGGGGGTGACCTTTTGTAAAACAGATACAGTATTGTCCACCTCTATCTAGTTTTTTTCATGGGAATCTTTCTCATTAAAGGTATTCTGCTGTAGTGGTGCGTGACAATTGTTGAATTCTTGAAAATAGGAGCTGGTCCTATGATTCGTGCATGTGTTTTCTAGGCAGTGTATTTAAATACAGTATAATGTAAAATTGTGGGGGTGGATAGAGTGGCATTTGTATCTAGCATGCTTGAACTATAAATAGATTTTATCAAATTATGTGGGTGTAAATAGGGGGTTAAAGCCATTGGGTCACATGCTTAAGTTGTCTACTAAAGCAGCAAGATATTATAGTGTTGTTTGAATTAGGATCTCAGTGTTTCTATTCAATCGCACTGTAGGATTTACAGTACATACAGTAATTGTTCTGTGAATACATTTTACTTAAATGCCTACTTAAATAGTTTAGTCTCTCAGTTGCTGATTGACTACTATCTGTTATTATCACAATTATCTTTACGGTATTTATCTTGCTTGATATGTAGATGATAAGAGTATTTTCTTAATGTAGTGGAGCTGTAGCTTGGTGGTTAACGTGCTTGCCGGTTATTACGTGCTTGCCTTCCAATGTCAACGTCCAGGGTTCTGACCTAGTGCCAGGGTTGTAACTTACGACTCTTTCAACTCCACTCCCTAAGCCTCAAATGAGACTTAGTTTATAAGCACGATCATTATAAAATAGTTTATCTATCATGTAATTGGCGCGTTTGTGCTTGCTGTTGGATGCATTTCGTAGTGATGATACTAGTTCAATGGTGTCATTATTTATCAATTTTGCCATTTTTACCATGAACATGTTAGTTGTTACATTCAAAGCAAACCTGTACTTTGAAGCAACTTTGTTGATATGTGAATGTGTTTCAACATTCATTGCATAATGAAAAGAAGATACACAAATGCAACATATTAAAATTAATTAAGTCTTTTTATTATTCTGGTATTTTTTTGAATACCACATTTGATAATATAGTAGAATACTGTATAGACACCTCTAGCTATTTCACTGGACAAACAAAAGCCTAACAATCAAGTGATAATATAACTTCAAAAGTTATCAACCAAGTATAATAATTGAAATGTATTCTCAGGATGCCGTACCCGACAATGCAATCTCCATGGTTATTCCTTATTATATTATTTTTATCCCTGGGCAATACAATCTAAAAATAACACTGACCTCTGTATAACAATTTACCTCTTAATTTTTATAATATTTAATCAATCTATAAATACAATACAGGTAGCCTAGGCTAGCCTAAGGTCCATCGGCTACTCTGTCCCAAAAGACTGGCTACTCTTTTCAGTTTATTCAGGTGGTTTTTTTTCCTAGAGCGAAAATAATCAATATTTGTTCATATTGCAAGAACTGCAGTCTTGTTGCTTTCATCTGCCACCATCAAAGCTGAAGGTTTACTACTGAATATTAATAATAATTTTACCCCCAGCGTACTGTATCACAAACGAACTTTCTCATTGTTGCTAGGCAGTCTATGACCTTTCATGTAATAGTTCATTGGTACAAAAATTGCACTAAAAAAAAACCCCAGATTGTCAGAATGGAGGCGTGTACAGTGGTAAGTCCTACTGACAGTAGCTACCATGATTTATTTGAGGCATTATGATACTGCTGGCGTCAAAAATGACAATCTCACTCAATTGGCATTCTTAAAACGGGTAATTTATCAGGCACCCTAGTAAACTCTAGTATTTTTACAGTGAATAAAATGAAGTTACTTGCATGATCCTAATATTACATTAGTATTAATTCAGCTGGAAAAACTGTGACTTAATGTCCCATCCGAAGGACGAGACAATGAGAGTACAGTATCTTATTCTTGCCTAAGAATACAAACAAGGCAGTACAGACCTATCTCGATGTCATTTCTTCTCATATTTTTATCTGATTCTCCTTTTATTGTTTAAGTAGCTTATTATTGTCGACCTAACCCTTGTACAATATAATACAGTGCACTTAAAAATATTTAGATTCTACAGTTGTTCCGTAGATTCGTAAATATTTGATCAACCAATTTCATATTAATTTAGTTTTTATTATAATTATTATCCTTCCCACGCTTGTCTGTAGTGTACATAGACTAGACTGTTATTATGTCAACTACTTAACCTAGATTTGAGCATCTCAATAAACATACAAAACAGTGAGGTCAATATTAGGGTAGTAGTACAGACACTGCAGCCAATGTTACTGTCATCTTTAGGACTAAATTACTTTAAATTTTACTTCACGATTTATATACAATGGTTGTTTCATTCCTTTTATAGGATCTGAAATAGAAATAATAGTAGTCTTGTTCTAATAGTAAACTGAATAAGACTAGTAGCACTTCAATGAGATGTGTACCAAATCTCAGATGACAGCTAATGTTTACCCTCAATGTTTGCCTACTTAGCAATAATAATACATTTACTTATTCACTGATCTATTGTGTAATAATGCGTCTGCTTGTAAATTTGTTAGACAGAGGCTGTGAAGCTTATAAATGGCCTCGGTGCCTCGATCTTAAAGTCAATTGCGTATCAGCAAACTGACATGATAATGACTAGAAGTCATATTTTAGACTGTTAGTTGAAAATTTGTCCACTGAAACTGGTTTGAGAACAGGTCAACAGATTCAATTGGTGCCTATTATTCATTTTTTTTTCATGATTGGTTTTTTTTTATGTCTTGTTCAGAAAGAAAAAACATATATTTGCATTGAGTTTTGGCTATCTAGACCATTTGATAATAATAAAGGCTCACTCACTCCATGGTTCTGGTGGTACAGTAGAACGAGTCTTCTCGGGTAAGGACTATAAACCATAGGTCCAGTGTACACATCTAGCTCATGTGCACTAGAACCTAGTACAGTACATCTTTTGAGACGAGTAGGGGGTTATCCCGGTGTACATAGTACACACATAGCCACTGATCATAACTGGGCCCTCTGGGAGACCAGTCTCCGACTGATAAGGTTTCCCAGTATAAATCAAATATTTCAATTCAATTCAAAATGTGGTATTAATATGTAGCAGTTGGCTATGCTACAGTACACTGGTGAAAAATGTTCCCGGGACTGATTTCTGTTGGCAAGAAAAACAAAAGCATTCTAGGAAAAACGTTTTGAAATGTTGTTGCTCTAATCTAAATCTAAAAGTCAAGTTCTTCATATTCATTCCATGTTGGACAATTTCAAAAGCTACAGTTAGTAGGCCTACTGTAACTTTTTTAAAAGGAATATGAACTAAAGCTTGTCTAATAATATTTTAGTATAGGTACAGTAGCTTCAAACAAATGAGCTACTGTACAGTTATAGATTTTGCTGTTTGTGTTGTTGTTGTGTGGCTTGCACATTATTGATTTTGGTTGTTTTAATAAAGAGTGGTGGAGCTTCTTTTAATGGCTTATTGTTATTGTTATGAACACCTACTATAGTATAATGCACCCTCCTTAGTAACAGTTCTTTTGTCATCAATTAATACTATTTAGTCTATTCACCTTTGAATTTTATGGCAATAGCTTCATATAGAATTATACGAACATTAAAATATATTTAGTTCAATCCCTTTAAAAGAGCACACCAGGTTAAATATACTGTATAATCTGATATAATTCTTGCTATAAAAAGCATTTAACAAAAAATGTTTTTTTTTAACGTGATTACATTGTGAGATTGTTGTGTAATGCATTTAATGCAGGCATTTATAATGGACTACAGACAACAACCTGTAATGTGCGCCATCTATTTATTTAATAAAAGTTTATAGTGTTATAAAACAAAAATATGATTATTTGAACAGTATTTATGGAGAATATTATTATCGAACGTCAACAGTCAATTTTTAAACTAATGAAAATATCCTTCGTATTCAACTCAAAACCTCACAAAAATATATTAATAAAATTGTATAAAATGACATTGAAAAAACTTTTATTGTAGCTCAATGAACATTGACATTGACTTTGCACGTATTATGGTTTTTCGTCATTTTTAACCTTCCTTTTGACAGTAGCTAGTGTCATTTTTTAAGAAATTAAAACATTACTGTATCATTTTTGATCAATATTTTTTTTTTTTATTTATATTTTAATTAAATTTGACATTTTTAAAATGCATTTTAGCCTTGAATATTTGTTATATTTAATATTACCTATATTTATATGTACCTGTAGTATCAGGTTATTTTAGAATTTAAAACATTAATATATTTTTAAAATTTATTTTAATCAATCATTTTAAAAACAAATTTATTTTTTAATTTAATTTCTTTGAGGACTATTTTTATATTAATAATTAGAGTTTTCAACAATTCTTTTGATCTACAGTAGTATCTTTGTTAAAAGTAAGACATTAAGCATTATTTATTTTAATTAATATTTAACATCTTACATATTAATTTAAAAAAGAGTTAAGTTTTGAATGTCTTTTTTTCTTCATCACATTCTATTTTTATGTAATTTGTAAATTACAATTTTAAAATCGTATAAAGTAATGTTCATGTGTGTTTGTGTCAGATAGAATGTATTGGTTAAATATGTAATATAAGAATATTAATAATAGGTTGGTACAGTACAGTTGTTTATTTCATCACCATTTTTTTCATGGTGCTTAGGTAGATGAAAGGTCACCACTTTTAGCACCTTTTGAAAATGCAGGAGGCCCAATGTACTGTCCTAAGGGATTTGTGTCATGCTCTACATGCTGTATACCATACATACTAATATAATGTGAAACAAAATACAGTACATTTTTTGATCTAAGAGGATATTGATAGAAGGAATAAGAATTATTTGTTGATATATTTTTGTATATTTGTTAAATTTATCATAAATTAAATTTTAATTTTAATCAAATATAATATACGGTAAATTTTAATAAATATTTATAAATTTATCAAAATTAACCCTTAGGTTTACTTTACCATACAGAATTGGTAACCTACTTAAAGTAACTTTGTATACTAACTTTTATACTAATTTGTCATTTGGATGGTAAGCTGACTTTAGTCCCAAAACCATTGGGATAATTAATTATATTTCTTTACTAGCTGTTTGGCTAGTAAAGCTACCAGTTGGCGCACCAGACAGCTGTTCTGAGCAGATAATCATGGCAGATAGCTCCTCAAACATGTCACTTTCTTCTGTGAGTAGTTAAAGTGCGAGGGGTTTGCAAGTGACCAGTTGAATGCGCCTATAGTATTTTCAAACATATTTATTTACTTGACAAGTATAAAGTTTATGGCATTATTTTGGGCAAGAAAAATAGTAGGGCTAGTAGAATATGCAGTACATACAGTATAAATGGGCTAGTGAGAACAAATACATAGTTAACTTTTATACTAAAATAGTATGTTTTATTTCTGTTTATGATCAAGTACAATGATTAAGGATTATCTTGTAAAAATGTTTCCATATTTGATCTTGATTTACTTAATGTTATATGAAAATATATAAATGCCAATTATGTTTGCCCTTAACAACAAAGCGTTATCTAACAAGAAAGTGTTATCTAAAACAAAGGGTTACCTAACAATAAAGCGTTAAATCTAAAACAACAAGTGTTATCTAACAATAATGCGTTACTGTATCTAACAATCAAATAAATTTTGTTTTTTTCAGCAATTACGGCATGAAAATCTAGTGAACTTAATTGAAGTTTTTCGACGTAAAAAACGTTTATATTTAGTCTTTGAATTTGTTGATCATACCGTCCTTGATGAGTTAGAAAGATACCCAACTGGTCTTGATGAGATAATGGTTAAAAAGTGTTTATGGCAGATTTTAAAAGGAATTGATTTTTGTCACAATCATAATGTAAGTATAAATTCCTACTGTAAGTATATTATGCTTTTTTAACGACATTCAACAAAAGACAAAAAAAATATATCAGGTATTACTGTTTACTGTGCTTACAGTTTTTAAAGAAAAGCTGGAAAGTGCATTTTCAAATAAACCACTTGAAAGAATGTGTGGTGTTTATGAAAACTATCACTATCAGGCTACTTTATTGTGAACCCATATTCATACTTTACTGTACAGTTTTTAATTTTATCTCATTGTGTGCAATAAAAGAATACCATTCCCTCCTTTGGGACACCCCTATTCAGGGATATTCCTTATAAGGAAAAAGAACAAACAAGTGGAATATTAATATTATTTATTAAGATATATAATTTTTTAACATTACAGCCAATCCCTATTTAGGACATACCCCTTAAAAAATGGATGTCAAGGTCTCCTCTTAATAAGGGTTACTGTAGTTATGTTCTTAATTATGTAAATTTAATTAAACACCATTCTGTTAATTGAAAAATTAAGTAATTCTTTCTATAGTATCATGTACAGTGATTGTGATTACCCTTACAGTTTGACCAGATTGTCCATCTTTTGACACAAAAGAGTACATCTTGACCTTGTTGACAAAAAAACATTAATAAATAATTAACTGTATAAAGATTCACAAACACAACCCTTTGAACTATTGTTGTTTTTTAATTATACTTGTTCTTTTCAATGCTGTAAATTATTTATTTATTAAGTTGCGTTAAACAAGCCTACTACCAGAAACACAAAGACAGACTTGTACGTTGTGAGGCTTATTAAAATTGTTAATAATAATCTTAATACATTACTTTACACCACACATTTAAACATAATTATTGACATACTGTTAAAGTTAATTTACTACAATACACAGTATACATTTTAATACAGTACAACCATTTGACTAGTAGTCCCAGGGGGCCTGGGTTATGAAATTTGTAGAAATTTATGTGGTGGGATTATACTTGAATTGCAGTAATAATGACATTTAAAATTTATTTTTCAACTTTGCACACATTTATTTAATGCAATGTATCATTATCTTTGTATTTGAGTCAGCGTTCTCCCTCTTCCAAGGGGTTACTACCTGTCTCTCGTTCCAGGCTGCTACACCATCTCTCCACTTCTTCCTGTCTTGCGCATCATGTTCACTCCAAACCATCACTTCCTCTTTCTTTCTTTACCATATCTTTACATGTCACCTTTGGCCATCCTCTTTCTCTTCTACCTCCAACTTCTAAATGCCAAGATCTCTTCTTTGGTTCATCTTCATGTACAGTAAGCCTGCTAGCATTGCCACTCATTTGATGTTGATCAGTGTGCGACCAAAAAGTGCTACTGTCAATTGGTCTATTGTTCGTATGATTATGAAGCATTTTAACATACTTGTGAAATTGGTACAAAAGCTTTTAAAGTGAATTATGATATCTTCCTTAATTAAAGGTTTTGTTTCAATAAATTGTTCTCTTCCTTATAATTTTTTTTTTTGGTTTGAGAAAAAGATAAATGTAGTGTTTGGTTACAACACTTGGGTGATTCCATTTTCAGTGTATTGCCTAAAGAAATAGAGTGGACACCATCAATACTATTACGCCCTTAGCTACATAACAAAAACCCTGTGTGGTCCGTTGCTGTCAGCCAACACCAATTCAAACTAATAAATGTATCGCTAAACACCAAGCAAACCAATTCCTTTTGTTTGTTAGAGAAAGGAAATTAAATAAAATGAAATTGTAATAGTATATTGCTACTGCATATATCCTGGGGGTATAGGAGCAGTGAAGGTACACTCACACCCACAGATGTATTTATTTTTAGACTTAGACGATGACATATTTTTGTTGTCATGCTGAGAAAGCTACAACAGTGAGATGTTATTGACCATGGCTGAAGTGTGTTTCTCTAATAAAATCTATTGATGAAAAGTAACTGAAGAGTTTGCTATAATTGAAAGTAAATTTTATCGACTTAATTAAAAGATCAAACACGTTCTTTTGATGTTATCTGGCTCTAGTTGGCCAAGCGGAAAGCGATTCTGAAGTATTAATTTGAATTGTGTTCTTTAATTGCATTGATAACTGAAACGTATGACAGCCACAGGTACAAACACAATCATTTTTGTTTGTCATACATAACTACGTCACCATATTTTTCAAAGATCCTGTGTGGCCCTTAATTAATTATAGCCATGCTTTTAAATTAGTTGAAACGATTTATAACATATTCATGACTATGATTAGCTAATAATACTATGTCAGTATTATTTTTAAAAATCTTGTCTGGTTTGCTCTGTATCAAACATGATGAAGATAATGATATTGATATACAACCTGAAAACATGCCAAAGAAAATAGTATACCTGGAATTGGTGTGGTAAAATTCAGTAGACATTTTGGGAGGCGAATACTTTAACGGTTTTCACCTGTGACACTAATGTCCTATGCTACAGTGTACTGTAGATGATTTCTTTAACATTTCCGGTTTTGGTTTGTTTGTATTATTGAATAAAAATAGAAATTCAAGAAAAGGTTCATTAGATCTTTATAATACTGAACAGTAATAAAACATATTTATAATTCCACCTACAGTAGATAGTTATTAGTTATTGCACTGTATTATTAATAATAATGTTAGTCTCTGTACTAATGAAAATGTCCTTATTTCAACAAAGGTATTGTTCATCCGTGTTATTATTACATTTCTAAACCGCTGTATTTATACACATACAATTATAAAAAAAAGAAGCATTATTTATGGAAAGAAATATCATATATGAAGTAAATCACTTTACTGAGATGAAATAATTACTTAAACAAAATATGGCCAGGTACACCGAAAAAAAACCAAAATTATTAAATTCATTTTGATCTGTTTCTTTAGATTATTCATCGAGATATAAAACCAGAAAATATTCTCGTTTCAAAGTCTGGTGTTGTCAAATTATGTGATTTTGGGTTTGCACGGACATTAGCAGCTCCCGGTGAAGTTTATACGGATTATGTAGCTACTAGGTGGTATCGGTCACCGGAACTTTTGGTTGGAGACACAAAATATGGAAAGTAAGTTTTGATGAAAGTTCTACATGAATGTTCAAATTCTAGCTTTCAGATTGACTAAAGCTCTGTCTACACTATCAAACTTTATGTGATAAAAACATGTGATGTGCCATATATGGACATGATGATTTCATATCACTACCATATTTAGGCATATCACTGCCATATTTGGGTACATCACACTTTTTTGTCAAACTAGTTTAACAGTGTAGTACAGGGCTTAATCAATTTATATGTCTGATGATATTGATAAGTAATATTGTTTGAACAAATATGATTAATTAATTACATATTGATTGATTTGTATTGATTGATTAGTATCTTAAATGATTATTATATTGATATGATTCATTTTTTGATAATCTAGAGCGGTAGATATTTGGGCTGTGGGGTGTTTGCAAGCCGAGATGCTAACTGGTGAGCCTCTGTTTCCAGGCGATAGTGATATTGATCAGTTATTCCACATTATTAAATGTTTTGGTAAGCTAATTTAAATTACATTTTGTTATGAATAGTGTTTATTAATTGTATAGAAACATAGATAAAAATAAACATTATTTGTCAATTTAGAAAATACATGAAATTATCTTCCTTGACAAGATCAGATTTGGAACATCCCTATTCAGGAGTTAAAACAAGGACCAGTCTCTATTCAGGGAACACTTAATAGAATTTCATCTGTATTACAATAAAATCAAAATTACATTGAAAATGAATAATTAATTAGTTAGTAAATTAATTAAAATAGCATTCACACGATTATACACTTGGTAGTCATATATGCAATGCTTACTTATTCCAGAGTCCTGAGTTCAAATCCTGACTGACTCAATCAAACCATTGTATATCGCTATCCCATAATAACCTTTTCTTACCTTGACAACTTCATGTATTTTGTATTTCACAATCATTGTCATTTTATATTTTTGTAGGCAATTTAACAAATAGACATAAAGAAGTGTTTTTGAAGAATCCTCTTTTTGTTGGTATGCGAATACCAGAAGTAAAGACGATGGAACCACTAGAAAAAAGGTTTCCCAAGTTGTCATCTTTATCTATTAGTATTATGAAGGTAATATATTTTATTTGTCTATTTCGTGCCTAGCTTACCTGGATAAACCGACAATAGCCAGTGCTCTTCAGAGGGAGGGCTTAGATACAAAAGAACACCCATGTATCATAATGGACTAGTCCACAACAGCGTCCTCCTTAAGCCCCTTTCTCACAGAGCTGTGTGCCAGGAATATTGCGGGAATACCATTACCATGCCGGTATGGTTTTCTGTGCGAACGGGTCGTCTTGGCATCATGCCGGCATCATGCCGGCATCGACATGACCTGCTTTAGACCTAGTAATATTCTAGGGATATTCCCCGCAATGCCAGACGGGCATTCTGTGAGAACGTAACACCGTTATATTCCGGGGTTCCCCGTCGAGGCTTTGACACCTTGCGTGGTCAAGTGTATCACTTTGGTGCCGATTCAATTCAATTAACAATAATAATGTCGAACTGGAGGGATAATGAGATAAGAGAGCTGCTTAAAATAAGGGGACAAGAAGAAATTTGTAGCATAATCTATAGGCCTAGGCCATAGCTCTTTGTTGCAGGTGCCTGACCTTTCGTCGCCTTGTAAATTGTAGGCCTACAGCCTTCTAAGGTGTTTTACAGATTGCCGATGACGGCTAATTAATTGCTGTACCTGTATAATATATGCACAATATACTGTACATAGCATGTATTGCATAAATATGCTATAAAGGAAGATAAATAATCTGTAACTTAACATTCGCCGCCATATCGCTAGACAAAAATAATAACAATAAAGGACGCCCTAAATAATTATTTTGTCAGAGACTTTTTATTGGCCGAATATGCCCGACTCCTTTCTCACAGAAAGCCGGTATATACCGGTTATATTTCCGGCACGATAGTCCGATGAGAATGGGTATATGCCGGTAACGATACCGGCACGACGCCAGCACTGTACCGGTATATTGCAGGCACATCTGTGCGAAAGGGGCTTTAGTCAAGTAAGCGGAAAATGATGACAGTGTTACAGTTGAACTTTCGTATCTAAGTCCTCCCTCTGGAGAGCATAGGCTATTGTCGGCTTATCAAGGTAAGCTAGCACTCACAGACTACTAACAGCACTATTTTGTAATTTATATTTTTTTATTGTGTAATTTATATTTTCTTTACAGTGACTTGTTTTATTTTACATTCCTTTGATTCCCAATGTTTTTATCTCAAATATTTATCTTGTCTCATACAGTATGTCACAAAACATTTTCTACTTTATCATTGTACTGTGACAATATTTGTGTAACATTGTGGTATGCACTTTTTAAGTATAGGGACAATGAGACATGTTTTTTAATGAAATAAAACATGTATGCAAATATGTTTCACTCAAATGTTTCACTGTAAGTGGTACTTGACTAGTTCACACACTTGTTGAAAGAGAACCTTTTAAAAATGCTATTCACATAACCACTTATCTACTCATACACTATACCTATTACCATAGGCTCAATGGGTTGTTACTTTCCTATAAGAGTACCCTGAAACCTATTATAATTGGAGATTCAGAGTGGAGTTGTAACTAAAGATACTCACATATCGATCACAGGATCGTTGGTTTAAATAAATTGATTTCTCGGGACATAAAACAAAGACTTGTAAATAAGACTTTGTTTGTGTACAGAATCTTGTGTATCTGTTTAGTGAACAGGCGCTGGCAAATCAAATTGGGTGCCAATGTTTCGTTTTCACATGGCCAAGTGCATATCGATTGGCACATAGCAGTGTAGAGCATCGTGAAAATGAAACATTGATGTTTGATTTGCCGGACCGGAACTCCGCTGGAACAGGTGTAAAAGACCCTTTAGAGAACAGTGAATGAAATCACCGTTATCCTTGGAAATACAGTACTGTATGCCTAAAAAAATACACCTGCGTTATGTCGCAGTGATGACACAGGGCGTCTTACCTCCGGTGTATTACTCTGATATGGTTCGGATCAGCTTAAGCTTGCATAGTACAGAGTTAACCATGATACGTGTGAACACATACCTGGCCAAACATGACAACCTAGTTTTGTCTATGAATGTGTTATATGTCCTTCAACTGGTTATTACTCTGCATCTAATCATTTCAATTCTCAATAGAATATAATTATTTCCGTTTTTAAAAAAACTACAATCTTTGATTGATTTTTGTATTATTCTATTTTTTTATAGTAATGAATATTTCTTAGTAATGTTTAAATACAATACAGGTGTTTCTATTATATACTTTTTTGTATCGTTTATTCATCTTACTATTCTGACCTTATGATACCGAGATTTACTTACTCTGTATTGAGATGATAAATTCTGATCCAATAAAATCTCAGAGTTTTTTGCTTGTGGTTTTTTTTTCTCGCAATTTACCTTGACAGCAGGTGTCTCTTTCACTGCAATACAGGTGTATATTAAAGCATTTCTGTGGTCTGTTCAATACGCCCTGGATATGGATTCTCAATCTCTCCCCCACCCCCTCTCTACACATTATTAATAATTGGTCAGATGTTTTGCCCTACTCCGATGTAATTAGTACTCTATACTGAGTACACTGAGAACACCTGCGGAAAAAATCTAGCTATCAGTGTAAGCTTGGTGGTCTAGAGATATGAACGGCAGGCTAGTGATCTGGAGGTCTTGGGTTTGAGTTCCACCCGAGAATTTGTTATTGCAAGTGTTCTCAATGTACTTAGTATAGAGTTTACGTCAGAGTAGGGCAAAACATCTGACCAATTACTCAACTCCCTGACACAATTTCATTGTTAATAAATTATTAATAAATTAAAATCCTTTATATCTGAGCAGAGTAGTCTGCAACTGGAGCCAGACAATAGGCCTACCTGCAACCAGCTACTGAAGCATGAGTTTTTCAAGAAGGATGGGTTCTCTGAACGTTATCCAGCTGAGTTACGGGCTAAAATTCAGAAAGAGATGCACGAAAATCCGTTACTACGAGAAGGTCATAGCGGTGGTCACAGTGCCGATGAGAAGAAGAAACCAAAGAGAAGTAAAAAAGTAAATAAGCTGTTTATCATTAAATTGAGTGAATTTATGTTTTTGCATACAAAAGTAGGAGCAGTTAACAATGTTTTGTCCCTCAAAAAACAAGAAAATGACGATTAATATAGTAAAAGTGACTACTGTTTTCAATTATACATTCAAAGGAGTGGCTCTACTGTAATTAAACATAGTGTCCTACTGTATAACTATAACAAGAGTTTGTTTTCTGTAGCATGATGCCTTTCAAGAAAAGCATCGTAAAAAACATGCTGACACGGAGAAAACAAGAAAGATGTCTGTAGATACTGTTGTTGTGGAAGACCGGCAAACAAAGTCTTCTCCCGAGAAATTAAAGGTGAGAACTAATTCAGATAAACGCCATAGTTGGCAGCCAGTGACATGGGGGAGAAGAATGTTGTTGAAAAGGTTTATCATCTTAAGTCCACAGTGCCATGAGCGCTTTAGCAGATATGGCGCTATATAAATCTTCATTATTATACAGATATTGCCTGCTTAGAGGTGAAATATAAGATTTGACATCCCCGAGGGAATGATATTATGTTCGAGGGAATATATATATCCCGAAGCGGCAGCTGAGGGATATATAATTCCCCGAGAACATAATATCATCCCGAGGGGATGTTAAATCTTATATTTTACCGATATAAAAGGCGATATCTGTTATATTATATAGCCAAGAACAAGTCTGCTGGGTTGGGTGAAGCTAGGCTAGGCCTCCTATTCTATAGTATTTGTATTGTATGTAAACAAGCCTCCTGCCTAGAAAGACACCTTACCTTGCGAAGAATAATATACAGATAATTACTAATTAATGATTCCTTGGCAATAAAATATTCACTTAGGCCTAGGTCGTTTAAATTAACAGAAGAATTTCCATCAATAAGCCTATTAATAATAATATTATAATCAGGTAGGCCGAATAAACAATTCATCGTCTTCTCTCGCGAGGAGCCGAATCTCCGGATGTTCAGCGCGTACTAGTTACTAGGTTACTACCGTGAGTATTGACCAATCACAAACGGTGTTTCATCACATTTAGGGAGGACTAATAACAAATGAGGGCGCTATGTATGCATAGTTTAAATAGTTTAGATGAATAATTTCTTCAAGCAAGCTGCGTGGCGCCACGGTGGAAGCGTTGTCTTGCGATGGAGTGACAATTCCACCCGAGTTCAAATCCAGTAGATGACTTTTGTTTATTTATCGGCAAACGCGAGTGTTGCCACACGAAAATTACACAGTCAATATCATCGAACTCGAGAATGTATATGTTTAATGACAGGGGACACGATAATTACGCGAAAATTAATCGGTCAATATCATCGTTCTCGAGGATATATACGATTTACGATCCTCGCAGCGGTAGTCATGTGACGCAGTTTCAACCAATCACGTTCACGTATTTACATAGGCTATGTAATATCATCAAATAATGAGTGTTTATGGATTAAATGGAGAGAATAAGGATTCTCTCAAATTCACATACAGTATATTATTTACCTACCTACTGGTAAAGAAAACTTGTATTCAATTAATACGCTGCTTTCATCTTGGAATCAATGCCGAAGGGTAGAAGCACGCAGCTCAAAAGGCAGCACTCTCTGACAATTTTTTATAACACAACATATAATAGAACAATTAGATAGAACTATTTTACCATGCAATATAACTAACATTGAATGTCATGTGATACAAAATTAACCAATTAAGTAGCAATGATTATTAGTTGTACATTCTAATAAAAAAGTGATTTATGCACAGATCAACACATCAAAATATCTATTTTTTCTGCTGATGTTATGCTTATTCACCTAATTTTCAAATAAAAAATGTATATTGAACAGTTTTTACTGGTGAAAAATGTACTCAGTACAGTAAAATATATTAAGTAGTAGAATATACAATGTATTTTTATCTAATTTTAAAAATGTTTCTTTATTTAGGAGGTTAATATGAGTGAGTCACAGAATGATCGCAAGTCCAGTACAACTCTCCACCTGAATGGCACCAATTCCACCAGCAACAACAAGGGAGGTTCTCCCATCCCACCAATTAGTCACAATGGTCCCACCAACCATGTATCGCAAGGACCTAGCCTAGCAACAGTCAATACACTGAGTATGGGCTCTGTGTCACGAGGAGTTTCCTATTCTAACAGTACTGGACCACCTCCATTGAGGTAAGTTTTCTCAAGTATAAGGTGGTGCAGGGTGTGACGTTGGATTACTGATCGTGAGGAGACATTAGATCAGGACACAATTTTGCGCTGATTACTATCTGCATTATTATGGGAGTATGTTTCCATACGCGTTTGAAAAAAAAAAATGGCCGGGGTAATAATCAGCTTAGAAGTATTGTGCAATAAGCGCTATATAAGAACGAATATTATTATATTGTTTGCTTTTGTGTATGACTTCACTTTTTAATCTTATATGACAATATACGTTTTACCATAAAAAATCATTGTAAAAGTTTTGTGCACATTTAGTAATTATGATCTCTTCAAATTCCTACACATCAGTTGATATTCCCCTTCAAATTCCTTTTTCCTGTACATCTTATTCATATTCTACCTTATACCTATGTTATATTTTTCGACCTACTGTAATAATATACTTAAAATAACTAACTGTTTTTATTTTAGGATAAATGAAAAGTTGAAGAAGCCCAACAACAACTCTGTGTACAAGAAATCTCCAGCAGGAGTAACACACCATAGTACCAGCATGACCACACAAGTACAGACAGAGAAAAGCGCCCTCCATGAGAAAACTATGCAGCTAGAAAAAATTCCCTTTGGTCAGCGCAAGAAGGGTAACTCGTCACCACGCCAAGATAATTATACGCACTTGCCAAACCTAAAGGGCGCTGAAACATGTAAGTTTGTTTTCATTTTAAGTTTTAATTAAACCTTTTGACGTTGAAAAGTATTATCGACGTTCCAATCAATATGCTTTGATCGTCCTCAAGAGTGAGAACTTTATATCAAGATTTGATTTCTCCATGCAAACCTTCAAACAATATATTGTTTATTTGTTATATCATTCTTTTTCTTGGCCCCTGTGTTCCTTTAGAATTGTGTGCCTATATCTATCCGTCAGACAACTTACTCATTTTAAGGCAGCTTTAAACGCTTTTTAATTTGTATTTTTCTGGCATTTTCAATGTTAAGCACATTGATGTTTTCTCTTAATACACTGTATAAACCTAAATTATAATTAACTCCCTTGTTTTCCACTACACAGACAAACCAGAGAAGAAAGCCAAACCAAGTAAAAGCCAACACGCCACCACAATGCCTTCCATAGCCTTGATGGACCAACGCCATGATAGCAGATCACCTAATGCCTCAGATGAAAGATATAAGTCAAACCTTCCGGCGGTTTAGAATCATCCATCCCACTGAACAGATAACACAATCCTCATTTAACTGTGCTACATTGTATTAAATGTACATACTTACTAAATAATGTTGTTGTTTACTATTTGTTGTGAAATTTATGTACATTATATATTTTTTAATACGACGTTTTATTTATCTATATGGCTAGAACAAGAAGAATAACATGAATGTTAGGGTTTTACAATAATGTTATCGTTAGTTAGATAGTATCCCCAACCCCCCACCCCAGCTCTTTATCCCCCAATTATTTAATTCATCCCTATACAGTATTATTTTTAGGTGCATACTTCGACATTCTGGATTCATACAATAGAGTTAAGTGTTAAAAATACAAAGGTAATATAACTTGGAATATGGACTTGAGGTTCATGTTCCTGAGAGAGTTAAGTGATTGTTTCTAATAGTGGAAGCTATTAAGAGGAGTACCTTGATTGATGGATGGCACGAAGACAAGAACAAATTGATAAACTAATGATAAGCATTTCAGATTTAGCAATTGTGTGTCAGAAAGAGACCAAAATGATAAAAGTATAGAAGAAAACTATGTGAATGATTGAGGGAAATAGAAAGTAGTAGATAGATTGTATGGTAGCATGAAATCACTAGGGAGCTATGAATTTGCAACGGTCGATGATCAAAGTACCTCATACTTATTCAATGTGCGTATGCAAGGATTTTAGAACACGTTTCCCAGCTTCCCATCTCAACACAAATTTTGATGGATTATATGTCCAATTTATGACCGACGACACATCAATTGACCTGACTTAGGTAGGTCATCGCAAATTGAAAGTTCCCTATTAAATGTCTGTAGCTCATCATAAATAAGACAATTTTACTTTTTAAAATTGTGAAAACCATTATTTTGGTTTTTTTCTTATGATGTGAAGAAATTAGTTTTTTGAATATTTAAAATAAATTTGCAATTTTACATTGATATTGATATATTTACGTGTGACATGTACACATTGGGTTATTTCTAGAATTTATTTTTGGCAATACTTTATATGTAATATGTATTTTTTTTTTGTATTTTGTACAATTTGTTGTAATACTGGAATAGCCTAAACAATTCCTACTATAAAAATAGGGAAGGGAAGAATATTCATACAATGTACTATTGTGAAACTTTTCTACAACAAAAATGTGTTCTGTTTGTTTGAATGAACTTAATATTTACACACAGTGTGATTTAATGCAAGCAATGAATTTACTAGCATATTATTTTTGCGCAATATTTTTTATTCTGTAGTCAGCTGGAATTTTGTTACTTTACAGAAATTTATAATTGCAGTCATGTAGTATGTACACGTTGGTTTGAAAATCATTAGTAACATTGGGGTTAGATATTGACATTCAATGTTCCTCCGCTAAGGGTCACATTATGTCCTGACCTAGGTCACATGTTCGAAGGGTCACATGACCTGATGGTTCTATGAACTGCCCGTTGTGTATTCTGATTGCTGTTAGGATATGACTAAATTATGTCTTGCAATGATTTTATCTTTATAATCCCTTAAACATTTATTATTTAGGATAAATGATTGTTTTCAAAATTGCATTCTGTTCTGTAGAATACACTTGAGACACCTGTTGTATTATGTTTATTAATGATTATTGAAATATATACCACCTGCAGTAAATGAAACAATAAAAGAGTATGGCTCATCATAGGGAAACTGTTATTGGATGGATGGGGTATTTAAACAGGGTTTGTTTGTGAAAGTTATACTATCGCGCTTGTACAGCATATGAACAAGTTAAGCTAAAAATAACACGGAAGTTGTATTAATACAATTAATCTTATGGCATATCATTAACATGTGTAATGATGAAATACATTACAAATAAACATGTACAGACGTGTTGGCGCTCTTTATTTTTATTCGCAACAAATTCTGATTGATGTGTGTATGGGCATTTATAATGAAACCTATATCTCCATAATGTGTGCAATTTTGTTATAACCGTAGTTATTTTAGATTTGTGTGACAAGCTTTGTATAAATATTCTAAGCTTCATGATTTATGGCTGAACATTTTGTAATTGCAGTACAAGTAGTGTCTAATTATTAAAAGGTTGATTAATTTATCATATTAATGGATTGACAATTAGGGGGGTTAAAGGCATTATATATGCTAGCTCATTTTTTAAACAAGTTATCCTTAGACTAATAATTATTATAGGCACTTAAAGCAACCAAATTAAGAGAATTTACAAAAACAATTTGATTGCAGTTTTTTTGTAATGAAAAGTATTATGGAAACCTTTTACAATTTATTTTTAAATACCTACAAAATAAATAATTGCTTAAAAATATATGGAGCTATCATGAAATGGAAAAACCTGTATTTTAGACTACTGCTTGCTTGTGTTGCAAAAGAAATTCAACATCTACAGTAAATACACACCCTCTATTGAGGGGACACTTTCCTATGAAACGAGATTGAGGGGAAATATATATTTTAACACTTTGGCAACCAGGGATAAGGGGACATCTCTATTAAGAGGACACTCGATTGTGGTACTGTAGTTTTTAAAAACAATATCACACACAACATTGAATCTATTTTTATTTATATTACTTACAAAAGATGTTTGAAATCCTATATTTTATTTTTGCACCAAGGTTTTATTTTATATGAGCTAAATATGTAAATAAAATATGTATTTTCTTTTCTGATAAACTAGGAGTTAAGGTAAGGAATATCCTATGTATATGTAATTGAAAATATCCACCTGGTTTAATAAATGCAAATGAATGAAATTTCATGTGACTGGTTGTTATTCATTTAGGCAAACATACTGTTTTTTTGAGAGGCCATATGTTTTAGAGTGCCGCAAACGGTATGGGCTAAATCAATTTTTTTATTAAACCTTATTTATAGAGGTGGGTAACCCTAAACAGAAAGATGTACTGGGTTCTTTAAAGTGCACATGAGCCAGATGTGTACACTGGACCTACGATTTATAATCCTTATCCGAGAGGACTTGTTCTAACACCAAAACCATAGAGCAAGTGAGGCTCAAACCCTTGCCGATATTATGGTACGGTTCCACTGCCTTAACCGCTTGGCCAGGCAGCTGGCAGCTCTTGTAAGCATACCTCATGAGGGAATGTAATCCACAGTTCACTAGTAGGCCTATAATAGACTTAAATAGGTATAAAAATGTGAAGATACTGTACAATATATCTTGACATATTTGCAGTCTTGTCTTCGTCAATTAATTGTGTATGCTTGAACCCCTATTCCCATTTGTATGGTACAAAAAAATTGCTCAAATACCAACCTTCTATAACCATTTCTTTTAAGGCAATATCAACTGGAATATTTGAAAGAAATATGCTCTCTTATTATTGAACCAAAACAAAAAACACTGCTAACAAAATTCATTAATAATAATAATGCTTTATTATACATCATACATATTCCAAAAACATTTTAATAAATAAACAATTTGAATAGTATACATATTAAATGAAATTTCCTGTAAAGATTTCATTTTTATTAATTAGCCTAAATTATATTTTACACCAAATGAAAAGTTGATTGTGCACTTGGGTCCTTTGCTAGCAATTGCAACTAAAACTCCTTAAATTCACACTGCATTTAACAACCTTGCACCGAGGCTTATTAGTTTTACTCGAAAGCTGGCAATTTCTTTATGGCTGTTTTACATTATATAATGGTTTTGTTTTAGTTTTTTGCTTATTTTATTTGAAACTTCATTGAGATCCAACCAATAACACCCACAACATTGTCATTAATTTGCCTTTTGATATATATTTAACAATCTTGTTTAGTTGTGACAATGTGTCAGGCCCAATTCAAGGCACTTTACTGTTCTTAAAGTTAAAACTATACTCTATTTACTTTGTTAGTATTATTATAAATAATGCTTCTTATTTTTAAATTTTACATAAAGTGACACAGTATAAAGTACATAGTTTATCAATTCCATTACTGTACTCTGTATCATACAACCACTGTGACTGGTAGTGAAATAAATGCTACAGTACATTGCAACAAAAACAAATTAAAAGGTGCAGTGTTTCGTTTATAATCAAAATTTGTTAAGGGCATACAAATACCGAGATTTACAGTTAGTGAATGGAATGGTAGATTAATATTAATAATTGAATAATCTATATTCAATACTGTTAGAAATTATTGATTAAATTAAAACAATTTGTTATAAATCTGTACAATAGGAGAATGATTAGATAAATGAAACTATACAGATAACATATTATACACCATGATTATTTCATATAATGAATTGAAATGCGGAATGTTTATTTTATTTTGTAATTATATTATATATAAAACTATGAATTTGATAGAAAGCATATATCAAATATAAATCACTATTTTGCTTAGAAACGTACAAAAATTCATTCAAGGTGGAATACGTGTATACAATAGACAGCATCTACATAACAGTATACTGTTATAAATAGGCCTATCTACACTATCAAACTTTATGTGACAAAAAAATGTGCTCATATACTGTATGGCCACGATGATGTCATAACACCATCATATTTGGGCACATCACACTATTTTTTGTCAAACTAGTTTGATAGTGTAGACAGAGCTTTAGAATTAACAATTACCATATGACCAAGTATATAATCCCTCCATCTAAATTTAGGCTTAAATTCAGATAAGAAAACTTTGGTAAATCCATTGGTAGTATAATCAGCCTATAATCCCACCCCCTAATGTTTCCCAAATTTCATACCCCCTGGGACTATATTTGATCATATATGGTACTTGTTTGTGGACATTAATTTTGTTGATACCAATAAAAGTGGAAGAATCCTACAGCACCTAACAAACATCTTGATTAAATGATGCAAATGTTCCTGAAGTGAAAATTTAAACCATAATTTTTCAGATTAGCACCCGTTTTAGTTATATATTAAATTGAGTTGTAAACAAAAGTCTAAATCAGTGTACGAAACCAAATCTAAATCTGTTAAGCCTTGTCTACACTATCAAACTGTGACAAAAAAATGTGATCTGCCTATATATGGACATGATGATGTCATATCACTACCATATTTGGGAATATAACTACCATATTTGGGAACTTTGATAGTGTAGACAAGGCTTTAGAGAGACCATGTCAACATTTTTCTACTGCAGTTACTGCAGTACTATCCTTTTGTTTTCTTGTTAACAGGTTTATGCAATTGTAATTATACACAATGATTATTGCAATTATCAACTTAATTATGAACAAAGTAAAATCACAAAAAAAGATGTAGTTTTTACTACAGAACTGCAGTAGAATAATTTGACATGATCCCTGGATGAAATAGCCTATGTAGCAACCATAGAGGGCAGTATTCTACTTTAAATTGTACAGCAATATGGTTACAGCAACAAATTGAAAATGTTTTAAGATCAGGTCCACTTTAAATATAAAGAGCTAAAACTGTACTAATATACCGTAATAATGTAAATCTAAACCTGTTAATTTGCTACAAGACTAGGTCCACTTTGGGACTGTGGTAGGAAAAAACCCACACCTCATGGTACTATTAAGTTATTATTTTTAAAACTATCTGTAATATGAAAGCTCATCAATTATGATCAAAACAGAAAGACTAAACATAGGAGGGAATGCTCTATGAGGAATGCTTAATATTATTAATTGTTTGTGCTTTTTGATTGTAATAACGCCTCTTATTTTATATATTCTTTACTATGCAATTCTTCATCTATAAATTTATTTAATTATAATATTAAATTATTAGTTAAAAATAAATTGTTAATGCCAAATATCCGATATAAAATTTAAATGCACATTTTTAGGAATCAAAGCTGCCTTTTTTATTTATTGGTGTATATATACATCTTTTACATAATAAGTTAGCAAACTCTACTATATGGTGATTGATCATGGTAAAGTTAACAAGTTTACAAATGTTACTGAAAAAAATTATTTGAATTTATGTATACTAGAGAATACAATTTAAATAATCAAAATAAAGCAAGAAGTAGTCAGGGGTTCGAAGGTTCAAATGACAGCCCCTGTTTTCATGAAATACCCTTTCCAAACTAAAGTTCACTTCGCCTCCCATTAATTTTAATATTTAATGTAAGAATTTTAACTGAAAAACGTATGAATATGTGCAAAATCTGTTTACATTAACAGCAGAGAGGTATACGTAGGTTGTGAGGATCAATGTCTATCAAGCATTATGATTACTATATGAGTCTTGTGTGCTGCACTTTTTAGTTAGCAAGCAATTTGACCTTTAAATCTCCCAAAAAACGTCTGGAAAATCTGGCCTTCTGAATACATTTTAAATAGTGCAGGAACACATTTGGGATCATTGGGCAGGTTGATATTAAAATATCGTCACTTAATTATCATCGTGATAAGTTTAGTAAAATAAGGAGAAACCATTCACATAGAAAATGTTATGATTTATTGTGGTTTATATTGCTAAATTATTGTGGTATAAATTTTGTTTACACATTTTTTTTGTTATGTGTATTGAGATGAATAAAAGAGATTGATTGATTGATTGCTGCATGAAAGCTGGGTCAAAGGTTGTGTGGAATAATGACCATATGCTAATTGGTTGAATTCAGCTGATCATGATATTTGATCATTTTAGGTTCATTTTAAAAATTACTGGCTTTATCATGATCAGTGGAAACATGACACGAACCTACCTATTGGAAAAATTTTGGTTGAGGAAGTCCAGCTTGAGGGAAGTTGACCGATGGATATGACTGCTTATATACAAAATAAGTATACTGTAGGCTTTAAATCCTCATCTGATGTATTTTTAAATTAATTATATCAAAGAAGTATATCGTAATCAGGTTTAGATGATGTTTGGCCTTGCGGAAACTTTAATATCTCTTTGCCTAACTCGGAAATCGGTGTCATCTGTGAAAGAAATGAACATTATAGGTATGTTAAGAGTTTATTTATTTGGTTATATTTCAGGCCTAAGAATTTATTTTTTCAGCCCATGCCGGAACCCATGCAGATATTGCAAAAAACTTGCTTACACCAGGTCAAGTCAATTGTAGGCCTGCTTGCCTAGATATACAACTATAGCATTTTGAAAAAATGTCTAGATACCGTAAATCTTCCAATTGTAACCCTCGATTAGTATTCTTTGATTGATTTTAGGGTGGGTTACTGTTAGAGTAGTGGGTTACTATTGATAATCTTAAATCAGGCATCTGTAAATAGTAACCCACCCAACTTTTTCCGGTCAGCAACTCATAGCAAAATAATAAAACAGTACGAATAAACAACAAACTAAAAAACACTCAATCCTCCCCCACTCCCGAGATCAACATATTGATATTATTTTCAAAATATGGCTGCATCATAAGTTTTTGTGACTCTACTAGAGTAGTGGGTTATTATTATAGATTGACTTATAAGGGGGGTTACTATTAGAAGGGGGGTTACTATTAGAGTGTGGGTTACTATTAGAAGATTTACGGTAAAGATATTTATCAGGAGTGACTGAATGAGCTAGCCATAGGCACAATCTACTCACTGTATGATATTCAACCAAATCCTTTAACTTCCGATGAATAATCTGGTCTGTACCGAAGAACTGGTAGCCTGCCAAAGATGCGTCAATGAGAAAATGTTTGGTTTTTTCTTTGTTCTTTACTGATAATGTGTAACCCCAGATTCGTTCACTAAGCCTCACCAGATAGGTACCTTCGTCCTTGTTTATCAACAACGATTCAACCTCTATCCTTGACATTGGACCTAACAAACCAAAAGTTGGAATTTACTTGATTATATTATGATCACGAATATGAATTGATCATGGTACTGTACTATATACCAGACACTATGAAAACCAAAAACTCTCCCAAAACCAGATTTTTCTTGAGGTCCATTAAGATCACATTTGGAATACCATAAATCTAGAAAACCAGACAATGGTGTAATTCAGAGACCTGAGGCCACTGGTTTAGGACCCTGAGTGGTCCTAATGCTGGAGGTCTTGGGCACTTTTTCAACATATTTTAATGCCTGTTGCTTCATCTGGGACCTACTCAAGGGCTCTGTAAGCTACGGGGCCTTTGGGTTTAGCCAGTGAGTGCTTATAGCCGCTACGCCACTTCATATTAGGCCAGCCCATGGGTTTCCAATATTAGGAGTTTTGACTGTATGATAATTTTTGGCCAAACACATCCAACATCAAGTAATTCGTCAAATGCAGGAGGGATAAACTATCACACTTTGCAATCTTTTTTTGGTGACCTACCACACACTGTATTACTACTTAAATAGTTATATCTTTCAATTATTTGTCCTACTTTGCATTAAAATGTGAGAGGTAAACGAATAAAACAAACACTTTAAGTCTCGATCAGTTGAGGCTTAGGGAGTGGAATACTGTACTTACCGTGCATCCAAGTATCTGGTCTATTAGTGATGAGGTCAAAGCCAGCCTTCTTAGGCAGCTCAACGTCTCTATACCAATCAATTGCATCCATTCTATTCTTTGGTTGAGGCCCACGATCTCTTCTGTATAATAAAGGTACAGAAAAACATAAAATATTATTTTAGTCATACTGCACATGGGTTGATGTTTCCCTTCAAATTACAGGATTTTATGATAGACTTTACAACATACTCTACTGTGCTATTGACGTAATTGATCAATAGAGGGTGCTATTATATTTTTTAAATAATTCGAATAAAGGGAATTTAGACAACCTCACAAATTGATGCAACCCTACAGAACGCATATTAACCTTTGATACCCCAAAAAAAGTGTTGCTTTGGTCATAGTGTTAAGCATAAATTTCCCTTCATTCGTTTTACAGAAAAAACTAGTTTAAGTCCATGGCCCGTCCCAGTGTCAAAATGTCACAATTTATCGCACAATTTTTTGCAGGGAATTTAGCTATACTGGATGCATCGCTAAATTGATCCTACCTTTGAATCAATGAAAACTAGCGGCCTATGTTTTTGCAAACCCTGTCACGAACGGTTCCCCTTTTGCTACAAATATTGCACCCTCTCTGGCGTGGCCTTTTTCTTGTAGTCTTGATAGTTCAAGTCCATAGTATTTTTCAGTAAAACAGGTAGCACAAGTGCCTCATGTCTCGAAGTGGCTGCTGCACCGCCTCGTTTGGTTTGTATACAAGTGACCCACCGGGATAAGGGTGTCCCAAAGGTTCTACATTAGTTCTATGTAATTCATACTTACGTGTGATTCATCATGTCCGATACATTAAAATGTTCAAAATCTCTGGACATACGTGACCTTCGGACAGTGTCTCGAGCAAACTGGGCCCAACTGCTTCTGTCTTGGTCAGCGACCTTTGACTTCCTCACTGTTTGAAAGAAAACAACTTTGTTAATAATAATTAAAGTGTTTACAAAGAAAGTTATCATTTGCCACCTTATTTGTGAATACCAGAATTCAAATTTTGAAAAACAATTCAATAACACCAGAATTCTAAAAACAACAAAATTGTTTTTATTTTAGATGACCTCTGGGCGACCTGGATTAAATTTGGCTGAGAAATTGAAGGAGGCCATGCCAACCTGTCTTACAAGTTTTGTCTTTATTTCCTAAATAATAATTTCTAAGCGTGGATACTAGATCAGGTTATACTAAATTTGTGCTTTATTTTTCCTTATTTTCTGTGTAAGAATGTTTAGCAGTTAATATAGTATAGTGAAATTCACTTAAAAGCCATTATGTTCTAAATATATCTTCATTCTTCCTTAAAACTTACTACACAAATTTCTCATCATATCCTGTAAAAGTGTAAATAAACATATGGTTCCTGGACAGAAAGGGTTTGATATGACATTAGATCTACTGTTGTCAGTTTAGAAATGATTCAAAGACTGCACAAACAAGATAATATTCAGGTTTTCATTGTTAAAACAGAAAATAAATTTCCTGTCTGACAGTTGTGCACTGAACCGTGAAGGCGAAGTCTGCTATAATTAATATGTCATTGTTATTTTTTCCTATTTTCAGCATACACTAGGCCCTAGTATTGTTGTTTAATAACACCCCTCAGTGGCTGTTCCATGATTTTGAAATAGGAGGGGGTGGGGGCAGGGCCTAAAAATGGTGAAATGAAGGGCTGAGCTTAATTAATTACAATTTGGGAAATTTAGTTGGTTGGACGGCTGGATAAGATATTTTTAGGCCATTTTAATAAAATTATTAGATACTAAGTGTATTAGTGTATTGAGGCACATTAAGGAATCATCCAACACTGACATGTTTTAATGTGTAGCATATCAGTCACTGATGTAATTTGGGATTGTATCCAATCCAATACTTTGATGACATCACAAAGGAAAACCATTAATCACATGATTTGATGAATGTAAAAAGCATAACAATCAATTGCTTTATATTAATCAAAACAACTAAACCATTACTTACGTTGAACATTCCAAATTTGTTCAATTCTGTCTCTGTTCTTTTCCGCCTCCAACTTGCTTTCTCTTCGTTTTTTCTGCAATGTGGAAAATATTTCTTGCGTTCGTTCTTTTTCCTCAATTTCATACTTGGCATCCCGCTGTTTGTTTTCTTTCTTTTCTCTTTCCTACAAAGAGAAAATAGTACGTTAAATTGTTAAAAGCATTTTCAGCACATAAACTACGATTTCTTGTTCTTACGATGGGATGTCAAGCTGTTGGTCCGGTCTACTATAGTGCATGTTAAAGAACTTTATTCCAAAATTGTAGGGGTTTATCTTCCAATTTCCAAATTTCTTCAGTTTTCAGTTAAAGACACATTCCCTACAATTTGTGATGTTTTGTAAAAATAATACATATATATTACTTTAAAAACATTAAACCAGGTCATTCCTTGTCTTAAATGTACGTTTTATGGTAAATTATGATAAAAAGTGAGAAACAATGCAGTACCTAAGTAGCTCGCGGCGAATGACCTCGTGGACGGTCTTTCGGCCTAGCCTAGCTAGGCTTAGTTTTGTAGGCCTAGCTGGTAAACATCGGTAAAGTACGAATATAGTACGCTAGCTATATACCTAGCCTGACGTTGTATAATTGCTGCATTAATTGTCTTTCTATTTTTGCCAGACTCCATTGATACAAATTGGGGAAAACCCGTTATTTTCGCTAAAAAGTTAGGAGTCTTCCATTTGTTTTGGCCTCACGATCAATTGAAACGTGGGTGAATTACAGAAGAAAAACAAAAATATCAATCCGCGCGCAATGCATTTTGGGATTTATAGCGGGCCGCTATAATTATTAGAATCAACTTATTTTTCACATTTTTAACCGACGAAAAAAGTTAACGCAATAGGACCATTATTATAGTATTATTTTTACAGTCTATTGAAAATTAAAAGGTACTTTTGAAAGGTACTATTGACATACGATTTGTAACTGTAGCTGCCTCTCCTGTTCTTTGATTTCCTTTGCTTGTTTTTCCTTCTGTAACCGTTCTTCTTCTAGTTTCTTCAGCAGGGCTTCCTGTTCCTTTTCATGTCTTATCTTATCTTGTTCCTCTTTCTCTCGTTTTAGAAGTAACTCCTTCCTTTTCTGTTCTAACTGTTTAACCCTTTCTCTTTCCTTCCTTTCTTTTTCTTCCTTTGCTTTCCTTCGTCTTTCAACCTCCTCTTCTTCTCTTCTCCTCCTTTCTTCTTCCCTTTTTCTTTGGTCTTCCTCTTCTTTTATTTTCCTTGCCTTTTCTTCCAATGCAGCTTTCTCTCTTGCTATTTTCTCTCTTTCTTCTTTCAACTCCTTTTGTTTTTTTCTCTCTTCTTCATCTATTCTTTTTCGTTCCTCAATTTCTTTGAGTCTAAAAATTATAAATAAAAACACAGTATTTAATAGTTTTTAAATGGCCAAGCATAAAACCCTTAACTGCACAAAAGGAACATGTTCTGTAAAAAGTATTAGAGAGTTGTCTAATGGTGTGATTGTGATCAGGGGAAGGAAGGGGGTAATTCCCTATTCTCCCCAGTTGTCTACTATACAGTATATACTGTGATTATATATCACTGATATATATAGAATATAGTTACATTTCTTATCTTTTTATACAACTGCCTACTTTGTTTTTATTACATCTGCTAGTATGTCATGTTACCTTTCATAGGAAGTGATTAAATATTATATTTAGTATAATTTACTGCATAATGCCTCTAATCAAAACTGAATTATGTCAGTTATAGAAACCTTTTGAGTTCTGCTTCTTTGTGAGCTTCTTTCCTAGCCACTTCTAAACTCTCTTCTTCAAGAATCTGTTCAATGGATTTATCATCTTTATGTTCACCCATTATCCATACCCATGGGTTACCTCCAATATCTAGTTTAAAATTAACATTTCTTCCTACAAAAATAAAACAATTTGCAAGTAGTTAAGCATTAACATATTTTTTAATTTAATTTCAAAGGAACAGTTTAATACTGTAGCAGGGATGTACTGTTAGCCATGAGAGATACAGTGGTCCAGTTTTCGCAAGAAAGGGAACAATTCTGGATTGTCAAAGGCCTCTGTGAAAAAGTGGTCAGGTTGAAACCTTACCAACCGTACTGGTGGCTACTTTACTTGTTACTTGTTTGCATAGCTATCCCCCCACTACTGAAAAAAAGTCTGGTTTTTATAGCAGAATTTTGTCTAATTTTGTATTTGACCATTTTAAGAGAAATTCATGTTTTTTAGCCTTGATTTCTATTACAAATATTTTTATTTATGTACAATTAACAAGATGATATATTTAAAATTCATGCCTGTACCTGAGCTTTAAATACATTTACTGTAAGTACATTACTAACCATTTTTCTTTGCAGGTATAATTTTTTGTTTTTCAACTTTAATGTTCCATTCCTTCCATCTACGAACCTGCTCCTCCCGCATCTTGAAAAACAAAATCTGTTTCTGTTCATCGGATAACTCAGCTAGGAGCTCAGGCTCAATGTACATGTCCTTTAAAATTTGTTGTAGCATATTGACTTTTATTCTTGAACCGTTTAATAAATTAAATATTCTTTAATATCTAGTGATGTAATAAATATTTTTAGACATTCAACAAGCCTCATCAGCTTCACACAGTCCTTTGGTCCGCTACAATATTCACAATTTCTGTCGAGCAAAAATAATACGATTATCAATAATTTCAATCTTGTAGTAAAATATATTGTATGAGATAGACAAATATTCATACGAACAACACAATTGTGAACAAGAATGTGTTTGTGAAATTAAATGGTAGGTCTACTGTATTGTAAACAAGATATTTGTTTGCAAAAAGATATATGACATAATATTTAAATATATTTATCTGATTACGGATATAGAATTGTCACAAAAAGACAAGACTCACTGGTCTGTAAAATAATCAGACCTTTGAGAAAAAAATAACAGGAAAAAAATGATCAGCAGTTTGTGACCATGAAAACCACAGATAGCAATTAAATAATGTTGGGTTCTAAGTAATGTAGCTCGTTCTAAGGTTCAAATGAACAGACCATACTGTATACTGTTTATACTAATTATATGCAACGTAAATATCACTCACTGTGTAAACAATATTTTCATTGTCATGCACAAGAGTTAGTTAGTAGTCGAGACTTTGATAACAAAAAAAATCACAGTGCATTACTGCATTCTATCGAATAAAAGACTTTTTAGTACATGATTAAAAAGAAGAAAAAGTGGAGATAACTTAAATTGAAAAGATATTAATCTCTAATAATTGTACTACTTCACATCACATGTTGTACTGTATCTTGCATAGGGTATACATTTAGAATACATACAACTACAACTTGCCCTTTCCCAGATGTATACAAATTTTTGTTGGTGTGTGGGGGGGGGGGGGGGAATGGGGGGAATGTAAAAGACAGAAAATTAAGTTAAGCTTAGTATGTATTTCATAATGTTTGCTCTGCCCAACACACACCCACCTGCCTCCCTTCAACCTATTTCATAACATGATACTGCCATGTACTGTCTACACGTAACTTTTTTATCATGCTATATTTGCTACAGTATTTACACAGTTTAAAGAATTTTTATCATAACAAATGCTTAGGCAGTCTTATACAAATATAGGTATCAAATGCGGAAGTATAAAGGCTAAACTTGTTTATTGACAATTTCTAGAGGTTTTGACATTAGCCATATTCAATTGGGCTGTTCTGAGCAGATCTAGCTATCCTCACACTCATCGCGACGACTCATCGTGAGTGGCCAATCGAATAAACCTATTATGATCTACTGTCTCGTTCAACGCCATCATCTCGAACACTAGAAAAATAGTTAAAAGAGTTAGTAGGGCCAGGGAGGTATACAAATAAGGGTAGGCTACATGGGTAACCGCTACATGTACATTAAATTCTATTTATTAAAATTTAATAATATTGTCTGTCTGTACATCTTAAAGTACAGTAGGCCTACCTTACAATTAATACCACCCAGAACATACCAATTAAAGCATGGAAAAGCTCAGACCAATACAATAATAATAAATTCTAAATAATTCCTTCATGCTCATGACACAAGATTTCTTGAGTAATAAAGATAGAACGAATTTTGTAATTTTAAATACAATAGCTGGCAGACCACCGTACCTTGACCATTAACAGAATTTCCCTATAAACAAGCCTAAAGTCAAATCAATCCATGCAGCCTACATGTATCACCATACCGAACAGGTTTGCCAGCACAACCAGTACGTAGATGAAGTCACCTCAACCATGGAGAAATAAGTTAGGAAGGAGTAACATCGATGTAATGCATGGATTTTAATCCAATTAAGCACATTACATGGTCAAATGACTCCTATTAAATTGCACTGCGACCGCCCGCCGCGTTATCTCGGTTCGATCTCCTTACACACAAGGCTCCTCGCCGCTAAGTAGCAACCCCTATACCCTGTCTAACTAACAGTGGAGTACATAAATACGAACAAAAAACACATTGCATATGCGCAGTTAATTGTCAACAAGGATTCACATGCGTGTTTTATGTATTCGGATTCCGAATTTTTTTGCGAACGTACCAGTCATTAAATCATTAAAATCAACCAAAAATAACTACTTGTTTCTTCAATTGTAAGTATTCCATTATTTTGAATATAACAACGAAACAAACACGTATTTTAATAGTTTCCCTTTGTACTGGAGTTTTAAGTTTTAGTTATATGAATAAAGGAAAGCTGTAGCTTTCATTTGATGCCTTGCATGACAGTTTCCGATGGTGTCCGGCTGACATACAACGAATTGAAAAGCATCGAATCTGTCCGACCGCCGAACCGAATAGCCGGAGTTAGTTCCACCGGTCGTAGTTATTTTGGTCCACCGGTCGTTGTATTACTTAGGCCTAGGTCTAGGGCAGTTATTGTTTCGATGTTTAATTTAGGCTAGGTCTTAGATTTAAATTTTAAACCAATAAATAATAACTAACATTAGCCATAAAATAATTACTTTCGTAGGCCTACTACTACTACTAGCTAGGCTAGGACTAAAGTACTCGACTCCTAGCTAGGGTCTAGTCCTACTAGGCTAGACCTACCTATTGTTCTATGTACTATTTATCATAGAGGTAATGTTAATCTACCACCTAGGGTTATGCCAAAAATACCAATACTACTATCTAGGGCCGGCCTAATTAGACTATGTTCAATAACATTAACAATAAAAAAAAGCAGGTATTTATTTTTAGTTAGCTAGCCTAGATAGTACTACTACTAGGACAACAACTCTAGGTCATCATTCGCCATTTAAATTAAATTGCTCTTGTTTTCAGAGAACGATGACAGGACACAGTGTTTGTTTGAAACCTACTTGTCGACTTTGTGGAATTTCCAGGGCGATTCCTTCAGATCGTTCACCTTATACAAAGGACGCGTTCAAGTCTGTAATCAAGTCATGTTTTTGCTTAGATATTGATAATGATGATCCAGAAATCCACCCACCATTTATTTGTTATTCCTGTGTGCAAAAACTGAAAAGGTGGAAGAAAGGCCACAGCAAGGACCGCAGTAAAGTGTGCAATATTGTAATTGCAAAATTCAATGATTCTCAATGTGCGTCTTGTATAACTGATGGGGAGATTCCTACCAATCTTCACGATTACAGAAAGGAAGCAGAAAAATGTAGCCTTGTCTCTTTGTTTCCACATGAAGATGAATTACTAATAATTAGACTTTCACCAACTGGTGATGCTGTCATCAAGTTAACAGTCAACAGTGATTCGACATGGGGAGTTGTCATTGCTGGTGTTGTATTGCAAGCACAGCCTATTCTAGGAGAAGTCTTTAACAAAAAATTACCATTACATCAGTTCACCAAGCTGTGTGATATATTGAGGAGTGCTAAAATCTGTGCAGGCAATGAAGATTATTTAGATTTGATAGAGAGACGAAAAGGACCAGAAGGGCAGATTCCTATAAGGATAACACCAAAAGATGTCTATTTATGCAACACCATTAGACATAATGACTGTGAATTGCTAATTGCTGAGGATCTGAAGCGGTGCGCAGTTTGCCGAATTTATCGTGGGGATTTATCATCAATGCGAAGTGCTTCCTGCAAGGAAAAGTCTTCACTGACGGTAGCCAACAAGTATTTATCAAATTCTCAACTGCAGAACAAAGCAGCAACATTACAATGTAATTACAGACGGTTGAAAAGAAAGAGTGGTTCCCTTGAGAATAAAGTTTCCAAGATGTACATGCTAGAAAGCAAATTAATTTCTGAAAATGCAGCTCACTTAATGGAAGACACAATGGAAATGGGAAAACCTGAAATTGAGAGTTTATTATGTAAATATCCGTCAGCAAAGCTTTTGTGGGAGCAGCAACTGGCATCTATGGGCAAGGGAAAGCAGATGCGTTGGCACCCGGCAATTTTACGTTGGTGCATTGCTATCCAAAGCAAGTCTCCGTCAGCTTATAATTTAATTCGCGAAAGTGGATTCATGACGCTGCCTCATCCAAACACACTCCAACCCTACAGCCACTTTGCTGGTGTGACAACTGGTTTTTGCCATGAGATGTTAAGTAGAGTTGTAACAGACCTCAAATTATATGAAGAAGGTAATGAATTGCAAAAACATGTTGTGCTATTATTTGATGAAATGAAGATAAAATCAGGATTGGTTTTTTCACAAAGCTCTGGCAAAGTTGTTGGATCAACAGATGTAGGCAGCTTAGCCAATGAGATGCATTCATTTGAGCGGCGATGTCGAGGTGAAGAAGAAATCCCAGTTGCCTCACATGTTCTGGTGTTGATGATCCGGGGTTTGTTTTCTAACCTGCATGTTCCAATTGCCTACTATCCAACAACTGGAGCTTCTAGTTGTGATCTGTTCATGGCAATGTGGGAAGCTGTTGAGATGATCGAAGTAGCTGGGTTTGTAGTTCATGCGATGGTTTCTGATGGTGCCACTCCGAACAGGAAGTTTTACAGACTGCATTCACCATCATCTACCACTTCATCCATTGTCTTCAAGACATCGCATCAGGGAGACCCAGATCGCAGTGTTTTTTTCTACAGTGATGTGCCGCATCTAATAAAGACGCTTCGAAACAATGTAGAGAACTCTGGCTACAATAACAAGACACGGAATCTTCATGTAAGTACTGTATGATCATACACCACATTGAAAATACCAATTTCATTATAGCATGTTGAAAATGATATTTACTTATTTCTAAATCTAAAAATGTTCTTCATTTAAAGTATAACAAACAAGACATCAAGTGGAGTCATTTTCTTGACACCTATGAATGGGATGTGAAATTGCAGAACACATGTCCAGGGCTGAGGATGCTCCACAAGTTGACGCATGAACACCTCCACCTTACTCCATCATTGAGAATGCGGGTATACTTGGCTGCACAGGTAATTACTTGCAAGTTTTGTGTTCAGCCCTTGTTCTTTTGCAAACAATTCTGTAATTTAATTTTTCATGAATGTTTTTTATTTTCTTCATATTTTCAGGTGTTAAGCAATTCGACAGCAAATGCAATGGAGATTATGGATCGACATGACATGACATCCACTATCAAATTTGTTAGAATGGTAGACCAATTTTTTGATTGCCTTAATGTCTCTAGTTTTTTCCAAGGCAAACGATCCAGAAAACCAGCTATGGAGCCATACAGGACAAAAGATGACTGGCGTTTTAAGGTACATTTTTTTTAAATAGAAAATTTAAAAAAAATTGAACATGGGAAATGATTGGGCTTATTATTGTTTTTGTTCAATTTCAATTAGCATTTGGATATACATTGAGAAATATCTATAATTTTTGTATTAATCGAAGGAATAATTGCCACTATTTTTTGTTCTGATGTTTTTAAGTGGTTGCAAGATGACTTCCTGGGTTTCTTTAAAGAATGGCAAGACGAGGTGAATGCGCTTGAAGATGTAGAGAAGAGTGTAAAAAAGAGGATGTTATTAAGCACCGCAACACTTGATGGACTTGAGATAACAAGCAAGTACATTTCGTTTTTTTTTTACAGCTGACTTTGTTTAATAATTAATCAAAAGTTCTGACATCACAAGAGTGACAAAGTATATTAAAAATGAATTAATAATAAGTATATTAATTTTTATTCTTTGCCATCAACAGTTAATTCGTTTGTAGAGTTGACTAAAAAACTACTGGACCTGCCAGGGGTAGAGTGTGTTCTAAGTGCGAAGTATAATCAAGATCCGTTGGAACAGTACTTCAGTAAACAGAGAGGATGTGGTGGAAGTAACACAAACCCAACATCAATGCAGTTTGGCCACAATATGCATGCACTGTATGTAGCTGCGAACTGTTCCAAGGCATCCAGGAGAGGCAACTGCCGCAGCCAAATTGTTGACCAAACTATTGATGACTCACCTCTTCAAAGGAAGAAGACACCAAATGCATAAATGATATTTATGATCAGCAAACTTTTTCAAACCAAACGGTTCTTTTCAGAACCAACCAAAATACAATTGAGATTTAAGTTAGCTATTGTCGTTATTTATTTCATCACACACACAAAATACAAAATAGTATATATTACAACAATTCTTTTCTGAGAGATTTTTCACCCTTTTTTGAAACTTTGCCGCTTTCCTTCTTTAAATTCAAGTATACCTTGAGGAATGCATTAGCTCTGATTTTCAACCAGTATCTAACTACAATTTGTAATAATTGAGCAGAAGCATTGTCACCTAGTGTATCTCTGGTTATTCTGCACCAGAAAGTTTGAACATTCTCCTTATTGATAATACGGTCATACAAATCAGCCAGATAGTTACTATTTAACATCGTATTAAGTTTATTTGTAGCTAAATGCTGCCTTGTTTCTATTTCAACGCTTCTAAAAAACAGATATACATCGTCATCAACAACAAACAAACCTGATCTATTTTGTTTGTCGATCCATTCTTTGGAATAGTCGTAGAAGGAATGGGTTACGTTGGTACTACACACTTGCCACTTAGTGAGCACATCACAGTAGGCTCTGGCAGTACTACTTTTACCCTTTCGAAATCTTTTCACAAGCGCATAAGGCACATAACCGGCAACGTACCGAATTATCTTTTCTGTGTGAACATCCAACTGTGGGATGTCAGTTACCGTTTCCTCATGTGGCAAATCTATTTTATGCTTATCATTTAGAATTAACCTTAACATTGTACGTTGCAAAAATAGGTTCAGTGTTTTTACATGCTGCCCATCAGAGTTGACATTTAGCTCCTTTAACAGGGTGACCCACCTTCCCAAACTTGTACACATGTGTTGGTGAAATGCCCGGCACATCATCTCATCAGCTTCTGGTTTCATTTTCTTTGTGTTTCCTGATGTTATTACCTTCCAAAGTAATTTTGTACTGTCTTCCCAAAATGTTTTTATAATGACTGTATTTGAGTGCTTCTGCAGATCATTTGCCAATTTTTTCACTTGACGAGCTATTGGATACAAGTCATTGCTGTATACTGGATCGTTCGCTAACATGGTAAAAGCAGCATCAACGTATTCATTAACCCTGCTGACAGCTTCATCTTCACTAAACTTATTGGAGGGTCGGCTGATGCCTGAAAATACAGAAAAGAAAGATTATTGAGCATACAACAGTTTTAATAAATGATGAGAATGCATTTAATATAGTAAAGATGAAATGTTCAAAATAAAATGTTATCATTCGTTCAAAATCCTTACTCTTTTTCCTTGATTGGTTTTTGGCTGGGTTTGTTGACACTTCCTTCTTCTGATGGGTTGCGGTAATAGTAGTTGGATGTAGGCCTACACTAACATCCATACCTAAATAGCATAATAAAATTGAAAATTAACTCATGTTGTCCTATAAGAATGAAAAATAATAATTTATCTAAAAAATACAGACTAATACTAATACTAATGGTTTGAGGTCTTGACAAGGTCATAGATGAGTTGGTTGCATCAGATGATAATCGTGCCTTCATAATTAATATAATAATATGAATGATGCATTATTGATGATTGTGCAATAAAATTAATGATATATTAGGCCTAGGCCTCCTATAGGGGGAAATCCATGGATGGATAGATTATAGGGCCTAGCCTAGCTAGACCTATCAATAAATCGGGCGGCTAATTTTTGGCGTACAGAAAGAAAAACTACAAAAATACTACCTAGCCTAGAGAGGACGAACGAATTCAGAATTATCGTTGTTACAATCAACCCGGTCGTGTAGACAGCCTAGAGTGGGCCGGGGCAGACGAGGCCTCTTTAAAAGAGAAGAGGTTCAGGTAACTAGGCCTAGGCCTAGCTACTAAACTTAAATGCAATGCCTAGTTTTAACCTAGCATACCATTTTCCAGGTCTTCATGTTCGCTGGCAAACTTCAATTCCTCGAGAATTCCGGGTTCCAATTCGTCCTCCAATTCATAAAAATCCATAATGATAAATAAAACGCGTAAATAAAATGTATCGAGTGTGGTATAATTATTCTTCTGCTGTGTGTATGGTCGCCGCGTGTGTAGATCAGCATCAACAACGAGTCTCGCTTGATGACGCGTCACATGAAAGCAATGGATATGCGCATGCTCAAATCTAACAAGCGACAGATCAACGGCAATTAAATGTTACGTAACAGTCAGATAATCCAATTAGCGGCGGGGTGGCCTATTCGTTTGATGTATTCTCGATGTTACTCCTTCCTAACTTATTTCTCCATGCCTCAACATACACCACCACCAGGCCTTCGTTGAGGAAGTAGAAGGGGTTAGCTCTTTAAACGAACCCTTAATACGGTAACATACCTTTTGGAACGGAATTCCTTTATACGTACTCAAATTATCTTCGTATGTCATGATTGTGTATGCTCGTTAATCCGTGGTACATTTTGTGTGCTTTGTATTCATGACTCGATCTACAAATTGTATGCTTCTTAGCACGGGCCTAGAAATAGAACTACAGTACTACAACAATTGTCCATATTCTTAGCCTGGTACAAAGCTATCAAGCGGAACGGAAGTGGTGTATAGTAGGTGTGGTGATTCGTGACGGATCGAAATTCACCTGTTGTTGTTAGCTCAGCAGTTCGGTCGACTTCGTCACAATATAAAGTTCATGGTTAATAATAAAACATTGAACTACTGTATATTCATTTATGTAAATATTAATTAATTAATAAGCGTAGTAGTACCTAGTACCTCAATTTCTAAATTAGATATTGAGTTATTACATTGTTAGAAATAAAATATTCAATTTTAATATTTAAATTCCGTAGGAATTCAATAACATAATATAGTATAACTTTTGACAAATATAAATATAATTATACATCTTGATACATTTCTGATCAATTAAAAGGTCTACATAGCAATGAATTAATGACTTTTGTAACCAAAAACAAATATTAATCATATCATACATAGGCATAAGGCCCAAGCGCATAGTTTAATTTCAACGTTCAGATTGTAATAAACTGGTTTAGTGTAGGCCTACATAGGCCCAATTAAAATATACACAAAACACATACATTAACCTAATAAATTCTTACGATTAAAATGTTCTGCTTTTTAAAATAAATTTGTAACACTAAGTTTTAATGTCACTCTGTATTGGTTTGAGATCAATACCGATTTTAATTGAAATAAATGATATAACATATACATATGAACGATATATAAAGTAATCAAACAAAGTACTAGTGTACTGTATATACCGTACCTTGTCAATATTTACCTGACTTAATTAATTTACTCAGCTTTAGATCAGTGGCAACACAGTAAGTTGTCCAGTAAAACTTTGAAACAAATCAAAACATAATATCACCAAAACAATCACTTAAGTAATATTCGTTCATATTTTAATATACAGGACCGTATTTTACTAAAAATAAACTTACCTACTCAATAATGGTTTTATCTAGAACTTAAGTACAGTATCGACCAATCAAAATTAGTCTTGAAACTTAAAACTCTTGAGGGGGTAAAACATATAACTTGCAGGATCTTTCGATTCACTCGTGTAACGACCATCGTACATCTTTCACAGATTACTGTAATTTGGAATCGATTTTGAATTAACTAAATACAAGTATTAAGGAGTTATAGTTATCATAATGAAACTAATTACTGTGCTATTCTTTATCTGCCTAGCATCTGCAAAAGTAAGTATTTTCCGCTTTTTTTTCAAGGAGATAGGTTATATTATCTGCGTGCTACAATAAAAAACATACCGACGAATGCGTAGACAATTAATGTGAAATCAACGAGCTTCCACGAGTAGTTTTATCATTGTTAAATTAGCTTAACTATCGTTATTAAAATTCTAAAATATCAGAAATCTGAAATATAAATTCGGTTTATTTTTGTAATTTAGACTGAACATTCAATTATCAATGATCCCCCCCCCCCCCCACCCACCCCATAACAAAGGCGTACGTGCGTTACCACCCCTTACCTTAAAGTGTAAAGTTGTTTATAAATAGTGAAGCATGGTATATAAGTACTCTATAATATTAGGCCACTTTACATCATCGTAAATCGTATTAGCGTAAACAATGAACGATAAACGTGCTTTTTAGTTGTTATACAAGACGTATTGTTTATCAGAATTGCGAATAGTGCCCGTCAATGTGTAACAAAAGACTTAATTTGGCTGTCTGGCACTTTCCAATCACTTTTAATAGGCCTGATATAAGTAGCCTACTGTGCATTTCGAGGTTGACTATCATGGTGCAACAGATAACTGATTCTTTCTAAGAATAAATAATACCAATTGTATACATATACGATGCTCTCTACCGTGTATAATTATGATGAAGGTTTGACATTAGACACAAAATCAGGCTGATCCTCGAGTTTACTTTACAATACATCGACAGTTGGGTCAATGAACTGAATGTAGACAGCGTGTCACACCATCCAAATTAATAATGTATTTTTATATGTAACCATTCTGACTGAAAACTTTTTTTTTTATCATAGGCCCATCAAACAAAATTTATAAAATAACATATGATTCTTGTCAAAGATACAGGCGCGACGTGTTATTCGTTAGTATACGTCATACACGTGGGGGATTTTATATATAAACTTTGGCTAATGTTTTCAATAATCATATTTTGTCTAGCTTGACTTGTGCTTTTAATTATACCCATTAAAACCTCGCATTTGTTGTTGTAATCTTAGAACTATTCATCTCCTTGTAATTGATATTAAAGGAACTCCCCCTTGTTCAATCGCCTAGAGATTTGTGCCTTTGAAAGTTTACGATAATTAACAAATCAGGCGCTGTTATTAATTAACCTTAAATTTAACCCTTTCATGTTGGCCTACTTTATGTTCCCTCAATGCCAAGCCCGATAAGACTCGTTATGATTCATGATATGTTAAAAACGTCACGATGTGGTTTATTTTTCTATGATAACAATTTATGTAAAATTAAAAATTAGGATTTGAATATAAATCTTAATTATTGAATTAGAAATGAGTATCCTATTCACAGAACCTTAATAAATAAAATATCCTATTTAAAAGCTACATTGACTGTAAATAATGCGTTAAAATCTATATTTAGAGAGTGTAGTTTATTACGTTACAGTTTAGGCTATTATATTGTGTATACGTATATCCATTTACACATGTATAAAAATGGGGAGGTTTTAAACTACGTGTGATGTCTAAAAATATTCACTTCTCACATAGGCTGCGTTTGTCTTCGTTATAGATTTGCACATAAGGTTATCTGTATCATTGGAAAAACTGTAATTTATTTTTTACCTTCATTTCATTTTTTTCATTTCTTTATTAGCCATATAAATACAAAAATACATAGTCCAAGATGGCATGGAATGACCACAGTTTAAAATAAAACTTTGACACTCAGGCCGGTAACCGTCTCAGAAGATGATAACAAAAAATAGATATGTAACAAAATAAGAATTATCTAGGCCTAGATACAAATACTAGGCCTATATAAAGCAATTCGTGTTTATTTTCAATTGAATTCAATTGAATTCAATTAAAACTTTATTATCCCCATGGGGAAACTCTGTTGGCCTTTTCAAAATACAGTACATACAAATATAAAATGGATACAGTACATAAAATTGAGTGTATAAAGCTCATGATTAATCAAGTACCATATACCAATTGGTAACTTGAGGTCATTTTATAAACATTAATTAGCTTTAAAATAAGCTTTTATTGTCCAACCGGGCCTAGTGGGTGATAATTGTGGTGTTAATTTACACAGAAGTTAACACGCTGCGATATACTACACTAGGTGCTAAAACAAACTAATATGAAAACTTGTTATTAGTGTGTTATGTGTTGATAACTAACTCATGCTGTGGTTATGTGTAAGTTTTTCCGCATGGCCAAGTATCGTATGAATCATAATTAATAATCAAAATAATTATATTGTAGCAGTAATGCCATTATCATGGTGTAAATCAATATCAGAAATAAAATAACTGCGTGAGTTAAAAAAAAGAGGAAAGCTCAATGATGCATTCTTTCTCTCTATGTGGATTACCTTATTTTATTTTCAAATATCTCTAAATGTTGTGCATACGGTGGAGAAATAAGTACTAATAAATAGGTACTAATAATAGGCCTATAATGAATGCATATACGTCAACACATTGCTACAGGTTTATATTATTGTAGGCCCTCCAATTGCCCTTAACATGGGTCAAATTAAATTAAAGGCCGCAATGGTAAAGAATGGTTATATGCATTTTAATGCAAGGATGCAAGGAACATTTTCGCCAGTGTAGCGTAGCAAAAAGCTATACAAAACAACCTTAATGCTACACATTTTGAAAATTGTGTAGCAAAAAATACAATACAAAACTATGTTTCTCGACTTAAAAATCAGTTTGATTAGCAATATTGCTAAACAAAATTTTTAAATGAAAATTTTCCCTGAGATGTAATTAGCGCAATGCATGCGAGTTGACCAATCACAAACGTGGATCCATCGCGTCGTGTTGGTCAACTCACTTGCGTTGCGCCTAAATCCGCACGGTTTGTCCAAGTGAGAAACCATACTTAAGTTTACACCGATATTGTAAATAACAACACTCTGAAACATTTGTTTTTTCGGAGAAAGCTTGAAAATGTAGGCTATTTGGTGATCCCCCCCCCCCACCCAAAAAAAATAACAACATTGTGTATGTTTCATTGTTTAGAAGCAAAGGCCGCGTAAATTATCGTCTGAACAGGCAAAAGCAGTTCTTGATGAGTTAACGTATACAAAGGAACAGCAAATATACAACATAAATGATATTAATGACCAGCAACTTGGAAAGGAAATCACGAAAGAAGCACAGAGGCAGGTTAAGAATTTCATCAAAAGTAAGTGCTTCGGATTATTTCTCATTGATATTAATTGATTATTATCGATTAATAGTTGATTTATTTAAACAGTCTACTTAAACGATGGACTGACCAGGAAGTTGAACTGACCACCAATGTTTGTTGATTATGATTTTTTTTTTATTTCAGATCCTTGCAGTACCATGAAATGTAACCAAGGACAGATTTGCGCATTAAACGAAAACTTCGAACCAACGTGCACATGCGCAGAATTCTGTACTGGGTCGGAAATAGAGACTAACATCTGTGACAGCGCCAACGTAACGTACCCAAGCGAATGCGAGTTCTATCGTAGAAAATGTTTGACTCCAAAGATACTAGCTGACGTTGACTTGGACTATTATGGTTCTTGTTTAGGTTTGTATTGCCTATATTTTCATTGAACTGCCAGACGTTCGTAATCTACACGCCCGACGTTAAAAGTTATTTTGTGAGATACTGTATTTCCCCTTAAATAATAATTTTGTTTTTAGTAAATTTGTATGTCGTAAAATACTAATATTTCAGTCAATACATATTGAATTTCTCTAAAATATGAGGTATCAGACAGGAGCATTTTAAATGTTAATTATTAGCCTAAATTTGAATGGTTTTAAACATAGGTCCATAGGTTAGATGACTTATTTTTACACTAAAAAGACACTGGTAACTCTGTTTCATGCGCTTTGATCGCCCTTTTTTCACCAACCCATATTATTGTTGTTCTGTTTATTAACTGACCCCTACAGATGTTGAGCAGATGTGCTCTCCTTCCGATCTACTGGCGATGCCCTCTCTGCTGCAACAATGGTTCTACATGGGTATGGGAGAGCTAACTCAACGGGACTCTTTAGAGCTGACAACGGTATCTTTACTCGATTCACCCCAGTCACAGAAGAAAACACCTAAGCGAATGATGAAGTTTCTGAGATACCGATTTAATATGTTGGATGATTCGCCCCCAAACAGGTAAATCAATGAATTTACTTTATAACGTACAGTACCGTAAGCATTTACAGGATCGTACAGAAAGGTATTAAGAATAAGATTATTATAGTGAGTAGGCCTACAATGATAGTTGTTCAAGGAAAACGCATCAGTCCGTTTTTCGTACAAAATAATAATTGGCAGGATCAAATCTTCGGCAAAGCGACAGAGGGCGTGCTATTTATTATTTCAGCTAATGTTAAAGGTAAATATAACTCGAGATTTTAATCAGCTTCTGTGACGTCACCAATATTTAGATTTTTATGAAAATCAATAGGCATGGTATGTGACTATTTGGAAAAAGAAAATTTAGGAAGAAATTGAAAATTGTGGATATTATCGTGCAAACAAACAAACAAACAAACAGATAAACATACAAAGCAAGTAATATACAAATACTTGGCAAGATTTTTGCGAAGTGAAAAGGCTTCTCGGTACGCAATGTGGTAGTTTAAAAGCTGTAAGTAAATTGTACTTTTTTATTATTATTTTGCAGAATGTTAAGTGATTCAGAACTAATCCCGGTCCGTGCTCCGTTAGTTGCCGTCCAGCCTTGTGTTATCCCTTTCCTTAAGTCTTGCGATACTAATGAAGACGGATACATACATATGGACGAATGGCTGGAATGTTTCAAATGAAATTATAGAATAAAACAATTCATTCAAGCGATATAATTTGAGTTTGATTTATGATATTGAACGAGTATGCAGTTTCAGCTCGTGTTAAAACATTTATGCACACGTTATGTCTTTTTGTGACGGTTGGTTACGAAGGATGAACGTTAAAATCAACCAAATACAGTGCCGATAAACTGTTCACGTATGCACAACTGAACAGTTATCGTCTCGTACCGTAATTTCCTCAATCTAGATAATACTGTAGTAATACACGTAAACGGTATTACGCACACGTTCGTCATGTGGAGTCACTGCACTTCCTTGTTTTGTGACGAAGAAAACACTATGGCACGCGTTTACTTTTATGTGTGCCCATTGCGTGTATCCCTTCATTTACACAGGAAGGCTGAAAGTTGCCGGAGAAATACTTTCATCATTTAAATACAGTATATTTACCTAGTCTAAAAACTATTCGATATTAGGTATCTAACTAACATTAGAAGTTCAATTTTTCATTTTCAAACGATGGTTTCAAATATGGCTCCGAGAAAATACAAAAATGTATTATTATCTTACGAATGTGATGTATTAAAACAATTTATTTGTTCAGTTTAAACTTAAAATTAACCAATATTTTTTTGTAAACTTATTAATAATGACAATTACAGTATAAGTGAGTACAATTCTGCTGTTCATTACAAGGATTTATGGCAAAACATCTCAGATTTAGTTGGTATAGAATCATAATAAACCGTTGGTGGCGCTATTTTTCCTATATTTACGCGGGGTGGTTTTAATATGATTTCTGGAGTATTTATGAACATTTTCAAAGAGGACCAGTATCAAACTTACTTTACCTACCATGGCAAATGTAATGCTGTGAGATTACAGAAATAAAACAACGGGATTACTAGACTGTACGGGTAAATACTGTTCGGAAGGCCGGCCTCCTATTGGTTGGTAATCACTAATCAGCCTTACGCGAGCTTATTCATTTATGGCGCCCTCTACACTATTACTTTTACCGGCCTTCCTTTTCTTTTATATAATCACTGCATAGTAATTCGCACAGTAAATGTTTACACATCCAGAACGTTTAAGTTTCAGTTAGTCAGTCTAGCGTATACTAAACCAACCATTGGTCAAAGTCCCAGCTGCGCTACACATAAACAAACAATCGGTATGACGTCTACCCAAGAAACTAAAACAGATGATATAGAAGAAGGAGAGGCAACAAAAGAAATAGGAAAAAATAATCCAGCCTTCGAACTGAATGAAAACACCACCGCTATGGATGAAGTTAACATAGAGACTATAGACCCATGTGGAGAACCTAAAAATGTTGAGAATGCGTTTCATAGGTTCTTATCACCAGATCGGCTATGTGCATTCAGCGACGCAGTCTTTACTATCATCATTACTATTATGGTAAGTTTGTAAAACTATTGCGCAAAGGAATGCTCATTTTGTTTCAGTACAGGTGCTGCAGTTAGGCCTACTGTTTGCTGAATTTGAATCTAATTAATTAACTTTTAGAGGCGGACGGTGGATGTATGACTTAGTTGTAGTTGAAGTTATTGATACCTATAGTACATGGATTTTGTTCTTGCTATTCATAATGTTTGAAGGAGAATTAACTTCTTATAGTTAGTTGCTTGCTTTAGGGACTTCTAGGTCACCACAGTGTTTCATTTACAAAAGGGTTAATGAATAAGTAATCAATCCTCCTGAATGAAGCACTTGGAATTGTAGGCTATTCTTTATAGTGATTGCCTAATTTATGTATTTTGATTAGATGAAACTTACGTTGATTGAAATATTGCAGATTTTGGAACTACAATATTATCATGAAGGAATTAGATCGTATTGTATATTATACCATTCCGATTAACGATGGATGTACGTCCGACGTGTTGTCAAAGCACAATGCTAATGTGTAGCATATAATCGATAGGTCGAACAAAACATTCAGATTACAGATCGGCTGCCACCTGATCAAATCAACAAAAATAAATAAACCGAACATTTAGCTTATTCGACCATGATCTACGTATTACTAATATTACTAGAGTGGTACCTTGATTTACTAGGTCAAAACAGTATGATTTGATGAAAATCAAATTATAATTTTAGTAATTTAAGTACATAATAATTCGTGATATGGCATGCTATATTTAACTATAAACAAAAAGGCCCAGATCCTTAATTTTAATCCAAATTAGAAAACCCGTTTAGTAACAAAACCCGAAATATATACCCAGCACTGCAGCAAATAATCAAACAGTTATGTATATAATTTAATTATATCAGTCGGATGTTGTATAGGCCATCATGTATTTGACTTAACCATTTTAAACAGGGGTTGACATTTACATAGAGTAATTAAATATATTCCCAACTCTCTTGACTCCCTATCTAACTCACCAAGCTACTGTATTTTTAAAGAAATTACAGAGTGACAGGCTACTATCTTTCAATCAACTAAAAAAGCAGAACTTTCTATTAAGAAAAGTTTTTCGGGCCATTGAAAAGTGGGTTGACCTGGCAACATAGTCAGTATGAATCACATACTTAAAATAAAAAAACTTGCCAACTTTAAGGCTAATAAATAATTATCATTGGATTTTAAAACGAGATCACGAATGCTGTGCCTTCGATCCCACCCAACTAGGTGACTATACAGCTTCCTAAGAGCATTCTGCTATTGTGAAGTGCACCTCTTTCCGCACACATCACTCTACACCAGTGTGTACCAACCTTCGTGATCTGTAAACAGCATTTTAGTTACTCCCATATTGATTAGTATTGAGTATACCAATTTGTATAAGGATTGATATGTTGGTTTCTCATGTTAACCTACCCTCACATGAAATGGGAGAAAGTATGTACTGTATTTGCCTAAATTTCGTACAACACAACCATAAACAGGTCTATTATATGAACCATGCTTTTAGCTAACACCCATATTGATTAGCAATAGTATTGAGTATACTTTGTATAAGGATTGATAGGTGTTGGTTTCTCATGTTTAACCTACTCTAAACGGGAGAAAGGATGTATACCTGTAGGCCTAAATTTCGTACAAAATGTTCGTACAACCATAAACAGGCCTACATGAACTATGCTTTTAGCTACCACCCATATTGATACAGAGTACTAATGAGTATACTAATTTGTATAAGGATTGATATGGGTTTAACATACGGTACTCTACACATGAAAAATTGTGTACTGCATGAAAAAGTCTAGTCAATCAACACCTAATGTTTTAACTGATATTATAATAGGCATATAATATAATATATCAATAATTAAGATTGCGGTGAAGCACGCTTCGTTGATCTGTCATTCATATTTAATAGTATAATTATTTAACCAAAGTTCACAGTGACTGAGTTCTAAAGATAATTCATATCGCGTGTAAACAGTCCTTATTAATAATTAAATATATGTATTTAACACAGTTTATATGTTTGAGAAAGGACAGGTTTTAAAATGAGAGGAACTGATAACGTAAACACAAGTCTTATTTATCCTATAGTATATACGCAACAGGTCAATCTACGTTGTTTGTTATTAAACAATATAACGCACGTTACTGTCTCTATACCTGACAGATTTGTATACGCCCCGGGTTAAATCTTGCTGTTAAGACATGCCAATTCATAATGCATACAGTAATATAGTAATGAGGATGGTTTAATTAGATGTTACTAATTATAATAATATTGATAATATTATACCTAATTAAATAGGTTAATTTAGTCCTATGATTTAAGCATGAACAGATTTATTCGTTTTAAATAATTGCATGTATCAATTTACCGTAATGATTTCAGAGAAACGTAGGGCGTGTAAAACCAAGATGAGAGAGAGACTGATTGCAAAAAATAAATTGAAACTGAAACTAGACTCAGTGAGTGCAGTATAACAAAATGAATAGATTATTCATTACCTTCCACCCATCCACCCCCATCCCCCCTCCACCCCCATCTCCCCCCAGTAAAGTATCCCTCTTGGGGCAACTAATAACCAACCCTTAAAAAAATTACCACTGATTCTTTGATGAAATTGAAGCATTTTGTGATGCTTCAATCTGGTTTAAGGTTAAACCAAATGCATGTGGATAGGTTCGAATAAAAATACAATTTCTAAACTTTTGAATATCACCTGGACAATAGACATTTTATTATTAAATTAAATTTCTCGGAATATGTAGGATACGATGAAAAAATCGTGTGTAAAAAAGAACTGTGTTGAAAAGATTACCCATTTAGAAAACAATTTACATTTCTGGGAAAGAAGATTTTTATATTTTTTGGAAAAGATAATTGTAAAAAAAACCTTTAGCAATATCTAAGCTGATATGTAATGCAAGTATAATAGAACTAAAACACCTATTTCCTAAAAGAGACAAAATATTGTACATATTCTTATGGCCCCAATAATAGAAGCAATAGTGATTTCTTGTTAAAGCAATTTTCTATTATAATCATTTGATCATTAGCAAACGTATTTCTCCAGTATAAGAAATGAAATGGGGTTTGGAGATAAATGTCAATGATATAAACTGGGATGAAGTTTGGAATAACCGTGTGAGTTGTATGAAATATAACACAAAAATTGCCCAGTTTAATTATAAGTTGTTGCATCGAATTCTACCTTGTAATAAACGATTACAAATCTGGAAACTTGCAAGGAGTTTTATATGTGACAATTGTGGTATAAGTATTGAGAATGATGAGCAACATGTTACTATTATGTACTGTTGTCCAACCAGTATGGATACGATTTAACAAACGAATTGCAAAAAAAAATATTTTCCTGAAATACAAAAAACATTAAAACATTATTAAATAAAGTTGTAAATAAACTATTCACTTACTATCTGTATTTACAAAATGTGTTTACAAAAGAAAATAGATATACGTATTATACATGATGTAAATTGATTTGGAAGTTATCCCTCCCTCTCTCTCTCTCTTGAAGTTAAATATCAAATTAAAAATTATGAATATGCATGTAACAGAATTACAAGATACAAGTCTACTTTATTGTCAAAATTTTACAATTTTGAGATATGTTTTGTGCCATAGTAGATAATTTCAGTCTCGAACAACAATTTGTTTTCTTAAACTAAATGGTATGATCTTACTTTACTTTGTTTTGATCTATTGTGTTATTATTAAAATAAGTTCTTTTTTCTTTTGTTAATTGTGGTTACCATATGCATCCTGCATCCAGCCTCCCATCTCAGTGTATATCATATTCCATTTTGGAGGTAAAACCCCGTTTATGAGACCGATGGTCTTTTCAACCGAAAGGGCCCTTATGATTGCACCAAATGGCAATACAGTAGGCCTAGTTTAAATTTGAATAATAGATGGAAATTACTCTGGACAAAGGCTAATCGGGTTTTTTTTTTAAACCAAAGTGCCCTTATGTATGATTGCACGGAGGGCAATAGGTTATGCTATTTTACAGTTTTTCCTACCAGTACATTCCAAATAAATGTATAATTATACTTCAGACATATCATTTGAAATATATAAGACAAACATTTCCATCTGTATCCATTTTTACATACATGATGTTTCAATGGGTCACTAGCGGGCGTGACCCCAAAATATAATATCGATTTGATTTTTTTTCTTTTAAAAACGTTTTCCTTTAACGAATACCAAATGAATGTTACCAGGGGAGTAACTTAACTCTTCCCTGGTACCACTATATTAGTTATCTATATATTAATACAACTAATTAACTCAAAATACAAATCAGGTTGAAGGCCATATTAAAATATTATATGGAGAAATGATTTATTTAAATAATTCCTCCATGGTCAGGCCGATTGCATCGACGCGGTACAACGAAAGATTTTACGGTTTTGTCTTATAATTGTCCTAGATTCTTTATTTATTTATTTAATCTAAGTCTATGCGCCGAAGGATGTCCGTTTCATACCATGTCTTGAATTCTGATTATTATTGTCGTTGATGTCGTTTCGTTATTAGTCGCGACTCTACAGCTCGCTCGGTCGGTTGGTCGGTCGGTTGGTCGGTCGGTAAACACTAACTCAAATTTTCGCATGTATATGGCCTTGTTTAACTTAGGCGGTGTTTCCGCAGCCAAAACAAAAATTATCGGTTAATTTTTTAACCAATAATGTGCCCATGATCAGTAATTACCAAACAACCCAATCACATCGCAACAATTTGTCCTTCAGGTCAAAGGTTAACAATTATCGCATTTATCCGACAATTATCTGATTTGAATGAGATAATCATCAGTTAATTTTTATCGAGTAGGATCGGTTAAACCCCGTTTCCACAGGCAGTTTATCTGTTAAATTATCGGTTAATTTTTATCGATTAATTATCGGTTAATTGGCTGCGGAAACACGACCTATAACGTACCAGGTCGCACGCGCATGTAGCCTTGTTGAATGTACCAGGATGCGAATGTTTTTACATTTATTTTTACCGTATAGGCCTACTGTACATTTAATAATTTAAACTGCAATAACATTGATATGTTCTGTAATTAGCTTGTTTCTTTTAAAATGCAGTTCATTGTTCACAAATGAATGCATAATCAATTTGTCTATGTCATGCTAATGTTTGATTTATTTTTGGTTTATTGTTTTGCATGTTTCTACATTAGATATAATATTTATGTTTTATGGTGGTTTATCAAACCTGTTAGTGGCGGTTTTTATCACTGTTGGTTTAGATTAAATAAAATAAAATGAATACATTTGATACAATTAGCAGTTATCAAACGTTTGTAATAATGTCTAGGCTTTGTTACCAATTTGTAATAAAGGCAGGCTAACATGTTAGTCGATCTCGTTGCTGCTGTATCTATAATTTGTCCAATCATAGGCAAATTTGGTCACATGTGTATCATATGTGACCACTATTTCATAGGCCATAGGCCCAAAGCTTGGTTCCCACAGAGAACGCAACGCAAAGACGTAAACGCATTACGCAACGCAATGACCAATAAAAAGCGACAGTCATTTGTAAACTTGCTTGCGTTGCGCTTGGCGCCTTTGCGTTGCGTCCTAGTGTGACCTCTGATGTGTGACACTGTATTAAGAAATGTTCCTAATACTGGACAGATGATGTCACATGATACAGATTATCGGGCGCGAATGTTAACCATCATACATAAAACATCAAGGACCTTGACAGTAGGATCGAACAAGCGAATATAGGAGTCTGGACAAACATTATCGTATGGCCTGTATAAATATTACTCATTACATTAAACAACATTATGACGTGCTCAATATAAAGCTCGGCTACTACTAGGCATGAGTTTAAATAACGCATTTGGTTAGACCTAAATGTACACAAATTAAAGAAAAAACAACAGTAATTTCTAATATTTAAATAGTTTGTACAACCTGATATGGTGAATCCCCAGAAAACAATACATGTTGGGGATATGGAAGATGATTTTTAATATAGCGCAAAAATAGAAATATAAAGTTGAATAAAAAATAGATAAAAATGTAAATTTTAAAATGTTACGTTTTTTATTTAATAATATTTTATATAAGTTATTACTTATTAATCTGATAACAAAATATTGCCACGACGTTTATTTTCCATTTTTTAAATGCCTCTTTGTTTAAACCATGGAGAAATAATGTTTAAACACACTTGTGAAAGAATAGGGACTTTAGACACTAATCTCCCCAAACTCACCTTTTTGTGTCGTGTGACACAATATTGTTTAACATAGGGAAAACTACATGATACATTTTGAAACGGTTTGCCTGCAACCTGGTCTTTATCACTTCTCCTATATTTTACATCAGCCGTCCGATCGTTTATCGTTAACGCGTGTAGTCCTGCTGTCCTCAATATGACCAGTTACCATTGTATTATTGTTGTGTTAATTTTTCTCTCGTACCAGTTTATATTTATATTCATTATATTAATATAAATATTTACATCCGCACGCTATGTCTATCGAAGATTACATCTAAATCATGCCGCAACGAAGGGAACTGCCTGCCGATACTCAACATAACGACGCAGTGCGTCCTCTGATGGGAATCAAGCGTACAGGCCTACCCACCCGCAAGACAAGGCAGGCACTGTGAAAGCTCCGAGATTCGATTGGTATATAAACAAGCATATATCAACCACCACGCGTCAATGTCACTACTAAAATATAGACCAGCGGTAGCCGTTTATACGTAGAGCATTGGTTTAGTAGATAAAAAGTCGAGAACGGTTATGTTTATTGTATGAGATGTGATCACCTTACCTGTATCTGACTAATACCATTTTCTTTGATTATATTTCGCACGTTAATAGTCCAATCCATTATTTACTCGTAATATTTGACATATTTGTCTTTTATGATTTCCGAGGAAAATTAACATGTTGATATTATCATCTGTTGTTGACTCCTTATCCAAATGAAATGACGGAGAATAAAGTGGTTGGTCACTTAAGTTACAATTCCTTCAATTGGTTCACAGTATGTTTTACAGGAGTTATAACCACTAGCCTTCTCATTTGTATAATAAGAATATACCTTTTAAACGATTTACAATTGGTTTATACAATACCGGTATTCGATGTGATGAAAGTGACCCTAACGATGATTCACTATTCTTCAATAACATAAAATTATATTTATTTCCTGATATTACGATGTAATGCTTCTGGAGCCTTCAGACCCCCGGAACCACTCATTTGGCCCACTGCCTTGCAACCGCCTGCCCTGGAGACACGGTCATACCCCAGTATCCTATTAATATTGATGGATTGAGGTATTACCTTTGTGTTGTAGCGTCTATGAAAACATTAGACCTATTTTAAACATTTGTTTGCATAAACATAAAGAATACAAATGTTTTTGTAACACATTGAGTCGCTAATAAATATGTACATAATTTATATTATAAGATGCACGTAACAAGACAACATCAATAGGTATATGCTGTTTATATGCAGAGGACGCACTTTTATTAATTCAATTCAATTCAATTCAATAAACTTTATTGTCAAACTCATAAATGGCTTGAAACTTTGGCTGAAAGTACACACATTAAAATTGTCTAAAAACATTGTCGCACAAACAGTAAAAAAGAATAAAATCAAATAAACAGAGAACAAGATGTTATAAAAAAGTTAAAAGAGGACACAAAAAGTACAAATTGAGTTAAAAATACAGATTTAAAAAATACAGATTTAAAATAATTATTGCAGTTATCATTTCCACCTTAAATTAAAATGCCTCATGGCAGGTTTAAAAAATACAGATTTAAAATACTTGTTGCAGTTATCGTTTCCACCTTAAATTAAAATGCCTCATAGCAGATGGGAGAAAGGATCTACGTAGGCGTTCAGTGTTCCAACGAGGATATGTAATGCGCCCAGACCGGCTTAACGTAATGTACTGGTTAAGGCCGGATGGTTTTAAAAATTGTTTTCAAAATACTAATAAAGGCAGTATTACACATTAATAATATAAAAACTTTATTTCGCAAATAAAATGCATAGCAAATACATACAAAAGGTATAAAAAATACATATAGGCCTATGAGTTATAACCGGTATAGCCTAAAAAGAAACGCTACCTCGATTTATTGTAATTATGTTATTTTTTTTCAAATTTCTTTCGAATTTTTCATATCGTCGTTTCTATCATGCAGACTGTTTTTTCTCGAATAGTGTTTTCCAAATCATAAGAATAAAAATGAAAAACCAACGTTAATTAAACCTAATAATTGTATTGATCATGGCCTAAAGCGACTAGGTATGATCGTATTGTAATCTTTTGTACTAGAGTATACGTCACATGGATAAATGTGAATGAAGTCTGTATACTTGTCTCATAACTATGGACAAATACAGTATTATTGTATTAATTATTTATTTATTTATCATGACATCTTTCATTATTATTTAATTAAACACTATCATAATGTTATCAATAGAACACGGTCACTTTCTTGACCTAGAAAGAATTATCGGATCGGCCGCTTATCTGTGTGCAATATTTGATACCTTATCTAAAATGTAATATATTAAATATATATTAAATCTAAATGTTAAACAGTTCTGATCGATATGCATTTACCTGTTCCACAAGTAAATGCTTTCAACGTGGGAAAGTCGTTTGGTCAAATGATATAATGTTTAAACGAAGTAGGTAATATAAACCTCGATCACTAGTGAGCCTAACCTCGATCACTAGTGAGCCTAACCTCGATCACTAGTGAGCCTAACCTCGATCACTAGTGAGCCTAACCTCGATCACTAGTGAGCCTAACCTCATATTTATTTGGATTTACACCTTTACATCGGTGGCACACTTCAAATACAAAGGTGCATCCTTCAAAATAACAATACAAATGAAAAGAAAAATTAACACAAGTAGGTAAAATTGCGAAGAAGCAAGATAATCAATAACATAAAATTAATCAAACCATAGCACTACCCCACCACCAATCCTCTTTAAATTTATCTAATAATTTAAATTTATTTAATAATGTAAATTCGGCCAGAAGTATGTTAAGCTCGGATCAATTCGGCCAACGTTCTTGCAAGCTCGGATCATGGAGAATTAACGTATTTCTCCTTGCTCGGATCAATTCGGCCAGAAATCTGGCAAGCTCGGATCAATTCGGCCAACGTTCTTGCAAGCTCGGATCATTGAGAATTAACTAATTTCTCCTTGCTCGGATCAATTCGGTCAGAAATCTGGCAAGCTCGGATCAATTCGTCCAGAAATCTGGCAAGCTCAGATCAATTCGGCCAGCAATCTGGCAAGCTCGGTTCAGTTCGGCCAGCCAGACCATGAGTTCCAATCTTTATTCAATGTCCAGAGCTTACCTTAGTTTTACTCATTGATTAAATGAGTTTATTTGTGATTTTTTAAAGTAAATATAATGTATACTGCATGTAATTGCCTTCGTCTCAAATGACTCTCTTATTATGAAACTGATTTCACTAAATGACATAACGTTTTAATGCCCTATTTCGTTTTACCAAAATAATAATGTTTGTCTATTATATCAGGAAATCTGAAGCTTTCCTAATGGAGGTTATATTGTGTTACATTTTAATTAAAGTTGATCTCATTTGATTGGTTGATCAAAATGCATTAAAATATTTGATTTTGCTCTGGGGCTATAACAGCTTAGCAACCATTAACATTGTATATTTATCATTGTCTATTGACACTCAGCTATCAAAACAAGTTAGTTTACCTTGTCAGATCATAGTGAGCCGACTGTCTTGGTGTTTATTTTCGACTTTAGTGAATTACAATTAAAAACATAAGTATTAATTACATTACAATAATTACACATTAATGTTAATAGGTTAATCCTTAAGTATCAACCGCTTCATATCCAAGCCGAAGGTCGCGGGATAATGTGATTAATCTTTGTACTGTATAATTTAAACTTGATCCTACGTCGAATTATTAAATGTTTACAGTTTACTCAGCGTCATACCCTATAAATCGCTTTTTCGCTCAAATTATTTGTAAGGCCTACTATATTTCCGTTTTCTCGTGAAGCGATTTTGCGCCTGTCTAAATTGATTGTAACAAACTACTGTAACAAACTTAATTGGAAAACAAATGTCTAAAATGTAACCCGTATTTCGTCCATCGGTATATATAATTTATAAATAAACTGATTTACTGAAAAATGTATTTGTATATTTGTAGCAAGCGCACGACAAGACTTGATATAGGCTTCCGTAAATAAAGTTTAGTAATTGAATTAAAACAAAGTTTTAGGCCTAAAAAAAGCCTGGTTTCAGGGACGCTATGCGTCTTTGACGAAGTTCCCCGGTTCGTCACGGACTCCCGGCAAGTCACGGACTCCCGGCAAGTCACGGACTCCCGGCAAAGTTTCAATATCCTCCATACCCCTCATACCCTGCCTCATTTTTGTTTTCAACATAAACTTTAATTGACACACATTAAAAAAAATATGTTGGGTTTATTAATTATTAAGACATAGGTGGTAAAATGAAAAAGAAGAAAAGTGGCAACTGCTGCCTAAGGTTGACAAAAGTGCACCTTTTATATAAGTGGCAATGACCGGGTGGCAAAAGGCGATGTTGCGATCGGCCCTAGACCCGTTTTATGAACCTAGCTAGCGTACGAATTTAATTGTGTATCTCTTTTTTTTAGATTGTACCGTTGTCTGCATCTGTAGATGACTATGACCCAAACGTGGTAAGAACATATACCTTTATTTGTTAGCACAACTAATTTGCATATTTCTGTTTCTATAATGGTTTCCATGGAGACAACAAGGCCCTGTGTTTCTTAAATTACTGTATAACGATTTACATTTATATAATTTGTTATAATGCCGACAGATTCCGTTGATATTATTGGGATAGGCCTATATCGAATATTACAATTGCACTTTTTATTTCATATTAGTAATAATCTTCATTTCAATATAGTTAGAGATTACATGGCGCCAAATAAAAAAGTGTTTTATTCGACGCGTCCACTCATTTCAATGGTTTTCTTTATTTTTTTTTCTTTATTTTTTGTGTGGATCGTTTCTTGTCGGGATTCTAATCAAAAAGATAATACTGCATTGTTATGTTGTCGATTTATGCTACCTACTCTTTTTAATTACTATATTAGAAAGTATGGCAAAGCTTCAATGATGACGTGTACAACTTCATTATCTATATGATAACGTTCATGATAGTTGTGAAGATATGGGAGGAACACGCAATGTAAGTTGACCATCAACAACATACCCACCCATTCTCCAACACCACACCCATCCATTCTACAACTCCACACCCATCCATTCTACAACACCACACCCACCAATTCTCTAACACCACACCCACCCATTCTCCAACACCACACCCATCCATTCTACAACTCCACACCCACCAATTCTCTAACACCACACCCACCCATTCTCCAACACCACACCCATCTATTCTCCAACTCCACACCCACCACTTCTCCAATACCACATCCTCCCCTTCTCCAATACCACACCCACCCATTCTCCAACACCACACCCACTCCTTCTCCAACACCACACCCACCCCTCTCAAACGCCACACCCACCCATCCTCCAACACCACACTCACCCATCCTCCAACACCACACCCACTCCTTCTCCAACACCACACGCACCCCTTCTCCAACACCACACCCATTTCTGCTCCAACACCACACCCATTTTTTTCTCCTTCACCACACCCATCCCTTCTTCAAAACCACACCCATCCATCCTCCAACACCACACCCATCCATCCTCCAACACCACACCCATCCCTTCTTCAAAACCACTCCCATCCATCTTCCAACACCACACCCACTCCTTCTCCAACACCACACCCACCCATTTTCCAACACCACACCCACCCATCCTCCAACACCACACCCACCCATCCTCCAACACCACACCCACCCATCCTCCAACACCACACCCACCCATCCTCCAAAACCACACCCATCCATCCTCCAACACCACACCCACCCATCCTCCAACACCACACCCACCCATCCTCCAACACCACACCCACCCATCCTCCAACACCACACCCACCCATCCTCCAACACCACACCCACCCATCCTCCAACACCACACCCACCCATCCTCCAACACCACACCCACCCATTCTCCAACACCACACCCACCCATCCTCCAACACCACACCCACCCATCCTCCAACAGCCTAGTAAAGGCATGCCATACTTTATTGGCCATCAAATAAACAGCCATAAGTCGCGTGCTAAAACGCATAGTGATACCGGACCGACAGACAGACCGACAGACCGACCGACATAGTGAACTATAGAGTCGCGTCCACGCGACTAAAAAGAGGAGGATGAAGATACCCCTATTAAGAGGATACTTTATTGGTTCCCGAAGGTGTCCCTTCAATGTGTTTTAACCTGTGATAACATTAATGCTGATTATTATTTTCGATTTCTACCTTTTTCAGTATATTTAGTACAATGAGGAATATTGGAGATACTGCGATTGTACTAAATGTTGTAAGTATATTGTCTCTATGCCTATATAATAATATTGCACAATCCAAATCAAATAATTTACAATAACTCTTCAATTAAATTATTGTTTAATGTACTATGACGAATGGACGTGGTTAAGGCATAGATCCTTTCAAACAAAAATAGTTCCCCAAATTAGCAATCCTACTTTAGAACATCCCTATAACAGGGGTTATGTTTACATGTGTTAACAAGTATAATTTACTATGTAATATATACTGTCGTTGATTAGTGAACCATTTCACAATTACTTATTGTAAACAATATCAAATAAATTGTTAAATTTACGAGTCATTTTTTTACGTTCAACAAATCCTTCATTAACTTTAATTAACGTGCCCTTAAGTTACCTGAACACAAATATCATAAGTGTTTTGATGGTTATAAATTATTTGCTAATCATAAACGAAAGGCATATGCAGAAAGGGCAACAATAACGTAGATATCAGTGGCGAGGTCTATCTCTTTTTTTATCCTCTTTTTTTCTCCCCCAATACCATCTTTCTGTCGCAACTTCCAGTGCACTCATCTGTAAATGAGTACATGGTTAAAAAACAGGGGCTGTGTGAAAAGTGTGAAAAGGAACTGGCCACCCTACCACTAGTGTCAAGAGCTCCTAAAAGCACATTCCCTACTTTTAAAACGATGTACGATACTCCCTAATTTAATTGCCGTGAATGTTTGAGGTAGAAAAAATAGACTTTAAAAAGTAGCAGGTGAGAAATTCCAAGGTTTTTCGAATAATCGAATGTATGGTACATTAAAGTAAATCATGTTTTATCATCTTATTTTGTATCTATTATTTTCAGATTCTACTTCTTGTTGTGAGCCTTATACCTTTCTTTGTAAGTATTTAACCTTGTTTTAATAGTGGATCTGTGGCTTGATGGTTACGTGCTTGGCTTCTAATCCAAGCTTACGACTGTTTCTTCATTCCCTAGCCTCAAATGAGACTTGGTTTATAAGCACGAGATATAGTTTATACATTGTATAATTGGTCATTTGCTTGCTGAATTGAAGGATGTGTATGACAAACCCCGTAGTTAAGCAGTTGTCTGTTTATCAGTGCATCTCATTTGGTGTTAAATTCCATCGAATTAATGGGGATGCTAATGGGACTAATTAGCACATCACAGAACCTGTACGTAACTATCCAATTATGAAATGACTGTAAAAATACCAAGATTGTTATATCTTATATAATAGTATTTGTAGGCCTAATATTCAGTATTTTATAATATTTTGTCTGTTTATCAAGGGCCTAAATGATAAGTCTCTTCACTGAAACAGGACAGTATTGAACCCACAAAATGTGAAAACGCCCACAAAATGTGAAAACGCCTACAAATGTAAAAACAACCAAATTTGTGGGTTCAACAGACAGTCCACCTTCATTACATATGGTAATACATAGATAATTAATTAATCAAACTGCAGGACCAAAACAGCAACTTCAAGATCGATGATAGATGTGTTAATTTTGCCACGAAAACTTGACAGTTCATCAATCTATATAAGTTCTCCTTCAATTTAAAAGGTGTTTTACGGATGTTGATAAACGATTTCTTTTCAGTCAACACTTCTTGGTGAATTTCCACTTGAACCCTTGGCACTCATCTTACAAGGGTGTTGTTTTCTACTTATTATCATCCTTGAAGTGAGTACAATATTCTTTACATATTTGTTAAAAATCGATATAATTCGCTTTCTGTGAGTAATGTGAAGATAATACAGTACAACAGAATCATGTGAAACAATCATTGTTTATATATCTGAGAATTGTGTATAGACTACATTATAGGTATTTGTATTGAATAGCATGCAGTATCACTTTAAAATGGTTCGAGTTCGGCTTGCTGTGGGTGGGGAAGGGGAAACCCAATATACGCTCAGTTCTCCATAGGCCCTACATACGTACAACACAAGTATGCTGACCAATAGCAAGCGCCGATTTGGATGATCCATCGTGTGTGACATTATTGACTGGGCCAGTGGGTCACTATGACGCAAGGACGTAAACGCAACGCAAGTAATTTGACCAATCAAACGATGGATTATTCGAACTGTCGCTTGTCTTGTCTACTCACTTGCGTTGCGCTTACGTCCGTCCTTGCGTTACGTGGGAGGTCAAAATCACCACCCATTGCGTTGCTTTAGGAATCAAACTTTTCTCCCCTTGCGTCCTCTCTTTTATCCGATTTATAAATATTATGTAGGTCTACTTGTCTTTCCGGTTGTGTCTCTCAATACTCTTTGATATGATTGCCACTACAAACATTAATCACGAGCGTAATACAAACAAAATTAAGAAATGTCAATGTTAAGTTTAGTTAGTTATATCGGCATTTGGTTTGCGTTGTACATCTATGTAGCCATTCATTCCGGTGACGTGTCTATCAAAATGACAAATTGCATATTATACTGTACTTATGTGTAAAAAAGCACAATTTCTTCGTCAGGGCTAATGTATATAGGCTAACTTAGTTGAAATTTAGTTGTACATTATTCACATACAATAGAAGAAACAGAATTTTCCGGTAATTAGTTGATACTGTTTAATTAACACAATCCGATTAGGGACAGTATAACTTTCTACCAATAAATTAAATATTCCTCTCGTTCTTCTAGGCACTGACTGTTATTGTAGCGTTTAGTCGGCCTAAAATGATTGAGCCTGAGTATATATCATCATCTGAACAAGTAAGTATGCTATTAATAAATCGAATACTGCAACATTACTATAACATTAAGAAGTTGATTGTAAACTCTGAATTGTGCTATTATTAGACAGTACAAGTATTCATTTAGCGGTCTAGATATCTATTCATTATATAAATTAAAATATATGTTTTGGTCCAACTAGCGGTGGATACTCAATTACTCTTCTAAATTGACGGCAACAACGACAAAGGCGAATGAAATCACATATCGATATCATAAAGATCATGGTATATTTATGACAATTCAGATAATTATAGCCTACCTAGTGTTATTGTCGTTGAAGGCATCAATGACGTTTACAATGAAAATGTTGATGACAATGATGATGAATCGTGTTAGTACTCAATACCATGGTAGTAACATGTATTATTCTTTATTAATTTAGCCAAGCATCCGAACTCGTTACTATTTTACCTTTACGTTGCAAGCATCATGTGCTATATTAGCCATTAGCTGTGCACAAGCTTCACCTCCCGCAGTAAGTATGATGACAAATATGTAGCATTTAGCGTCCGTAATTCAGTGTACTACATGATTGGTCTCAAATGCAGAGTACGCGATAACATCGGTAGTGTCGGTAGTATCCCCAATGCACGATATCCATATTACCGATGTGATACGCGATATCCGATGTAGTATTCGTATTCGAAAAAAATCGCTATACAAAATTCAGTACACGATAACAAATCTCAATGTATTCGTGCACGATCGGTACACGATAATAATATCGGTACACCCAATGCGGTAGGCCTACACGATAATGATATCGGTACGGGCCCAATGCGGTAGGCCTAAACGGTAATAATATTGGTACGGGCCCAAAGCAGTAGGCCTACACGATATTAATTTCGGTAGACCTACTACACCAAATTCAGTCGATACGATCGGTACCCTCAATACAGTACACGATTTTATCGACCCTTGATACATGTGGTTTATCTTCAACGTGTGAAAGAACTAAGAGCACTTGTCCACACGTTTGTACTAAAGATAGTGTGAACGATCACTATCGGGAGAACATGGCCATTTTAAAGCAATTTATATCTTGAGATTCAATTTCCGAATATTCGCACTTTCTCGTTAGCTTGTTTTCACAAATGCCGGTACTGTAATATGAAATTATACGGTATGGTAATATTATGTTAATTGAAAATTTAGGGAAGATGCTATAACTTCTACTTTAATAATTGTTGTTCTACTTATAGGCATGGGTATTTCTCGTTCTGATGCTGTTCTGTGGGTTCATCGCTGACTTCATTATAGGTTTATGTATCTGTTGTAGAAAATGTAAGTCATCTTTAACATTAACATTAACATTTCAATTTATATAGCGCCTTTACAAGGATCAAAGCGCTTTACAATGACCGATCATCTGGTGAACATAATTATTTCGGGAAAAGATGGGTTTTCAAGAGTTTTTTGAAAATTATAATTGAAGATGAGTCACGAATTGTGCTTGAAAGGTTATTCCAAAGGTCTGGGCCTAGCTTTGAAAATGAATGTTCACCAGATGATCGGTGAACACGAGGAACATTGAGTTTAGCCGGATCGTGTTCTGACCTAAGACCTGCTCTTTGACAATTGTACCTACTAATTAAGTCACACATGTAAACCGGTGCTTGCCCATTTACGCAATTATAAACTTGAACTAAAATGTTAAACTTAACTCTTTGTTCAACTGGCATCTTAATTCTAATTCACTGTACTGTATCTGAAACGTCCGTAATACAGCATCTCATGTATATCACATGGTGCCTGTGTCATGAAAGATGGGAGTTTAGTGTCTATGATACAGGTGTCGTATGTGAAACAATGTATAACGGAATTTGCAAATTTAGATAACGGTAACGGTAATTGGCTAAAAACACGATTCGATTCCTGTAATACAGCAGAAATTTATACATAATTTACTGTACTTTAAGTAGATTGTGGAGACGAAAAAAATCCATAGCTGTTTCATACGTACGTAAGTTTCTCGGATGTTGATTTTTGTTCGTGTAATTTACAGGAGGCCTTTTCTTTTTGTTTCAGTTGAAGGACGAGACGACGAGGAGTCTAGGTTTAAATCATGTTTGTCTTATCTGATGGATAAACGCATCCGTGAACATCTCCCAAGTGAACGCGTACACAGTGAGTATAACAACATTATTAGGGATACATTTACGTAGGCCTATACTTTTTGTGAGGGAGGTGTATACCGTTTAGTAGTAGACCACATAACGGAACCATAGACTTTCCCCCAGTCTGTATTTATTGTGTTTTTTTTAAAATTTTATTTCACCAGGCAGTTGCCGTTTCGATTTTTGTCCAAAAATGTTTTGGCTTGGTGGTTATGATGCTTGGCTACCAATACAAGGGTCCTGGGTTCAAGTCCTGTCATATGTCAGGATTTTTTCTCATGACAATTTGCAACTCCACACCCAAAGACTTGTAATAATAAGTCTTTGTTTATGTAGAGCATCTTGTGTATATGTTTGTCTTGTGAAAAGGGATTTCCACATTTGAGAAGGATAGTGAATGAATTCACTTGTGGTTATCCTTGGCAATTTGCCTAAAATGAAAAAAAAAATAAAAAAATACGAGCTCATGTTTTTTACGTACCAAACGCCATGTGTGGCAAAATCTGTTTAATAATTTCGATCTAGAACTTGGACTAACCGAAACCCATGAAAAGAAAGCAAATACTTTATAAGATCAATGTGTCTAATCGTACAAAACGCTATCTCATAGACCTATTCCCTATAACAGGTATACGTACAGCTTTGAATTTTACGGGTATTCTCATAGCTTCGACTAGTTGTAATGTGGCGTTACGTAATATTGAGTTGTAGGTCTACATTTTCACATCTCACATCCAATAGATTACGTATGAAAGTTAACCAAGTGTGCGTTTACCCTGATATACGTATTATTTTGAATACTGCCCTCTCCGTACAAAACTTTCCAAACTTATTCATAATCCGTTACCGTACTGCATTATTACTGCTGTTATCAGTCAATGGAGAAAATTCCTCCATGCTCAGTCTAGGTAGTTGAAGATTTCCTTAACATAATCTTGTTTCTTTTCCCCAGTTGTTTAATTTTCATTCGACAGCGGGGAGCCCGTCACTAATATAATTTAATGCATTTTAAACAACAGACAAGAACAACACCAACAAGAACAATTCAAAGCTTTGACCTTTATTAATTTTAGATTTAATCATGGCGGTTCTTCTTGGATTTACTAATTTTCATTCTTATTTCAGACTTTTCTGACGGTGTTTTTGCCATAGTTGCAACTCTAATTATCCTTGATGTCACGTGAGTTATTTTTTAAATCGTACTATATTATTATTATTATTATTGGCAATAGTTATGCCGCATAGCCTTGTACCTATAAACGTAAGAAGCACGTGTACTTCAATATTTCTCGTTAGGAGCCTTGACATTTATCTCGTTGCTCTAAAGGCTACTAATTGAACTGCATGTTTTCTGTAGTACTGCCGTTGTGCCAAATTCTGAAACTTTACAAGTTGACCTGAGGACAACACTGAAGGACGACTCGGAGCTACTACTATCATACGCGGCCACTTACATAACAATAGGTAAGTTGATTACGTCATCAGATAAACATTTAAATATTGTTGTTTTTTTTTAAAATTAATGATTTTGAAATAAATAAAAAATATTAACGAACTTCTTTGCGCGCAGGCTTACCATTTTGCAATATTGTAAATGTTTAACCAGGTTCTATGGTTAATTCAGTAGTACTATGTGCGGTGCAAGTGCATTTATTTTCTGTTCTACTAGATCAGTAATAGCCTACACGGCAAACTTAAAGCTAATTTTTTCTATTCAACTTTCAGGAATGATTTGGTATGTCCATTACACCATCTTTAACCATGTAAGTACTTTTACAGTGTACTAATATTCACCTTATTATATACCACATTGATAATACTATATAATATGACCCGTTCAAAATTATTTAACCGGGTACATCTCTAACTTTGGTGAGTTGCACCAACTTACTCGGGTAAGTAAATGCCTGGACAGGACCACAAACGTTTCCTAACCAGTGCATTTATTCAGTTTAAATAAAGTTGTGTATATGTCAATGCCAACAACAACGTGTCCTCAAATGAGGTTTTTTACCTATTATGCCAAAAACTCCCTCTTGATTGCGGATTGTGTATAAGTTGTCAATTAGGCGATCTTTGGTATAATGTTCATTTCATCATTCATTTTCAGTTAGTGGTGGCGGTTTCTCGTGCAATGAATATGTTCAATAAGTTGGTAAGATTTATATTACGATTTAATGTTATAGAAATAGAGAATGTTATGATATACTGATTGAGCGTTTGACGATGCAAACAGAAATAACGAACGAACCTTTGACGGATACCATAACGGCATTGATGATGATCGTTCCTTGATGAGATAACGAAGATACACTACAAGCTGCACTAACACGTAACAATACCAAATTTCTCGTCACGATGTACAACCACAGAAAATGTTCTTTTCTAAATTACTAAAAACATTCATTTCATAATATTCATAACTTAACATATACAGTACATCTCTTTAAATGTTAAGTTCTTAACGTATTCATTTTCTCAAACATATTCATTTCTTAACATAATCATTTTAGCATACCTTTCTTAGCTATAAACTTAAGGTAAACTTGAGTGTAAAGTTTCCACGGTTTCACACAGGAACTATACTGATTAACAAACTACCCCCTCAATTTGAATGACGGCCATTGCAAAACACATGATGTAATAAAACTATGATATAAATGATAATGCCGACAACGAGGAAAACGACGACGGTAACGATGAGGAGAGTGCGAATGAGAATGATAACACCAGAAGTGGATGAAAGTAATTATGACGGTGACTGACTTATAACGATGATGACGACCAGGCGGAAAAGATTGCGGCACCAATAACAGACATGCGACCTGGTAAAAATTGGTTCGCACCTGGACCTAACGCAAAGACGGAAGCGCAACGAAAGTAATTTGTTAATCAGATTAAAGCGTGGTTACCACTAGCGACGCAACGTAACGCAATCTACGCAACGTAAGCAAATGCCCTTCCAATAATTGTGTTTGCCCCCGCCTGCGTGAAATCAAACCTTCGATGTTTGCAGCACTGTTGCATCGTCGGTTCCCACTTGTGATTACGCAATGCAGCACGTTGCGTCGATACGTAACTGCGTTGGGAACCACGCTTAATTGCGTTGTGCTTACGTCGTCGTTACGTCGCGTCCTATAGTGCAAACCAAGCTTGATTGTAAATGACGCGCCACATGACTACGCAGCTTTCCAGTCAAAAAGTCATTAAACAATCACGGGGGCATGCGCAGATTGACTCGTGAAGAGTGCTTATGATTGATGTATTTATGGTGATGGTTAGTTTGCTTATAAAGATTGAAGAAAATAATAGAATGATTATGAATAATGATGATAATGCCAATAAATAGAATAAACAAAAAATGTCAATTATCGTAATTTTGAGGTTGAAAAATGAGCTTTATTAAACTCTTAAAACCTCCTGTACCTACATTAAATTGTTTATATAATCGCTTAAAACAAGTTAATACCATGAACTACAAATATAACAAATGAAGCGGAATGTTCGTGGGAGTGCGAAAACCCTAAACTGTGAAATAACGGGCCTAGTATGATTTATGGTCTCTGAGATATTGATCTGTATGCATTAATTACTATTGATACTGGTATTTCAGGTATTGTACGGTGTAATAATAGGACGTGAGAAAGTTTCACAATTAAAAAAACATACTTGTTATCTATATTGATCCATGGAGGTAATTTATAACTCCATGATTGATCTATATTTAAAATAATATATAAAATATCTAATTGTTTGGTTATTTTCAGACTCTGCTGTGCGTTGGAGTGTACCCGTTTAATTTCAAACTCGTCTCTCTTTATAGTAAAAGTGTAAGTCATTTTACATTCCATTGGTAGCTTTCGATGACCGACGACTTACGACCTAGGTCAGGTCGGGGGTCAGGTCAATCAATATGTGGTCGGTCGTCGCCTGGGCCTAGAAACCATCAAATCTGTGTCGAGGTGGGGAACAAGGATTCACGTCCCAATATCCCCGAATGCGCACAATGAATTAACATGACGTAGTTTGATCGTTGGTCATCGCAAATCGAAAGAAGCTCCCTTTTGTTATTGTTATACAAAAATTCCAGCCTTTTCTTTTTCTATTTAGCGAAATCGATCATACTGCATGCCTATTTTACAATAACTCAGTAATGTGTATATAACTAGTGTGAAATAGTGCTGAAGTGAAATCATTTCATTTCGTGACGTGATTATTTAATTACGTACGTAAGCAATTTGAAAACAATTTGCCCCTCTCTGCAGCGTATACAAAATACAAGTTTAGATATAGAAATAGTAAATAGTTAGAAAGAGTTGATTGCTGAGGATGTTTTCATGAGTTGAAGGTAGTCACTCAATTCAACGAATTAAAAAAAAAATATTACTGTTCAATTCAATTGAAATAATCTCATGTAGAAGACTAATATGCCATGCAAACATTCGGTGGGGCAGAGCAGTTTAAAACAAGCTGACCATGCAATATTAGTAGTTGAAATGGAAGAAAATAATGCACGACACGTGATGCAATACCAACCAATCAAGTCAACGACACTTGACATATATGGGTTAAACTGGCAGACATTTAAGGGCCTCTCTGTAATATGCATATAATATTTCTAATACGTTCACTATTCCATGTATTGTCTAGAAGGAATTCGGTGAGTATAAGAACAAAAAAGCTAATAAAAATCATTCCATTCCTTGAGTTTCGATTTAAGTATAGTATTGGTTATGTGCACGACTCGTTGAAGAAAATAAGGTGTCGTTTGTATCGTATGGTGTTTTTTTAACTATCGGATTTATAAAAGTATTTTTTCGGGAAATACCCTTTAACTTCAATAAAATATTATAGCCTAATATATTTGATAAATTCATGGAATTCGATAGAATAAATAAATAGGCTTAAAATAACATAAAAAGCATAACCATTGAATGAGTCGAGCTTTATCTATATCGCTTTTACAAAGTGTGACAAATAAGTATGTGTACAAGTTAACGGTACGTATAGGCCTATTATACGATAAAGTGTGCCCATAAAATGATTTAGGGAGGACTCGTGCCCACCGCCACTGTTTCATAATGATTTTATTCTATAGCGCCATTACAACGTACAAATCAAATAGAGTGATAAATATTTTATCTATCCACCGTAAATTTTCTAATTGTAACCCTGTATTATTATTCTTTGATTGTGTTTTAGGGTGGGTTACTATTAGAAGGGGGTTACTATTAGAGTAGTGAGTTACTATTACTAATGAGTTGCTGACTTTTTCGGTCAGCAACTCGTAGCAAAATAATAAAACAGTACGAATAAACAAATTTGGTTGAACTCTAGCTTTATTTTATAAACTCAAAAACACTCAATCCTCCCCCACTCCCGAGATCAACATTATCTCCTTATTTTCAAAATACGGCTGCATCATAATTTTTTTGTGGGTTGTTTTGACTTATAAGGTGGGTTACTATTAGAAGGAGGGTTACTATTAGAGTGTGGGTTTCTATTAGAAGGAGGTTACTATTAGAGTGTGGGTTACTATTAGAAGGGGGTTACTATGTTATCTATACCCATATTTTACTTCGAAGTTTATTAAAGATGATAGTTATGATGATCTGAGCTTTGTCACTTGTTCACCGTTATTGTTCGGTTATTGTATCGAAATCTTTATTAGGTGATATTGTTGGAGGACTCGTGCCCACCGCCACTGTTTCATAATGATTTATTCTATAGCGCCATTACAACGTACAAATCAAATAGAGTGATAAATATTTTATCTATCCACCGTAAATTTTCTAATTGTAACCCTGTATTATTATTCTTTGATTGTGTTTTAGGGTGGGTTACTATTAGAAGGGGGTTACTATTAGAGTAGTGAGTTACTATTACTAATGAGTTGCTGACTTTTTCGGTCAGCAACTCGTAGCAAAATAATAAAACAGTACGAATAAACAAATTTGGTTGAACTCTAGCTTTATTTTATAAACTCAAAAACACTCAATCCTCCCCCACTCTCGAGATCAACATTATCTCCTTATTTTCAAAATACGGCTGCATCCAAATTTTTTTGTGGGTTGTTTTGACTTATAAGGTGGGTTACTATTAGAAGGAGGGTTACTATTAGAGTGTGGGTTTCTATTAGAAGGGGGTTACTATTAGAGTGTGGGTTACTATTAGAAGGGGGTTACTATTAGAATGTGTGGGTTTCTATTAGAAGGGGGGTTACTATTAGAATGTGGGTTACTATTAGAAGGGGGTTACTATTAGAAGGGGAGTTACTATTAGAGTGTGGGTTACTATTAGAAGTGGGGTTACTATTAGAGTGTGGGTTACTATTAGAGTGTGGGTTACTATTAGAAGGGGGTTACTATTAGAGTGTGGGTTGCTATTAGAAGGGGGGTTACTATTAGAGTGTGGGTTACTATTAGAAGATTTACTGTAATATCCAACGTTGTGTGATATACTGCCATCAACGGTACGATATTATAATTGTCTTCTATCTGTTGGAGTTCCAACAAATTTGCATGGAAGTGTAAACATACTTTACTCTTCCCTGGTGCAATTTATTTACGCATACGCATTAGGCCTATTTTATCTAACTTTCAATTCCGACAATGTGACGTAACTATTGCGCAATCTTGTTTTAATTTTAGTAAAGTTTTACTTACAACATAAATAGAAATGATAATCTTGTTCAAATTAAACAAAAAGCAAAAATGAATTTTTAGAATACCTGCAATGGTTCACATACCCACGTGATTTTTGTTGTCACAAAAAGACTAGATATGCGTTTCTTTCATTATACCGTGTGAAACCGGAAATATAGAGGCCCATGGTTAGAAGGTAAACCGGAAATTTACAGAATTAAAAATATATACATGAGGCCTCCGTCCACTATAGAGTGTCACAGACGTTGGAAATTACTAGATTAATAATAAGTCCTAGTTCTGAGGAATGTCGTCATAGGTCACAATACAGCTAGTATACATTATACATTATTTACATTGTGTTTAAAGCAATGACAATTTTCTTCAGCCTAAAGAAAGCAGTATTTGCTAACATTCCAGAGCTGGAGTGACAAACAATGCCACCCGACCAGCACACGCTCTATTCTTCACCTGAACGTGCACCTATCCCTTGGGCCTAGGAACACAACAGCTTGACAAACATAGGCCTACAGTAGAAAGGTTGCACTTTCAAACATAAGTCTCCAAAAAAGAAAGCAATATCAAAAGGCGTATAAGCGGTGAATAAATCAACCATTTTAAAACGAAACACAACGCATATTCTCAGTGCCGGTTCCAGGGATGTCTCAACCGTAACAAAAAAATAATAATTTGTTTTGAAATATAATCGAATTTCGTTTATGATTGAAAATGTTCATCTGGTTTTGAAGATACGTTATTATAAAATTCTATTATAAAATTTCGTTTAATTTGCAAAAATGTCTTCTGAAAGTTTCCTAATGGTATGATAATGATATGATAATGATTATTGAGTAAGGACATTTTCGCCATTTAGGCCTAGTCATTTTTTAATAATGTATATATAATTACAATAAAAATACGAAATGGAATGACAGACTTTGTCACAATCATTGATTACACATAAAAGAATACTTAAAAGTCGTGTTATGGCATGATACAGATCATTGGTTAAGCATTTAAAATGAATGATAGATAGGCCTAAATATTAACCTATTCATAAAGTAATATATAGGAATGTCATTAAGATTAGACCCTATTATTTAAATAATGGGCTTATCAATCACAAACTATATCTGGGCCAGCAGCTTAAAACTTTCGTTTTGCATTTTCAGTTTTCTCAAAAGGAGCTTAACATTATTGGAAACTATACAATGTTATCTATACCCATATTTTACTTCGAAGTTTATTAAAGATGATAGTTATGATGATCTGAGCTTTGTTACTTGTCCACCGTTATTGTTCGGTTATTGTATCGAAATCTTTGTTAGGTGATATTGTTATGAATGTGACATAACATCAAACGTACAACAAACGTGCATGCAAATTAGGCGTACTGTAAATTGTTATAGACCCTTATGAACACTACCACACCTCCGCCACCTTATTGGAAGCCATTCATTTTGTACCAACAATAATTTTATATAGCATTCATTAAGGTAGCTTTTATATCTTTTTTTTCTCTCTTTTTACTACTAATCATGACCCCAATGATGGCATTCCTTTCTCTTATTTACCTTTTCTTGTTTTTGTTTTGTATTAATATTTCTTATTGTTTGTTATTCTTGTATTATTTGTCTTACCAATATTGAATACATGTTATTGAAATTGAATTGAATTGAGATATGAATGAATTTCACCGTCATCATGATTTATCATTTTTTTAAATGGATTTCTCATAGTTTGTAGTGTGATGTGCCTAAATATGGTAGTGATATGCCCAAATATGGTACCCGATATGCCCAAATAGGGTACTGATATGACATCATTGAGTCCATATATGGGCACATCACATTTTTGTTGTCACATAACGTTTGATAGTGTAGACAGAGGTCTACATTCATTTACAGCTCGAAATTCTTCCTCGTTTTCTCTAAATTAAAATCGTTACTGATATTATTTACTTATTGTTATATATTTATAAATTATTGCCTGAAAAAATTGTTTAATAATTCGTCAAATAATTGTATAATTCGTCAAAAGTAAAAAATTCAAATCTACCTTTTACTTATAATATAATTGATTATTTATACAATAAAACAAAATAATTATTGCATTTATGTTTGAAATTTGATGAATAATGACAGGTCACCATCCAAGTCCACGCCTTTATAATTTCTATTTAAGATTCATAAAAAAACTTAATCTCTAATTATTTCGGCATTTGATCAGGAGTTAACGTTTCCGCTAGCCTTTCTTGTCAATTTTTACGCCGAATTAACTTCGTATTAACTTAGTAGCTTAATAATTCTCTCGAGAATTTTATAAATTTCTTTGCTATAGAATAATAAATCAATTAGGGTAATAAGGTAGTTAGGCAATTTGAATATTTTGTAGTTATTTATATGAAAGAAATGGTGTGAGGAAGACGGTGATCGGTTAAGTCAACGATTGCTCAACCACAACATAACCTTTTAACACCGTTTTTGTTATTATTGTTTTCTTTCAATTGTGTATAAATTATAGCACTTAATTGAAAACTTTCAAACTTTTATCCGAATTATAAGTTATGTTATCATTGCTTGAAGATACATGCAACGTTATTTACTATTGATTACATTTCTTTTGATAATCAGCCTATTGGAAATTATTAACATTATATCATTTTGCTTGGTTGCAGAATGTATAACAAGATTTGCCATTCCGTATTTTCTCTCATCCGAATATTAATTTAATGAACAACACAATATAAATATTTATTTTATATATATAAACGCTATGTTTAGGTTTGCCCTCGAGTTACCGTTGTCTATCTAAATTTAGTGAATAATATAAAAACCCTCTTGGCAACGGAAGAAACTGGGTTTTAGGAGACTTTACTTTACTTAATTTCCGAAAATTCTATAGTTATGAGGCCTACATAAATTGATTTTATTGTGTGTAAAGAATGGTTTAATTTCCGTTAGTAAATCAATTCTATTTATGAAAACATAATAAACTTTTAAGCCCAAATGATGAATAAGATGAGATATGTTACGAATGTTGGCCCACGCACACCAGTTTGTTTTTGTATGGAACGCCAAATGGGCAAAAACTGAAATACACGTCCTATTAACTAGGCCTATATTAATTAAACAATTTCGACCTCTCAATACATCCTTTTTATTTGATAACGTTCTATGAGAAGTAAGATCCTAATATAAAGATGAGAAGAGGAAACCAGAGAAACAGAAAACCAGGGAAAGATAAAACCAGGGAAAGAGGAAACCAGTGAAAGAGGAAATCGGAGAAAGAGAAAATCAGGGAAAGAGAAAACCATGGGACAGAGGAAACCATGGGAAAGAGGAAACCATGGGAAAGAGGAAACCATGGGAAAGAGGAAACCAAATGGTTCTTTTGCATCGACTGTGATTGAATCGGGGGCATGGTGTCAACAGTGGTCTGCACAGATCACCACCAACACCTTTGTTGTCAACCAGCATTCTTTATGTTACCTATGTACACGAGTTATCCTCAAGGGGACTCTGGCGGCATATCAAGTGTAGAAATGAATTGTCATTATTTTTACCGCAGCTTAAGTGACATTGTTATACAGGAAATGCCGATAGTTCTGATTGTCACTTGTGTTCTTAGGCTTGATCCATGACATTTCAATAGTGTACTGTGGGATTGAACAATTGCGGGTTTTAATGGTGCTTTATAGATTGCATTCCGAAGAATTAACTTGTCTGGGCTTTTATATAACTGCAAACATTTTAACCTGCTACCGATCAGGCCATGCGATAACTAATTGATGATTATGATAATTATGATAATTAAGATTGAAAAGATTAATATTGATAAAAAGAGTGAGATTGAAATATCACTCTTTCCTTTTGTTTGTCAAAAAGACGATACACAACGTGCAAAACTGTTGCCACTTTCTCAAATCTCTTTCCACTTTCTTAGCGCTTAAGGAGGCTATGGTTTTGTTATGGTATAATTATTAGTTCATTCAACATTTACTTTTAAAATAAAGTCATTTAACAACAAAATGAGAATGCAAATTAAGTACTTAAACGAATAATAAGGAGACTAACAGACTAATTTTATCAATTAAAATGAGGCCTACTCACAGTTGGTTCTCACTTGGACGCAAGGTCAAATTACTTGCGGTACGCGTAGATCCCTGTGTTGGGTCAACCAATAGTCTCAGTAGTTTTTACTAAAACTTTATATTATTTCTTTATATATTTAAAGACGTTTGAAAGGAATGAAAATGTAGCAGTTCAAATAAGCTGTCTTTTACTATTTATCTCAACCGTGTCGTTACTTTGTACGTGGGGAGTTGCACATTTAAATGGGTAAGTAGTTAGTGCAGCTATTGCGGTTTATATACATCTGTCCTTTTAATTGAAAATATTAATTCAAAATAATTAAATCCATCAAGCGCCCACGGTTTAAAATAGTTTGCTTTGAAAGTGTTATTGTTTTTTTTAGATGTGCTCGTAAGTTGCAACAAAATCAAAAGTTTTTCTTCACGCGTACACTTATTATTCTCTCCATATACCCAGTTGTAAGGTAAGTTAAAAGAAAATGGAGAATGTTATCTCCCTATCATAATTTGATTAGTATCACTCGGTTCGCCGACTATTGTGTAAAATATGATACTATGAAATTCATTGTTCTTTAGTGACATATTACTAGCACGAAAATACACATCCATTCCAGGACATAAATTCTGGATCTGGCCCAGTACAAAGAACCATATGAACATGATGTCATATCACAACCATCTTTGGGCATACCACTACCATTTGGACACATCGCACTATTTTGTCACATAAAGTTTGATAGGTTATACAAGCCTTTAGGCCCATGAATAATAATTATAATTTATTTGAAAACGCCTTCCATGCAGTATGTAAAGTATGTACAAAATATTAAAAAAGTACAGGTAATACAGTTAAGAAGCTTGTCTTTAGAATTTGTTGTGAATGTGCTTCAAAGTAAAACATTAAATCTAGGCCTATGATAATAGAAAACAAGTTTATCGCTCAGGGCCGTACGCGGGGGATTGAGATTGTGTGGGTTGTGATTCGTGGTGCCAAAACCACTGAAAGTCTTGGGCGCTGTATGTACCGAGGCCATTATTTTTAATGTCCCTCATTCATTGACGCAACAATAAAAACAAAAACAATTTACTTAAAGATGTATTGTCCCCAAAAAACATGAAAAATGATTAATTAAATAGGTTATTTTGTAGTTTTAATAAAGTTAATCACTTCCGTAAAAAAAGAAATAAATAATGTTTTCTCATATAAAATGACAAAATAAATGGTTAAAGTCAACCAAAAACCTCTTGACTGGTAGCCAATTTGACTATTTTTTGCTTTAAATTACATTTTTTTAAGGTAAATAAATTTGTTTCGATTCAATTTTTGTTCAAAGTGGATAACTATTATGTGACATTAAAATGGCATATTCAACAACAAAAAAACTATTTTTTCATGGAGACAATACATCTTTAATGATCATTCCCGTTATGTTGGAGAAAAAAAAAGTTTGAAAAAACTTCTTTAGGTTTTTTAAAGCTAAATTGGAATTGAATTGTTTACATATATAAATATCTATGTTTCAGTTTATTAACATTTCTGTGCGGATTTAAAGCCGGGACCTTCGATGCTGTTACATTTGAAATCGTAAGTGTGACTCATGTTCCATCTTTTTGTATAAATCTAGTACACATTTAAATTAATTATATATTGAATCAATTTATATTATATGCGTCATTTGAAAGGTACAATTGTATTATGCATACAGTATATATTTTTGATCATATAATCGTCTATTTTTTATGTTCGACTTTCTAATATTTTAGCATATAATAACTAATTAACGATTGAGTTTGACTTCGGATTTGCATATTCAACAAAAAAAGAATTATTTTATCAGGGGGACAATACATCTTTAAATCGTCGTTATAGGTTTTTACAAAATTAAAGATACTAAAATCGAGGATTATGCATTAATTTAAAAAGGACACAAATCACAAGAGTAAGTTAGGCCTATATTTGAAGTTAAAGATTTATACTTATACATTGGAGGCTATTCAAACTAATGATATTTTAATTTTCCTAATTTATGTAAATTAAGCTCACTCTAAAATTTGCAAAGTAAAGATCTAAAAACGTTAATAGTAAATACATTTTGTTTATTTTATTATTATTGAGCTTTCGTACGGATCTAAGCTTATTGAGTGAGAAAGCACACGCTCAAATCCCCACCCCCGCTCCACCCCATATACACCAATGTCCGCACAATGAACTTCTGATTACTAGTATGTCACTTCGTGACGAACCGAAAGCTCTATATTTTCATAATATACAATTCGTAAACAGGTAATTCATAACACGCAATTAGGTTTATAATTATATATTTATCAGTAATTCAACTTATGTTTCTAAGTGCCTGCTATTTATTAAATGTGAGACAAGATAATCCTTTACCGATGTTGCAAATAAAATCAAATTATACAGTGCATGTATAGAATAATAGTTCATGATAAATAACACATGCCCTGTTGTATGATAATTTTTTCGTTCTGTTATAGCAAATTTTCATTTTTTCATATTTTCGTTTTTTCATATTGTTACAACACTCTTAAAATTAAAAAGTATGAAATGAAATACAATATTTGTATGAATGATTGATTTCAAATTATTTTTTTTTAGATTCAAGTCTGTCTTCCCGTAGTTTTTCTCTTAATGCGATTTTTTCTTGATCGATATCACGTAAGTAACTGGTCAATTGGCGTTTAGCCTAGGTTGAATCCCAATTCATTCAAATGGTATTCCACGTTAAGAGTAAATACTTAGAGTCCTATATCTTTTGCTAAAGATTGTAAAATATCGATTTCTTCAAAAAATGTGTATAGCCACATACTTAGTACGGCAAAAAATATTCACCAAAATGATTTTTTGCTTTTATAGGGTCATGGTGTAGTTTAAATTTGTAAGTTGGAAATCCCACCCATTCTTTCACATTTCCCTCTGCGCCTGACATAAATAAACAATGTGTTGTATAGGCCTAGATCTCTAATTTGCTTTTTATTTATTTTTTTTTATTTGAACCATATTTAATGAGGGTGATCCATCCAGCAATTGCTGATCATTTGGGACCTCAGAATAGATACAATACACAAAATACAACAATAACAGTAAAGTAAAAGAAAATGCCGGGTAGCATAATTTGATTATAAATGGTAGGTTAAAATAAACAACAATTTTAGAATATAGGGTTCTTGTAGAGGTGAAGCACCCACATCCTATTATAATCCGCCCTCTAAAGACATTCAACCTGCAGACATTTATTACTTTATATCATAGAGGAGTTCCAAGTAGGCGAGACAGGTCACAAGTACCTACTTTTATATTATTGTCATCAGGGTTTTATAAAATCAATACTTTTAATAGAAACACCGGCAGGTACAAAGTTCAGATGAAGCACAAAATGTGAAACAAAAAGAAGACTTCCCCGCAGTGCCATCTTCCAGTATAGAATGTGAGTACAGACACAATGCTACCGGAAACTATATATGTGACAGTACAATAGAAATAATAAGTATAATACATAGACCATGAAAAGAGTGTAGACAGATCCAAATTACGGTCAACCAACTCTAAACACAAAAGACGAAATAACAAGGCAAGTGTGAACGTGATGAAGTGTTGATATTGATATTAATAGCACTACAATGATAGAAATTGACTGTGAAAAATTTGTCAAGCCTATTTCTGGTATAGTTAGAGCCATGCTTGAGGCTATGTTAGGCACCGGTTAATTTAACAGTATACCTGTTAAGATCTAAAATTAGAGTTTATACGATTAATTGTAGTGTATACAGTCGAATGCCTCCTTTGCGACACCACTACTCAGGGACACCTCTATTAAAGGGACACTTTCCCATGAAACGAATTAAATGTTTTACCACCGGCAAACCCCTATCAGGCGACACTTCTATTAAGGAAAAAATGTGTTGGGTCTGTGGTCCAATCTACACTTAATATTTCTTTTCACTATTTCCAAGATAGTTTAGGCCTATATAGAGCATCTTGATGAATGTGGGAGATGACCTCTAATTAGCAGCGAGTGCATTGAACACGACATTTAGACTTTATATTTGACTTTCACCTGTCCATCAATATCATTCAATTCATAAGCTGTAGTTTTATGTTTTAATTTGACGTCATACCGTACAACATGGAAATACCAAATCATTATACAAAAAAAAAAACTCTTCCGAATAGCAATTATTTACTTAGCACCGCAATCAGCGATGTTTAATAATGCAATCAACTTTATTCCCACGAAGTGGTAACAATCGCGTCGTCATAAAAGCACTATCCACTCTAACGCTCTCTCGCACATGACCGGTCACCTGATTTTACCCATAAATAAATAATGGTAAAAGTTGTATGATGACATTTTTAGAAACCTCAAGGGCGAACCTCTTCATTCCATTATTGTATGTTTTTATTATGATTATATATTATTCAAGAAATTGATGTGAATTATTCAATTATAAATGTAATCTTTTAATTCATATGTTTTCATGAACTTTATTGCATTTTTTTTCAGCTGAAATGACAAATATGTAGATGGTTGCAGTTAAATCATCACCTGACAGACTATTTTTGTGATTTTGTCTCGCAGTAACATTGTGATAACATTGGCGGAAACAGAAACTGACAGACAGCCGACCATCCCTGATTTTTATCTCACAATGTGTGATTTTATAGACTGTATCAGAACTTCCAAAATGTTTGTACTGTGGCCTACACGTGTCAAAGCAAAACTTTCAAACGCCATGGCAAAATTTCAAAATGCCACGGCAACATTTTTACAAATTTCTTCACAAAAAGCCACGGCAAAGTTTCAAATGTGTTATCGTGTTGGCACTTACAGGTCACCGTATGTATGTTCTCAATACAACATTACTATCTGATGCAAACGTGGTCACGGCAATACTTTTGAAATACCACGGCAAATATGAATTCAAAGTTGTTGTTTTGTTGGCACTTAAAGGCCATACACCGTATGTATGTTATCAATACAAAGTTATGAAGGTTTTCTGTATTGACACAGGCCACCATAATAATGTTTTTTTTACTGCAGTAGAACATAATACTACTGAAGCAAACATAAGCCAACTTCCAGTCGATATTGTTTTCATTATTTTTTGCTGTCGTCATGCTACAAGTTTCTGTTTTTTAATTCAAGAGAGATTACGATTTGCATGATTTAAATAGTTTACGCTAATTTTCGGTGGTGTAAAGTTTCGTTTTGACGCGGATACAAATAATATTTTCGCTGGGTTTTTCTTGTACATCATAATGCAAAGAATGTTTACAAATATTTTTATCCAAAATAATACAATACAAAACGAAACTTTTAAATGAATAGAGAGGTATTTATTTATTACAACTATATGTTTATTACATACATTTGAGATTTTATGTTGAATTTATTCATTATAGGTCTAGGCATAAGAGTATGTAAAGCCTATTTTTTTTAACAGTACTGTACTGGAATGGAGCTTATTGGATTTTAGGCCCTTGTATATAACTTTTTTAACTATGGTGTTTGCAGCAATCGGAAGGTCCACTCCGGTCATAATAATAATAATAATACAGGCTATGTGCTCAAATACAAGTATGAGCAATATAACAAATATTACTGATTTCTAACATCAGTGCAGATATTGTTTATTATTTTATTTCGCCACTTTATATTTAAAAAATAGGGTTTTCTTTTTTCAAATAAATGTTATTTAAAATGCTTCAGTCTCGTTGAAAAACAAATTTAAATTATTTTTATACTTCCAATTTATTCATATAATAGCATGAACATGTTAAATAATATGATATATATATTTTAAATAAAATGTTTAACATTAACAAATATATTCTATTTTCTATGTTTTGTCTCGTGTATAGCCGACCTAAATTTAGTTTTTCTTTAATAGAATATAATAATATAGGCCTGAAAAAATGAAGCCTGTATAAACACAAAACACGATCGATCGTTTAGATTACTTGAATTATGTCGTCGTACCCTGGCCTCATATAGCTAGGCCTATTCTTCACAAATATCGCTTTACCCTGCACTACTATAATAAATAAGTTAAATTGCACTATTCGAAGATAAAATTAGCTTGGAAACTTCTCATACATTCGTTGATTCTAACGCGTTTTCAACGATGCAGCAACAATCGTACCCGTGTCATACTTGCGTTGGCATACTGGGTGCGTGCATACGGGGAGCATAAATAGGTCTACGGGGTGCATGCATGCGGGGTGCATGCTTACGGGTTGTAGGCTTGCTTGACGCCCTCTGTTCATCACTGGGAAGCATTTCAAAGACTACGTGACTTCTTTCAACTGTGCCAAGCTCTACTATTCTATTTCGAATAGATTTTCTGTAAAATTAAAATAAAGAGTAACGTTGTTATTTTCATTTAGTGACAGAGAGTTTGTCGAGGTTTAATAATAACATAGACCTATATCATAGGCTATAATTATCTGGTTTCCTATGAATATAACATAATGTCATTTTTGGTCCCATTTTTTATACAATAAGTATAATTTGATAATGGACCTACCTATATTTTAAATGGGCATAAACACCAAGAACAGTTATCAGGAGAGATGCAACGAAAATAATTCCAATAAAAACCATTGTCTTGTTAACATTCTGCAACGAATCTGTGGAAAGATAGTATTGTGAGAGGGATAAGACCTATATAGCATTATATTGACATGTTCCTGTCACTGATGTCATGTCACGGCATTTGTCTAATAAACTAAACAGATTATACAGTGTGCAGACCGAATATGTTAGCAGGGTATACAAAATACAAAAGGAAATGTATTAGCTACGAATGGGCAAGCCAATTCAATCAATGGGACAGCGAACGATGGGGACTATTATAACAATTATAGTTTTACTCTATCAACAGCTATACATTTGTACTCACCTAATGACTTAGAATGAAAAAATATGCCTGTAAGATCATACAACTCGCAATGTTTACCCGTATAATTGTCTTCACACCTTAAAAAAAACAGATGATTAAAGTATTAACAACAACACATCGGTTAATCTGCACCGGTGTAATCTGTCGGTCAAGAAATGTGTATATTAAACATATTACCAAGAATATTAGAAAGCATTTATAGGTAGCTACACTCTACACAAATTTGTCTAACTAAAGCTCTGTCTACACTATCAAAATAGTTTTACAAAAAAGTGTGATGTGTCCAAATATGGTAGTGATATGCCCATGGTAGTGATATGACATCATCATGTCCATACGGCTACATCACATTTTTTTGTCGCATAAAGTTTGATAGTGTAGACAGGGCTTTTCTAATGCTCTGTCTACACTATCAAAATAATAATGTGCCCAAAATTTGTATTCAAATGACGTCATCGTCCATATGGTCACATCACATTTTTTTTGTGTCACATAATGCTTGATAATGTAGACAGAACTTAACACTAATCAATTAACAACACATTAATATTTATACTGATACTACAATATACCTTATGAAGGTGCATTAGTAAAATATCATACTTACACGCAGTGTGCTAGTCCATTCGTTTCGCAACATGTACCGAAATGGCATGTAATTAGGTTGTCCACACTGCAAAGACGACAGGCTGTCGTCGTCGTCGAGTTTAATACGATTTCCGTCAGCTCCGTTACCGTTCCAATTTCTGTAAAGACATCGGTTCCAGCTGTCACCGTGTCCAATAATGTCGTTGTCGCATTCACTAGTGCTGTCGATAGGGTTGTGGCTGTAATGAAACGGAAAACCATTTAATCTAAAGTCGGGTTCCCACACAGTCACGTATGGCGGATCGACCCAAAATACCAATCAAAAGCTAGTTCCAACTAGTACACGGAACTTTAAAATAATTTACAAGTGACGGATCATCCTAACTACGTTTGTGATTGGTCCAAATTTGCAACATGCGTTGCGCGTACGTACAGCACTTTTTCTTAATTCTAGTACCGTAAAATGGGGTAACTTTGGCAGGTTTTTACATTATAATGGCAATGTCTCCACCAAAACAACTGCATTTTTTTTTCTTCCTACCATATTATATACACGCGAGGGTTACTGTTGCCACTGATGTCGGAGAAAATTAAAAATCTACATACAATTCTTCCCTGGGGGGCCATACAGGTGCTGCCAAAGTTACCCGATGTTTGGGGCAACATTGGCACTCGAGATATTTTCAATGAAATTATATAAATGTTGAGAATAAAATAGACAAACATACGCTGAATTGTATTGGCAAGCAAATATCAACTTTAATAGCACCTACAGAAGTTAAAAGCAGTCTGAAATCATACAAAAAAATCATATTTATACAGTATTACAGGTATTGTATAGTAATACACAATCATATTCGCTACAATCCCATTAGTCACATTCATCGCAACTAAATTCAGGCTTATATTCACCACCATTGCATTGTCCACAAACCCACTTTAAACAATAGACACATTGTAACCATTCTGTTCCACTATATGTGTCATAGTCTATGTGACAGGTAGCACATTTATTTTCGTCATAAACTTCTGTAATGGTCTGTTCAGTACCGGGCTCATTACCAACACGGCTCGTTGATGGGCAGTCTTCTATTTGTATCTGGACACCTGGCCTGATTTTTTTACCACGTTTTCGTTTTGGAGCCTTGTCCTGCCCACGGTTCTCCATCAGAAGCTCAATAAGGGATGCATCCAAATCTCGACCAATTTCGTCATGGTCCCGTTCTTCCGCACCAGGTAGGTTCTTTAAAACTTCCTGGGGATTGAAAGGGTACAGTCCTGCTTCACGAAATCCACCCTTCAGGTTTGAGGCCACATTTTCCTTTACTTTATTCCAAAGTCTATTCAGAAGGGTGGGAAATACTTCCTTTGGAATAGTACCCTGGCGACGAGAAGTCTTCCTCCAGTTGTCCAGGATATTCCTCCAAACCACTTTCATTGGTCGGAATACCGCAACATCAAGTGGTTGTGTCAGGTGAGTGGAATTAGGCGGCAAAGCAGTGAAATAAACATTATTCTCCTTGGCAGCAGTGACCACTTCCGGTGAGAAGTGCGATGCCAAATTGTCGCCAATTAATAGCTTTGGCCCTTCCATATCTGCTATATGGACGATGAAGACCTCAAAAAACCACCGATGAAAGGTGGCCATATCGAACCATCCACTTTTGGTGGCATCATACTTGGTACCGTCAGGACCATCCTTAGTCCAATTTTCATAATAGTTCAAAGCTTTATATACCACAAATGGGGGCAACAATTCCCCAGAAGCGCTCCCACACACCATGATTGAGGTTGCCACTTTCGAGTGCTCCTGAACTCTTTCAACTCTTCTCGTTCCACGTGGTACAATCACCTTCTTGGATCCGGGGTCATCTGTCACATTGGTTTCATCATAGTTGAATATGTGTGCTGGGTCAACTGTACTTAAAATGTCACTAAGGTTGTCAAAATACTCTTGCACATCAGTTCTACTAACTCTTGCACGGGCTCGCTTTATATTACCGGCAGCCCTTAAACTCATTTTGTTTCTTGTAGCAAAGGAACGAATAAATTCGTCTCCGGCAATATTGTTCTTGAATACCTTGACCTCTCTCCCTTGGTTGTTCAAATATGTCTGAATAATAATTTTCATATCGTGAGGGGTTAATGGGTATCCCCATTTTGCCACCTCTGAGAGCGTTTGCACAAGAATCTTCTCCTCTGCTTCACTCAGAACTGTAGGTCGTCCTACATCTTTCTTATGCTTGTGGTCCAGCTTGTTCTGTAGAGTGGACCTAGTAATGCCGAAAGTTCGGCTGGCTGCAGCTTGGGACATTCCATTTTGGACTGCATCTACTGCTTGTTTTAAATCATCATCACTGAACGATTTATACTTCCTCTTTCCATTTCCTCTCTTGTAATTACGAACCATGGTGGAACTGCAATATAAATTGAAACCGTTTATTATCAAACACTTTTAAATTGTTGGTGGGGGGATACAGTAATTACATGAAAGCTAACTTGATAATTATCTGTATGCCTTCATATATGTACTGTGAGGTGATGGATGATGAAGTACATTTGAAAAAAAACCAAAACCATGTCTACTATTTAAATTTACATTGATATTACCTACCCCAACAAAACTTTTTTCATTTTACTTCCGGGTTTTACTTCCGGGTTTTAGGCCTTTAAATTAATGGTGGCTTACCTATCTTTTTATTATTTTTATTTTTTTAGGCTTATTAATTTTGTAAATTATTTGTATACACTTTGGTGGGTATTCAGAACCATAAATTAGGCTAAATATTCTCTCCTATCTGGTCTAGCCTAGGCTAGCGAGAGTTGACTAGGCCTAGGAGTGTAAGGTCAGGCACAGAGAGGCCAGGTAGGCCTAGGCCTAGGCCTAGTTGGGAAATTCAGGTAGTTGATGCCTCATGTGTATGTCGTGGCCTAGGCCTAGCTACATTGCTAGATGCTTAGAAGCTTAAACATGTTTTTAAAACATAATTACACTATATTCTTTGGTAATCACACACTTAATATGTTCTTTAACTCATGTATAGCTGACTTACCGTTCAAGGTCAAGCAAAATTGCTATAACAAAGGCACAAATTTTGTGAATTATTTTGATTTTTCTAAAGTGTTTGGCGAAAAATGTTCGATCGGTAAAGACTTTTGCACACGATTTTCTTTACATTAGACACAACTAGAGGGCGTTATCATAAGACCTGTCTTCGATTCTTTTTTTCTTTTATTTATTCGAATTTCTTTTTAATGACCCCTAAAATTAGGACACGCCCCTAAAGCCTTTTCTATATTTTTCTAAAACCTATCAATTTTTTTTTAAGGTCAAGCATGATATAATCAAATTAGTTATTTCTTAACAAGTTAATACCAATCATTCGCCAATCAATTGAATAGAAAGATTCCGAACGAGCCGACAAAGTTTGCATGTGCGACCTGCCAAAGTTACCCCTGCATGCCAATGTTACCTCAGTTTACGGTAACTAGTTTGGTATGCCCGTCATACCTATGAGTATCATCGCTATGTGCTACATTATCAATTAATTAGTGCAGGTCGGCGAAGTCTATAACATATATTTCAATTAGGCCTATATGATAATCTGTTTAAAACCTAATTGTTGATAATTATGTTGGAATCTTAAGTTCATAAAATTACATATAAAAGAATAATGAATTAATAATAGGCCTAATTGTGATAATAATTAATGCATAACTTACTTATATTATTCATAATTCTTATGTTAAAATAAAACTCTGTGGTCCAATTAAATACAAATGGTTGCTGGTGACACATTAACTGCTTACTTCAAGTATGCTGTTCACTGCTAATACGCCAGTATATATGTTATGTTCCACGCATGTGCAAACCAACGTAAACTGACGTGTTTTCTAATTATAATAAAAAGTGTAGGCCCATATTTATATTTGGCATATTCGGTGTGGTATCAAGTGAAAATTAACTTGTGAAGTCCGGTTAAAAAACAAAAAAGCAAATTTCAGCATCACAATAGATGTAAAACAGTAAATAAACATCTATTGTCTCCAATTTCAAAACAAAAAAAGTTGCTTGGGTGACACTGAAAGTGGGGAAGACCACATTATTACGTCACTGTTAAATATGCATACCATCCACAATAGAGTAATTGTATGTATGTTGGTAATAATCAGGGACTCTATATAACATAGGAGGGAAGGGAATAGTGTAATAGGTTTTATACATTAGTCAGTGAATAAAACAATAACCCTCCTGAAATATAAAACGATATAAAAATAAACATCTTTGTGTCCATTGTATTCGCTCGTGTTGCGTTGCAAGAGGGAAATCCCATGAATCAATTCAAAATTTCAATAGAACATTGTACCTATAACAATTGCATATTAATAGTCATAAAATACTTCCCTGGTAATTAATAGGACGAAATGTAAAATAGGAAAATATGTATTATAAATAAAAAGGCATTAATAAAAAGGCATTCATAAGATAAGTACTATTTCTATTAATATAATTCTAAAATTAAATTTTAAAATAATGTTATTTATTTTATTTATTCCTGTATTAAATTAATATAAGGGAATTTTACTACAAATTGGCCAATTACAGTTACTTATAAGTTCATTTTATTTATTTTTATTTTATTTTATATTTTGTACATGTGGCCAAGAATTACCAATAGTAAATTATTCACTCTCCTATCAGATAGGTGGTAATCCCCCTGATACAGGGCTATTTTGTGAACCAGTTCACCAGGGTAACCCCCCTACTCTTCTCGAATAATAAACTGGGTTCTTTAAAGTGCACACAGGTTATAACTGTGTACACTGGACCTACGGTTTATAGTCCTTATCCGAGAAGACTTGTTCCACCACCAGAACTAGGCGCGAGTCGGCATCGAACCCTTGCCGATGTTGTTGGCTCTTAGGTACGGTAAACGGCGCCTCTGTCATCCGCTCGGCCATTTTTCATAACAATTCTTCGACATAGGCCTACATTAACTGGTTATGAATATGATGAGGACGATAACACAATATGTACGCATTTTATTAAAATACTATTGTTTTAATAATTATTTTATTTTAAAAAGTTGATATTGGCATTAAAAAAAGTCCCTGTACTTACAGTATAGTGGTTTTTCACAAAAGGTCAAATATCAACGTTTTTATTTTTTGATATAACTGGTTGCTATGAGTCTAAAATGATAATAATAACAATAATACGTATATTAATTAATAATATTATCGCATAACTGTCGATATTTTAGCAATTTTTTTGAAGAAAAAAAATCCCCCTACTAAAATACAGGTAATTTTTTTTCACAAAATGTCAATTTTTTGTTATTATTATTATTTTGACATACATTTTGTATGATGATGACGCAATAATATGCACATATTGCAATATTATCGTATAACTGAATTTTAAAACGTCGATATTTTGGTCATTTTTTGAGAAACAAAATTTCTGTAGTACAAGGATTTTGATCACAAATGCACCAAATTTCTACGTTTTAATTTTTCGATATAAGTATGCATGATGATGATGCTAACGCAATATGCGCATATAGAAATAATATCGCATTATTTGAAACTTTTAATTCGATATTTTGGCCATTAAAAATGTCTCTGTTTATAGTACAGGGATTTTTATTCACAAAAACACCAAATTTCGATGTTTTTATTTTTTGACATAACTGGTTACTATAACGTTATAAGATGATGATGCGTATAGGCCCATGACAATATTATGGCATAATAATTACATTTTCAACAGATAGTTTTTTTTAAACAAAATCCCTGTAAGTACTACTACCATATAGTAAATGGATTTTTTTTCTTCACAAAATAGGCAAATTTCGGTCCTTTTATCTTTTGACATAACTGGTTACTATACTGACTCAAGCTGATGATAACACAATAAAGCAATATATAATATCGCATAGGTAATAATTGAAATTTAGCCCCTTTTTGAAAACACATTCCCATTCTATAGTACAGGAACACTTATGTATTGATATAATATGTATTGACAATATTTCCAAGAGAAAATCCCTGCCCTACAGTACAGGAATGTTTTTCTCAAAAATCGGCCAAACTTCTACTTTTTTTAGACAGCCTTAATTCAACTGAAGAAACAACAACATATTATTTAGTGGAATTTTTTATTAAAAAACATCACACTTTTATTCTAATAAAACTCAAAAATATATATAAATATATTAAATTTATCATTTGGTAAGTTATTCAATCAACGTTATATATGCCTTTACAAACGACTATCGGTACAATTTAATACAATTTCAAAATGGACTATTGTGGCATATTTGATTCTACAATTAATATAGTCCCTGATTGGAAATAAATGTCAACATATAATACAAATATAATAAATAATAATAATATAAAGAAAATTAAATTTAAATTCATCATAATTGAAATCAATCAATTATTGGTCTACAAATTCTTTCAAATTTTTAATTATGATTATAATTTAGTGAAACAGAAAAGATTAAAATCTCACTCCAAGTAATATAATAATCTCTATCTACACTATCAAACTTTCGCAAAAGAAGTTTGATGTGCCCATATATCATAGTGATATACCAAAATATGGTAGTGATGTGTCATGTCCATATATGGGCACATAACTTTTTTTTGTCACAAAGTTTGATAGTGTAGATAGAACTTTATAAAGAAATTTATTTTTAATGGTGAAATACACAATATCAATAATTTCTATGAATTTGTCCACATATCTAAATTGATCAAATAGAAATTCGGGAAATGTATAAGCCTAAACATACTAAAAATAAAACGTTTATGAAATGAACCATTTTGTTGTTGAATACTATCTTCTACTTTCGCTTTTCGAAGTTCAATGAATGCTGATTTTTTTGTATTTTATTGTGCTTTATAATGATGAACAAACACCCTGTTATAATAAAGGGAAAAATAATGTGACTTATAATAATAAACTGGTATAGCTATCCATTTTTGTGTTCGAATGTTTCACAATAGAACCTGGTTCACGAAAGTCGAGCGTACGTAGCTACTCTCGCTACCAGCTTTTACACATTTATACCTTTTAAATATCATTTTTCTTATAATCTACCATCAATGGACAACCCACTGAATGTTTGAACTTGATCGTATGAATTTATTAATTCAGTCTAAATTAGTCAATCAACAACCGGTAATTAACTTAGGAAATGTCAAACACTATTTCTGGAGTATCATCATCGTTGTTTTTAAGTCTTCTTAGTTATTGTTTTAAACAATTTAACAAACAACAATAATATACATAGTATAATACTTAAACATGTATATTATATACGTACAAATTTATAAATTAAATATACTTAGCAAATAATAAATATTTCAGTTTAATATTTAGAAAGAAGTATAATAGATCTAACTGAAATCAAGGTGTTTTTGTTGACGCTATACAACGCATTGTTCTAACGATTAACACACAATGCGTCATCAAGCAGCATTCCTTCTTCTTCTTCAAAGTACACTTCATGTCTTCCACTACTTTAATAAATATTGCACTGTCTCCACGTCTACATTAAATCCCCCTTTTCTCCGTATACAAATAGTGGATTGTACTTTCAAAATGCGTTTTTGACGATGATTATACGCTGCTTCAGTACCAACTATTTGTCATCATTAGCATGTCATACTTGCGTCGTATGGGAAAGCATATGATCGGCTTCGGGCTTTGTTATCTGACTTTGTTCAATAGATTTTCTGTACAAAACAACAAAATAGAAAAACAATAAAGATTTCGCACAACAACAATGTGATCTTTTTTTACAAAAGCCATATTTTCGTACACCCATAATTATAATATAATTTAGTAATAATTATACTCTACATTTAGTAAAATTAGTCTACTGGTATATATTTATAAATTACATAACCATGGAGAAATAATAATATTTCTCCATGATTTAACGGCAGAGGGAAAATAGGCTGCTTAGCAATACTGAAATCAATCATAAAATGCATATGAATTTTAGCTGACACAACGTACCAACTTAATCCGTGTATTTTGGAGATTGAATATTATTTATTGAGTGTATAATTTAATAAAGGTTGTTGTTTGATGGTAATTTATTAAACATATTTGTATACAGATAAAGTAAAACAGTGTTAAAAAAGACAATTGTTGTTAGACTGCCTTATTGCTTAGACCTACTCGCAATCTACTCGCAATCTCAGATTGCAATACGTTGATAGGTGCATTAGCTTTAAGCAACTATTTCATCAAATGTTATTGCAAAACCCACCTTTATTTCTATATTATAATAATAAACTATTATTAACTATTTTCTACTTTGTTGTTTCAAGAAATAATGTACACAATGCATAAACCACAAAATAAAATAGCAATGCAATCGGGTACATGCAATAACCATGCCTTTAGTTCAATGTTAAAATAATATTAAAATCGTATAATGTTACAGTGTACAATATATACATATATATGACAGACGTACTATATAACAATATATCACTGTTATATAGTTCATATATTGTATAATACCGTATACTGTTATAACACAACAGGTACTGACCTATGTTTCAAGTAGATATACACGCCAAGAACAATTAATAGGAGAGTTATAACGAAAATAACTCCGATAGCAATCATTGCTTCGGTAAAATCCAAGAAGGAATCTGTATTGAAAAGGAGAGTGTAGAAGTGAAAGAATATAGTCGGGCTAGTTGCATGGATTAACATAAACCGATACCGTAAAACCTCAAAAGATGGGCTTATTTTCAAACAACTACAACTGAATGGGGCTAATATTCGATGTAAACATAACTGGATTACAAACAAATCCGCTTTATGATACACAGGGCCTACCCTTTTTTCGAGATTAACAATTATCAAGTATATTCAATTAAAGGGTTATTTTTGAGGTTTTACAGTTTAATAATACAAAATAAATAATATATTTTTTAAAAAAAACATAAATAGTGTTTATTATGAATGAATGCATTTGGTTGCAATTTTATATAATAAAAGTATCACTAGATTTCAGATAGATGAAATTATGAGAGAAGATGTTATAATTAGTTATAATGAAAACAATTCATCACGTGACATACTGACGGTAACAGACAACATCTTTCACAAAACGCAGCAATGATAATGGTATTAATGGATAATGGTTAGTAAACTAAGATTTGACGGAAAGCAGCAGAGATCACATTGTGCATGCATGGGTGCAGATTGGATGCTTTCAAGAAGAAAAGATCTACACCCACTAAAACGCCGACAAAACTGCGATTTGTTTAAGCCATGTTTTGTATCAAAGTCCCACGCATAGGTGTGTGCACCGTTCTTTTCTGCTTGACATAATCTGCACCCATGGATATACGAGTGTGGACACTTATAGCAAGAAGAGGACCCAGACGACCTTACTTGGATCAACTTGAAGGGTCACGTGGAGGTTCATCATCTTTGAATTTGGTTTAAAAGAGGGGGTTGTTAACTCGGGTAACAAATTGCATTCATGTTTCTTGATGATGATGATCTCTGAAATGGTGAAATACAATGCAATGATCGACGAGGGAAGGCAAGCAGTGTGAAGATGTAGTTGGACAAAAATGGCGTGCTCTCAACGTATTGCAAACTGGATTCATCGAAATAATGTAAAAATGCGTTAATGATCAACAAAGGTTTACTCACCATCCGTTGACGTTGATTCAAACGTTAACGTTACGTCGAATAGCTCGCACTGGTGACCCTTACGACCTGTTGTACATCTATGAAAAACAAAAGATATTTTATTATATATAGTAAGCCTACTAGGTTCAAGTCTGGAGGTTATATACATTCTAATAATGCCATTGCTTAACGCATTCAAGACAATTATTATTAAGCGAGCTCTAGTACCGGTATACCGTAACAAATCTCTTCTATTTATTGAGAGAAAAGCGTAGGCCCCAATAATACTTACATGCAATGTGGCCTGTCTGCCACTTCGTAGCATGTGCCACCATTGTAGCACGTTAGCAAGTTTTTCACACAGGGACGGGACATCGGATTTAGTACAGTTTCAATGGCAGCTATCGTAGTTGTAGGCAAGATATCGGTGGTTGCACTGGTTGCCGTTTCTAATAACGTTGTTGCTGTGGTTTGGACGATAGTTTTTGCTGAAGCAGCTAGTGTTGTAGCTGTAAAGAAAGAATATTTTCTGTTAAACTTGAGAAAGAAACATTTTTTAAACAATTAGATTCGTCAAGTATATAAAGTATCAGAATGTATCATTCCATGTCACATTCTTTCCTTCCTAACAGTATAGGTTTTCCTATTTCAGAGTCTCAATATTGTTTAAAAACGAATGAACACTTTAAATGAATAGCAGAAAACATGTTAAATTTTACACAACTTACATATAATATTCATAATGCTCACGAGATATATCAAAAGACTAAAATGTTGTAGTTAAATAGTTGACACGTTCAGCTTACTTCAGGTGATAATGCTTCAAACCGCATTACACCTCCAAATATAAGCTCAGTTTGCCACCCACGCATGCGTACAACCAACTGATGTATACTCTATTAATACATTTAATTGTTTATACTATTATATTATTTACATTCATTGCGTTAAAACGGAAACTTACTTCCACATCCGGGAAAAACAAAAACGATAAAATAATGTTTGAATATGCATGTAAAAATCAACATCTGTTGTTTGCTATTATAATTTAGGTTCTTTTAGAGTGACGGGTTTTGCTTTGAGAGAGATGGCGCCAAAAAGGGGGAACTCCCACATTAGGACTACGTCATCTCATGTGCAGACAATGTTTTTATCATATTTGTGATAATACCACATTAACAAATATGTTAAATTATTTTATGAGGTACCACTATCATTAGGCCTATTAGGCATTGCTCTGAGTGATGACGTCGAAAATGGGAACTCTCACATTAGGCATGACGTCATGATATTTGTATCACAAAAATTAAATGATTTTATTATGTTATGTTGTTGGCACCATATCCCGTCTACCGTATCAGTGACACGTCAACATAACATTTAGGAGGATATCGCAGACTATTATTAGACATAAGTGATGATAATAAGTAAAGATTTGTAGCCGATTATCGTATCTAATGTGTCCAGTATCATAGGCAAATCCCGTGATACAGCATCGCATGTGTTTCATATATAACGCCTGTATCGTAGACCAACCTTTAATCTAGCCTCTTATGATACAGGTACCACTTGTGATACACATGCGATGCTTCCTGAATTACGCAATAGATTTATTTTTGTAATTTCCAAAAGGACGTCTCTATCCTTTCAAGCCCGAACTTGTTTTATCTGAAGCGTTATTGCAACACATACTTACCACCTCAAATGTCACTCTACTCAATATATTCAACAATCTTTACAAAATTTAACAAAAGAATGACTTAAATCTGAGTGTCTCGGCTTCGATTTATCTGTAGTAATGTTTACCGATATAATAATGTTAGGATTCGCTTTGTTTGTGTGGTTTGTTGTATTAGATTGTGTATACTTTACTAGGAAGTACAAGTTTGCATTAGATGATGATGTTGAAACTCCCGGGACAGACTGTCGCCAGAACAAAAAGACTAACGCCAACGCATCATTGGACGAAACTACTTTGAAATTTGATACTGTATATTAGGTAAAATTTCTAGTGCTATAGGCTACGTATCCGTAGCCGCTAAATACACCATGCAAAACGACGTATACGCAACGCAAACGAGTTGACCAATGACAAGCAACAGTTCAAATAATTTATCGCTTGTGATTGGTCAAATCACTAACGTTGCTCTTCGTCTTTGCATTGCGCCCAGGTGGGACGGTTCAGTAAGCATTCGTGTAAACCATAAATAGACAGACTGTAACTGTCGTCCGGAACCGAAGACCATCAATGAAATGTATTCTATGACATGCGTTTACGATATACAGCAGCACGCCATACGTAATGTAGCGCGCCAAAGTAGACCTAGTAGGAGTGTTACGCAATGTAATTGTTTGTTTACTTTTAATGTACCGTGAGAAATTATAACACCAACAAATCCCAAATAACTGACACATCAAAATATGACGAAAACAGACCTTGTATTCAGACCTCACATACCAATTTAATAAAGAGAACGAAAGAACATGTCGAACAGAATAAACCCTTACTTATATGAACAATAGAATCGAAATTACTCTATAAATATTCTAAATACATAAACCTAGTATACAAACATTCTAAAAATAATATATTGTTTAAGAACAGGGATTTTAAGAAAATATTTGGAATGTGCGAAATTAGCGCTATTGAATGGTACCTCTAATTAATTAGGGCGCAGTCAATAGTGTGACATCAGAATTTTTTTCATCTGAGCAAGGTGGTATTATGTAAGCTTAGAATCAAGAAGAACCCAAATCCGTATACATTTTGTTCTTTTAAATTGTATACCATGATTTTCTAATACCTTTATATACCTTACCTGTTACAAAGTACACAGCTAGAGTCGTCCTTAAAACGTGGTGCACATATTAGTAGATTGCGGCCACTTAGCTTTGAAAAGTCATAAGTCGGCCATTTTGGAAAAATTATAGACCTAACGTCCTAAAATGTATGATTATTTGATTTTAACAGCTATTTTATTAATGCAAATTAAGAGGTTGTGAAAATAGTTTTGTTGGTTTCCATTTTGAGTTTATCATGCCCTGAAATTTACCTAAAAATTCATATATAATTTTACCTAAAAATGATAATTTTTATTTTTCAGAAGTTTGTTATAGCTTACACCAATCAACCTGACAGCTTCTGGCCGCCGGGGTAGAATTGTTTTATTGTTTTATATTATTATTCTTTGGTTCCACAATCGTAAAGTTATGATGACAAAAGTAACGGTTTTTGGCATTTTAGTTGGCAGAATAATCGTCTGTTGGTGACAACCTTAAGTGACAAAGAACACATTTAATCATACTGAGCAATCGATTTCATTATAGACTTAACAAAAATTCCCACATATAACATTATATCAGCTTATCTTACTGAAAAAAGGGGTTAAGACCCTTTGAATTTAAACAATAGTATGAATAAAAAAAGGACAAAACGCTATCGGAATGTAGACAACGACAGTCTGTCACTTTGTTACAAGTCATCATTGGAAATATTTTACTTTTATTAAAATAATTCGATAATAATAAACTTTTGATTAAAGAAACAAAAAGAGAGGAAGTAAAGATTGACATTGCTATTAGACATACAGGGTACAAGTACGCGCATACAAAGAAACCACCGTGTGAAAATAATTACCATTACACCATATTTAACCGTTTTAACCATCATAATAATGAAAGTATTATATCCAATACAAATCGATACGGATCAGATACAGAATTAAGTGTGGTGTGATTATTAGAAATAGACCTAGATATAATGTTTGCATTTGCACCGTGGGATAAGGGAAATCATTTGATTTATAAATAGCAAAGAATGAATCCCTCAAAGTGAGAAGGATGAGCCAATCTTGTCGTGTAAAAGTTTTTCTTTTTTACTCGATATGAGTGTCGTGTAAATTGTTTTTCCGAAAAGAACTGAGGATTATAGTATAATAATGATAATAATACAATATAGAATTAAGTTTATCAAACCATGGAGGTATTATGATCCAACCTTAGTAAGTTGCCTTTTTAATGCAAATCATTAAGTCCTAAAGTTAAAACTCTTCAGAGCTCTGGCTTAGTTAAAGCAGCAACAGCGCCACCACCTTCCAAGAGCCTTCCACGCTGGAATTTCTAGAAAAACCCATAATAATAAAACCTATACCAAAAGGCTATGTTTAGTATATTTTGATAAGTAAAAATAATCATGCGCATTACTAAAAATAAAGACAGAAATCCTATAATTCTTTAAGCCTCTATTATCTCATCTATTATTTAAACACTAAAATCGTTTGTACTACAACAAAATAATGATCTTGCAATCTTATGGGAAATTACAAGTATATAATTTTAAATAGTATAATAGTAATAACATCGGTATGCGAGAGGAATAATAGTGGGAGACACGTTTGAAAGGGAAAAATTACTCTCTTTTGTTTGAAAAAAATGCAACCAGCGATACATGACGTAGGGTTAATTTATTGCTGAAGATGATGTAAATATTATTACGAAACAACCGACAATAATTATTTAAAAATTACGAAGCTAATAATATATATTTTTTAATATGTAATCGTTTAATTAGATTAGAAATTAATATTACAAGTTTTGTATTCAATGTTACTGGCTGGTTTGACTAATGCCGTAAAATAAACATATAAATACACACATTAGGCATAGAACATTAATTATAAACCGCCCGGTGATATACTGAAATTTAATTAATTAATTTGAAACGATAAGATGAGAAAATCTGTGACAATGAGAAAAATTCGCCCTAACCGAGATTCGAACTCGGACATTCTGCTTGATATGCAGATATATTGCTAATTGATATTTACAAATTAAAAAATACACAGTCATTGCATCACTGTCTACTACACCTTTACACTACACCGACACCGTACCTCCAAATGTCTAGTATCCATCGGTATTCGTAAATCTACGAAGTTATATTGCACAAAATACATTGTGATTTCAAACTTAGGAAACTGATCGAAAACATACTGGAAAACACAGTAATGCGATTACCTACACATGTTATTAGCAAGACCAGCATTATTTCTTTATTATAATTTCAAAATAATCTTTTTTCTGACGTCATAATTCACTTTAACTGATATTTAATAATTACCATAATTGTCAAAATATGAATGAATGTGTTGTATGCAGTTTACAGGTGTCTCTAATTCACAGCGAGCTATGACACCTGCGTAATGTTATGCTAATTATTACTAAGGTCAACGAATATAAATACAAAATGAAAACAACAACAACGAAAAACAATTTTAAGTATGTTCTTAAGTAACCAGTTGACGTCATGAGGCAATACAACGCGCACGTCGAAATGCGGATGAATACAAAAGACAGGACTTTTCTATGTGCACGTCAACTTTTCACCGAGAAGCCGTTTGTGATTGGCTATTTATGTTATAACTTTACGCTCAGTCATGCGCAATACACTACTTGTCTGAAACTGAACCCGGTGGTCTTTGAGCTCATCAGACACACTTTGCCACGCGAGTTCATGAGGATTTTTTAATGAAAATGTTGTTTACACGTTACAATCTTGTTCCTGTCCATTTTAAAAATCATTATTACAAACACTTGAACACACAAATAACCCGTTAACGAGGTTATTATGTTTTTAAAAGATAAATTCCAATCGTAATTCCTTTTCTTGAAGTATCAATAAAATACAATAACTTTAGATAATTTTGAATTTCCTCCACGGAATAGTATCAATAGTTTTTCCTATTGACGCCGGCCAAACGGCACATTTTATTCAAAATTCATCAAAACAAATTTTATTAGTCTGCCGAATGAAAGGACATCAAATCGTACATACATTCCCGAAGATGTATAAAAAGTCTTAAATAATACCATATATAAGTTAAAGTAAACCTTTAAAAGAGTAATGCACATTGTTAGTGTACCTTAGTTAGTTTTATTAGGTACTTGTTAAAGCTTTTTTTCTAAAAATATTTGAATTTAAGCACGTAGGCACTAGTTTATGTGCTAGTTTACATTGTTATTCTTGTTTTTTTTTAAATACCGTTTCTGGTTTTATTCTATATTTTACTCTAACGATTTTTTAGATCATTTAGAAAAAAATGCATATTTAATACATTTTAAAAACAATATTTATTATTAGGCCTACTATTTTTAATTGATGTGATTTTCTGTTTCGTGATAGTAGTTAATTTAAGTGTAAAACTATCTATAACACATGAACTCTTATGCATGACCATTTAAAGTATTACATACAGTACCCCGCGTGATACACCACTTTTGACAGCTAAAATTAAACAATATCAATTAATGAATATCTATTTTTTAAAATATGCTAATGCTTCCCCATTTAATCAATCACGTGGCCGTATCCACTAATCACATATGAGATATTTCACTCAACTTTTAAGTATTTAACTTTAAGTCAATAAATATAGTACAGTAGTAAAGTAGTAGTAGTAAATATAAAGTATTTCTCTTATAGATTGACCGTATTTGTGTTACTTTTAAAGTGTGTTAAGTGTTCCCTACCTAAGTGTGAATAGTGATTATGCTGAGATGGATTTAAATTCATTAATTACTACAATTTTGTAAAGCCCCTACCACCAGCCGTTGATTAATTAAAGTAATAATAATATTCCTATGCTATATTAAACTTAAGGAAAGTCCCCGGTCTTTACTGTAACTTCACCATAGTCACAAGCGTGAAGTTTTCAAAAGAAAACAATAATGCTAGGCTAAAACTTGAGGGACGCCCCTGCCTAGTCTTTGTTGTCAAACAAAGTTGATAGCCTCGGTTGCACGATTAGCATGAAAAGAAATACGTAATTCATTAATTTAAACATTATAGCAAAAACATCATTATTAGTCACTATTTACAATCATTTTCTTAATTTAAGAATCACGTGGAAAGTCCAGTATGCATCCCCTGCCATAGATTTGGAAAATAACCCCCACGGGACATTCTGACCTATCGGGGCATGTGTAAACGTACAACATGAAATACATTTATTACTATCATTGTATATTATAAGACCAGCGCCTTGAATTGAATTTGTAGTCAATTACTATCAATGGTGGTTGTACTAAGTGTTTGATTGCCTTGGATATGGGCTTCTTTAAAATATCATGCTATTGTTATAAATTGTGTTTCTAGATGGTTCAGGAACATATCATAGTGTACATACTGTGTACCCATAGTAACCGATATATTCAAGAAGATGACATGTAGAGTTAAATATAATGAATCCATTATTTTATAGGACTACAAAAATAAAAATAAATATATTTTATGGCGTAGGTAAATATGCATATTATCATTTCGTGACAGTTAATCGTAGGTTTGTTCAATTGAAAGCTCGCGAGAAGGTCGTCCCTAATAAGGTTTGATTAAGCTATTGAAAAGGCTATCGTCATGCTATCTGTTTGTATTAGACCAATCCTGGCTGGTATTGCATTATAATACAGTTATATTGCAATTTCGGAAGTTGTTCAGGTATGACGAAATAATGATAGTGCGCGTTGCGCACACACCAGTTACTTTATGTGTTTTATAGTCTACACGCACAGTAAACGCGTACTGCGTTTATGGTAACGCATTCGACTCAACCTTGAGGTATACGTAATACAGATCATGCGGCGTTAAAGATATCAAACTATTAAGGTAGGACTAAACTAATCGATACAGCTAATGGTTATGGAATGTTATGTTGATAATAGGGGATTCTTTTATTTACCTTCACACAAGCATTCTATGTACTTAGATTAAGCAGGTACAATATAGAGTAAAAGGCACTATGCCCTCGCGACAACATAAAACTACTTAAACCGCGTAAGGCGGTAAACTCTCAAACATTTTTAAAGCTAACAGCAAAACCACATCGATTAAAGCAAAACATTACATATTTACATTCTCCCCTGGTGTGTTTATTTATAATACATATTATGACACTTCACCTTCGATCCTCATTTTCAGACACATTGAGCCTACCACTATTTAATCAGCAATGTCAATGTGACTGGGTTATAAAAGTGAATAACATCAGTGTATCTTACCTTCTAATTCAGCGGCTATCTTGCGAATTTTGCGCAAAATCTGCTTTGAAGCATGGTACACGGGTCCTCGAAGTTCAAATTCTGTGTTCGAATTATTTATCGCTTCTATAAAAAATAAATACGCCTTGTCTGGCATTATGTTAGATCCACATGCATCCAAAATTGGTTCTTGCGAAAATACTTCTATGCTAAACGATTTCAATCCTTTGGTTGTGAATTCCTTTTGGACTTTGACTTTTAAAATGTTATTTTCGACTTTTCGTACGGCTGCTTTTACTATTAAACTGTTCCGCGTAATATTGTCCAGTCGTATATCTTCCGAACATTTATTTTTAGTAATACGCCTAGTATTAGTAGGCATACTGGTTACACTCAGATACAATGTTAAACACATACATAGTTGGATATATCGAAACATAGTTAATTAATTAATTTATCTTCAACTTCGTAATAAATGATATAGACCTATACAGTCTTTGTCAAACGTATTATAGTGATTGCATTAGTTTTTCACTACTATTTATACCATGAACTTCAACCGGAAATTGATTTAGCCAATCAGAAGAGAGCACTTATTTATTGTCACTTTGTTCATACAGTGCCATGGGTATTACAGAAAGAACTTATATTGGTAGACAAATGTAATTAATTTGATTATAATTATATAATTCTTAGGCCTATAAAGTTAATAATTTATTATTATATATATATTATTTGTTTAATAAATAATAATATAAACATAACATCAAAAATTTTGAAAGATTATAAACAGAATATCTGATTTCGAATACTCATTTTCTAATGTTACTGTCCAAGGGCCCAACTCTAGCTATCAAGTTTTGAAGACACAATTTCGAACATTATGTTATATAATAGATTACAACCAGGCTATACTAAATCATATAAATTATTTTACGCTGATGTCAGCAGGTAGGCCTATGTCTTAGTTTATATTACTACCATAAAAGCAAAGAAACAGTACATGCTTTGCTATGCCCAATAACGTTCTTTAATAATTAGGCCTACAGTTGCAAACGTGTAAATTACGTAATATATCTCCTTATACACCGGTACTTAAATTGTTCCTTTAAAATTATACGCCTATTACGAAATTCAGTGGTTAATCGGATATGGTATTGAACGATAATCAATACAATCGGATATCCTTAACTAGGTGGTTGTTTGCAGGCTGCAGTTATTGGACCACAAACGTGTTATCACACGTTACACGAGAACCGTTATGTACTCTTATTAAAGCATGAGGCTTACTTTAATTCTATAACATGTTGTCATTGTAATTATTTTACAATGAGCAGGGTAAAAATAAATTATTTCGGATTAGGCCTATTTTTTGTAGGAAAACAAACGACAGAAACGGCATCTTATTGAATTTCCCGATAATACTGGAAAAATCTAGAGAGAATGGAAATTCTGGTACACAGGTTACCGGATTCACGTCACAAATAAATATAGTACTACTACTCAAGTGACAATTATACAATCTATTGTAAGAATTATAAAAGGATTATAAAAGACTCCTTCATGCGAACAAAATGCTGTCATTCAATTCCTTATCAATAAATTTAGTAGTGATTTCTTCACATATTTATAGACTGAGTCAATAAAAATGTACCCATCGTATGTCACCAGTTTTTTTGTTGTTAAACGCCTGTGTCATGCTAATTGTGATATAAAATATAGGCTATTTTTACCAAGAAACAGTTATTTCAAAGAAGGTATTTAAAATGTATATTGAATATAACCTGTACACAATCAATATAGATAGCTTTTATATTCCTGTTATTTTCATTGCATTTCTTTGGAGGATATGAAACAACAATGGATGGAAACAAAATCAAGACAACAAAGTGTCCTCTTAAAAAGGAGTCTTAATTCGTTTCACAGATTGTTCGATGGTTGTGCGTGGTTAAAACAAACATTGCACTTCGTTCGTTTTACATGGATTCCACTTAATGGATGTCCCCTGAATAGGAGTTTCCGTACCTTGTCATGAACAGAACTAAACCAATTATGACGCTTTATGATATAACATGTTTCCAGTTCACCAAATCATAGATTAACAAAACCACTAGTCATTAAAATACGCGTACTATATAATTAATTAAACTAATTGTAGGCCTATTACAATATAAACATGATCCAGGGCCTACAATGTGACGTAATCACGTTGATGAGAGTCAATCTCCCGACAGCTGAGTGCAATGTATAAAATATGCGTGACGCATTATATTTTTGTAAACTGATGATAAACGTATGGTAAAAATATATAACAATTTTTGGAAACTAACTTCAAAGCGATATTGTTTAGGGCTACTAATCATTCCTTCCATCAATGTTTGTATCACACTAAACAGGCGCTTAAACCGGGTGTTGATTTGATTGCTTTTTGGTGGCTTTCTATTAAATTAATATAATAGAGGTTAATGATAGATACAGTAGTCTAGTCATATCCCTGCTTTGCTATCATCTCTCATTAACGAAGTATAATTCACTTGACATTGAGTAGGGGTAGCCAGAGTTCACAGAAAGCCCAACAAAAATATAAGGCACTGTAATTCCTCGCGGTTCTGCTACAGAATGCGTTTGCAAGCATGCAGCAACACAACGCGCAACTTTCAGATTGTCTACGGTACAGTATTCTTTATATAAATACTTGGCAATAATTAATCAAATGTTCTAGAATTCGAGTTATTATAATTACGATTTTTAATCAATGCATACGTATATTCATTTCGCATCAATATATGCAGTCAAACGAGCAATTTGAAATATGTTAGTACTCTAAATAATACAGGCCGCAACAGTATTTCGGATGTATGCATATCAAAGTTTTAGCGAATATAAAACTAAAAGTGCCAATAAATGATTAAGACAAACCCTTGAACTTTTAACTTTTTTGTAATCCACTCTTATTTCCACCTTGTCGATAACTTTGTGCACTGTGCTTCTTTTTAATATTTACGTTAACAACTCTAGATTACAGATCACGTATTCTTAATATTATTTTTGTAGAAAACATTAATGAAGTTTCTCCGGTCGTTTTACAGGCGCGCGCGTACCACAACCTTGCGCGCGTACCACAACCTTGCGCGCGTACCACAACCTTGCTCTTTGAACGCCGCTTTTAGTGAGCGCAATGAAACTAGAACGTCTAACAAAAAGTAATCAGTTATTGTATTATAATTATTTGCAATTCTTTTTATGATTACCAAGAAAACCACTCCAAATGCAGATCAAGTTCAGTATGTTTGTAAGTTTAGTTAATCTAGTATGACAGATAGCGATGCTAATTAAATGAAAACGCTTATTAAACGAATGAACAACATAGATAAGTGGACGACACTTAAATAACGATTATAGTTCGCTGACCTAACCATGCGTCGACAGGACGAACACCCAGCCAATCTGGTGTTAAAAACTAATTTTCATAAAACCATATATGGCAATTAGGGGGAAATCAAGTTTACAGTGACCTTAAAGAGTTTAAAAACGTGGTATTCCTCAGAATAAATGATGAGTTATTACTCTTTATATTGTCCGACAGAACGTTCATAGCCTGAAGACAAAATGTGTTAAACCTAAGGGCAGATGGTCACAGGAAATACCCTCACGAGACAACTAAATATCAGGCTCAGAAACTTTAAACACGTTCATTATAATTACTCATACCATACGAATAATAAACGAAAGACTTCATATAGATATTAATATACGAGTCTACTGCTTCCTATACCATATTCTTATGCTGTCGTACATATTACAGCGCACTATTAATTGTAAATAGCGGATGTTAGTGCATCAGTTTAAACACGTACTAGTTACACACTTTTAATTCTACTCGTTAGTTAACCGTAAGGATATTCGACTATGATTCTATTATTAAATTGTAGATAATTTAGGTAATGTGTTTATTCCGTGTTTATAATGTTAGGTGGAGCTTTAGTTAATTAAAATTAAACGAGAGAGGATACGTTTTTAAATTACATGGCAAGTTCAGTTAACCGTATTTACTGACGGTTTTAGGTGTAAGGTTTACTGTAGATGCTGGAGCGCGGTGTCCTCCTCTGATATATAAAAGTTCTTCTATAACAAAAGTGGATTTCAGCTTCCAGGGACATGCTTCCAGGGACATCACAGGATTGACTCTCATGGACAAAACTCAAGGAATGTAACGTCTTACCCCAATAAAGAATGCAAGTCATAATTTATTAATAAATACACTTGAAACAACGACACATTAAAATAATTCGGCAATAGTTGAAAGAAGTGATATCCCATCCAAGGATATAGTGATTAAAAACCTTTGTTCCTTTCAGATTTATTGTATAATTATAACCTATTTTGATCTTAAATTCGATCAATTTGAATCAATATGTAATTAGTGAACATAAGCAGCTAATGGGGGATAAATTGCACCCGGGTCTCCTCATTATATTAATCGATTAAAAGCATGCTATACAAATGGCGGCAATATATCAAAAAATGTCGATTCATGATATCTTTGAATTGATGTATTGGACGATATGTTGATAAGACGGTAAGCTATAATAATAACGCAACGTCATGTTGTTTGTTTGCGTCTAATGTAACATATTATTTTAAAAGGTTTATCATCTCATTTTTATGGTAGACATGCATGGTTACTCTATTCCATCCCGCTGTTTCTTGCGTGCCCCCCCCCCCCCTCCCCCATTCGAAACACCGTAGCTGTTGTCCGGCATGCATGGTTACTCTATTCCATCCCCCTGTTTCTTGCGTCCCCCCCCCCCCCCCGATCCAATCCGAAACACCATAGCTGCTGTCTGGCATGACTGACGATTGTAGCCTTATATAATGGCCTCTTAATACTTAATATATAATATTTGTAATGATAGAAAGTTCATAAATTATAAACCAGAAGAAATTATTTTCACATATATAATACTTGTGTGATGGTGTCGTGACGAAGTGGGCGTTTCACAGGGGCGATGCATAAAGGGCGTGATATTTAATCAGGATGACGAAATAAATATAGGCCTATGAGTATAGTTGGGACGTATTATTGTGGGCCAACTTATTTCATTATGGTGCATTTCGGTAGGCCTACAAGTGCCAAGTGCCCACTGCCGTGTAGAGCCTTGAGTAACACTACTAATTGCAATTGCAAATTATGAGGCCTGTGTAGTGAATAATTATTGTCTCGACAACTGAAAATCGATCATCAATATCATGTACCTAAAAATAGGAGCGATGCAGGCGGATGTTTACTTGTTTACTTTGTTTGTTTGCGCATATTTTTTATTTATGCCAATGTTTGCACACTGATATCTAATTGCACTCACCCATATAATAAACTTGTGCCGATGACGGAATAGTCAAATATAGTGCATTCCGACACGCGTATTACCTATATGGTTTTTTAATCTTATATTGTTATAACCCCTTCATTTGATAGACAAATACTTGCCAATTATTGTATATCATTTATAGTATGAAATGCCTTTAAGGTGTTTGTACATACCATTATGGTCTACAGACCAAGGCACTGGATATGAAATATACGTTTGTAACGAAATAATGATAATTTGTTATGTTAATTATAACATTTTCCTGAAATTAACGGAGAAAATTACATTTATACTACACTACGGTCAACCACATTGTATTGGGTTACGAAGGATTAATAAAAGAAGTCAAACTTTTTGTTCAATTTTAGAAAGAATTAAAGAATCTTTTACTTAAATTAAACATTAACATTTTGTATTAGGTAGGGCCTATACCGGTATTATTACTGATGCTTTGTATTCTCACTTTTCTTATTATTTTTTGTAACCATGTTAAAGGGCTAACTGAGAGAAATTTACTTGGTCCTCATTTTTATGCTCTGTATTATTGTATGAGAGATACCACTTCACTCGTTAAACGCGTCTTCACTCGTTAAACGCGTCTGATTGAGACGGGTTTATTTAAATCACAAAGTGAGTGTTGGTTTATGATAGCGATCACACCACAACGATGACGTGGGGGTAGCTCCTCTACTCAGAGAGAAGATGGACAGACAAATCAAACTAAATCATTCTGCAAAACACGTCTAAATTGAAATGAAACTGTAAGGGCGTAGTGAGGTGGGTGAGAGAAGGCAAGTGGTGCTACCTCTGGATTAACCATGCAAAATGCGCCATAGTCCGTTTTTTTCAACCATTATATTTTGATGATAGGCATATAGTATCATCTTGTATTTTTTTTTTAATACAATAAATAATATCGCGGCTCAGGTATTCAACTACAAACATCATAAATGTTGTTCAAATATAACCTTTACTATATCGCAATATTTGATCTTCTGCAGAGGCCACAGAGTGCATAATAAATGTGTTGACATGATTTCAAAAAGCGGAAATGTTATCTAGGACCTATAGACCTATTATGTAAATAATAGTAATTTCCTTCTACGGTGTAACGTAACAACAGTAGGTCCATCTAGGCCTATAAGAACCCTTCTAAATGTTCAAGGCCCAGATATTCTATATTTTATTAAAAAAATTATAATGTATCTTTATAATGCATCAATAGGTGACATATATAGCATGGCCTACTGTGACTTACATGGGCCGTAGACCAAACTATAAATCTAGGATAAACAACATTATAATTTATACTTCCTAAGTTGTTTTGCTAGTTATACATACAGACTCGATATGTACTAAGTCCTATTGGATTAAGTAAAAGCCTACTAAGAAGGAACTAAAATATCATAAACGTCATTTACTTATATATAATCTCAGAACTTAATTAATTAAAATGAATGTGAAAACCAGAGGTAAATGACCGATGAATGAGGGTAAGATTTGACCTAGTTAGTAAACGTTAAAGCCTGCTAGATTAAAAAGTGGATCACACAACGGAGAGGGGGGACATTTTAGGAATTTTAAATTTTAAGAAATGATTCCCCTTAGGCGAAACAAGTTAGTCATGGGTGCAGGTCAAGCATAAAAAGGCCATCAAAATCCGAAGAAGGGAACTGTAGACAGGGCCTCGATCTATGAGCCTCAGTCAAATTAATTTAACCTTCGATTCAATAAAAACATCTGTTAATAGAGACTAACTAGTAACTGTATATAGGATATTAATGTTTGTGGGTGGTGAAGGGTGTGTGTCATCGATGGGTAACGGACATCCAAGTTTGGTTCCCGCTATAGGACGCAACGCAAATCATTTGACCAATCACATCGATGGATCATCCGAACTTTCGCTTGTAATTGGTCAAATACTTGCGTTTCGGGACGTCCTTGCGTTGCGTACTAGTGGGAACCAAGCTTTATCGGGGTGCAACACGGCACGTAATTACGTAGGTACTTGAGGGGCAAGCAATAATATGCAGACCACCGATCGATATAGCGTAGGCCTAAGCTGGTTGTTTAATGGTTGAAGAAAATGCATCACCCCTACAATATTAGTCCCCCCTAATTCACCTGTGCTTGTTTGTGAAGACATATATGCATACCTAGATTGTCTAGTGTTCCAGGTACCTGCCATGTGCACCTTTCCATGCCCAAACTGACCCACCCCCTTCTTGCGCGCTGAAGTTAGCATTACTTTGTGGCGTTATGTTAGGTTGGCGCATGGAATAGGAACATGTATGCCTATGTCACGTAGGCCTATATGTCAAAGTACCGTATATACCACTGGAGTGCAATTAACTTGAAAGATTATCAGTAATAACGTAAAGCATGTAGCCAATACAGAACAGTATCTAGGGCAGAAGGTAAATACAAAATTGTTGTTTTTCAAGTTTTTTTTATACCAAAAAACATGTTTTTCTTGTATTTGACTTTCCGCATTTCTTGGGTGACCTAAAAAGTTTATCAAAAGCCAACTTACCTTCCTTCTTAAAGGAATTGTGTCAGGGTTGATGAGTTCAGAAGGCCTTAGACAGGACGGAACCCTCTCTCGTCAGTGAAAAAGTGCTGCTCTAAGTCGTAAATGCTCGTAAAGTCAGTCGCACACAATATGCAAGCAGTGACCCAAAATATGGCAGCCTATATGATACAGAGACAAGATAACGTAAGGGTCGAGGCTCACCAATTAGCACTGTGTCAATTTATGATTTCTTTATCTAATTCAATTTGTACACATATTTAATAACCGTTGAGTTCAAACAAACGAATAATATCCATTCCGTTTTATCTATACAAACAGGGTTCGTCCAACTTTTCAAATCAAGGTAACAAATGTCTCAATTGTAACCCGGATATAACTAACTTTAAGTACCAATTGTATGAAACCTAGATACTGTATTTTTAAAAATACAATTATTATCTATTAGGGCCTATTCATGATAGTATCCAAAATACAATTATTATCTATTATTCATGATAGTATCCATTACTTGAAATCATAAACAACCTATACACAAGTGGTAACAACCTAACCCATATCATCGAGAGTGATCGTAATTAATTAGGATCGTTTCACATATTGAGATATTAAAAATGATACGTTGTTGATAATAGTTACGTATTAACTGTTTACTGTATGAACTGTTGATTGTGAAGTTAAAGCGCGGCCAACCTGTCTGTAACTCTATAGATTGTATAATAATTAAGTTTGTTGTCTTAGGACTTAAGTATTTGCCAATAGGAAGTTCAGAGTTGTAATGTACTATTAAGTTTTCTTAATCAGTGTCTGTTTTGTAAATAGCTTGACAAAGGGATACTGTAATGACACTCGTGGTGTTATTTTAGCGCGATTGAATAATGATAAGATATTAATTATCAATAATAATTACCGGTACATACCAGTACTAAAAGTAAAATGAAATATCTCTATTTCCTGTACTTACTGTGGATATCCTAAAATGAATAATGATCGTGTCTATACTTAATGATACGGTATCGTTTCATTAAACAACAATATACATATTAACACTAACAATACACTTGACACATTTCACCAGAACACTAAATTAACTAATTGTGGCGGGAAATTTTTTAATTTAATATAGAGGTGAATACACAGTTATATTCTTCTACATTTTCAGTAACAAACATATCTTGTTTTTTTATAGGCCTAAAGACAAGTATTTAAAAAACTGAGAAAATTGAGGTATAAAAACCTCTCGTCAGTTTAAAGGTGTTTCGTTTTACCGTCCTGCATGGTTTTACATATATGCACATTAGCTGCCCACACCCCCCTGTTTCACAAATATTTATCATACAATATATAATAATATTAATATTGTAATTTAGTTTCACCAAGTTACACTAAATATAATTCATACTTTCTGCAAAGCACAGAAGAATTTAAAAAGAGCAGCTCTTTGGCAAACCGACATGCACACGTGCCATACAACAATTACATGAAAACCCACGCGTGTTTCCTATTTTGTTAATATGCGATATTTTATAACAACATAACATTTCACTATGGTTAGGGTACAACAAATATCAATATCTAATTTGATAACGAATAAATACCGCATAGGAAACACTATATTTATAGTTTTGCGGTAGATATTGGTTTGTGGTGACGCGTGGATTGTGGTCGGGTACTTCTAGTTTGAAGAGGAAGGAAATTAAATCACAAAACAAGGTAAGTGACGAGTTTGTGACCGCCAAGTACAAGGTTAATACGTAAAAGTAATTAATAAACAAACAAATATTTAGACGTGTAATAATACCACTTCTTTTTATTAATATCCTTGCATAATATGAAACATTAAAACAAATTAAGTCGAATTAAATGCAGTTAAAGAACTCCCTTAAAGAACTTACCTATAGCCTATTAGATCCAGCAAAGTTTTCTCATAACGATTGGCACTGAGTTACCAATGATCTGGTTTCAATGTTTTTTTGGATAGAAAATGTACCTAAAAAGAGAGGTTCTACTTTGATTGTCACGAATTGTCCCAGAATGCTGTCTTATTTAAACATTGTATTTTTATTAATTTGAAATGTATTCATACAACATACAAAACCAGAACAAGCAAGAAAACATTCAAAGAAAAAAATACAAAAATGTTTAGCAAATTTAGCTTTATTGCTGTATTTGTTTAAACTAACGTATAATATAAGAGTAATAATATACCCTAATGTACCAGGCCTAAGCGTCACATTATTATCAGCTATAAACGAATTACGAATGGCAGTAATTTATTCTTATGACAAATATTTGCTGAATTTATTGCTTAATAAATAAGTCGATACAGAAGATAGATAACAATATCAACAATAATTGAAGAGTCAAACCGATATTTGCTTTAGTACGGGTTAAGGACCAAGTGTCGTCGGTGGAGAGTTAGCGTGACGTGTCGTCGAGAGAGGAAGTATTTACAGGAGCTCCCAAAGGAAATATTTAATTTAATTCGAGGACAAGTTATTGTCAATATTATTATACCAATATAATAGATACAGTATTATAATTATATTTTTCATTAAAATTTGTGTTTAAATTAATTTTATAATGACGTAAAGTTGGGGGAAGAGATATAATATTATTATAATATACAAGAAAAAACAAATAAAATGTAAATATCAGAACTAATTAAAGTAATAACATTTAATAATGACTTATAAAAATAATTGTATAAAATAATAGGCCTACAAATCTCAGATTTTAACCTTTAAAAAAATACCATTAGAAAAATCCCCACAATTCTAATAAAATGTATAATGTACAACAATCCAGAAAAAAAAACCAAATAAACAAAAATTATGCTGTCATTACAAAGGACGAATTGGCGTAAATTTGGGGAAAATGTAGCCAAAAAATTCTACTCTATGCGTAATTTATGTTTTATTTTATTTTACTTTCTTTCTCAGCCAGCGAGATTAGTCAAGGTCCATTTAACTGTCTATATTTATATCCAGGATCATGAATAATATAGGCCTACTAAATGGAATTCTAGGGTATAATATTCGTGACAGTGATTTCCTTATAATATAACATACTCAAACGAGTAATAATAAGTACTCATAAGTAGGAAATGCATTGCTGACTGAAAATAAGAGCTAAGCCTTTAATTGGAATCTTGGATCACGAAAATGTTTCTGCAATTTCCTTTTTATGAAGGATGAGGTTGATTCGCACGGTATACTCACTGGGAAAGATATAGCAAAACATCCTATTGTTTAATTATGTTTTTGTTTGGCCTAATATAAAATTCTTGAGGTATTTGGTAATCAAAGAAAGTGTAGAGAACAGAAGGCAGCAAAAGGCTACAAATTGTGATTGCAAAAAATGTACAGTAACTTAAAAATGTTTAAAATGCTAACAAAGACATATGAAAGTTTAAAATGTTACACATAAAAAAACGCTAAAATAACACACAAAAAAACTTAATATAACTTATAAAGTTGTTATTACTTTGTATTATTATTACAATCCGGTAACACCAGCTGAATAAAAGATGGTTTCAGTAAAATAAAAAGTTTCAGGAATTTTGTTGCAACTGTATTCTTAGGCCTAAATAATAAGTTCGTGATTTATGGCTATTTGTATTGTATCATTTTGTTCAATGATTGCATTGTGAATCATTTGAATGTTGAGCTAAAACCAACAGAAAGGGAGGTACTGAGATAAATGGAGGATGTAGTGTGAAATTTATGTATTATTAAAGCTAGAATAGATATACATTTAGAAATAAAGAAAATTGTTTCAGTAATTGTGTGTAATAACATTTGGTTCGGAAAGTCTACAATTGTATAATTAGTTTTCGGGGTTATTTTAATTTTTAGTAAGGGGTTTTTTTTGTGTTAAAACCAAAGGAAAGGAGAGATACAGGATATGAGTGGGTGATGTTTTAGGCGTAGCCTATTCATCACGTATCAGGGTATAGCTGTGAAAGTGTTGTTTCTTTGCTATTTCCTTGTTATTTCAATTTACAAAGTATAAAAGAAAATATTTTGAGTAATTGTTATTATATTATTGTAACAAAAGTTGGATTCGGAAAGTCTACAATAATTATATAATAATATATTTTTAGGGTGTCTTTTTTTTAAATAAAGGGATTTTCCTTTAAAACCAACAGAAAGTTAAGGGAAATGATGAGTGTGTGAAGTTTTGGGCGTAGTATTCACATGTCTGGGTTTAGCTAGGGAAAGTATCCTCTCTTCGCCACTTCCGTGTTAATTCATTTAATTTATAAATATATATATATATATATTACTTGCCAGCTTACCACTGGTATTACCACTTGCCAGCTCTTATACTATGACGTTATCCAAATTCCTTCACTTGCACTGATGAAGGGCTAGTGTTGCCCGAAAGCTCTGCTAACTTTTCTGGCTGTTTTACTTATCGTTTTGATTTAGCTTTTCGCTTTTTTTTGTATCTCCATTGAGATCCAGCCACTGATACCCACAGCATTGTCATTTTTTCAGTAATTTGCCTTTGGATTTATACATATATATATATATATATAATACAATAAATAAATGAAAAACCTTTTAAGTAATCATGTGTAGGCCTATTTATAACAAAAAAGTGTTTATTTTCTGTTTGGGGAAAAACCCGAAATATTGGAAGAAATGAGATGAGTATATAAGGGAATGTTTTGGGCGTGGTTTATTTAGGTTCAGGTAGGGAAAATACAGTACTTAGTATGCTATTGCCATTTCCGAGCTATTACCGTATTTCATTTATGGAATACAAGAAAATATTTTGAGTAATTTTGAGTTTCAGGAAGTTAAAATTATATATTAGTTTTCGGGTTTTTTTTTTAATAAAGTGTTTCTTTGGCAACATATTTGAGGTCATTTAAAAATATGTTTTATTTGATGTTTAAATGACAGCAGGAAATTCAGTAAAAATCATTCTTTCATTTCTTTCAGATAAAAAAAAAACGATCTGTGACATTTAAACAAGCTACCATCACAAAACAAATCTAAACAATATATATATGAAAATATATTTTAGGAAAATAGGTATAGTTTAAAATGACCTATATTGTCAAAATCGCTGTGACAATTCCTCTTTCTAAATTCACAGAAAAGTTTAAAATAACGCCGATTTTTTAAACGAACAAAGGAAAACAGTTGTTGGAAGGGGTAAGGGGTAAAATCATGAATTTTATATACAGGTAACTTAATAACCTGTCACAAAGTTATTCCGGTATAATGAGACAGAAAATGTATAAATCTAAAGTAATCAAAGGTAATTTGAAACTTAAAAGAAACTTAATTAAATCAATTATACATATTACCCGCAACAATTTCAAATCTATTATTCAGCATGTTTTCATAACTTATTTATAAAACCACATAATTTATAGAATCTTTCCGCAAATAGTTATGTCAATACTAGTCAGCCAGAGAGAACTTTACAACGGAAGGTCATTGTAGAATGTTCTTTGTCGCTCACCTTTATAATATTTATACAAAGATAAATCCTCAGTTAAGTATGTGATTTTGAAAAGAAGAAAAGAAAAATGACTGACACGAATGTCACACAAAAAAAGAAAAAATGGAGAGTTGCAAGTTCAAATACAGTCAAGGCTAACAAGGGACATTCTGGGGTTTCATCTCAACTTTGCGTGAAGTGTGAACGATTTTAAAATGTATAAATGAGTTATAAAATCAGTCACCGGAAGTTCTGTATCTTGTCCTTTTCAAAAATGATAAAATGTCATGCTGATTCGAAAGTATTTTGGATTTGATGGAGAGCTTGTTGGCATATGATAGTATTATACTTAGGCATACGTACCGTAATGTTTTAATCGTGGGTCTCAGCACAATTGTAACCGTGCCGTGTAATAAAATAACAAGGCCATATACATGGCTGCAGGCGCGTGCTCAAGTTAGTGTTTACCGACCGCCCGACCGACCGACATAGTGAGCTGTAAAAAACAACTAACAGACTAAAAACAAAAAACAAAGCCTACAAATTATTAAGTATTATCACTACTGTACATAATTAATATTAACCTTGAATTGTATTTTGCCCAATGAATTAATATTTTAGCTAATTGTTATTTGTCTGCAATACTCATACTTTAAGATAATTCCTATGATACCATGATACAGAGTGACCATGAGGAATACTTCATCCATGATGTGAGGAACATATGACATTGTATCACGGAACCTTTCAATATACTTTAAGAAACAAGAAAACTGTTAGAGAATCTAATGGAATGTGTTGTTTGGAGAGTTTGCCAATATAATATTGAGATTCTGTATGCTTCCTGCAGAAGATGTCAACAAACATAATTACAAACTTATTTCAAAATAGAATAAAATAAGGCCTATACTTCTAAATTCATCCATACCCAGGAGCATATTGTGTTTTTCGTGTCCACTTAACCGCCCTTGACCACATACAATTATCATGACCAATTATTATCAAGTACAATTTAGAGACAATTTGCTTCTTTGCTTCTTTAATCAACCGCAATTAGCTGTTAATATCTATATCTAAACACCGACTGGTGTTTACACCACTTTGCTGTAGCATAACTTCCCGTATATTTCCACACTTCTCGAAGTATGACTCAAATACTAGAAGTGTTTTTCTTAAACAGTAAGTTAATTCCAAAATCCGCATTGATCAATGTTGGTTAGATCATAAAATAAAAACATTTTATATTTCAATTACTTTGTTTTCGCTAGGTATAATAACTTATTAAACCCACGTCAGTGTAATTACAATGGCCAGATCATTCAACGTATGGTTAGCATATTGCTACAACAGAACACGCGATTATGGTTTCGAAATCCAGGTCGATCGAATTGAAATCGGGAATCAATCGGTAAACGACGATGACATTTCAAAGTTGTATGTCAAAGAAAAAAGAAAAACTAATTTATTTAATGTCTCCTACATTCGTTTTTTAATGACTTAATGGTAGCTAAAATAATTGAATTTTACTGTTTTGCGCTAATTTTCAATTGTAGGCCTGCGAGTTTTTCTTGGTAATATGTCGATAACATCTAATATTGGTCAAACGCATTACTGCAACGGTCTGTTGTATGCTATACGGTAACTCACTAATGCTAATGAGATATTCGTTTATTTTTTACTATTTTTCATTCCATGTGTATAAAGTAAGAATATGCGGTGTAAATCATAATTGGTAAAAAAAGATAACACATTACTATAGGCCTTTTAATATAATAACATATAGACCTTATCTAAAGTTCATTTGGAATAATTAATTCACTCAGTAAGTTATTTAAGTATTCTTTTAGGTCAAGATAGTCCACGATACGATATTATATTGTCATTTAAAGATGTATTGTCCCCCAAAAAACATGACATATGAAGATTGATTGATCAGTCTTTGAATAGGCCATTTTGCAGTTTTAATAAAGTTACTCACTTCTGTAGAAAAAAAAACACTCAACAAAAATAATGATTTTACTTATAAAAAGACAGTTAATTTTAACCAAAAACCATTGTCTGACAGACAACTTAAGTATTTTTTTGCTTTAAATTACATTTTTTTTTTGGTAAATATTTTTTTCCCAAGTTTTTTGTAAAAGTGATTAACTGTCATGTGACCCCCTTTTTAGGGGGACAATATATCCTTAAATAACAATTATTACCATACAGTAGGCCTATTTACTTTCAATCCAGTTAAAATTTGAATAATTTGCAGAGAAAAATGAAATAAATACATTTTTCTCTCATGGTTACATCAATGGTATCAATGTAACATACATCCTTCTACCTACGAAACTGCACTTGTGAAGTTGCTATAATTGACCCTTTTAAAACGTAACAAATGAGGGCGACCAGAGGTCAATAAGCTGACGGATATCGACCTAATAACTGAAATTTATCCCTTACTTTCCATCCACCTTAATTTTCTTTGCGGCTAAAAGCAATCTAAATGGCGGAAGAATTCTACTAAATAAACATACACGACTAATTGCCATTTCATTGATGCAAATAAAGGTTGTGAAAAGTTGAAGTATTCAACAAGTTTAAATATAAAATAGTTCTTTTTGTGTGGTTATGATTCTATAGAGCTTTAGAGATAAGACTATTTCAACTGTTGAACCATGGTTATTCTACTATAACCACACGAGTAAACTTATTATATTAACGGGTTTAAATTCCGTTAATTTCTCTCAGGTTTGTAAGCGATTAATTAAATAATTCTTCTTTGTGTAAAGAATTCCATAAGCACTTCAATTGGTAACATAGTCTGTTAGGCTCTATTTAATTTATCTTGTTAGCCCAAGGTGTGAGAACACCTTTAATACCAATTGTCAATAGTGTTAGTTTAATGGTTAGATACGAGGAATTTTCAGGATTGTTGAAAACCCCCTTCCGTAATCTTTATCCAAATATAACTTTTATACCTATCGTATTTAGGATCAATTACCTAAATTCTGAATGGATAAAGCTAATATATTTCAGAAGGTGAAAAGACAGGAAATATCAAACAAAGCACTTTATGTCAATCATATTTGGAACCAACACCCTCAAGTGTTTGCCAATTTTGAATCTAAACCACCAAGTTCTAACGACTCTAAAATTCGCCGCCAAGTGGAAAATGTACACATCCAATCAATTATTATTTAATCGGGATTTAAATCAGTAAAGAAAAAAAAAGTGTAATTTCCTATCCCATATTTGAAACATGTTTATATAAACTGTAAATAACCATTTTTTTTTCTTTTGGTAAATCTTTTTCTGTGGCAACAACCTTTGTTATTGCTGCGTAGTGGTGTACAAGTTTTCTTTGTCAGAAAAGTAGATCATGATGTTCTCATGCCACTAACATCGCGAGTAATGCAATGCATAGAGTAACAAAACAAATACTACAAACCAATACATGAATCAATTAAAACAAACAGATTCTAAATCGTGGCACAGATACAATTCGGTTAGTTGATGACAACGATGGGACATTGGGCCTATAGATATTCAAATCAATGAATCAAAACATACGCGACACAATCAAATGTCATTGACATCATTACATTCGATAATATATTATTATAATCAAAACAATTATAAACATATTAGGGAGTATTTATTTATTTGGACACTATTTTATTACAGTGACACGCTGCAAGAGACGGAGGTGCGTCCGATGGAAGACCAAAGTCAAATAAACAAAATAAAATGCTGGAGACCACAGCAATATTGTTGAATTCCTTCTAACAAGTTCAATGTATCCCTATTCATTGACTGACATGACTAACGTCGCTTCAATAATTGTTGTTGTTTTCTTCATATGTTTTCTCTAAATTACAATGAATTACAATAGTTTAGCAAGAAAAACTAAATCTATATAATGCTGTTGACTCACATCTATAGTTCAAATATAATTATTTATGCAATTATTTAATACAATTTTATTTTTGAAGATTAAGGAGATCATAGATGATTTAGAAAATCAAAAACAGTACCGCTTTTATCAGAGACGAAGGATTATTTTTGTAATTATCAGGTACTTGGGTTTTTAAGCTTTTTCATAAGTGGTATGTCAATAAAGTAGTGGTACTCAGGTGAACAGGTGGGTGGAATGACGATAATCGATACATAAGATGATTAGAGTAGCATAAGGTCAAAAGATTGCCATTGTATCTGTCAAATTAAAGTGTCATTAATTGCTAAGATGTTACACGCCGAAGGCTAGATCGCAAACTTCAGGGACCAGGGAGTTACAACCCTTGCTCCAACAGAATCAACACTCAATACTTTATCTATGATTTTAGTCAAGTCGAGTGGTTAAGCAGGACGAAGCAAATCATCACTAACACCAATGCTCCCTTCGAACATATTATAGTGGTAGGACAATATTCGTATAAGAACGTCAGGTCCCATATGCATGGATCAGGGAGGTATAGAAATATTATACCTCCCTGCATGGATCATGCACTATAGTTTCCACATCAGGAAAGAGTAAACTTCTTCCCTGGTTTCCAGTGCATTCGGAAAAGCGGGGCGCGCGCACCACGAAAGCCCTGCCGAAGGGATGGTTGTCAGTGACGTCATCAGATCCACTACAGACAAGATGATGAGATCAGCTAGGATTATATATTTTGATTTACACTTTTACACACACACGAATACAAAAATTACACGACATTTAAAGAAACCAATCAGTATGTAACTCATAAATATGGTACAGTATCTTCCGATATGACTGCCAATCGATAAGATAGTTTGACGTGTTTGTGTAATAATTAAAACCGACATTTATTGACGCTAAAACAGACTGTCCATGTATATACCAGATGGGGTTAGTTCAGTAAGGACACACTACACATTTACACTAATTAGTGGTATACTTGACTCCCCCATTAAGATATTTGTTAATAACGGCCCAGGTGTTTTATAAGTTAGCATAAATTTGGAAACACTTCATATTTTTAAACTAGCCAGGTGTTCGGCACATAAGGACACCATTTATATTTTTAATATGGCTTGATCCAATGCCTCTGATCCTCCGCAACTTTTCAGATATTTCGCTAATTATAACCGGAGTTCGTCCAAAAGAACTAATGGAAACAACAACGTGTAAAGTAGGCCTACATTTATATTGAAAAGGTGGATAATTAATGACGGCTGTTTCGTTACGTCACCCAGCTCATCTAGGCATACAAGCTTGGTTCGCACGTTGACGCAATACGTCGACGTGGCGCAACGCAAGTGAGTTCACCAATCACATGACGTCTTTTGGTTGCGTCAATGTGGGAACCAAGCTAATGATGCTTATTATTTCGTTAGTAACAGCATGCGCAAATTAACATTAATTATAGTTTATTCATTAAATTAAAAAGAAAAAGGCATCTTTTGAGATAACTTTATTGATAGGTGATGTATTGTGAATAATTGTTGCTTTGACAATGACTCTTTGAATGCCACCGACAGACTAGCCTTTTTTTTCAAAAGCTAATTGATTAACACCGTTTGACACTAAGCTTTATCACAATACAAGCCTAAGATTTAGGAAACCCGGTTTTAAACTACCGGAATAAACTACTTTTGTTCCACATCAATACAGCCGCTGTTAGATTAACGTATATACGGTACTTCAAAAAAGTGCCATAAGTTTCTATACATTTTTCAGTATTAAAACTACTAACTTCAAGAAATCGTGTTGAAGTTACGCAATAAATGACCCAACGTCGACCTGAATTTACCTTCCGGTCGCAGTGAATTGTATACAATACAACCACATGTTTGATTGAAATGTTAATTGCCTGATAATAAATAAATAATTAACAACTTATTTGATACTCTAACCACGGGTTGGGTATACCACCAAATAAACAATAAAACAATTAGTTAGGCCTACATTCCTGAAGGGTGGACCCACGGCCAGAACTGAACTCCAAGTCAATGGGCGAGGGCCTACAAAGTGCAAAGGGAGTGAATGGGAAAGGGGTGGTAGGGTAACTGTATATAATAATCTCAAACTCATCGTGTTTATAAACGAACAATGAGGGCCAATCGGTGTAGACTAGTCAAAAGCATTTTTGAATTTAGATAATGGTGAATTAGACGCATTACTTGTAGTCTGGGTACAGACTCGATACTCCCACCCCACCCCCAAACATCAGTTAATATAGTGTTCATATTGTTTCCAAACAATAATGAAATGAGTGACGACTCACCTTTCGTACTGCACTTTCAAGTTGAACGTTGGATGACCCACAGAACGGAAATAATGACACTCAATGGAATGTGTAAGGGATATAAAGGTTTAAAACACTAAATAGGAAAAATTAATTTATAAATTTAACTGTTTATTTAGTAGGTAACTAGGGAACACGGCATGAGTTGTATAAATATAGAAAAGGTATGTATTCTATTACATACAATAGGTTGATTGTTTCCGTATAAATAGATAGATATCAATATATCCATAATAAAAAGAATTCACATATCTTCTCTAATGGTTATGGTTTATTAAAGAGTTCTTTGGTCGTATATTCACCATTCACAAAATATCAACAAGGAAAAGGCACATCATTAAAGTTTAATATAAGTGAAAAACACACGTTTAAGACAGTGATCAAATCTATGAAATGGAGATGGCAGTACACAAGAATAAGGGACAATAGGCCTATATAGACAAGGCATTAAGATATGGAGAAGGAAGACGAGTACGGACGATGGAGAGGAGATATCTGGTGCCTACGAATTGGTCAATAGTTGCAAAGAGGAAGAAATGGAAATTCTTAAGGAGGGTTAAATTAATTTTTTACGTGATTGTGAAATCCTGGATAAATATATTGTTAGTTAAATAAATAAAATCATAAACATAACACGTGCTGATGATTTAAGGATGATGCAGACTTACGTGAAATACCGGTACTTATTGTTCAAAACGGACATATTGAAGAAACCACTGTCGGCATTTGTCACAAATTCTCTTAGGCCCCAGGCCCCGGGCACCAGACATGGTAGGCGTACTTTATTATTGAATATGGGTTATTGTAAAACAATGAATCACTCCATCTTCACGAATTAACTCTATATAAATAATGTTTCATTATTGTGGTAACAAAGTATTATTAACTGTACTTACGACAAGGTATACATTTCACAATGTCGCATTATAATAGTTTAAAATACCAAATACATAAGTATAGTGCTGTTCTACATAGTTTACAAGTTTTACTTTGTTTAACGTCACAATAAAAGGAATGTTGGAATAAAAGAACCTTAAATATTATAAAAACCTGTCTAGGCTAGTCTCTCAAAGTTATGGCTCAATACAATACGACAATAGAGCGTAGGATACGATTAACAAGTATGCAGATTAAACAATTAACTTTTCAATATTAGCGCTTTATCTTAGCATTCAAATACCCACGGTTAATGACATGCCCTGGATATAACGACGAAGAATTCTCTCATAAAGTCTATAAAGAATATAAACTTGTAATTATGAAAAAACTGAAAACAGTCATTCCATAAAGTATAAATAAATAGTCACAAGAAGTACTGTACTGTATACAGTGTTATCCCGGCCCCCAGGCTAGGGTGGGTCAGAACAAAAAGCTTTATATTCATATAGGTCAGGCTGCGAAGAGCCCGAATACTAAGCGTAGGTACGTATATTAATGTATCTAATTTAGGTCTATATCACGAGTAATCTACACGTGTTTTCATTCTCGACGCAAACGAGGTACCCAGAATCAAGCATGTATTTTAAAATCTACTCATTACTCAACTTTACTTGCCTAGAGGGGGCGCGTGCTAATTCTAGGTACAGTACTTGGGTACCAGTGGCCATATTCATCATCATACTTTGTATTTCAAAGGGAAATAAGTTACTTTCAATAATGTGCAGTACTTAAGTCAATAAATATATAAGGATTAAATGTCATTTATATGCCACTTATAGAAGAGAATGTTTCCCTTAGCCTAGGTGTGAATAGAGTAGGCCTATACTCGTTTTTTGTGTATTCTCCAAAAAATATGATGTGTCGAACAATTTTGTTTACAAAAAACAACCACATGCCGCATACAAAAAGGCGTTGTCATATTTTACAATTTGACATTAGGCCACAGGTTACGGTCAACGATTATAATATATTTCGTCGAAATATAAGTTTTTTCTGATGATTTTCCTTCCGCCTGTCCCCACTGATGCCTCAGGTTTTGCACAATTCACACAATTTCCGTAAATACTTGCCATACCTTAATCTAATTATTAAAATGTATAGAAACAATACATTTTTACATTGTAAAAAGAACAATTAAACCCACAAATATTTAAACACCCACAACAGACCACAAATAGGAGGGAACACAAACACGCAGGAACACGAAAGACCCGGCCTGCTTTTACACCCGCACTCCAATAATGATATCGGTATTATATCATGTAGAACACTAAAAAAAGTCATTTGGGAATTTTCAACAAAACCATACAGTAACAGAAGGCCTATGAATAAACCCAACCCATGTTGCATTACATTGCTACCAAATTGTAATACAGTAGCTTAACAAATAAACGTTTTAAAACACTAAAATAGTTTAACGCCGCAATGAATGAAAGTAAAATTGTAAATATCGAAGAAGGGTTGTGAAAATTGTTTAAACACTAGGCCTAAAACAGTTACCGTATATTTCATGCTTTTAAAATATAATCTAAAAAATGTCACATCTGAAGTCGATGCGAGTGGCCGAGCAGTGAAAGACAAGGCACTGCTGTTCAAGACACACAGTCCTGATGGTAGACCAAGTCCTCTTGGACACCTGGACTTTACCAATTTTCTTGTGACACCTTAAAAAAAAGAGCGGAGGTTGACAGCGGCTTTTGAGAGGGTTACTCAGTCTGTCTACAGTTTTCTTTCCGGATTTCGTAAGTATTTTCTGTTTATTACACTAATCTTTAGTGTTCACTTGAATTTAATTCTATTTTCTAAAATAACTGGCCAGACTTTGTGAAGAGCGGCACCGACCGGAAGCGTGTTAAACCACGTGTAGGCCTATATCTTCCAATAGTTGTCAATATTTGACATATGTCATGTCAACGGAATTTAATATATTGCTGTTAATACACCCTGATTAATGCAGATATTTATTACTAATTACTTGGTATTTGGTTATGGTATTTTGAATTGTCTGGTAGGATAGGTTTGTTCCGTGACCACCAGATGCCACGAGCGTGAGTATGACGGATGGTCTAATCAACCACACTTCTTGGCAGCAGAAACTATTTTCAATGAAAGTGATTTTAATCACATTTATTGAAATTTTTTTTGATTTTGAATACACTTGTAAAAGTGTTAAAACGCCATTTAACCGGTTATTGCCGTGCAACTTGAGATCTGGGACTAGAAAGATGACTATTAAAAGAAGATTAAGATAATAATGCACACTGTTTGAGAATTTTAACTTTATGTTTGAATTTCGTTTGTCATGTTTTTAAGAGGGCTTCTTCAAGTCAAGTCAGCTGTACAGCTGTGGAGTTGTGGCTTGGTGGTTATGATGTTTGGCTACCACTCCAAGGGTCCTGGGTTCAAATCCCGTCACAGCACAGAGCATCTTGTGTATATGTTTGTCTTGTGAACCTCTGAGGGTCCCTAATGATCAGCAAATGCTGGATGGATCACCCTCAATAAATATGGTTTAAAAAAAAAAAGCTACCCTTGTAAAACAAAGTTGAATAAATGAATAAAATACGTTAAAGTATAAAAGAAATCCCGAAAGTACACTATATAACACAGTGACGCATCATCTTCATCATTAGGTACAAACATTACACAATCGTTCTTATTCATAGAAGAATTACATTATTAGATGTTCTACAGTTCAATGAACTAACAGCATTAACTTACATATTGTGAGGCACTGTCAATGTAGTTATAATCTACGTTAGCCTTATACATTCACATTTTTGTCTGGCAGCAGCCTACACACACAATAACAGCAGAAACATATGCAAATGACATACCTGTGACGTAACTTATTCAATTGAAAAAAAATGCACCCAGAGCCATATATAGAATCTTCTCTATATATGGCTCTGAATGCACCGAAACGAGAGCGCCACCTGAAACATACAATTTCGATTTGTGACGTCACGTGACAAGTACATGGAATCCTCATTTAGGCCTAGTTAAGTTATCGACGCAAGCCACATACAGTCATATAAACAATATTAAGTCTATTAGGTCTGGTTATATAATATTTAACCTTGACTCACATTATATAGAATGTATTATTATTTTATCCATCTGGCGCCGCGGTTATAAAATCCGTGTTATAATTCTGAAAATTGCTATAAAATTGACAATGCACCACAACATATTTTAGTGACGTATGGAAAAAGATCAGGGGATGTCTATTTGGGCAGCAGATGGGAATAGAAATGGCTCGTTTAGTGGTTTGAGTGGAATTTAAGCAGGGATTTAAAGCGCACGTTAATCCAAGGAAGTAGGCCTACCTGTTTTCTTTTCTTTTTTTGTTGGTTTTGTCAGAGAGAGAGGGATAGGCCTACTTCCAACTTTGGAATAATTATTAAACTATTTATCACACTGTTGCCTCTAGATGGGTTTGGATCTATATAAAGGGAAGAATTGAGGGCAGTAGACGGAAAGTGTGCTCTAAATCTGATAAAAGTGAAATTATGCAGAAAATGCAGTCATTGACAAAAATATACAATATTTGTAAATAAACAGTAAATCATTTGTAAAATAAGCATTTTCTGTTAAAAATAACAGTGTAAATATTTCCATAGCAGAATATCTCAAATGCTTTCTCGACATGAGTCCACCTCGATATCTAAATTTAAATATTATTCAGTTCAGTAAATAGAATTCATCTCGTTAACGCGTGGTTTCATTGACATTTAATATTTATTTAATATTGACAAATAATGCGTAATAAAAACAACTTCATTTTCTATTGGTTTTAATATTTGGGTTTTTTTTTTAAACTGAATATAACCTTGAGAGGTGTTACTTTTGAAATACTGCAATAGTGACATGTAAGCTCGAATATAGTCTTGTATGTACTGTATAATCTAATCAATGAACTGCAAATAATCAAATTACTTTATATAAAGTTCCTATTAATAAAAAATCGCACTGACATAACCAATGCAACAGAAAACGGTGTTCGGTTTCTACAACGATACTTTGCGTCGATACGTTGCTGCTTCGTTACGTTTTTCTAGTGGGAACCAAGCTTTAAATGAAGGTTTAGCATGTGATCGTCACCAACGTACTGAAGATAGAACCCCTCTTTTTTGGAGACCGCTATTCAATAAAATACCCCGAAAGGGATAGCATTGTTTTGTCCCAAAGGTTGCGGGCGTACTCTCTATATAAAATCAGGTGCGTTGCGTAGAATATGTAGTCAAGCTTGTATTCACACAGGAGACAAACGCAAGCACGTAACGCAACGCAAGCATGTTGACCAATTACAGGCGAAAGTTCGAATAATCCAAAGCTTGTGATTGGTCAACTCGCTTACGTTACGTTTACGTCCTTGCGTTGCGTTCTAGTGGAAACCAAGCTTAAAGATGATCTCAATCTTAAGCTTGGTTCCCACTAGAACGTAACGCAAGGACGTAAACGCAACGCAAACGTTTTAACCAATGACAAGCGAAGTTATAGAAAGTTTGCAATCACAAGCGAATAAGCCATCGCTTATGATTGGTCAATTCACTTGCGTTGCGTTACGTCCTTGCGTTGCGTCGCTAGTGGGAACCACGCTTTATACAGTATGCGGCACACCCCAAAACGTAGTCTATTACGTAAGATATTTGAACCTGCCATGTTTCGCATATATACAAGATGAATCCCATACCGTTAGACCACTTAGAATAATTTAGATTATTTTTTTTCTGTTGACGACGTGTGTGATTTGATGTTTGATGCATGAACAGAATTTGTGAGTATTGTAGTATAATTAGCGCGCACATGACATAAAAATAATACGCATTTGGCCCTCTACCGTCTAGTAAAGTTTCAGGCAACATAAAAATAAAACGCATTTGGCCCTCTACCGTCTAGTAAAGTTTCAGGCAACATAAAAATAAAACGCATTTGGCCCTCTACCGTCTGGTAAAGTTTCAGGCAACATAAAAATAAGAACAAATGTTGGAATCTATCTATAATTTGTTTATTTCAAATATTGCAAATTAAGTGTACACCAAAGGAAGCAAACGTAATCAATAGCTGTGATTATGGCTATAATAATTATCATTATTATTTAATTTATTATTAGGCCTATTTATTATAATTACTAGTAAGATAAATATAGCTATATGCATCTACCACATATCAGACAAGAAATACAATTCCATTATTGTTGTTTAAATACTAATAATAATGCTTTCATTTATAAATAGGTACAAAAATCAGTAATTTTCTTAATGTTAACTTAATGCAGATATATCCCAAAACATACTTTTCATGTCTTTTACTTGTCGCGTTCGTTTGGCAGTTGTTTGAAGTAGGCCCCTAAAAAACCACCTGAGTACTTAAAATAACAGTGGAACATATTACACTTAATAATTCATTAATGTTATACTGTATATAATAAATAATATCAATGGTAATAATCCTGTGACGTCACTGATTGCACTAAGCGAGGACCATCTAATGGAGGGTAGACCTATAGTTATTAAACCATTTAATAAAAAACAAAAGCAAACTCATTAATACTATTTTATCACCATAACATAAATAAATTTAAAAGCACCGTTAAAATAACACTGTCGAATCTCCAATCTACAGAACAGGAATAAAAAATAGAGGGTTAAATGCATGTTTGGAAAAAATATTTAACTCGACTCGTAATTAAGCTTCACAAGGATAAAGGTCAAAGGTTAAACCCCTCCCCAATCTTAAAGAATGTGCTCTTAGTTTCAATAACGGAAAAAAAAAAGTGGTTGGGGGGGGGGGGGGGGGTAAACTTGGAAACAGACTAGCACATAAACTTATCTTTGGTATAATCTATTGGTCAAATAAATAAAAATGTAGGTATTTTAAAATGTTCTTTAGTGACTGGACACAGGAGGGCACAGTTTATCATAGATAATTCCCAACCAAGTTAATGTAATATTTTACATACAGTGTTCTTAGTTAAATTTTCCAATATTATTCAAATTATTCTAAACTATAAACCAGATAATAATGTTTAAAAGTTGCATCAAAAACATGATATTTAAAAGTATACCGAATTAGATTATGTATATATATATATATTTCATATGAACTAAATACAGTATGCAAAAACATTGAGATGGTCTTTGATTAGCAGTAGACTAAATGATATACATTGGTATACTGCAATTAGCAGTAGACTAAATGATATACATTGGTATACTGCAATTAGCAGTAGACTAAATGATATACATTGGTATACTGCAATTAGAAGAGCAGATACTAATTGAATACAAAGTATCGAATTGCTACAATATCAATAATGTAAACAGAGAGAAACGTGTCTATTGTGTATAATTATGAAATAACTAACATTAATTGGAAAAAAAATAAAATAAAAAACATACTTGGAATTGTGCACAAACTTTGTCATTAAATCACATTTTTATAATAATTCCAGTTTAAAAAAAAAGAAATAGCAAAGAAGTGGCTATGAAATCAATTAAAATAATGCGATGATAATATAATAGATAATAAAAATTAATGGACACTATAAACACATACTGAATATATCTGTGCACCAAGTGTGTTTTTCATTAAATTAATGTTTTAAACATTTTAAAATAAAAATTAACTAAGACATGTTTTAAGCGTTTTAAAATGAAATACTGTTCTTATTCCATAAAGACCTCTCAAATAAGACACTCTAATTAAGGACCAATTGTTGCCGATTTTCAACAACCTAGGACCGATGTTGGTCATTGATCTAGAATCCACCAAGGAGTCAAGAGAAAAGTCATAATGTACACAATGAATTAAAATGACGTAACTAATGCCCAGGTCCCAGATTGTCGATAATCTAAAGCTGCCTATTCACCAGAGCAGACTTCATAGATGTTCAAAGAATATATACCTATTAAAGTGGTCTTTAATTAGAGACAAACAGAAAATTACAAGATTATAAAATCTTAATAAAATTCTGTTCCATCCGATTGACTGTTAGAAATACATTTGTCTGATAATAAAACATGATGATTAAACTATATAACTTAATCCAAATTACAATTATTTTATGAATATTTCAACACAACTAAACTATTAACTAAAATGTTAACAGGCAATATGATATGTAATATATTATTATTTTTTTGCAATAATAAACAACAACAAAAAACAACTATAAATAATTTTATAGAAATTAAAACAGTACCACTAGTAGAACTATAATAAATGTTAAACTCCAACAAACGAAAATCAAAATAATATTACATAGCTAATATGTTTTGCACCATTTAAAAGAATAAAACCAAGAAAACATCACACACTTAAGAAACATAACATTTCTTTAAAATAGTTAATTTAAGAATAAGTTATCCTATTATTCTGTGGTATAGGTAAAACAATGTACAACTGTATATTTACAAGATCGATAGATTATTTCATACATACATACATATCTAAAGTAGATACTGATTAGTAGATATATGTTAAGGCTTAATTATTATTTGCATTCAATTCACTGAAAGATCCTTAAGAATTTTATAATAGTATTTATTTATAATTGACTCATAATTTTTAAAATTGCAATTAATACTACATCGCTATAAATGCTAAACATTCAGTGTCGTCCAATAACAAGAAAAATGTACAAATAACCGTTTGTCCTCAAACTGTTCTTTTATCGTCAAAATCAGCCGTAAATGAAAAATGTCCTTTAGTAATTTTGATAATTTTTCAGAACTTAAAAATTGTTTTATTGTTTTCAAAAATAAAAAAAAAACAGTGAGAAATATAACTAAGTTTAAGTAAAATGTTTATGTTAGCATGTGAGGTAATCAGGAGGCAAATTGTGGCTAAATAATTCAATTAAAACATCCAAAATAATTTTCTGGCATGGTTTAAAATGTTGAATCACTATTATTGGACCAAATTGTTTTTTTGTTTTAGCAACTTATCAGGCATTATTGGTAATAACTATAAAAAAAAGATACTCCTGAACATAGGCTGGTGGAGATGTGAATGTGCTATGGTTGCACTTTAGTTCACATATACAAAATGTGTTACAATACAAAAATGACCATATTTCGGCATCTACCATTTTCTGCCATTTTTGCACCATCCTAATAGATATTTTTTAAATTAATAACTTAAACATTGTAAACATTGCACGGTGGAAATGATGTAAAGGTTATTAAGTTTTACAAAGAAAAATGTATTTAAATATATGACTTGTTGTAATAATGCAAGTTGTATGAATACACATAAACTATCACACATACCTGTTGATGTGCACTTTTGGTACACACACACACACATTCATAATTACTCCATGTTAATACTTACCAGAAGTCTGACAATTCTATACTTTTTTGAAAATGCATTTTACAATATTGCTTTTGGTTCTTTAAAAATCGAACTATTTCATGCTATTTATAAATTATTTATATTTATCAGATAAATAGTGTTTTACCACAAACTTAGCTGATATGCATTGGTCAAGTATTTTTTAAACACTACCATAAAAAGTCCAAATACAGTGGAAATTCTAGATTGGAATAATTATTATAGTGACCACTAGCTCCTTGTGCATCAGTAGATATTCAGCAATTACTTCATGTTTCCATTAAAGAACCATATTTTCCTCTAATGCATAAGGAGATTCCACTGTATTTTATTCTGGTACAATCTAGCCTAGCTAACAGTATATAATAATCTGCCCTTCAAACATTCTAAACCTCTATTTGACAACCACAATCAACAAACTTCACACTCAGAGTGGTATTATTAGTTAATACTGTAAAATAGAAATGTTAAAAGTTCACAGTAAAGTTTTAAATTTAACCGGTTTGCTAAAAAAAAGTGTACTGACCCTGTTTCGAAAAGATTCTACGGATTACTGCGATGATCAGTAGTTACAATTATTTCTTAAAACTTCTTAATATTTCTTTAAACAATCTGATATTTAATATAAAACAAACGAAAACACAATTCTAAATTATAATAATGATATATTTAACGTAGAACCCTTATTCATAGATACAATTTCAAAATTATTGTTTGAATAAACAGCCAGAAGAATTCAACCAAGAAGAACATGTTGTATCTGCTATGTAACTATGTACAACTTCTTGATGAACTCCGATTCTTACTGGATTCTACCGAAATATCTAGTACTTTAAGTTTAGACTCACTGCCAAATGCAGTGTATAGTTAGTGCTTGCTGCTGCTTTTAGCCTCTGATTCGTCAACGTCTTTTTCGTCCGTCACTCCTTTTTCCTTCAGGCCGCTTATTCCACCCTTTCTTCCTTCTTTCAACCAGTTTTCCCTGTTTTCTTCAGTACCTTTTTTCAATGGATACAGTTTTTCAAAACCAATTGTTAAAGCCTAATATATAGAAAAAAATAAGTACATTAAGGAAATTGATATTATAAGAGAATTTATACCTTTATTCATTTATCTTTAATATATGTGTGTACTGTATTTGAAACCAGTACTGTGATACTAAACATAAAAAACAAGTAAATAAAAGCACTCAGAAACTGAGTGAAGTACTTGGCAAAATCTGGGAAAACTATATTTGGAGAGAGAGGGCTCACTACTTGATATTTCGGTCCACGTTTAACTGCAGTGTTCAGATGAGAACCGGTGTTTTCAACTTGGTATGGTTGTAGGAATACAGAGGGCATTTAATATCTCATATGAAAGATACAGTTATGTCAGATTTTAATATAATAAGCTTTTGTGACGTGACCAATACATCAATTTTCCTGAAAATCAATAGGCATGTTCTGTAAGAATATACCTATTAACACCAAAACATTCAGGACGATAACTTAAAAATTGTGAACGCTATCGTGTTAAACAAAGAAAGCAAGTACTATACTTAGCAAAATTCTATTTTGCCAAGTAACAAATAATTATCTTAGTACATTTATAGAATAAAAAACGAAAATTATAATATCATACCTTATATATTGGAAGGCATATTGCATCAATAAAACTAACTTGCATTTTTGGCAAGAGATGGTGTTTCTCTCTGTTCATCATATCCTTTAAAACAAATAGGTGGATTTATATAGCTCATAAAGTCTTTAAGGTAGATTTTACATTATTTAATAACATGCTCCTCCTCTTAAGCTTGGTTCTCACTAGCACGCAATGCATGGACGTAACGCAATGTGAGTTGACCAATCACAAGCGATGGATTATTCGAACTGTTGCTTGTCATTGGTCAATACGGCTGCGTTGCGTTTACGTCCTCCTAGTAGGAACCAAGTCTAAGGGCCATTTTATGTCATTTCAACCATCAGGAACTTTTTTCACTACTACAGGTGATCAAGTACACCAGTGACATTTTAGTAAACTGAAACTCTTTTCATGTTTGTTATGGTATATAGTCTTTGTTTGGTGTTTCAGTCTTTTTTTTCCAAATGGCCGAGCAGTTAGGGCAGGGGCCTAAACAGCCAACAATATCAGCATGGGTTCAAGGCCGACTCGCTTCTAGTTCTCGGATAAGGACTCTATATCAATGAGTGTACGGTTTGTCATGTGGAGAAAATTAATTTGAGACGAGTAGGGGTTATCCCGGTGAACTGGTTCACAAATAGCTCATATCAGGGGTATTTACCACCTATCTGATAGTGATTAATTTACAATTGGTAATGCTTGGTCATTGCCTAAAAAATACACTTGAAATAAAATAAACAATTCTGTAGAGAAACAAACCTCTGGCTCCACATTTAATTTTCGTTCCAAATCACCCTGTTCAAAAAACTCTCCAGACACAAGCTCAGCAACCTAAAATGTCAAACAAAAGAGGAAAAGAAATGACAAAATTGTGAGTGAATTTTATAGCAATTCAATGAAAACAGAAAAAAAATACAATTATGAATAATATAAACTTTTACACAGCCTTTCAACAGTGGCAAATCAATAGAAAAATCAATTGGATAAATTAAAAAAAAATCATATTAGCATTTTTTTTAAATAAAATGAATTGATTATACTATTAAACTAGGTTTAATATATTTAAACCTTTGTGTATATTGATTTTTTCATGAGTAGTAAAGTTTACAAAAACAAAAAAATGGCGTTGATGCTTTCGTATTTCATTTCATTGATTTCATTTATTTTGTCTCCATAAAAATAAAATTATTATATATTATATTTAAGATTGTAGGCATATTCGACTGGGTTCTTCTGAGCAGATAACCAGCAGATCTAGCTCCTAAAAACTTGCTGTTTATATGTGAGCAGTGGGAGTAGCTCAATGTAAAGCTCTGTCTACACTATCAAACTAGTTTGACAAAAAAGTGTGATGTGCACAAATATGGTAGTGATATGCCCAAATATGGTAGTGATATGGCATCATCATGTTCATATATGGGCACATCAAATTTTTTTGCCACATAAAGTTTGATAGTGTAGGCAGAGCTTAAGTGTTTACGAATGCCAGTTGGATACGCCTAATATGTATTCAATATTTTACTTAATTGATTGCTTGCACAAACCTCTTTCTGAACTTCCCACGGCTTGCTGATTGCAGACACATCGCAAGCTGTCATCAGCATGCCTCGCAAAATCTCCCGGTTTTCCTCATCACACCAATCGCAGTCTTTTGATTTGACTAGGTTAAAAAAATCTCCTCTTGATCTGGAATTAAAAAAAAAAATTTATGTCGATCATAACCAATCATGTGTTGGATTGTTAGTGTAAATGAGATCTTTCTATAAGGGCTTGTTTCCGTTGAATAACGCAGAATTAACCGTATATTTCACAAATATAATTTTTAGGCTAACCACATTTCTGCTCCCGTTTAAATTTGTGATTGGCATTAACTAATAACGTTAACAATACCCAAAATGCAATGCAATCTGGCGTTAAACGTTCACAATACTATACAACTGTCAATCAAATAATCATTATTTTGCATTGCAGCTGAAAGTTGTAAAAGCGATAACCGGTTAAATGGTGTTCCAACACTGATTCAATTGCTGTTTTAACCGTTATTTTTAGGCTGCAATTTAACCGGTTATTGAAACTGCTGTCAAGAAATTGGAGTTAATTTATTCACACGATTATTAATCTTTTTTTTTCGCAGCAGAAACAGGACCTACAGTATATGTATGTACTATTTGCAGTATAATCACAAGATGAATACACTAATGTCACTACTAAAAAAAAAAATCTTACTTGAAATAAACAGCCAGGTCTGTTGAGAGTATTGCATGTTCTACAAGACGCGTTACTTGTGAGTAATCCTCCGGAGATAGGTTGTTAAATATTTCGCAACCCTACAATTTGAAGTTCAGCAGAATGTATTTATGCAACAAATTTATATTTTAAGTACTCCTATGTGATAAATTAAGTGGCATTTGTTTTTTTATATTTTATATCATTATTATTATTTATATATGTTTATTTTTCCAATATTGGAATGTGAATATGTAATCATTTTAATCATTCTACTGTAATATAAACATAAATAGTCAACTGATGATGAATACTAAACATAAATAACACAATACAGACATAACATTTAAACATCCTGATTACGACATCTATTTTTTTCTGTTAATTTTTAGTTTTTAAAGCCCATTTACACTAGGACGATAACGATCGTTGATAAATATATAAGCATGCATTTTTTTTACATAAAACAAAAGAAATTTAGAAAGGTATCGGATAATCATTTATGCTGTCTTTGACAGCATATTATTATTATACTTTTAAAATTCCAATCACATGATGTCATGATAAATAAAAACAATAATTGTATTGTCACAAAATTATTGCTCTAACTAATGACGTCATTTGATTGGATGTGTGAAAATATCATTTTCATCAAAGGAAGCATAGATGGTTATTCTATAGTTCTAAAATGAAAACTTTGTGTATGGAAAATGCATATTTGTATATTTATCGTTGATCATTATCGTCCTAGTGTAAATGGGCCTTTAAGATTTACCTTGCTATTTAAGATCATAATGCACTGATCAAAATGATGATGCTCCATAACAGACGTAGAATACAGCTGTGCCAACGATGATTCAGTCCTGAAAAATACACAAACTTCAATTATTTCACTGGGTAGAGAGTATAGGGTAGTCCTGGAAAACAATAAAGGCTATACTGGAGAGTAAAAATGATTCTAGGCCTAGGCCAGTTTTCCAAATGGAAATAACCAAACAACTCAGATTGTTAACTGTAATAAAACCATCAAAACATAATAATAATTCATTCTACGAAATGTATAACATTTATGGCATAATTAATAAAGTATATTACCTTACATACCACAGTATTTTGTAATGTCTTTTTTATTCCCCTAAAAACTATGTCAAATTTATGAGCCTGGCTAGGGCTGCCGCACTAGGCCACCTAGGTGTACGCATAGCAGCCAAGCAAATTTCACACGTTGAAAGCTATCCTATGCAAACTGGATGAGGGTTGAAGAAAACTGGGATTTGACAAACTGGGATTCAGCAAACATTACAGGGCAATCAGGAAAACAACAAGGCAATCATGGAGACTGCAGGACATCATGTTGACTACAGGGCAGTTTAAATGGCAACCTTTGGGATAAAGAGCAACCATGGTGACTAAAGGGAAATAAAAGGGAATACAGGAAATCCTGGATAATTCAGGCTAACTTTTATTTTATTCATTCATTCATCAGTGGAAAATTACTTTCATTTATTGTCATTTGCATATAAAATATACATAGAAATTATGTTTGCTCTGAGATATAGAGAAACAGATAAATAAAAAACAAAAGTGTCACATCAGTATGTACGTATACGGACAAGCATTCAGTGCCCGAATGAATGAATGAATGAATGAATGATTGAATATACACCGAAGACTAAAAGGCACCAATGTAGACATCTATTTAAAGATATATATTGTTGATATTTCTATTAAATAAAATAGAACTATAAACTAAACAACATCTCTTTTTCATTGTTACCAAATTTAGTAATAGTAATTGCTAAAGATAAGTTAGTACATAACAGGTATAAAAGAAATACAGTATTCTGTATACAGTAGACTAGAACATCAATACCCATCTATTTAATATGGATATTTAGAAGAAAAAATATATAATATGCTAATTAATTCCCTGTTCACTGTACACACCATAATTACATAAATTTGCAATCCATAGAAAGCAGGTTGAAAAAATGATATGTACACGCTGAGTAGCTAATCAAATGGCTTAATATGTCTGGCTTTATAATAATAATAATAAAAATCTAGTGAGGCATGGTTTATGAATATAACTTGTGTAATCATTGAAGCTTGAATGTACTAGGTGGATAACATGTTTTATGAAATATAGTACAGCAATATTTTGTGTACTTCGTGCATTCATATTAGATTGGATTGTGAAATTTCATTATCGATCATAAGCGCAATTGAAAGAAATGTTGGCGTTTTATCAAAAGAATGTATATAAGTGATGTGCTATTGAATAACACAAATAACCTTATACCTTTCAAAAGTATTGTCAGTGATACATATTTATATCAACTCAATTTTAAATTCTTATTTTTAACTATTTTGATACAAATGTATTTAATCAGTTTCAAATAACTGAATATACATTACAGTCATTATTACATTTTATGGAATACTTTATAACATGCAGGTCCTAAAGTCCTCTGTGTCCAGAAGTATTGTCAATCAATTATACTTACATTATCTGGTACTTATTATTTGTACCTCGATGATCCAGATCGTGACAAAAACATGCGACTAAGAGTGCCATACATTCTAGGTCAGAAATCACATTGCACAGTTGACCGGTCTAAAATATAACAGTGAAAAAAAATGTCAGCATCACAGTGTGGTAAATCAATTTTGATATTGAGTTCAAGGCACTTGACAATAATTTTGATAGTAAAATAAGTTGGTGTTGTATTTGTTTGTTACTATGTATTTATACTGGGTAACCCCCTACTCATCCCAAAAGATGTATTAGGTTTTTTAAAGTGCACATGTGCTAGACGTGTACACTGGACCTACGGTTTATAGTCCTTATCCAAGAAGACTCGTTCCACAAGAAGCATGGAGTGAGTGAGCCTCGAAGTCTTGCCGATGTTAATATGGCAAGATTAGGGCTACATAATATACGGTTCCACTGTCTTAACTGCTCGGCCACTCACTCACATGTTCTCAGATAAGGACAGTGACTAATAACTGGTGATCTGACTTTGCTTGTACTTTCAAATGAGTAGGGGATTACCATGGAGGATTGGTAAATCTCACACTCTGTCACAGACCATATATATGTAATGTAAACCTACTGTTTATAGTCCACTACAGTGTGGATTTAGTACAATATTTCATCCATAAGAAGAAATACATATTATTTGTCATAAGTAATAATATTGAAAACAATACAACACTTTGATAATACCTAAATGGAATAATACTCAAGGTAAAAGAACTTTTAATTACAGATCTACAAAATTATGGAACTTCCTACCTAACAAAATAAAAAATGATCTTTATTATATGACAGTATCAACTTTCAAATCACAAATTTCAAAACTTTAATTTTAATTAAAACTAAATCTAATTAATGCTCAATGATCAAAACTTCTTTTATCTTGTTTAAAAATCTCAATTATTTCTGTTTTTACCTTTAAATGTGCTTACTTTAATTGTGTTAATTTTATTTTGATAATTTTAGGTTTAATTTTATATTTTCTTTTGTCCATTTATATACTGTATTTTGTTTACATTTATGTAGTTAAGAACTGAACCACTTTGGAAATCAGTACATTGTATTGAAAGTGTATTTCAGAATAAAGAAAGCTTAAATAAATAAATAAATAAAATAACTTACTTTAAGAATTGCAAACATTGTTTGGGACACACTAAATGCATGTTTCCAATTGTGATATGTCACATTGCGATAATTTTTTCGTACGCTCAGTAGCCACCGACACATTGTCTGAAAGAAACAAATATCTTCAACTTAAATGAAAGTAATACCAAATATTTACATAAATGTAATTATTTACAAGTGGTATATCCATTTGCTAAAGGTTAAGCTTAGTTACAATGAGACTACGCCCACACTAAAGTTTACATTTTTGTATACCAACCAATACACATTTGATAGCATTTCACTTTTCAATGCACATCAACAATAAGATCTGCTGAGTAGTAACCTAATTATGATCAATCCTTTTGTTGAGTCTAGTAATAATACAGGGGAACTGCAATCCACTGCCATAGTATCAGAAATTGCCTTCCAATCCCAAGGACCTGGGTTCAATCCTGACCTAGTGCCAGGTTTGTAACTCACGACTCTTTCAACTCCACTCGCTAATCTTCAAAATGAGACTGTTATTTATAAGCACAATAAATTATTAAATAGTTATCCATCCTGTAATTAGAGAGTTACTCGCTGTTGGATGCGTATAAAATTTATACAAAAGCATGTTTGAGACACTCCTCGACCATAGTTCTGGCAGGGAAGAGCTAAATTACATGTAATTTCACTCTTCCCTGGTTCTGGTGTTCTGGTCCATTTAACCCTGTCATTTTATCACTGTGTTTAGTTACTACATCCATTTATTATGGAAGCTACAAGAGTAGCCCTATATTCTAAAACTAACTATATATCAGTCTTATCATATTGGACAAAATGTGGCTTGTTCAGTTGATATTCCGATGTCTATAGTACTATCAATAAAATATACATGCATGTTATGTATCAAATCTGAAAATGATATAAGAAAAATATTCATAATAGAATATATTTAGGCTGAATTCACCAATGCATAACCAATTTGCTTTTTTTGTAACACGCACGAGACAGCAGGTACAACATAACCAAGGCCGTAGTGAGAGGTTAGAAACAGACAAGGCAAATTTAAATATAATTATTTTATAAAATATAACGATCTGTGCTGAGGAATTGGGGTGCATGAAGACAATTTTAAACCAAACCAAACCATTCCTATACTATGCAAAAATATAGTCACACATCTACGCTAATATAATCAAACATCGTATACTCTATCTCTAATAAATATTTCAATCTTCTATCAACAAAAGACGAAGTATAGTCGCTATCTCTGAACTATAGTCTCCACCGGGTAGGCTTGCTTCATCAACCCTTCTATAAATGGATTAGTTGGGAACAGGAACGCTAGTAGAGACCAAACCCAGTACTGTTTTGATTACGATCATACTGGAAATTACCTCACGAAAATTGAAAATTTCAGTAAGGCTGGCTACGGCCCTGATAGCATGCTACAATAAGACTTGGTACTACCACTAGCTCTGTTATTGGTCTAGTGAAGAATTTAATACTGTGACTAATATAGGAATTGAACCTGGACCATGGCATTGGTAAGGAAGCATGTTAACCACCCAAGTACTCTGCCATGATTAGATGATCATTTATTTTCCATTTAAACATACTATATATAAAGCTCTGTCTACACCATCAAACTTTATGAGACAAAAAATGTGAAGTGCCCAAAAATGGTAGTGATATACCCAAATATGGTAGTGCTATGACATTATCATGTCCATATATGGGCACATCACATGTTTTTGTCACATAAAGTTTGTAGTGTATTATAAAATAGAAACATGGAGAATAGATTATATGACAAGGCTAACATTGAAATACACTTTATTAACATGGATCCATCAATGCAAAGCAATCAATGCATTTACAATCTTCTAATACCTACCTCATAATTTATTCGGAACTTGTTAAAAAAGTCCAATTCGTGAAACATGCGGATTCCCGCGATCAGCATATCATCTTCTGTAAACCTGAGTTCATTGAATGAGAACTTTGACAAACCTAATTCAGTATTTGACGGGATAGACATTTTCTGTAAAGAAAAAGATACAGAGTGAAATAATGAGAAAGGTTGTTTACATGTAAAGTTCTGTCTACATTATCAAACTTTGATATTGTAGACAGGGCTTAATAATTAAAGGTGCATTTACACTGGATCAAAAAAGGAAGATTTTATCATGACTATTAGTAATTATGGGTAAATATTAAAGCTGCTCTCAATTAAATTTAACACAGCTATTAAATGTTAAACTAGTAACCAAGTCAGTAAGACATGCAGCTCAAAAATTGTTTATACAACAATTCTACTTAAAGTCTACTTAAAAACTCCATCAAACATTTTGATGAGTGCTTGTGAATGTTCAAGATGTATTGTCCCCCTGAAAAAATAATTCTTAACAAATTTTTTGTTTAATATGCCATTTTAATGTAACATAATAGTTATCCACTTTGACCAAAAATTGGATCGAAAAAAATGTATTTACCTGAAGAAACTGTATTTTAAAGCAAAAAATTGTCAAATTGGCTGCCAACCAATGGGTTTTTGGTTGAATTTAACCATTTATTTTGTTTTAAGTGAAAACATTATTTTTTTCAACGTTTTTTTACTACGGAAGTGATTAACTTGATTAAAACTACAAAATAACATTCAAAGTCTGATTTAATTAATCTTCATTTTTCATGTTTTGGGGGGACAATACATCTTTAAATGTATTATTCTGGTCCTCAAGCTTAACTGTAAACTCAGGAAATTTGAATTAGGCCTTCCACGAACCCACAGCAGCCAGCACCTACCAGATCAGTACACCGGGAGACGATCCCCTACTCTTTTCGAATACTGTACCAAGTTATTTAACATGCTCTGCTAAGTACACGGGACCAATGGGGCAAATGACAATGACATCCCATGGGGCAATGAGAGTAAAGCATTTTGCCTAAGGATGCAATTAGTATGGTAGAGATAACATCGAACCCATGCCTATTACATGCTAGTCCGATATTATCATCACATCATCACTCTCTGGTGTATATATAACACCAACCGCTATTTCTAGATGGTCTCCCATCCAGAACGCAACCGGGCCCAACGGTGATCTGACGAGAACCGGTGTTTCAACGCAGTATGGCCATATAGTTTTAAGTTCATGCTTATTTATTCACCCAGGTTTCACCTATGATTTTTATGATATTTTAATATGACTACATTTACCTTAAGTCTTAGTGCTTCTTCTTGAGAAGCAGTAGCATGGTATGACAGTGTCTGTAAAATAAAACATTGATACCAAATGATATTCATGATATGATGATGTATATATAATTTTAAAATATTCTACAGTAGATATTAATACTATATTTTTATTGAAAAATATTCCTCATCCCATAATGCTAATTTAAAATAAAAATATTTTGATAAAAAGTTAGCAATACAAATAACATTTGGCAAAAAAAAGGTAATTGAAATTAGGTTAGGAACGAATGACACTTTGTCTACTGCTACTGCAGTTTTTAGTAAATCATACACACTGTTTATTGACTACTATATGTACTTTGCTTAGATAAATGTATTAAGCTCAAACTTTATGTGATGAAATGTGATGTGCCCATATATGGACATGATGATGTCATACAACAGTATCACTACCATATTTGGGCACATCACACATTTTTTGTCAAACTAGTTTGATATATTAGACAGAGCGTGATACTTTTGTGTTTGAAGTTGATTAGTGGATCTTAATGGTTTTTTTTGTTTTTGTTTATTGCAATCAATTTCTGCTCAAATTAATAGCTGTTAAAGGCTACAGTATCTTGTCTATAATACCTTCGGGAGATAATTTATCAGCTTGCGATGTAAACATTAGAAATCACTTTAAAAGAAATATGAAATGGTAAATGACCCATGCAACTGCCTAAAGAATTGTACCCTGGAGAAGGAAGACTTTTATCTCAAGATTCAGTAACTAGTTTGGCAGTTAAGATGTACGACAAGACTGGCTTACCAAGTTAAGCCATAAGAGAGGCCATCAGAACTAATAGAAAAACTCAGCCTGTAATGGTAAATTTATGCACTACCATGATATATTTTGTATCCATTTAGCTGGAGAAATATAGGGAAACTCCTGTTACCAAGAGACTTAAGAGGTCTGTATATTATGTCGGTATACACTACAAATAATAAATAAATAATCAAATTCTGAGTGCTAATAATGAGTGAGTTTGAGCATGGAGGAAATATATAGTTTGACTTAAAATTAGAATTTAGACCAAGTTACTAACCTCTAAAGCAACACGTTGCTTGGCAACAGCTCTGCAAGCATTCTCATACATGTGTGTGTTTGTTATGCCAAGTCCACAAAAAATTGCAAATGCCTGCAAAGAAAAAACATTAAAATAACATAATTAGAATTAATTAAATATTAGGTAATGTTTAAAACAAAATAAACAAATCAATTGAATAAAATGGAATGCTCAGTAGATCTTTTTGTTTTGCAAAATTGAATGTATTTCTAAATGCAAGATTATTATCTAAACATCAGACTAGTGTCATAAAATACATTCAGATGTAACATCAATAAATTATAGGAAGTTTAATGAGTATCGACTGATTGCAATGGCAGTGATGTCACGTGCACAATTGTACATCATACCACACACAGGTCATCACAATGTGTCATTTACAAATTTTCATATTATAGTATGCAATGAGGGTAATCTTCTCATTTTCTAAATTATTAGCAATTTAAAATCAAAAGGCGTGTCCACCACACTAAGTAAATGTAGTTAGACGGTACTTAGTACTGTATCTAAAATTTGCCCTGTATCATAGGAACATTCTGTAATACAGTGCTATCCCATAACAAAAAGTCTTAGATATAGCTCTATATCTATTAGCCTTATAAGTTATCGCCTTAATAGATATAGCTCTATTACCTATTAAGGTACCTACTAATAAGTAGATTTTAGGCAGATTTTAGATAGGTCCTAATAGGTTTTACCTCATTAGCATAATTCAAAATCCCCACTAATAGAATTAGATAGATTTTTCACTATTTTTAATCTGTGAGAAACACAGTTGTATACATCTATCTATTGTCTACTTACAATAGCTATACCAAGGGCTACCAGCAACCTATTAATAGACATAAACAAACTGATAATAGCCAGTAACTTTTAATAAACTATCTATTTTATACAATAGATAGATATGGACTACCAGATAGCTATTAGAAATCTATGAGTATCATATCTATCAACTGTCTACTTATAATAGCTATACTAGGGCTACCAATAACCTATTAATAGACTGTTAACAAATAATTAATAGCCAGTAACTATTAATCAACTATCTATTTTATATAGCTGGGAAGTAGTCATTCCATTGTTTACTCATTGAGTTAAAATCCTTAGTAGGCGAGATAAAAAGCTCTACTTAAAAACTATTAGGGCTACTAAAAATAGAGCTATTTCTACTTACGACTACTTAAATCTACTAATTTTTTTTTGCTATGGGATATTTGTATCATAGGTGATAAGCCTAACCCACCCTTAGCTGTAACACAGGGGTCACATGTGATACAGGGGTTACATGTGACACATGTGAACTGTATTGAAACATTTGCCTATTATGATAAACTGCATGGACATGCCATGTGGAATAGTACAGAGAATTGGTCATATAGGTGGGCTAAATTAAAAAAAACCAAATCTACTAAAATGCCCATCTTGTTTAAACTTACTTTTATTGGTTATTTGCTCTAAAGCTCTGTCTACATCAAACTAGTTTGACAAAAAAAGTGTGATGTGACCAAAAATGGTAGCGATGCTCATATATGGTAGTGATATATATGGGCACATCACATTTTTTTGTCACATAAAGTTTAATGGTGTAGACAGAGCTTTTATAAACCTTCAAAAATCAACATTACCTCAAACATCTCTTCATCATTCTTGTTGAAAGCAACTCCGTCTATTTTGTTTACAAGTAGACTGACGCCCACGATGGTGCCATTTGCATTCCTTATTGGCATACACAACATTTGTTTTGTTCGGAACCCTGTTTGCTCGTCACACTGTGGATTAAAAAATGTTGTTAAATGCAGATGTTTACATTTTTGAATTTTTGTAAATGTATACAATGAATATTGAATTTGTCAACAAGTATTGACCTTATTAATCTTATTTTATCTTAACTGTCAACAGTGGTAGGTGGTCTAACTTTGGGTCAGCCCAGGGCCAGTCTAAACATTTTGTAGCATTTAAACTTCCAATAATAAGTACAGTAAATATAATTGGTTTCTGGTGTGACAAATATATGTACTGAATGCTGACAAACCAATTGAAATATGCAACATACTCCAATTTTGCACAAGCTATCACAACACTGAATTGGCTTGTAGACATGTGCAAATGTTAGTTATGCTTTATTGGTGTGGTGGTATATTGCATATTAAATGGTGTGTGTTCTGGGTACTTTAACAAAAGAAGGTTTTTCCTATCTATGATTTATGGAAACAAGCTCTTTCTTCCAGAAGGCACTCATGAACACATGCCATTGCATATTAGGTCAAACATTTCAAATCCACAAAAACCAGCAGTCGCAACCAGCTTTGAAACAGAACAATTTCATAGAGGGCATACCTTACTCTGGCTTTCAGAGCATTCATTCAAGCATTGATTCACTTCCCAAAGTCCCTGGGGATTACGTGCGGCTTAATTTAATTGGTGAGTACATTACGAGACAATCATTCATAAACAAAAACCAATTGAAACTGATGTTGATGGATTAGAATAACCAGATATTATAAGAATGTTAAATAATTAAATTTACAGTACCGCAAATACTAAAGATACAGAATGGATATATAAGATATATATAAGATATACTGCAGTTCTGAAAAACAAGACAGAACTACTCGAGCTACAAAGAAAGCCGTAAAAATGTAAAAATCAATTTATATTTGTCCTAGATATTATTTCATTGTCTTTCAGTACCCCCCATGAGAATAAGTGGCTTAATGTGTTAACGCTATATCACATGTTTACGAGACTATAAACTATGACACGCAGCTCGCACTGAATGAGCCTGTGACGTTTGTTGTGACAGAATACGGTAAAGGTCATGTTCATCTACTAGTTACTTGTCAGAAGCATTCAATGCTAAAAATACATTATTGACAACATATAAATGTAATAAATCTTATCAAGTTGATTTTGAATTGACTTATTGTCTTTTATTTCTATTGATCTTATTTTATACTTAATTTAATTCCAAGGAAATGAGTTATGTCATCCATATCATATTCAACTAAATTGTTGAAAGAAAGCGTTAACAAAATACATTTTTCTTTTTTTTTAAATTTACGATTTGCCAGACTGTGTAATATTAATCAATCTTGTTTAAAGTCATTAACTGCAGACAACCAGTGGTGGCTATGTTATCAAAGAGATATGTTGGCAGAGAAGGAGGAGAAAGAAAATGTGACCGAACTTTAAAGCTATGTCTACACTATCAAACTTATGTGACAAAAAAAATGTGATGTGCCCAAATATGGTAGTGATATGCCCAAATATGGTAGTGATATGACATCATCATGTCTATATATGAGCACATCACATTTTTTTGTCACATAAAGTTTGATAGTGTAGACAGAGATTTAGGAAAATTTATTTGTTGTATTTGAGGTTTAAAAAAATATTTCCAATACATCATAATTTCTGCTTACCTTTGAATCAAATTTCGGCTCATTATATGCATCTGATATATTCAAAGTCTGTAAGATAAAATTGGATTGGATTTTCATTATTAAAAGACTCAATGCATTTATAAACATATTATAAATTAACTTTGTCATGTTTGGAATTGCTTGATCTCCTGTACGTTGTTTTTCAGAACTACCAGTTAACTTGAAGAAAGTTATGCTTGGTTGCACAGTTCTAGGTTTTTAGGCTAGTCAATTTCTGCATAGGTGAAGTTCAGTCCTTTCAGTCTTCAGGGCTGCCAGCAAAATTCTAGTCATGTTTGGTTCCAGATTCTTAGGAAACCGACAGCTAGAGTTTGCTTGCATAGGGGTTAGATCTTTTTCCATTCAGTTACCAGACAACTTCTACAAAGTCATGTTTGGTTTAACAGTTTCAGGTTTTCATGCCTTGATTGTTTACTGCAATGTATTGTGGGTAAAAGTTGCTCCCATTCAGTCTTCAGGGCTGCCATCAAAATTCTAGTCATGTTGATTGCACAGTTCAAAGTTTGTAGGCAGGACAACTTCTATGTGTTAGGTTTCATAGGTAATATCTTTTGCACTCATCAGTTGAATTCTTCTTCTAAAATTCATCTTTGGTTGCACAGTTCAAAGTTTGTAGGCAGGACAACTTCAAGAGTTTGGTGACATACAGTGTAATATTTGCTCCAACTCTTTAGAGCTGCCAGCCAGCAATCACACCTAGAAAGTTATGTTTGACTCCAGAGTAGCTTCTACTTTATCCTACAATCTACCATCCTCTGGGAAAAGTTTGTGTTTGGCAGAGTTGATATCCAACTTCTAGAAAGTAGTTTGTTGCATGACACTATTATTTTCCTTCAGTCCAATTGCCAGCCAAAGTGTAAACACTGTGCCATTCACTTAACAGTTTTTTTGTGTCATAAATACACATTTTTCAAACATTTGATATAGCTACAAACAACCTTTAGCTGACCCTAATAACAAACTTTCTTCTCATAAAAAAATAATGTTAAATACATTCTTGAAACACATCTCGGTCTGAACTCTGATATTTAAAGTTACACTTTTGAACTGTCAGAAAAGATCTTTTGTAATGTTTAATTTGAATAAAGGAAACCTATGTCAGTAAAATATATTAAATATACTATTTTATAGAGTATAACTTTATTATTAAGGGACATCTTCGGAACTAAACAAATAGTAAATAGAGGTTTGCTAGTGTTAAAACATATATTGCCCGATGTTTGATTCACAGGAAAGTCTCTTATAATAGATTCTACTGTATAATAATTTTCAAAAAACCAATTATTCAGTTTTAACAAACAAATGTTTTTAAAAAGAAGAAACATTTCTATGTGGTAATGTACAATCTGTTATTTTTAAAAAATACAACAAAAACTGATTACTTTTATTGATTTTAGTTTAGTATTCATGAAACATAACTATTTTAAATGTTAATGCCAGGACTCTGTAGAAGTTGCACACTAATGGACTTTAATAGTAACATAGCCAGGTTTAATGTTTAGCTACTGCATAAAGTAGGTCTGTTCTCTAGACATGCTTGTATGAACAACTCATTTTCATGTCTACGGCAATATAAAACGTACAATAAAATTGTTTTCATTAATAAGGGAATTTGTTAAATTGTTCCCTTTCTCCACATTTTGTGGTTATCAGAATTTCAGTTAATCTTAAGAAATACAACTTCCTGATGAAAACCAATATATCAGTGGATAGTTATATATCTAATAATATTCTGTGTATATACTAAATTCAGTCTTGTAAGTCATATTAAATCATACTATTAAGGTTTAATTTAAATTTAAATCATATCTAAAAATAAACAATGTTTATTTATACTACAATGAAATAAATACAGTAGAGCATATATAATTAATAAATATATAACAATAACAAAACCACAAACAACCCCTATTTAAGGGACACTTAATCAATTGAAGAAGATATAAGAGAAAGATTCATAAAGAAAATTGTATAAATTTGCCTGTTAGAATGTTTAAATTATTCAATAACTGATTTAAAAATAGTATGTTTTTTTTACTAAATGTGCAAATATATAACAAAATGTGCATGTTACATTTGTTCTTATTTAATAATGTATGACTATAGAGCCAGGTTTGAGTATTGATTGTAGAAGGAGCACATTCCTTCATAATAACGACGACATAACACGTAGAACTCGAACTCCGTAATGACGTTGTAGCGTGAGACAATGAAAATTGACACTTGATAATGTTTTAAAAACCATACCTTAGGGAAATGTTAAACAAAAAGTAGAGCAGCAAAAAATCATATTGAGAAGTTACATCAATTTTTAATTAGCTTAGTGATTTTACAAAAACAAAATATGATATTTAAGTTGCGTTTATTGATTTAAAATAACAACACAGTAGAACCTCTATTAAGGGGACACTTTGGCATCCAACAAAGGATCCCTTAATAGAATGTCTTCTAAATAGGGATTAAATGTAGCATTAAAACATATACAGTAGATCCCCTATTAATTTTAAATACTGTAATTTGTAAATGTTTTTAACATTTGTAAATATTATAAAATAGAAATTTAGAGTAAATAAACTGTTTGTTGTAATAAAGACTCATATTAAATGCACCTTATCTTTTTGCGATTTGTTTTTTATGAAAAATCATACAGTAGACATTTAAAAGACAATTGAGGTGATTAAATTTAATAAGTATCGTCACTAATTGCGACCTGATCGAGTAATGCTGCCCCCAAGGGCTTTACAATGATGCACAAACTACGCAAAAACAAACATGCAATACGCTTTACTCTACTCAAGCAAAAAACTCACAATTAGCATCACCTTACAAAAGGTTGATTTACAGTTCGCAATTCTTATTCAACTGTCACAAATATTCCCCTGCGTGTCAAGGAAAATACGGTCGTAGATAGATGAGGCAGCTTAATACGAAACTATGCGGTGTAAATCACTCTGCGTTTAAAACAATTAGCATAATATGTGCTGTGATCCCTGCTGGCCAAATGCTATAAACCTTCCAATTGGTTTTATTGCGATTAATTTCCACGAATAAACACTTCGAAGATGACATTATCGCAACGTCATCATTTGGAAAACACTTTAAACAGATTTGATTTATGCGAGTGGTTTGATATACCAATGCGCTTTTAATAACAGGCCCATTTGAGTGAGATATCTGTTGTCTGCAATTTTCCTCCTTGTTTCTGGTGTTTATATCCTGGTGGTTCCTTGTAGCTTTAAATAGCATTGGCTACTAAACTAATCTACTATTATGAATATTATATCAAATGTTTAGATATATCTTTGATAATCTTTCCATAATTGTTTAATAAACTTTCAATGGATTTACTATGGTTATGACTAGAACTAACTTGCGTAACATTACCTTAATAGATGAACTTATTTTACATTGTCCTGGCATATCATTTATGATTATTCTAATTAATAAATTTTATCAACAAATGCAATGAAAGTGTTGGATAATCTGTAAGAATCTTCAAATAGTTACACAACAATCTCTTCATTAATCCTACTTCCTATCTTATTATCTTCCTAATCCTATTCAGATACAAAGGCTATGTCCATATTTTTTATGAAAGTAGATCCTGTTTTCAATGTGTGCATTATTAAATCCAAAGTCCACATAGGCTGCAATCCATCTGTATGTATTACTTCACCTTAATAGTATGTATACATAAGTCCAGATGTCTATCATAGCAAAAACAATCAATTTCTGTATTTAATAAAGAATAGACTTTTGTGACACAGTTTGATAATGTAAAATATTCTTGCAGATAGTGATACCCATAACTTCATCCATAGACCTATAATAGGTCCATGCTTCATCCATGTGATAAATATTCCAGTTTGATAATCTCAATTAATGTTATTTAATCTGGTAGTAATCTTCAACCAATACAGTATGTAATAAATCCATGGTACAGTGAATATTCCATATCTTTGCTGATCCTTCTTTTTTATATACAAATCCAATTTTTGATACGGCTACGTGGTAAATTTTAAATCAACATTCATTGTACTCATCATAGGTAATTAGCGATCATCTCTACCTTTAATGGCCTAATCTTTATTTTAGTAAATCCACTTTACGACATTTAGTAGAAATCTCGACAGTCAAAGCTAACAACGTGGGTGGATCTATCAGAGGATTGGATTATGAGGTTCAAGTTAGCCTTACATATGACAAGATGTCAACTACTCACACAGTGAGAACTAGCATTGAATACAACAAGCTAGGCCTCACATTCCTGCTCAGAATTAGTACAGTATAAGGGATTTTCAACTAAAGAAACAAAAAGTCTTGATAATGATTAGTAATTGTAGAATTCAATGTGATAAATGTTATATAGAACATGGTTTTGAACTATAAATCATATAAAATTGAAGAACATTTACACAGTGTAATGATAATAGATTCGTCTCAAAGGAACAGTGGACATGTTATACAAACTTTATCTCTCTATACGCATCTCTTCATGTCATGTGGTTTTTCTACACAATGTCAAAAACTAGATCTTACCTGCCCTGTGGTAGCCACAAATCCTGTAATACCCATATGTACGGGGAAACGACATGAGGAACTGTGAAATGAGAAAACAGAATATTTATTTGAAAATATTAACTGCAATATGTTTGATATTGTATTAAAAAACATCTATTAAAATCTCAGGAGATTTGCAGCGTTCAAGAGATTCCTATCTCAGTAGTGTTAGAATATTGGGGTTTCTTTAAATGTACTATAAAACTTGGACTGTTGATATTTACAAAGGTAAGTTGGTTTCATGAGCAGTGTTACCGATAACTTTGGTGGGCAAAAAAGACAAAAAAATTAAACGCCTATAAAAAATTGTTTGAGAAGAAATAAGAAAACTCTAAAAATTATATCTTGATAGATATAAATAAGCAAGATAAATTGTTTATTAACATTTTTTAATAAACGATTAAATAAAACATAGGTGCATTTTTGATATGATATAAAAAAAAATGTTTGTTAATAAACTATTTTTAGAATATTACATCTTTATTAACAGTTATTTTCTAAAGATAAGGGAAAGAAAACATAGGTCTTGCATTCTTATATTATTTAAAAAAATATTTTCTTTATTAAACTATTTTTAGAATAAATATTACTTCTTAATTACAGTTATTTCAACTGAAGAAAGGACAGACTCTTTATCATTAGATTGTTTTTTGATAATGGACCATTAAATATGACAATGTTGCCTTGGCATTTATCAATCTTTTTGCTTAAGTCAAGACATTTAAGAAATGCTTAAGTAAATGAGGGCAGTATACAAACTTATTTATCTCGAAAGATGCAATAGTTTGTGCACATGACCAAAAGAGGAGACTTGTTTTACCATAGAACCATTAACATAGAGACATAAATGTCAAAGAAGCGACATGGGTTACAGTAGCACTGTCTAAACTGCTCTGTCATTGACTCACTCACAATTTACTATACATACCCAGTACTAGAGCTGTTGATATTCTGACCCTTATTTTCCAAATCTGAAGTCCCTAGCTCATAGACCTGTGAGAATATTCCCTGTAAATTACAGAAAAGAAACAAAAATCTGTAAATTTATAAATCAAGTTAATACTATATTTTCAATTGAAATTAGGGGATACATTAGATTCTGTCACATAACCATTTATTATAATCTCTTGGGAGTCAACTATCGCATAAAAGGGAGCCCTCGATTGGCAATGACAAAAGAACAAGTCATGTTTTATTTCATTGTGCTCATACATGGACATTGGTAGTGATGGATGTAGGATTTTGAAATAGGGAAGCTCCAGGCCTAAAAAATGTAAAATGAAGTACAGAACTTTAATGTTCTATTTTTTGCATTGTAATTTAGTGGGAACAGGGCCGGTTGGGCTACCATTGGATCCACCTATGATTGGTGGCTCGTGCTACTTCATTCAATTCTTCAATACAGTTTTGGTGGATTCTAGGACCAGGTTAGACCAAGACACAATATGTCAATGCCCTCAGGTTATTACAAATCGAAGGCCCCCCCCCCCCCCTATTATATTTATAGGACATTGGTACTCGGTAGCATGAAGTATTACAGTGGACTAAAGGGAAGTGGAGTAAAATTGAGGTTATTAGTGATAGAGCCTATACTGTGCATTGAGTTTCAAGTTTAGGTATCATAATGCATTACATTGTATCGGAAAAATATCCACTCTAATGTTATGCATTCACCAAAAATCCCTTTATTACCACTGACCACAACAAATACATCCAAATTTCACATTAACAAAGCAATTAAAACCAAGAGATTATTAGTATAGTAAGTTTTGGGATAAAACCTAGAAAAACAAGACTTAGAACAAGCTTTTCAAATAATTAATAACTATAAAAGAATAATGATTTGTTGATAAAAAGTGATTTTCTAAAATGTGTCAATATAATGCTGTACCTCCACCCGTGTATTTAGTAATCAAGCATTTATGCTAATTTTTTCACTGTACTGGATTGTTATCAATCGTTTTATTTTTAAAATTGAGATGTAAAATTAAAAAAATACAATTTTCTGAAGCCTTTACTGTTAGTACAGTAGCTCATTTCATTCATACATTTTTACAGAATGGATTATATCATGAGCTCATAAAACACTGTCTTTTGGAAAATATCAGTAATTTTAGATTTGATTTGATTCACTGGGTGATAATTTCAATTTAATGACTTTTTATTAAAATCATAATTTTGGGGTAAAATGACTTAAAAATTTATTTTATAAGAAACAATCAATTTTTATCTATGAATCGATGATTGAAAAACAACTGTGTGTAAAATCATTATCCCAGAAAACAAACATGCAAACCTCAATCAGATATGTGTAAAAGAAGAATTTAAAGTGCATTGATGCATGGTGAAATGTTTTTATTTAATACTATTCATTTGACCATAGTTAAAAAAAACAAATCAAAACAAACGACGTGATAAAGAAAATATATTGACCGAGAGCATAATTGTTTTTCGATACATTTATTTTTAACACAAAGTTAGAAGAATGAATATCAGTGTTTCATATTAAATATTCCAATGAAGATCATCTGATGATAATATTTATAATGATGATGATGACAATATGATTTTAATTATCAAAATTTGAGTGAGGGCGGGGCACAATGCCGTCAATGATTATGATGATGAAGATGATGATAATGATAACAAAATTGAATTTATTGAAGTAATAAGAAACAAGATTATCCTTATATTATTTGAAGGTTCGCATGGCGAAATCAAATGTTGATATAAAGTTTGCGGTACACCACGTGTATAGTTCTGAAAAGATTATCCTTGACCTTATAATGATAGATATTTATGAAGCATAATTCTCCACTTCTAAAGTCAAATTGTTAACATGAGCTGGATTCCATAGCTACAATTATAAACAAACATACTGGCAACTACACCTGGGCAGAATGTTCTGCATCGTAAGAAAACTCTTTCGGACAGTTCTAGTATGTGTAGGAGTATGTGACAAGTATTAAGCTCTGTCTACACGATCAAATTTTATGGAAAAAAAAATGTAATGTGCCCATATATGGACATGATGATGTCATATCACTACCATATTTGGACACAGCACAAATTTTTTTGTTAAACTAGTTTGATAGTAGACAGAGCTATATACTAAAGAATTAAAGTTTACATCCCAAAAAGACATATTGATACCGAACCACAACCCCATCGATAAACGCATGCCTGTAAAGTTAACCAGTATAGGAAAATTACTACATCAAACAATTACTGTATAAACTATTAGTGGTTTAAATCTTTCAAAAAACCGACGGGCATGTCAACTTTTCTTAAGAAAATATCATTTTCATTTTTACATCCAACAATCTTTAAAACAAGCTTTTAAAACTATTAGATGGCCAGCCGAATTGGATTTCGGGCTAGTAAACAAACATACTAACTTGATGAATGGGATAATTGAACCTTAAGATATTAAAATCAACAAAACAATATTAAAAAAAATTATTCATATTCATAAAAAACATTTGGTAAACTGTGTCTGATTAGAAAATGAATTGAGAAGTCAAAGTATAAAAAGCGGAAATTAAGTTTTTTCTATAAATTTTGCAATTATGGTTGATTAATAAACGAATCTAACTTGTGCTATTCTTAAATTCTCATTTAGTACTTAGTCCACATTTATTGTACTTATTTTTTAACCTTTACAAATTAGTACTATAGCTATTTATTCCTTCCATATTACTTACATCTCTTTATTTTATCATCTATTTAAATAATTTCTCTTCCTGTTTATCGTTAACGAATTCTGAACTGTAATTGTAAATTAATATTTTTCTTTGCTATTTGGTATTTAAAATACAACATAGTCATCAACTCTAGTCTATAACAATATTAAGTTTGACGTCAATCGAAATGGAAATGTTTTTATGATGTACGTAAATGATTGTGTTTGTATTTTTAACTCATGAACAGATAATGGATGACCTCAAAATAAGAAAAAAAGTTGTAAGAAAAACATTTTTTTTAGACTGGCATTTAAAGCATAATTACAATGAAATAGTGTTCTACATTTACATTCTATGCCTATAAATGTCACCTAGCAATATCAACCAAATAATGTTTGAGTTTCTTCATTCAATATGATACTAGAACTAAAATAGTTTTTCTAAATCCTTGGTTTAAAATAGTTTGGTGTTTTAAACTGTATGACTTTCACACGAACTATCAAGCAACGATGCTGACATCATATTTTAAAATTAAAAACAGTTGCCGTACTTTTGGTAGAAATGTTGATGGCATGTTTATCTACAAACATAATAATTAATGATTTTAAACTAATCAGCATTGACTGTCACCTAATAAAGCTGTGTTTAATTCATACAATGGTTTATAGGGACAAAGGTGAATTTACAAATAATAATGTGCATTAATAAATGGTTTTAATATTAGAATATTAACACATTTAGAGTCTTCTAATTAAAGGTTATACACATTTTAACCAGGATTTTAGATTCTACTTACAGATCAATCAAGGTATTTTAGAAAAAATGATTATTTAAGTAAAAATAAATGATGCTTAAGATAAGGAGGCGATAGACTGCTGCATACATCATTGTGTTGTTTAATTTATCATATTTTCTAGTAAACATGTTCTGTTTCTCTCGTTTATTTAATATTATAAACGTACTCTTTAAACATTTATCAACACTCCAAGTGTTTAGACACTTCTTCCCTACGGACACTATCATATGGAACACCATGTTAAATTTATGAGGCATATATATTCACAATATGTGATATACCGAACCAAATAAAACATGGCAAATTCTCGCTCATAAATAATGAAAGCAGTGTTCAGAGCGCCGCCATTTTGCTATGAAGCATCTACAGTATGCCACTACAACATTTACGTTGAGAAAATTTAATAAAACACTATAACTATAATTCAATACTAATAACTCCTTTCTTATTTTCCATCATTCAGACAATAAAAGCTTCCATAATTTATTTCCATATTTTTCTGTTTTTGGCAGGATGGTTTGTTATTGTGTTCTTACATTTTTTTTCTTTCAAATATTTGTTTATTTGGTTATCCAGTATTTTTGTCTCCTAGTATTTTTATTTTCTATTTAGCTTCCTGCATTGTTTGTTTAATTGGTGTATCATTCGGTAGTCTAATTATTATCATTCTTTACAATAATTTAATTATAAAAAATAAATTTATGTGATAAAAATTATAAGAAAAACCGAATCTTATTTTAAAAATCTAGGAAAAAATTACAAATATTTAATCAAATTGCATGGTAATCTTTTTAAGCATAATGATGATAATAATAATAATATTAGAGTTACAAACTATTATATATAAAATCAAATGTTTTTACTATTACTAAAAATGTATTTTTTTGGGTGAGGGTGGAGTTTTTATTGTAATCTAACCAGAATGCTAAAATATGTTTAGATTGTATAATATTCCTAAAGGTAAGTTTAAAGTGAAATGCACTGAATTTACTACATTGGCAATGAGATGAACAATTTGTATGGATAAAACAATGGTAATGATTGACGTCATTTTAACATTTTTGGGGATAAACAAATGATTTATATAATATTAGTATTAAATCAATAAGCTATAATATTAAACACATTATTTGTTTTTATTACCTACAAAATAATCTTTAAAATGCAAAAACAGGATAGGAGATAATTTCCAGCGGTGTACTAAACAATTTATTTAAGACCAAAACAGTACATAAAAAAGGTAGAAAGAGAATACAATATAAAAGTATATAATATATAATATGTAAATAGAATAATAGTTAAATATAGGTTATATAAAATATACATAAGCACACGAAAATTCACTTTGTTGGGAATGCAAAGAGGAGAAAAAAGCCATTTTAAATATCCAAAATCGCAGTATTATAAGACATAAAAACAACAAAACACATCAATCGGCTAAAGCTCAGAGACAAAAAAAAACCAAATAAAAAAACGACACTCGTAGAAAAAAAGTATTATAAACACCAATTCATTCATTAAATAATTTGACATACATGATATGTGTTCATATATGGCAAAGAAAAAATAACCATTATATATTTTTGAGGTGATAAAGAAAATTTATAATATTAGTAGGCATGCCTATTATAGTAGAGTTGTACTTATTTTTTGTTCAACGTAAAATGTTAAGAATTTATGACTTGTAAAATAATTGGTTATGTAAATAGGATAAAAGCAGGTAAAAAGCAGACATATCTACAGTCTCAATGCTTGAATAAATGCAATTTCTACAAACACTAATAGATTTAAAGGAAGAAATAAAATATAGCTAGGTATAAAATGCAAAACCAATATTAGTAAATAGAATAATATAAATAGCGTGTTATTTGTTTAAAATGCGTGAAAATAGATGGAAAAAAGTCAAGAGAAAGCAACAAAAAATGTGAGCATGCAAAGGAGGAGCAAGTTGCTTATGAATATGCAAATATGGGAGGAGCTTAGGTTATGAATATTCACCGTATCCTTCTCCTTTATCTGTCGGCGTTTATTTCGCTTCTGTGAACATGAGCAGAATTAGATGAGAAATAAAAACAATAACTAACAAAGCGATGAACTAGGGAATTTACTTTTTTTTCAAGCAAAGAAAAATGAATTAGAAAAGATGGATTTTTTTTAATTTGTGCCTTCTTCATTTCTTAAAAAAAAGAAGAGAACAATATCAACACACAAGCATGTACCACAGCCAACCATATATGGAGCAAAAAATATCAATTCATGAATAAACATGAGATGGTTGTGGTGGAATGTCTGAATATTACGCTACTGCAAAACGTTTCATTATCCAGAGTAGTAAGGAAAAACAAAATTACATGTAAATATGCAATTATTATAATACATTATGTATATTAATAATATTGTCTGTTGTAAGTTGACCTCTCTTCAGCATCTGACCTTTAATAAAGCAATGCATGAATATGAAATCGGCAATATATAAATATAGTATTATGGCTATTATATTATAGTTTTTTTTAACAATGTTGTTATAATAATAAAACAAAAAGAAACATGATACATTTAATATAGCACATCATTTCTTTCACATACATACCACAACATTAAACACATTTAATGACATGAAACAAATGACAACATTAAAACAATGTTTGCACCTAAAAACAAATAAAAATATGGGAAAAAAACATACAATCAACAACATATGACATTTAAGACAGAAAACACAACATTACTGTACATTTTTCTTGATTTTTAACTGCACTTCACAATAGAAAGTTAAAATAAAAATGGAAATGTGGTTTCTAACGTGAATGAGAGACAGCAATGTGGGAGTTATACTGAAAAAGACAAAAATCGATGATGAAAAAGCTGAAGATGATAAAGATATGATCATGATTAATGATATTATAATTCATGAAGATGATGATGATGATTATCATATTAGATGATTATAATATGAAAATGATGTCAATATGAAGAATATGATTATATCTGTATATGTGATAATGATTTCTAGCATACTTTAACATGAAGTTTACAGATATATTCTATTCTATTCTTGGACTATTCTGGAACATTTTTAATAAACACATCAAGTCATAGACTTGGTTGGTAGAACGAAGCCTATAAATAGACTCATCTTACATACAACAACAAGGTGGACTTTCTGGCTTAATGGTTTAATTGAGTTCTCCGCTTGACTCCAATCTACACACAGGGTTGGGATGAAGAGGTGTTAGTGAGCCTAAAACTAACACACATTTCATTGCAATAACAAGCTGCCGAGCCTGAGCAAATCTTCCAAACCATTCTTTAAAACGCAAAAATATTTACAGAGGCTAAACCCGATATAAGATTTCAAGATCAGTTGGCAAAGATTACGATTGAAGGCGTCTGTACTTTAGAGATATCTTGTCTAATTATAGCATTTTCTTGTTTTACTTTATCAATTATTCATAATCAATTTTCGTTTTCATACATACTGTAAACATTTTTCGATAGATGATACAAGAATTAAATAAATTTATTGCTGTATATTATTTTGGTTATGATATATGAGGCAATCTATTTTGTGTAGCTTACTTCAATAAACCCACAATCAGTGAAAAAATTACTGTACCTGGTATTTGATAATTTTGTCTATAAAAATGCGGCGGCACAAGACCTAATGTTTATGGTAGTAATAATAATAATAAGTTATGTTTGCCCTGACTACCATTCTCATTGTTATGGTTGTAGGCCTATACCCGTCTTCCATCTTAAAGCCTTCTGGCATCCCTCCCTCCTCAGAAGATGATCACAACATCTTTGCTGCAAACATTATAGTTGCCATGCTATCTCTCATATTATATTCCAAGTTGCGATTCATCTTCTCTTTGACAGCACACATCTATGAAAACTTAAATTGATGCATTTTCAATGAGAATTGTAATAAAAGATCATTTCAACTCATGAAATAAAAAAATGCTTAAAGAGTCATTAGATTGCAAGATGGTTTAATGTTCTCAAGTCTAGTCTACTTGTCTGGGGTAATTTTCAATCCTCTGTATTTAATGTGTTCTCTCGAATATCACCATAATATTGTCCGTAATAAAATTTTATGTTAATGTACAATTCTTTATATCCACTTTTCTTTTTAATGAAAAAGAATACAGATACAGCAAAGAACCTATGGAATGAGTGCAGAATCTGTTTAGGATTTAGCCTATTCTCACTCCTGGTTATTTTTCATTGCTGACCTAATTTAAATATTTTTGGTAAAGTGTTTTATATACCGTAGTGTTCTTTTCTGTTTTAAATATTTTTATATTCTACTATGAAATACACTCAAAATTATAGTATATCTTCCCTGAATATGGTGTCACAAAAAAGGCGTTCTACTGTAGTTTGGTACCAAAATGTACCAGTTTTATTTTAAAAATATTAAAAAGTATTACAAAAATGTACCAAAAGTGCAGTGAAATGTATTTTCTGTCAAAGAAATGTTAAATACTGTGTTGTTTATGTCCAATATTTCTGACAGGTGACAAAGTGGTCTATTGATTTGGATTTATGTACAACATTTGCAACAACATTTGTCTAAAAGAGTGAGTGACGTTTAATACAAAGGAATGATAATAACTCATGGATGCATGAGAATTTTCAAATAATTTAAATAAAATCGGGAAAAAATATAATATTGTCATATAAAGAAGTTCATATGTTTTCTTTATTCAATTATCATTTTTGGCTAAATTGTTAATGCTTATTGCATCCCTGTCATTGTATATCTGTATAATTACATATTAAAGCAATGTTAGCTAAAATTCATATCTTTTGTATGCATTTTATTATTGTTATTATTATATTTAAAAAAAAAGACAAATGCCAATTTCAGCTTTGTCGCATACATAGATAAATGTAAAGTCTCTTGCGTACGTCAATGCGTATTCATTTGAATATGATGACAATTACGAGGACAATTGTAATAATATTCCACAATGAACGGAGATTGCTATGCATCAGGCTTCGGGCTTGCAAGATATGAAATGCCTTTATAGATATAGTTTGTGTTGAATTTCCGACAAATCGTGCAATATTATAAATTTGTCAATTTATTTCAACTGAGTAATAAACTAATTCATTAATTTAGTATTGCATATCACAGACAATTCTTGACAAGAATTTCACTGTTTGAATCATTGATTATTTTGTGGGTAGATTGTAAAGAGCAAATCTAATATTTTCAGTTTATGATAAATTAAGAGCAAAATTAGTTGTTAGTGTGGAATTATTTTCCAAAGTATTGATTTAATTTGTCAGTTTTCTTTAAAAAAAACCTATGTGCCTGTGTCTCATTTGAGGCTTAAGGAGTGAATAGAAACAGTTATGAGTATACTGGCATGATCAGGATTGAACCCTGCACCTTGGGATTAAAATACATTTAAGCACCAACCTAGAGCTCCACTACATAATAACCTATATACATAATTTCCAAATGAGGAACAGAGGTAAAAGGAGGAACCAGAATTGTCAAATTAACCTGTTTCAGGAAGCAAGATATAGAGAACTCTAGTGAGGAAGCTGTCGCAAGACAGAGAGCCCAGGGGAGGATCTAGGGATACAGTGCTAGGGGCATGCCCTCCTACTTTTGACAGCTACTTTTTGATATATAATTAAATATTATTTTGCCCTTTCCCATTTGGAACTGGGTAATGTAAGATATGACAAATAGTTAACGAGAAACCCATTGATTTGTCAGAGTGGGAAGGAAAAGAGATTGAAGACTGAAATAAAGAGCGGGGTAATTACCAAACTCATTGAGGTAACTTTAAGCATCTATTTGATTTCTCAAGAACAGCTTATATTCTTACATAAGCAACAATCTGGGCCGGATGTGGAGATTGCAGAACATAGCCTGAAGAAATACAGCGAATGAACTTACAACCTTATTCGTGTGTCAAACATTAAACCTACACGCAAGTCAATTGGAAACCAACATAGGGTATCGAGTTGTGTAGGTCGCAGTATCATGTTTCGCTGACAAAACACTGAACTGCCTACGTTTGATTGGACAAGGCAGACGAATAACTCTATTTAGTTCGTACTAATATTGAGCTATTTTTTTTATAGATTAGAGGCTTTGTTGTTAAAAGCAGACATCAAGCTGGGGTGAGTCGTATAACATTCGATGATCACATGACCACATCATAAACATAACTAAGGAACAGAACATTAGCGATATAAACGCAATGCAACACCCTATTTGGTACGAAATTACTGAAAGATTTGCAGAAAAATTATAATAAGATAATAAAATAATTATTTAATGAAGAAATACTATACTCTGATTTCATGAATGATTAAACATAGAATGCAGAGTACAAATATAGATTTGATAAAGACTATTAGGTTACTATAGTAGTCAAAGAACAAATTAACCACCTTTTAATGCATTGGACTATTAGATATATATACTCCATTGTAACTTTGATAATGCCGAATGGTTCTATAGAACATATAAACATCATTGTTCCTTGACAATAAACAGGAAGCTCGAGTTAAATAACATTTTTTCACCATTATTGTAAACAATATCTGACCAATTCTTGGTCTGTAGAAATATGTTTTAAAACAATTACCTCCTCATCTCTTATTTAAGATTTAAATGTTATTTTTTATTACTTTTCTCATTGTTTTTATACTGTCCTATCATGCCACGCATGAATAAGGAAACTTGGGTGCGAGTCACTTGGCAGTCCTCTTTTGACCTGTTATACAGGTATTTTATATTTTGTCTTGTCTGTCTATATTTATATCTATCTATAATTAATGTAAATAAATGCTCCAATCCAAATAATTGGTTTCAAGGCACTTATGTTGTTAGTATTGTTTATTGTTTTTTTATTGACAATAAAACTTAGGAAAAATACCAAATGTTTTTCAATTATGTCAAAAAATTACAATTTTGTTATTGAACGTAAAGAAGTTTTCTCCCCCTTATTTTTAATGTTATCATTTCACTTCACTTTGATATTTAAAAGGTGGATTTTAATTTTTTACACTTGACAATATGGGGTTGCAGGTCGCTTCATTGATATTGTATTTACAGATACAGATTCCTTTTGTTATCCAAAATAATGGAAATTACAGTGCTCAAATCTTGGCTTGCCTAAAATAAAAATATGGGAAAAAAGAACTATCTAACAAATATTTCTTCTTCGTATTTGGAGCCAACTTCAGATGTGAAGACTCTGCTCCTCCAACTCTGTTTGCAAGCTCTACAGTATTTGGTTGTGTGGTATTATTCTATTTATTTATTCTTTTGTATTTGCAAATTTTGTACTGTATTTCAAGATAGAAGGGAATCATGGACTTTACTTTCTGCAACTTGGTTGTTTGATCTTCACACCTTGTAAGAGATAAGACATTCAAACAGTCCATGGTGACAAGAAACTTGTATTCATTGCATTTCTTCCTTTGCTTCGTAAGTTTGGGACATTTTATACTAATGATATGCAACGATCTGATTCCATGCAATTCAAAAATATCATATTTTCAAAAGTCTTCAGTTTCATCAAGTTTTAAACATCTCAACTAATTACACTTGGCAATACGAGACTACAAATACGGTAATACATTTGCAACATTTTCTACTTGGCCAATTTTGGAGCATCGTGATACTACGACTGTCCCTCTTAATCATATGCAATGATGATACTACAACACGCGCTCCCCGAGGCACCTTCTAAAAACAACTCATCGTTATCGATTCAGCTGCAAGTGACTATAAGTAATAGCACATATGAAATTACATAGAGAACGATAACGCCATTATAAAAGGTTGACCAGGAGGTTTAAAGTGGGTCTCTTTGTCGTTTCATTTAAATTTTAAACATGACATTCTTTGAGATCAATCGAAATGCATAACTTACATAGCTCATTATAGTATGCATTTACTATCACAACAACCACACTTGATTTATTATTGTCAAAAGTCTGTGACATGGTTCTAAAATAATACTTGAGCTTGTTTACGTAGCTTTATATGAAAAGCATAAAGGACATGTTCATGAGGTCTTTTTGTATCACTAATAAACACAATCACATTATAATTAGTGTCGATTTTTGTTACAAACCGAGTGTCACAGTTCAGGGAGAACATCTGGTATGCAAATTTGGTTCGTTGCATGACTTTTATATCATAATTAGTATGTACAATACAGTAATTGTGTACCAGCTTTGTGTCAAACGAAAGACAGTGTCGTAAGAGGTGCCTTCCAATAATCTTTTCCTAGGTCAAACCAACTGTAGTTTATGCTAAATACGATAAAAATCATAACTACATACATCTGAACATGGCTCTAGACTATTTTAATATGCCAATACATCACTATGACATGAGACAGCATAGCTTCCTTTCACACTCCAGTATGGGTTTACTCATGCCAATACATCACTATGACATGAGACAGCATAGCTTCTTTTCACACTTCAGTATGGGTTTAACTCATGTCAATACGTCACTATGACATGAGGCAGCATAGCTTCTTTTCACACTTCAGTATGGGTTTAACTCATGTCAATACTTCACTATGACATGAGGCAGCATAGCTTCTTTTCACACTCCAGTATGGGTTTACTCATGCCAATACATCACTATGACATGAGACAGCATAGCTTGTTTTCACACTCCAGTATGGGACACATGTCAATACATCACTATGGCATGAGGCAGCATAGCTTCTTTTCACACTCCAGTATGAGTTTAACACATGCCAATACTTCACTATGACATGAGACAGCATAGCTTCTTTTCACACTCCAGTATGAGTTTAACTCATGTCAATACATCACTATGACATGAGGCAGCATAGCTTCTTTTCACACTCCAGTATGAGTTTAACTCATGTCAATACATCACTATGACATGAGGCAGCATAGCTTCTTTTCACACTCCAGTATGAGTTTAACACATGCCAATACTTCACTATGACATGAGACAGCATAGCTTCTTTTCACATTCCAGTATGGGTTTAACACATGTCAATACATCACTATGACATGAGACAGCATAGCTTCTTTTCACATTCCAGTATGGGTTTAACACATGTCAATACATCACTATGACATGAGGCAGCATAGCTTCTTTTCACACTCCAGTATGAGTTTAACTCATGTCAATACATCACTATGACATGAGGCAGCATAGCTTCTTTTCACACTCCAGTATGAGTTTAACACATGCCAATACTTCACTATGACATGAGACAGCATAGCTTCTTTTCACATTCCAGTATGGGTTTAACACATGTCAATACATCACTATGACATGAGACAGCATAGCTTCTTTTCACATTCCAGTATGGGTTTAACACATGTCAATACATCACTATGACATGAGACAGCATAGCTTCTTTTCACACTCCAGTATGAGTTTAACTCATGTCAATACATCACTATGACATGAGGCAGCATAGCTTCTTTTCACACTCCAGTATGAGTTTAACACATGCCAATACTTCACTATGACATGAGACAGCATAGCTTCTTTTCACATTCCAGTATGGGTTTAACACATGTCAATACATCACTATGACATGAGACAGCATAGCTTCTTTTCACACTCCAGTATGGGTTTAACACATGCCAATACTTCACTATGACATGAGACAGCATAGCTTCTTTTCACACTCCAGTATGGGTTTTACTCAGGTCAATACTTCACTATGACATGAGACAGCATAGCTTCTTTTCACACTCCAGTATGGGTTTAACTCATGTCAATACATCACTATGACATGAGACAGCACAGCTTCTTTTCACACTTCAGTATGGGTTTAGCTCATGTCAATACATGGCATGAGACAGCATAGCTTCTTTTCACACTCCAGTATGGGTTTAACTCATGTCAATACTTCACTATGGCATGAGACAGCATAGCTTCTTTTCACACTCCAGTATGGGTTTAACTCATGTCAATACATCACTATGACATGAGACAGCACAGCTTCTTTTCACACTCCAGTATGGGTTTAACTCATGTCAATACTTCACTATGACATGAGACAGCATAGCTTCTTTTCACACTCCAGTATGGGTTTAACTCATGTCAATACTTCACTATGACATGAGGCAGGATAGCTTCCTTTCACACTCCAGTATGAGTTTAACTCATGTCAATACATCACTATGACATGAGGCAGCATAGCTTGTTTTCACACTCCAGTATGGGTTTAACTCATGTCAATACATCACTATGACATGAGACAGCACAGCTTCTTTTCACACTTCAGTATGGGTTTAACTCATGTCAATACATCACTATGACATGAGGCAGCATAGCTTGTTTTCACACTCCAGTATGGGTTTACCTCATGTCAATACATCACTATGACATGAGGCAGCATAGCTTCTTTTCACACTCCAGTATGGGTTTAACACATGTCAATACTTCACTATGACATGAGACAGCATAGCTTCTTTTCACACTCCAGTATGGGTTTACCTCATGTCAATACTTCACAATGACATGAGGCAGCATAGCTTCTTTTCACACTCCAGTAAGGGTTTAACACATGTCAATACATCACTATGACATGAGACAGCATAGCTTCTTTTCACACTCCAGTATGGGTTTAACTCATGTCAATACTTCACTATGACATGAGGCAGCATAGCTTCCTTTCACACTCCAGTATGGGTTTAACACATGTCAATACTTCACTATGACATGAGGCAGCATAGCTTGTTTTCACACTCCAGTATGGGTTTAACACATGTCAATACATGGCATGAGACAGCATAGCTTCTTTTCACACTCCAGTAAGGGTTTAACACATGTCAATACTTCACTATGACATGAGACAGCATAGCTTCTTTTCACACTCCAGTATGGGTTTAACTCATGTCAATACATCACTATGACATGAGACAGCACAGCTTCTTTTCACACTCCAGTATGGGTTTAACTCATGTCAATACTTCACTATGACATGAGACAGCATAGCTTCCTTTCACACTCCAGTATGAGTTTAACTCATGTCAATACATCACTATGACATGAGACAGCATAGCTTGTTTTCACACTCCAGTATGGGTTTACCTCATGTCAATACATCACTATGACATGAGGCAGCATAGCTTGTTTTCACACTCCAGTATGGGTTTAACTCATGTCAATATGTCACTATGACATGAGACAGCATAGCTTGTTTTCACACTCCAGTATGGGTTTAACTCATGTCAATACATCACTATGACATGAGACAGCATAGCTTGTTTTCACACTCCAGTATGGGTTTACCTCATGTCAATACATCACTATGACATGAGGCAGCATAGCTTGTTTTCACACTCCAGTATGGGTTTAACTCATGTCAATACATCACTATGACATGAGACAGCATAGCTTCCTTTCACACTCCAGTATGGGTTTAACACATGTCAATACATGGCATGAGACAGCATAGCTTCTTTTCACACTCCAGTATGGGTTTAACACATGTCAATACATGGCATGAGACAGCATAGCTTCTTTTCACACTCCAGTATGAGTTTAACACATGTCAATACTTCACTATGACATGAGACAGCATAGCTTCTTTTCACACTTCAGTATGGGTTTTACTCATGTCAATACTTCACAATGACATGAGGCAGCATAGCTTCTTTTCACACTCCAGTATGGGTTTAACTCATGTCAATACATCACTATGACATGAGACAGCATAGCTTCTTTTCACACTCCAGTAAGGGTTTAACACATGTCAATACTTCACAATGACATGAGGCAGCATAGCTTCTTTTCACACTCCAGTATGGGTTTAACTCATGTCAATACATCACTATGACATGAGACAGCATAGCTTCTTTTCACATTCCAGTATGGGTTTAACTCATGTCAATACGTCACTATGACATGAGACAGCATAGCTTCTTTTCACACTTCAGTATGGGTTTTACTCATGTCAATACTTCACTATGACATGAGACAGCATAGCTTCTTTTCACACTCCAGTATGGGTTTAACTCATGTCAATACGTCACTATGACATGAGACAGCATAGCTTCTTTTCACACTCCAGTATGGGTTTAACTCATGTCAATACGTCACTATGACATGAGGCAGCATAGCTTCTTTTCACACTCCAGTATGAGTTTAACACATGTCAATACTTCACTATGACATGAGACAGCATAGCTTCTTTTCACATTCCAGTATGGGTTTAACTCATGTCAATACGTCACTATGACATGAGACAGCATAGCTTCTTTTCACACTCCAGTATGGGTTTAACTCATGTCAATACGTCACTATGACATGAGACAGCATAGCTTCTTTTCACACTCCAGTATGGGTTTACCTCATGTCAATACATCACTATGACATGAGACAGCATAGCTTCTTTTCACACTCCAGTATGGGTTTTACTCATGTCAATACGTCACTATGACATGAGACAGCATAGCTTCTTTTCACACTTCAGTATGGGTTTTACTCATGTCAATACTTCACTATGACATGAGACAGCATAGCTTCTTTTCACACTCCAGTATGGGTTTAACTCATGTCAATACGTCACTATGACATGAGACAGCATAGCTTCTTTTCACACTCCAGTATGGGTTTAACTCATGTCAATACGTCACTATGACATGAGGCAGCATAGCTTCTTTTCACACTTCAGTATGGGTTTAACTCATGTCAATACTTCACTATGACATGAGACAGCATAGCTTCTTTTCACACTCCAGTATGGGTTTACCTCATGTCAATACGTCACTATGACATGAGACAGCATAGCTTCTTTTCACACTTCAGTATGGGTTTAACTCATGTCAATACATCACTATGACATGAGACAGCATAGCTTCTTTTCACACTCCAGTAAGGGTTTAACTCATGTCAATACGTCACTATGACATGAGACAGCATAGCTTGTTTTAACACTACAGTAAGGGTTTAACTCATGTCAATACGTCACTATGACATGAGACAGCATAGCTTGTTTTAACACTACAGTATACTGAACTAATTTAGAGGCAGCCACAATTAGGCAAGCCCCGAGTCGACTTAATAAGTGTGAAAGGGCTCTCAATTCTGATGAGAGCTTAGCAGTTCCTAATTGGCATCAATTATGAGAGCTCAAGAGTATCGGTTTAGTAGCTCTAATAGAAGAGGTACAACATTTTTCATTGCAACGATTGAATTGCTACAATTACGTAACATATAGTATAACAATGTAAAATGTACAATCAAATAAATGTGTGTATTTTGGCTAATTTTACCAAATTTAGATGTTTTTAAAGATTTTTCTGCCGTATCACTTTATTTACATATTTATAATTATATTTTATAACTTATAGTTAATTAGTTAGTTATAAGAAAATATTTGGAGCTATAATAAGTTTTTGGACAAATAATAAATTGGAGATCTTTTTTATCCAATTGAAAAAAAAAAGATTATTTCTAAGTTTTGTTTAACACATTGTTGAAACGGTAATCAACAAACAGGACATTGCAAATAAATAAAAATTGAATATATTTTAATTAATTTGTATGTAATTAATATTTTTTCATCATCTTGTACTCCAATAATAAACATGACATCGGTAACAATTTTAGCAACTAACAGAGTCATTATCATTGACGGTTTGTATAGGTAATGACAGATTGTATTAATTGTGTTTACGTTAAAATTTGCTCAAATGTAAATTATGACTATTCTATCTGACATACAAGTATCTAATTACCACATGATATTATAATTTGTAAGCTATTAAAAACTGAAAAATAATTCTTTAGTCTTCAATAATTTCATAAATGTATATGTATTCAAATCTAAAGAAAATAAATTGGTTATAAATACTTAATATCATGTTATATTATATCATAAATTAAAATTTTTTTTAATTAATTATAATATAGCATAAGTTAAACACTACTAACATAAAATAATTATAAATTATATATCTTCTTTGATTGACTCTTTTCAATGAATTGTGGCCCTGATTTTGGCCCTCTTTTTGGACTTTTAATTTGTGTTCAATGCAACACAAACTCAAAGGCAAACAAGCTAAAATTTTGAGTAGAAATGGCAGAAAGTGTTTAAATAACAAATTGACACATTTTTATTTTGCAAAAATAATGTAAAAACCCATAAAACATTTGACAATTAAAATCTACCACACAAATCTACTCTTCATCTGTCTCTATAAAAACTAGGCCATAAACATGTTTAATAGATTTTTATATAATTTTTCAACATTTTTATAGCTTTGGCAATAAGCATAGTATTATGTAGAATGGTCGTATAAATATTGAAGGCTAATGGGATGAGGGGGTGGTACAAACATATGCAGTTAAGGTATTAATTCACTGTGTAATGGGATAACGAAAATGACATTTAAAACTGTAGGTTTATAAATATAGAAAATGGATAGGAATATAATTTACAAGAAAGCTGTTTAATCTGGGATAATAAAAGCAATTATAAAAACTTAAACAGTTACTTGGGTAGATAATTACATGAAATAAAAATACTAAACAATTTTAAATGTAATAATAGCAAAGAAGAAAACTAAATTATTTAAATGTTATGTTTCAATTGGTTACTACGTCACACTTATAACAGCTAAATAAATAATCTTAAAATAACAAGAAAGCCGTTAATCTTGTTAAATGTTATTTAAGCAATTATAAAAACTTAAAGATAATTATGGTACTTGGGTACTGTAGAACACAACTAAGATAGCTAGATAGAAAACAACTTTAGACTATATAAAGAAATATAATTTATGAAACAGGAAAATTAAATTAATTAATGTTCAAAGGGGACATTATGTCACACTTTAATAGAACAACTAGATAAATAAGCTTAAAATAAAAAAATTATATTAATTATTATGGGTTTATTCTTACATTTTATAGAAATTAAAACACACACACTATTATAAAGAAGGGGCCACCACAACACGAACGGCTGAATACAAAATACCTTTTATACAAACTTCACTATAAGCTTATTACGAGGGAGTAAATAGCCTAACGAATAAAATCTATACGACGTGATTGCATGGTGTTAAAAGTGCGGCAAGTGTCTTTCGTGAAAACCCTGAAGGAATGCCCGAGAGGATACAAAATCATCACGTTACTTCACAAGTATTTGTTAATTTTACGAGTAGGGGTGAGGGCATCTTTACAAGATTTTACTATTTATTATATTACTGAAGAAGTTGTGAACTGCTAAGTAAAGATATCAAAATACATTTCAACTCAATTGATTTATAAAGAAATATGTATTTAAAAAAATAGAATCATGATTTTAGAAGTACTCAAAACAACCTTCAATATTGCATGTTCTTTATCTCAATAATTTATTTTTTGGGTATGCCGAAGAAAAGAGACCAATGAAAATATGGACAAATAGGATACAGGAGGACTTTATAACAGTATTAAAAATAACACTTGCCCACTTAAGACACACCCGTAAAGTGTGTGTTAAGTACAACACGCTACGTCTAACGACGATGAAGTGTATTAATATATATATATATGTGTGAATATATGTTGTGAATATATATATATATATATATAAACACAGCAGGCAAAGAACATTAATAATATACTGAAATTTAATTAATTAATTTGAAACGATAAAGATGAGGAAATCTGTGAGAATGAGAAAAAGTCGCCCCAACCGAGACTCGAACTCGGACCGTCTGCTTGATATGCAGTTGCCCTAACCATTAGACCACTGGGGCTTTCATGGTATTGTTCAAACTCGATTGGATAGCGACTCTTTAACATATATATATATATTATAAAGTAAATGGTCTCCCATGGTTTCCTATGTCTCCTTTATCTCCTTTTATAAATGCCAAGTGGTCATGTTGGACATGCTTTCAGTTTGACAGTGTTACAACTATTCTCTTTTCAGATGGGGTAGAAAGTTAAATGGAAATTATACTGTACTTCTTGAAACTATAATACTTCAAATGTTTGTATAAAAATGAATCTGTGGTTATTGTGTGAGACAAAGATACTCTTTATGGCATCATTGTCAATTGTATATATTGGGTTTGATACTGTATGGTTCATTGCTAATTTTGTATTAAATGGTATTAAGACTATATACAATTATAGCTTTCCTACTGTTGAATAAAATGAAATAGTGCAAATGAGATTTCAAAAACAAAAATCCTGATATTTGTTTTACTCGATGTGAAATTGATTGTATGTTTAAAAAAAAAATAAAAACGTCAAACAGTTCTTGATGAGTACGTACAAAATATGTTAATTTCATATAAGGCAATATTTCCGAATCAGAATATGCATGGTACACCTGCAACTGTACTGTAAAACACCTGCTGATAAAAAGTAATGACAAACAAATCGGAACACATAAACACACAACAATTTACATTACAAGTAGAAACACAGACAAAATATAGACAGATTACATAATAATCATATACATTTATAAACCACTCAACATTTACATTTTAAAAGTTTTTTGTACATCCATATATGGGCTAAAAATATATAATTGAAGATTAGAACATTTTTTATTAAAATTTAAATTTAAGCTGGAGTACTTTATTTAAAATATTCAATATTGGTCTAATGGTATTATATGCTAAAGCAAGAAGTCGCATGTTGAAATCAAGTTAAAGACATTTATCAGATTGCACAAAACAACAAAAAACTTTGATATTAATGAAGTTTTTTGTTACATTAATTTGCTTGTTCATTTTATATAAGTATTTTCTTTATGGTTATTTTTTAAGGCTTCACAGGCAGTTCTACAAAAAATGAATGCATATTAGAAGAATGCACTGGTAATGACATACACAATATAATGCCATAATGTCATAACAATTTTTGATTAATTCCTAAAAACCATAATATTTAATATCGCAAATATTTAATCAACAGCTGTTGATGCTCACTTACCCTTGGAGACTCGTCCACAAGCAGAATTGAACACCGTTCACAGCGAAGAAGCGATATTGTTAGCTCCAGTATCCGACGCATTATGCTAGAGAGTGTACTCTGCTCTTCGAATATCACCCTTGCTAAATCAAGAAGAACCTAAAAAAGTACACAAAATAACATAACTAAAACTCTGTCCACACAGTTCAGCACTTTTAATGCTCTTTTTTATTATATTTATTTTATATATATGTGGCATTTAATTGCTTTTTAATCATTAGTATTGCAGTCAGGATTAGAACCCAAGCTTTTGCAATTGGTAAACAGCCACCCGGCTACTTTGCCACTCTAATAACCGAGTATGTAGAATCTTATCTGTAGTTAAGTTAAGTTAAGTTTCAAATTAAAAGATAATTGGTTGTTGTTCTACAAGTCTCTTCTTAGTATAATTGCATATAATAGAAGCCCTCATAGTGACATCTCACCCATATTGATGAAACACCCATATTGATGGAAAACTGTTTTGGTATTCAAAGTGTCCCCTAAATAAGGGTTCTTTAGTACCTTGTTGCGTTTCACTTCCAGCATGGCACGCTGGTACAGACGAGCATTATTAATACCGATTCCACAAAACTGCAAGTATTGTTCAAACACCTGTAAAGATAAAATAAGTTACCATGTTTATTTGAATAAACGCCTTGTTTTAAATAAATGCCGCTCATTAATAAATGCTCCGCAACAAACCCCTCAGAAAAATGTTTAACAAAATAAGCACCCTGGAGTGTTTATTCGAAAAAATATGGCAATAGTCATATAAATCTTGTATAAAAATTGAGCAATTATAATTAAATACAAGGACACGTTGGATTATTACTCTTCAACATCCGTAATTATAATTGTTATCTGTAAACGTGACATCAGTAAACTATAGTAGTCTGATGATAGTGCGCAATTTCCTTTTTTTTACAAGTGAAAAAACACATGTTTATTGGTAATACTCTATTATGTCCACCTAAAACTTACATTTTTGTGGTTATGTAAATCAATTGTGTTGCTATGCACTGTGTAAATTATATATAAATCATACTGTCAAATTATAGAAACAGTGCTCATATTCAGAACATGATCTTATAATCGCGTTGAGCATAGCTCATTGGCGAAAGTTCCATATTTTTTATTTGTATGAAAAAATGCCTCTGGTGGGATTCGAACCGGCGACCTTTCGCTTACAGGGGGAGTATCATACCATTAGACCACAGAGCCATATATGGTATTATCGCAGATATTCACCCACCAGATACATACATTCTCTCATACTACAAACGCCCTCACAATCAGTGGAAGCATATAATTCTTATATATATATAGATCAGGCAGTATTTTATAATAATTTTTAATTTTCAAGTCAATAAATATGTTTAACAAAGTTTTGTTGAGCATGACAGCGGTTTAAGATGGAATGTTTAAATTATAAATGGGTAATAATTGTAAGTAATTATAAGTATACGAACCCCTATTAATGGGACACTTTAGTGGCTTAACAAAGTGCCTCTTAATAATTAAGGGTGTCCACTGAATCTACATAATGGTGCTATTTAAAAAATAATTAAAATAATAATTTAATAAGACCATTATCTTAAACACGATTAAATAGAAACATTTCAGTTGCTTTTTCTGAAATTATTAAATGGCTTTTCTGGTGTATGTAATGATTTATGTTTAGCCCCTAGATATATTGGATTGGTAAGGTTGTTGTCCTGTAATTTCCTCTAATTATGCATCTGCATGTTTCTTTTTTTCTTTAAATTTGCATATTATTATTACACTCATGAGATTTTTCATCTTTATACAAACTATCTACTGTATGCTATTGAACTCTACCAAAGTGTATGAACATTTAGAAAAGTCAAGTTACGAAAGTTGCTTTGCATAATGTATGTGTTAATTAAAACAAGACAAAATCAGAGAAAAGTACTGGTATTTAGCTGTATAAATTTATCCTAGTTTTTAAAAAATTTTGTCAGACTTTGTGCAAGACATTTTTCTATACAGTTTAGGCCTGGTCATTTTTTTTTGATAGTTGGAACATAAATCAAAAGGACAGGACAATCAATCTACTCAATGAACATGATTGTCGGATTTGTTTCAAGTCAAAATGCTACATCAAGTAGGGCAGGTTTAAGCAAATAGAGTCGGCAAACAACGTTAGAAGACAGAGGTTTTACCTGTCAACAGACATGGTTGCCATTGGCTGCAAGTCATACGCGTACAACATGTTTCTAGACATGACACGTTCGACAATATTGAAGCAAAAAATATATATTAATGGTGCGTACAACATAGCTAATAAATGTCTAAATGTTACTGAACATAAAACTATGTTAATAAATTCTCAGATGTAGTAGCAAATAAAATAGGTAATTTAAACAAACCTATCCAATGTTTAAATACATTTGTGTGTTAAATCATATATTATAGTTCACTATAATATCTCTATGGTTAAATGTATAAAATGTGTATGTATAAAAAAAGATAACAAAATGATTAAAAAATTATATAATGTACATACATTATTGTTCAACAATATTTTTCCAACTTTAATTAATTTAAGATTCAATGACGTTAATAGAAATCTTTCTTTTAAAAATCAATCATTAATTCATAAATTTTCATTTTAGTTTGAACTCCCCACACAGGTTCTTTAAATAAAACATTAAAATAGATCATCATGACAATAAGAATTTATTAAATAGGTTAATATTAATAGGTATCTAATTATAGAAACAAAATTATATAATGTACATACATTAGTTTGCCAACTTTTATTAATTTAAGATTCAATGATATTAATAGAAATTTGTCTTTTGAATCATGAATTCATAACTTTTCATTTTAGTTTGAACCCCACACAGGTTCCTTATAAAATAAAACATTAAAATAGATCATCATGACAATAAGAATTTATTAAATAGGTTAATATTAATAGGTATCTAATTATAGAAACAAAAATTATCTAAGCTATGCTCCATTTAAAGTCATTATGAGGAAATGTAGAGATGATCTCATTCAGTCTTTGCAGCAATACCCTAGGAGCTACAGCATGGCGCTGCAAGTATAGCTCTGCCTTAATGATCCAATTCAATATGTTTTTGCGAATTAATTACTATTATGAATACAATATTTTTCTTTTATAATTACCCAATGAAAAGTTTAAAGAATTACTAATAGAATTGTGGGGGAATGTTTACGTAGATTCTGCATTTAAAATTACTCTTACAATATGCGACAACACCAACTGTACATACAGTATAACCAAATATTAATAATGGACAATTAATGGTGGAGATGGTTTTGATAATAATATTAATATTATATTTTATTTTTAGAACATAATTTTTTGTACCTAATTATGTGCGAGAAATATTTCAAATGAAAGAGAATGGTTTGTGAACAAATATTTTGTTTTAGCCTAATTCAAAGATTTTGTTTTTATAAATGCAGATCCTCTTTCAGTATATATAGTAAATGGTAAAGGATATGTACGTTGAAAACATGTTGAAACACCGGTTCTTGTCAGATCACTGAAGTTAAGCAACGTTGGGCCTGGTTAGAGCTTGGACGGGAGAGCGCTTGGGAATATCGGGTGCTGTATATGGAGCTGGGGTCCTGTTAGGCATTTAAAATCAGCACTGCTGACTCTTATGGCAGCCCCTGCATCTGGTATCTGCCTCAGACGTATGGGCTTATGCTTTTCCTCTGGTTAAGGTGGGCACTGGACACTGGCACTGGTTGCAGGTCCTATCATTATCAATGATAGATACAAACAACATAATAGCAGAATGATCTAGGTGAATCCCAATACTCAACAAACATGGAATATACATACTATATCGGGACAGTGAACAGATTCAGCCACAGGCCCTACCCCTAATAATTTATATTACTGTATATCATGGAGAAATAACTAACTTATTTCTCCATGTGTATATCAATTTAACACCAAACAAAGTAATAGCTCATGGTTGTGATAGATTGTTGTATAAGTCTATATGTAAATACCAATACTCTATATACCCTTCACGTAACCTATGATGTTGACATAGGACCTTTCACATTAGACATTTTCTATGTTTGCTTAACCGCTTTATGTCTCAATATAAAAGCAATAGACAAGCTTTGGCATTTTATATATCAACTCAAAATCTGTCAATCTTATGTGAGCATTGTGAACGGATAAACTTATCAGTCAAAGATGACCTATTAATTATTGTATGTTTATGGGAAAATATGGTTAGGTTTATGGTTGTTTACGTGTTATGTTGACCAGAAATGGGGGTAATTAATTCACATGGCTTATTACTCAGTTAACAGGCAGAAACAGGCAAAACTAAATTTTGTTTTAAACTATTAAACCAGATTTCTTTTACTTCAGGATTTGGCCTATGGATATACAATAAAATATCTACTTTGTACTCTATAAATAATTTAAAGGAAACAGTGCTATAAGCAGTGACAGACAATTATGAATATATGCGTAAAGAGCTCTACCAATTTGATTATACAAAACATCTGAAGGCAATATAATCAGGTGATATTCCCATCGACTTCCCACGGGACACCGATACTCTTAACACAACACTTGGATATTAGGAAAAATCATTTTCTGTTTAATTATCTTACGGCACCTAGGCAAGTGATAATGGATTCAAGGCATGGAGGGAAATCATGTTAGCATAGGAACTGTGCACTGCTCTGCACAAAAACGATAATTAGTTACATCTAAAACATTTGGTCTCTATTGGTGCTTTGACTGGCGCCGCTTGGCACTTATATTATGTTGCAAACCTCAAACTGCAGAATTTACCTGGAATATACACGCTATTTTCTCACAAGTGGTGTGAATTCACAGTAATGCAAGAAAAAACATTATTACATCAATTCACTGAAGCTTACATTTAACACACAATGGACTCTACTTATTCAACCTAGGAATTCTTTTCTGCAAACCAGAAAAAATATCAACTTATAAACAACTAACTACAGTACCCAACTAATGTTTTCCCAACACCTCATCCACATATAAGTTTTCAAATAGCTGTGTGTATGGGAAATCTTTCAGCAATTTGTAAAATGAACGATAGATACTGAATGAATGTGCTCACATTTCATCATGGTTAAGACAAGACAAGCTATTTTTTTAGATTTTGATTGGTCGTTACAAAAACTACTTTGCTGTAGCTAAACAATAATGTGGCCTGGAAAAAAAACTAGGCTACATTAAAAGGTGCAATAATGTCCCATCTTAGCCATTAAGTTTGCGCTAAGCAAACATTAACAAAGAAAAAGCAAACAAGAAAATGAGAGACAAGGATAACCGATGTGTATACAAATCTGTAACATGTCCCGAATGAATTGTTATGAAGATACGACAGTATACATTGGATGTATACAATGAACAGAACATTGCCAGAAGGTGACGACTTCAACTAGCCGTGTTTAATCAAGAACAACTTATGCCAACAACATACTATCGATCAAGACAATGGCAAATTGTAAACATAGGTTTAATGAGCACCTCACAATTCTCCTGAAAAAAGAAATGTATTAAAAATTGAAAAGAAAAATGAGATGTTATTATAAGACAATGAAAATGTCTTCAGATGAATCCTAATAATGGAATCCTATTTTACATGTGCTTTCAAGAGCAGATGACCACTTCAAAAATAATTAACCACAAGAGATCATTATAGTCTATTTATAATTATATGGCTTCCCTCAATTAGATAGCAAATAAACCAAATCCAACAAACAAAAATAATTAGGAAGAAACACCTGATTAAGTTGTCATTCAAAGAAAAGGCATAGAAAGGGTTCTATAAGTAACCGGTAAATATACTGTAGCGTATTGATAAATTATCCTCAATTTCTTGGCAGCAGAAACAAGACAAATTTTAAATTAGATGTGAAAATGGTGCCTTTGAGTCAATTACCAATACATTTTGACTGTTTGATGAGTGCTTCACATTTTGGATGCCGTTTTTTAACAAACCACCCTCTTATATTAAAGGGTTTTTTTTAATGGAAACTCGAAAAAGAATTTTCAGAAATGCAGTCTTAAAAATATATTGTTTTTAAAAGCATACAAATAAACAGTTCTTTTTTATTACAGTAGAAAAATGCCCTGTGTCAAAGGCTTTTTTTTTATTGTTCTCGGTTCATCGGTGGCGAAGCTGTGTGTTTATTACCTTTCTTTTCAAACAAACTTCTAACAACAATAAATATTTCTAAAACCACAAAAAATGGCGGCCATCAAATAGAGAATACAATTACTACCAGAATTACAACGTCCCCATTCAGTAATAGTTTAATAATAAAAGGTTAAAAAACTTTTTTGCAAATTTGACAAATAAATTAAGAAATTCTGGATTTCTTGTCTTCTTGCAAGTGAAGCTACAATAATAATCAGCATGTCTATGGCCCGATCTATATGCAAATAGTAATAAATGCAATTTATCTTCTGAGACTGATAACCATAATACATGTGAATGCGAATGGATACATTTTACATTTGGTCGTTGACAAAATTGATCGTATATGAATTGATAGAGCATGCAAAATAGTAGCTAGTAGCCAATGGAAATTGAAATTATGATGCAGAATTAGTTTAGAAGATGATTTCTAATCTAGAATTTTCACTTTCATTAAAAAATATACAGTACAGTAGAGAATTAAAAAAAATATAATTTTGTTATACTAATTTTATATATTCTTAGAGCCAATTTGAAGTGGATCTAAAATTACATTTAGATTTTATTTAATAATAATTTTCATTTCATTAAAGAACCAACAAATTCTAAAACAGATTATAGGTAATGCTATTAAATTTACAGAGAGCCCTCTAGAGGTTGTGTTGTCACTTCTATACAGTAGATTTTCCTACTGTTGGATTTCAACCCTGGATTTCCCCTTTAAAAGTTCATTTCATTTTCACAAGATGTCTGCAAAGTAGGACGGAGGAGCTACTGGTTCAAATTCCAAGCAATGCGTACACAAAACTCTGTCAGCTCTCTATCAACTGACCAGTAACCTGTCATGTTAGCTAAAGCCGTAGACTGGACATCTTCCTAATTGCAATCCAATTAGGCCATGGAAAATAGGTCTGTACACCAGAATTGTTGGACAGAAAGTTGAAATATTTTCATCAATGTAGCACCCAGATTTTTTGAATTACTTAATTTTGATGATCATACCATACATCATGATCAAGTACCCTGTTACACCATGTTTAATGGTGGGAAATTTTTTTTACAATATAATCCTTGGAAATTCATCTTCTTGATAAAGAACTGAGAATTTCTATAAAAAAAATGTTGTCCCAATATCAATATCCCTCCTAACCCTCATATTCCCATCTTATACAGACATTGTTTTTTTTCAGTCTTACTTAAAATATTTATTTAAAATGGTTATTGAAATGTAACTGCTAACTATATTTCTCAACCTGTTCTTGTAACATTTTTCAAGAAAGTATGTTTTGTATGTTCATTTAAATGGTGATAAGCTACAGTATGATTAGCTATATAAATAGCTATACGCCTTATTACCATTTTGCCAATTATTTCGTTATCGTTGACAATAAAGAGATTATTTATAAATTCTGAATAATATCATTCTTAACAAATATTTTTCAAAAGTGAAAGCCAATTAGTGTGATCTTACTTATTTTAATTTCATTTATTTGTTCGACAGTGAAGCTCTTTTGCTCGCAAGCCAGAAGTACCAGAGATTCATTACAATCTCACTCTTAGTAAATCCTTGAGTCATGAATACTCAATTCATTCAATCTATGTGATAATTTTTAATGACAGTTGCTACTGTATCATGGACCTACTTTGTTATTAACTCATGCTAATTTAACTGCGACAATAGTTCAAGGTAAAGATGCGAAAATAACCGACGTGATACTTTCTTTAACACATTTTCTTAATATGTTGATCATCTTATTATAGGATAAATGAATATTAATTATCAGCACTATGCATCGAAGACAGTTGCAAGCTCATGGTGATATCAGAGCAAGATAAAGTTTTAATTAATTTAATTATCAATTTTAATTTGAAAATTACAGTACCTATATTATGAAATTGCTATTTAAATTTAACCTTTAAATAATATTGAAAGAGATTTAAATGGTCTGCAATATTCCAATTTCATTTATAAATTGTATTGACTCACTGTAGGTTGAACTAGCGCTAATAATATTCAGTTTATATGGAAGTATGTGTATTGCATTGTGAGAGGTTCTGGCTGTTCACATACGGTAGAGGATATCAACATAGTCAACCATGTAATCATAATTTACAATTTACCATGGAGGATAGACAATATTTGGCATGTCGACTGTGCGTCAAATTCATTGTTTCTTATTAATAATGCCTGTTTTTATCACCGAGGTTGACCGATGTGTGTCTTAATTCTGTTTTTATATCAGTAAAAACTTGCCAATAAAAAAGACACAACTTCAACAGTGTAGCAGAAACGGGAAAACATTTAGAATGAACAGGTATGGTGTTTAAACAGGCCCAAGATCAAAACAGTAAACTTAAAGGACAACTTGACCGAGGACCATATTTTAACAACGTATTTGGGATGTATGATTTCAGAACCATTGCGAGATTAAGGATATCGGCGCACACGCGCTCATCGTACAGCCCTCGCCGTAAATTGCTGTAATTTACGTCATGAGCAATTTACGTCGACGGCTGTACGGTGAGCGCGTGCGGCAATATCCTTAATCTCGCGTTGGTTCTGAAATCATATGTACATCCCTATTATACGTTGTTAAAATATGGTCCTCGGTCAAGTTGTCCTTTAAGATAGTTGTCTGTAGTCATGTCCAATAGGATGAAGTATCTAATTCAATTAACCATTAGCAAACATGACTTAAATACAGCCCAAAAGCAATATTTATTAGAAAAAGACAAAATAAAAAATCATTTCAAGATCTCCCAAGGTTTTATTTTACATTTGAGCAACAATTTGTGTTTGTAGCTCAATTAAAATGTAACCTTCAACAAGCAGTCAGCTTGTCATGTCAACAAACATGCATTTAGAAATTTAAAATGAAAAATTAATGTTTATATTTTACAATCATCTCAATTCAATCATCTCATTATCATCAATTTTATTTATAAATACACATATACATATCAAAGATATCCGCCCCCAACTACCCAACCTCCTGATCTAAACCCACTTCAGGCTAGTTTTTAAATGGTGTTGACTGTAACAGTTCAGTACAATTCTGGTCATTATAAAACCTTATTACTTTCTGTCAACTGAATTTTTGTACTCTGTATTCTTTTTTTTTTCAAAATAAAAGATGAAATGAAATGAATTAAATTATTACTACATTCAGTTGATTTGTACCTGTAACCTTTCATATATAGGAGAGGGTTTAACCATTAGACCACAGAAGATAACAGAAGACAATCATACTGTACCTGTTCATCAGTCTCATCGAATGCCTCTGGTTTATCGATGCCGCCAAGTTTGTTGATGACCTCCGCCACACCGATGACCTCTCCGCTAGGATCTTTGATCGGCATGGATAGCATACTACGCGTTTTATACCCTGTGCAAAGGTCGACTTCACAATTGAATCTAGAATCCTGTAAGAAATAAATAAACAATTCATTATTACTGTACTCTTATCTTTATATTACATTGACTGTATTAAAATAAAGTAATGAAATAAGACTAGAATAAATAATAATAATGATACACATAAATAATAATAATTGAAAACGATTAATACATTGATGAAAAAAATTAAGTTACCATAAAATAAATATAAATTTAATAAACTTAAAATAAAAATGTTAATAATAAAAAAAAAAGACTCTTTATCATTCGAAAATAATTGTTATTGCCTAAATAAATAAAAAACAATTATGTAGGCGTATAATACTTGAATAATAATTTGAATGGGTTGATACATATTGATAAATTAAATTTATTCAATTTCTGTATTTAAATAACATCATTATAGTCAAATGAAAAAAAAAATGATTGTTGAGTAAATACATATTGATAAAAACATTTATTGAAAAATGATGTAAATATTATGTATTTTAAGTCAACTACAGCACCTGCATGAATAAATAATTATAATAATAATATGGACTAAGATTTAACTTTCATATTTCAGAATAACATGATTGAATAAATTAGACATGTTGATTTTGTACAAAAAATAGCAATAGTAATTACATTTAAACTACCTGTATAATAACAACATTATAGGAAGAATAACTTATTATAATCTGAAATATTGATGACAAAATGGCAAATATAATCACCCATGCATTTCTATACCTTCACAAGAGGTATTTTTACAGTCTCTGTAGTGAAGCAATGACTTACGGTATATAATAATATATATCAAGGTTGAAGTTGAAAGTATACATAGACTAGCTGTATTAGTATTACATTGTAAGAAAACATATATTATGGGTATACACAAGATAATGTACTGATACTAGATAAAAATAAACGTTATTTTACTACAGTATAATGCTCATGGTACAATGATGGGGACTGTGTGAATATAGTTTTGTCAAAACTATAAATATCATGTTTAAACTATTTATAATATATTGATTGTTATATACTCTGATATAATGCAAGTTCCACATTATTATTAAACAAGCAGATGTACTGTATATTAGGGGAAGATGATGGACTTAACTTAGGGATACGTTTTTAACCTGGTTACTGCTGGGAGGGAGGGACATTATTTATCATTCAAATTTTTTTTAATCGTTAATTATAGTTTATATATTTTTATATATAAATGCTATTATTTATTATATAAATCGTCTATTGTTCTGAAGGCCCTGGTTAATGATCAGCTTCGGCTGGATAGACCACCCTCGAAAAATATAACTAAAAAAAAAACAGAATTTTCTTGTCAACAGAAACAGGATAATGTGAAATAATGTGTAATATTCCCAATATGCAACACAGGTGCAGTGGTGCATGACTGAGCACCAGTCAGTAAGAGCCATCACCCAGTTGTTAAGAGCCATCACCTGGTCAGTAAGAGCCATCACCCAGTCTGTAAGAGCTATCACCCAGTCGGTAAGAGCCATCACCCAGTCAGTAAGAGCCATCACCCAGTCGGTAAGAGCCATCACCCGGTGGGTAAGAGCTATCACCCGGTGGGTAAGAGCTATCACCCAGTCGGTAAGAGCTATCACCCGGTCGGTAAGAGCTATCACCCGGTCGGCAAGAGCCATCACACGGTCGGCAAGAGCCATCACCCGGTCGGTAAGAGCCATCACCTGGTCGGTAAGAGCCATCACCCGGTCGGTAAGAGCCATCACCCGGTCGGTAAGAGCCATCGCTTGGTCGGTAAGAGCTATCACTTGGTCGGTAAGAGCTATCACCCGGTCGGTAAGAGCCATCACCCGGTCGGTAAGAGCCATCACCCGGTCGGTAAGAGCCATCACCCGGTTGGTAACATTAACAATTATCATCTTGTCAGTTAAGACTGTTTTTAAATAGACCAAAGTCCAATAGTTCAATGTTTATTATTTTATTAACACAATTAATATAAACTAGATTTAAACTTGCTACCTTGACAACATGGAATTTAGTTTTTTAAATAGAACAAAGTCATTAATGATTCCAATTGTTATTGTTATTAAACACAATGATATAAATTACCTGAACACTGTTTATTTTTAGCAGGAATAAAGTTCCTTGATACTAAATATTACCTTGATTTATCATCAAGACTAACCCTCTTTAAAAGAAAAATTAAGATTAAGCTATATCCTAAAAATGAGTATTGTACGCCTAGCAAACAAACTACTTAAATACCTTCGAATAATCCATACAATTTAACCGTTACTTTATATCTATAAAAAAAATCCTTCATCTGACACTTATGCCAAATGATAGGATTAGGTTTTTGATTATAGGAGTTATTCTACCTTGTGTGAGAGTAGGTGAAATAGCAGTATAAAACCTATAACTGTTGATAGAATCTTTCTCAACAATCTATCAATCTTCAACTTAAATCTATGCATAATATACTTAAGAACGCCACTCATTTCCTTTTTTTACATACTTATCGCGATAAAAATCAAAATGTTAATTATAATTTATAGGTATTTAGTATTTTCTGGTTAATGGTTGGCTATAAAACGTCACATGGATTTAAGAATATCTATAAATGCAATAAAAGATATTCTTTTTTTTAAGGGTATAAAATTATGAAACAGCTTGTACAGTTTTAAAGAACCACCTACAGTTCTGTAGAGAAGTAAACAGAGGTGTGGCAGTTCTAGTTGGGCTTGAACCTAGTACAAAAAATCTATAGCTTGTGAATATTAAGGAAAGATTCATATTTCCAGCAATCATGTCATTGAAGCATTAAATAAATTAATTTGATTCCAAAATAATATTTTTCGTATAATTTTCATTTTTATGTTCCAATCAATTATGTAAATACCTTTACTGACTTCATTAAAAAACTGTAAACAGAAAAAATTAAAATTCCATGAAAAATATGATTTTGTTGGTGTGACAAATACTAGGATACTGTATTAAAGACTAAATCAAAATCGCTCTAAACAATAAACAAATTGTCTATCTTAATGAATAATTTATGTAATATACTTAAACAAAACATCTGCTCACTACTGGATACAAATTTGAATTTGCACAGAATTCTCAGAAAATCCTGTCTTTATATTTGAAAGTCCCAACGACCGGTGTCTACCATGAACATTTTCTTGGACAACTCCAACCTCCAAAGTCCAAGAGATCACAATAACTTTGTTTTGTTTGTAAACCTACCCTAAACCAGCAATAATTTTTGATATTTTTTTAATTTATTTATTCAATTTTCAGCCACAAACAACATAAAATACATGACAACGGTGCAGCCCCAGGGGATTGCCATGAGTGCCAAAGCACTATCGAATTGGCTCTTCATACTGGACTTCAAACATAAAATGAACATACTGTATGAACAGACAACAATATGCCGGGTCAACTCCGGCCTTCAAAGGCCAGCTACATCCAGACGGACAATCATTAAAAAAACGTTAATGAATGATGATGACGTAGTTATTCAGAGAATTTTGTATTAACGCATTGTAAAACCGCACTAGTTATCGATTACAAACACATAAATTATACGAAAAAAAAAAAATAAATTGCTGCTAATTTATTCATCAGTAAATATTATAAACAGGAAATTAATTACGACAGTAGTACGAATAAATTAGCGACAATTGTCAAAACTGTACTGATTGACAGATAAAAAATATGTCAGTCAATAATCAATTTATTTATTTTAGAGCTCTTTTGAGACAAGATTGTAACAGTGAAGAAAAATACACATGTTGTTAATCAATCACCATCACAGCAGAAAAATGCAACTGACACTGACAGCCTATCTTGAATACATAATGTTGGGCTTTACTAAAGATTTAAATATCGTTAGAAAAAATAAACTAAAAACCACCAATCGCACTTAAGTTATAAAATTATACATTTTCATTAATTGATAAACTTCTTAAACACTATAAATCCATATAATTATATTAGATGGGCAGAGCCATGTTAGGTCATGTTTGGGAAAAATCGTCTGTTCGACACGAAGGTGCAAAAGATCCTTTAATAGAGGTCGTATAGCTTACTCTCTTTAGCTACCTCTCTTAAGTACATTATTAAATACTTCACTTAAGTTAATAAATATTTAAGAATTTCACTTAAGTGATACTTTTAAATAGGAGAATTTTTTAATTGTTAAGACTAAGAGTAAGATGTTCCTGTCGTTGCTTTGTGGATGCTACACACACAGGGACATACTCATGAAAGCTTATGGTTGATGGAAATTAAAGTCAGTGATTTTTAAAAGTAGTTTAAATAGTGAAGTTAATCTGCAAGTGCTGTAGCATGTTATATAAAAAAAATGCTTTTCTGCTGCAACTTTCTTCCCAAATAGTCAGTGTTTTGTAGTCAAAAAGGGATATTGTGTGTTTTAACCAGCAATCAATGTAGCTGTTATTTGAATTTTCGAAAATGTGTAATTCATACATTATTAATTACAAGTATTTATTGCCTCACATCAAGCTCTGCTAGGTTAAGCCTACTTCTTATATTGTACAAACAGTTTTTGGCCAAGAAACTGGAGTTGATTCACATATTTTTCTGCATTTATTCTACTGTAGGTGAAATCTTGACTCGATGAACAAACTTTAGCTAGTTGACTTCTTGCACAAAATACATCTACGCACAGCATGATACTACTTAATTGAAAATTTTATTGGCTTGCAAAGGATATTAACTTTCAAATGAGGCATGACAAATAAATAAGACTTGCATCCCTTTGGAGTGAATAGGGCCTGTTTCTGCATTATGCACAATAACCATTCATTTGAGAATAGATTAAAAATAAAATTGATATACAGTACTTTTGGTATATTAATTGTGCTCCAAAAAAAATTGACAAAATATAATGTGTGCAGGTGGTGATCAAATAGTCACGATGCTTGGTATAGAACTAGGGTTCTACAGTAATTTTGCATTGCAACTAAAAGTTGCAGAGCAATAAAATCAGTTAAATGATGTTCCAACACGCAAATGTTTTAACCATTATTTAGAGACTCAGCCAACAGGTTAAGCCAACAAAAGTAATACCTAAAACTTTTTTTACAAAAATGGAAATCTACTAGAAAAACAACAGTGTACTAATTATTATTTTAAAATTATTTATAATATTATTTTATCTATTAAAAAAAAATAGATTTATACACAGAAAGTTTTTAGTATTCCTACACTCTACTCAAATCAATACAAAAAATATGTTTATTTTGTACATAGTATCTTTACTGTTTGATTATGATAGTTTTTTCTTGTATAGATGTTGTGTATTCAAACATCAATGTGATCATAATAATTGCACTGAAAGATGAAATATGCAATACATTTTGAACGCAAAGAAATTTATAGTCAAATGAGTATACATGTTTAAAGTCGAGGTCAGACATATAGTTTGCAATCGATACATACTTGAGGAAAAAAAACAGCCAATACATTGGAAGATTAAGAATAAATCAGAAATATGTAACTGATGTTGATTGGCTAGGGAAACATGTACTGCACAGTAATAATTATTCAATGTAAATTTTATAATTTTTTAACATTTTGGTTGGGATCACGTTTTTTTTAAATGTGTTTACTTAACAATCATAGTGGACTATATTGATTTCTTTGTTTTTGTGTTTTTTGTTATTTGCATTTCTTTTATGGTAGTTTAATTGCCAAAAAACAATAAATATTTTATATTTTCAGTTCAAATTGCAATTTATTTTTTAAAAACTAACTAAAATTCATCAAATCCATCTACAAGGTGTCAGGTGGTAATCTCTACAATTATACTCCAGTACATGTTTCAAAGATTTTTCGTACAGTTTGATGTATATTATAGCACCCTCTCCTGATAACTATACTTTATTCTAAATTGAGACCATTGAAGTTAGTACAGTAGTTTCCAAAAGAATTTTAACAGAAACAAATTAAATGAAATTAAAAGTTTCATGTTTAAATTTTCAATTACTACAAATAATTATTTAAGTTTGAATGAATACTGCACTTATGTATTAGGCATACAATAAAAAAAATATTTACAGTAACCTTTTTAATGAATAAGTTACGTTTATTATATTGACATTAATATCTTTTTCCCCTAATCGCACATAGTGTGCAAGTCATCTCATACATGCTTTTTCCAATCAATGTAAAGAAGAGAGTTTCAAAGCCAATACCGTTCATCTTGAATACTTTTCCTAACTCGAAGATGATCACTAACAATTCAAGTAAATCTAAACAGAGCATTCATTAGGGGTTTTATACAAGAAATGCCAAAACTAACAAAGCACAAATTGCAAGGACAATCCACAGAAAGATAATGGCAATTCAATCCATCTTTGACAAATATTTAGAGAGATATAATATGGATCTGGGTAATATAGCAATTCCACAAATTGATTTGGATTTTTTTTTCTTTACAACAGCAAGGAAATATGTTGTCAAAGTGAACAGCATAGCTAATAGTTGTTAATGTTAATATTATATAGCATATAAATGTTAATAATATTAATAGCAATATAATATGAAACTTACCCTAATATGGATTTGGGTATCTAGTTTTTTTTAGTTTTATTTAGTTAATTTACTATAGTCTGTATTATAGTGTCTTTACAATAATTAATCGCAATAAATTCAGAATTTAATCAGCAAGAAATATTAATTTTGATTCTACAGTGATAAAAACCAATTCCAATTAGGTTTTACTGATGTTTTATTATAATTTTAATAGAAATTACTTTTAAGATCACAAAAATGTAAAGAAATATAACTTTTAAATTGTTACTGCATACAATTATCTACGACTTATAATTATATTTTGATATTGTAAAATTATGTAGGCATATAAAAGTTTCCAAATGAAATTTATTATTAAAACAATATGAATATTAATATATAAAGAAACAATAAAGTATTCATTATGGAATTTTCTAATAATACTAACACCTAATATAATATTTTATACATTAACATTAATAGCCAACATGGAGTCTAGAGTACGTTATATTCAGGGCTATTACTGTACAAACCAGGTCATTCATCCTAAGAGTTCATTTCTCAACTTAAACATATATATGATCAATTTGCTTTAATATACAAGACTCATTTACATGTTCCAACGAGCACATTGAATATGGCAAGGCTGACGAGACGAGAAAAATTCTTTAAAAATGGGACAGCACATTCCAATTACTAACGCTAGTTGCATTAATTCTCCATTCCTAACGCGATACTCCAGAATATCATTAGAAACATAGCAAATAAGTGGAAGAATGAAAATCATATTATTTAGAATTCCCCGTAGACGTGTTATTAAATATGAATAAAAAAATATAGCATTATTCTTACCATACAAGTAGTTCACATAAACACATTCTTTTAGAATTTTACAAAACAACAGAAAATGTGTAATTATAGAATAATACATTATTATTAAGATATTCTACAAATAGAACAGAAGAAAAAGTTAATCCTTTGATTACTATTAAAGGAAAATTAAATATTCACCTGGTGTTAATATTAGTCAATAACTCCAAAAATGAACAATTTGCAAAAAACAAGAGTGAAGGGATAATTGCTATTGGGTAGGGGTACTAAACAGGCAGGCCGCAGACCACAGTACATTACTGCTACCAAGACAAATTTAAACATTTTCCGTGAAGCAAAGAAATAAATGTTTTTTTAACACTACGGCCAAGAAACCCCACAATTAATTTTTTAATAATAATTTAACGGTAAATGGAAAGGCGGATAACTTGATCTGTATCTATCCTGAGCGGGTTTTCCGCTTAACCGCATTTTGTTTAGATGGTTATAAGAAATAACATTCTATATTTTTGTTTTCTGCTTACCGATTTCCAGTTACTGTTAGTTTTACTGTCTTTGGCCTATAAGGGTCCCAAAGGTGTTTTACTGTAACATTTTCAAAACAAAATAAAAATCCCTACAAAATATAATAATTATACCCTATAAAATGACTTGATTATTTTGGTTTGTCTTTAAAACCCCTGTACTATATCCCGATAGTTAAGACCACACTAGCAAAATTGAAAATCTTCCCCTTCTTCAATTAAAACAATGTATGGGAGGCCAAAGAAGAATTTTAAATTGTGCCTGTACGTTCATTCTGTACTTAATGTATAATTCATACTGCAAGCAGTGAAATAAACACATCATGTTAGGATTCAATATTACGACATTAATTATGTCATTATCAGGAATGAATTCTTTGAATGTCATCATCAGGAATTCGTTGATGATGACATAATGTTGAAATATTGAATCCTAACACCAAATGTATTTAATTGCTTGGAGTGTATGCTTCATACATAGCATTAAAGTGCTTTAAAACAAGTTTACCATAGTATGAACACATTATATGTGCAATCATTTCTGTATCTTTTCAAAGTTTGGTGATACTTCTGGACTATCATGGTAACTCTATGTTCACACTGATGAAGTTATGGCACACGCATTAGCTGATAGCATGGTCAACGTATAAACTGCAGCGAAACAGAAGGCAACACTTACAGTATCCTTACGATGAAAGTTTTTACCTTCCAGGTCACTTCTTGTTATCAATTACAGGGTCTATTCTGATTGGATAGAACGCTGAATTAGCACGTCTTATACTAAAACGGTACGGTACAACGTCTTATGCTAAAACACTACTGTATAGATACAATTGTTCAGTGTCATAAGCTAAAACAATGTAACTCCATCCATGTGAACAGGGTCTATAAGGTTAGCAATTTTGTGGACAATGATTTAAGTAAGTAAGCAACGTACTAGTCCCATTATGAATCCCAATTTTAAACATTCAAAGAAGTAAAGACAGAAGGGTAAACCAAGGTTACATGTATACAGATAAATTAAAGTTGCAGAAGATGCTTGTTATTTGTGATCTTTTCAGCCCTATTCCAAACACTTAGATATTTAGACACTTTAGATATTCTATCTTATTTTTCACTGGGGAATCTTCTAATTACCAAGGTGATTAAGGTATTAAATATTACAATGGCAATTTTCCATTAAAAAAAAGGTTTTAGACTGGCCAATTTATATGCGTACAGCAATTTGTATCTATACTGTACACATGATAAATTCAGTCCATAGCGAGATGGTATCAACATTACTTATTAGCTTTGTTTCCAAACTCAAATCAACAATTTCCATCACTTGATCAGTCTTCTCTGAAGGAGATGATGATTATCTGTAGATGGATAGTTTGATTGAATTTCTTGTGAGATTAGAAAGAAGTTCATGAAGAATCTCAAAGGACTTAATTAAGTGAAAATCAATTATCTAATTGATGAACCTTGAGTCCGACCTTAGACACACATCACTTGAAATGAATCAATGAAATTAATCCAGATATGATCTGCAATGTTATATCATAACAATGGTAGAGATTGAAATCATGAAGTAAATTTATTCTTAATTTCTTGGCTATAAATGAGTATATAAAAGTTTATATAAGAAAAAAGTATGAAGTTGGGAAGTAGGTTGCCTTAGACCGCCGCATCATAAAGCAAGATGGTGTGATGTAAGATAGTCTATGACCTGCCAGTACCAGTTTGTGTCACTGTGTAAGATACCTTTCCGTGATTGCCTCATCCTTCAGATGGGTGTTAAGCTGTTGGTCCTGTTGCTAAAGCGTGGTTCCCACTAGAGACACAATGCAATGACGTAGACACAACGCAACCGAGTTGACCAATCACATGCGACTGTTTGAATAATCAATCACTTTTGATTGGACAGATCACATTGCTTGCCATTACCAGTTTGTGTCACTGTGTAAGATACCTTTCTGTGATTGCCTCATCCTTCAGATGGGTGTTAAGCTGTTGGTCCTGTTGCTAAAGCGTGGTTCCCACTAGAGACACAATGCAATGACGTAGACACAACGCAACCGAGTTGACCAATCACATGCGACTGTTTGAATAATCCATCACTTTTGATTGGACAGATCACATTGTGTTCCGTTACGTCCTTGCGTTGCATCCTAGTGGGAACCAAGCTTAAACTAGCAGGATTGTCTGTATAGGCATAGTAGTCTTTTGGAGGATTCCTGTATCTGGAGTCACTGGTTTCTCTCCAGAGGACTCCATAAGAACATTATTCCCCCTTCACCATTTAAGTGACACCTCTTGAAATAATTGTTGTAACACTAACAGGCTCAAATTAACTTAACCCAATGATATTGCATCGTTAGTAAGAAGATCTAGGAAATATTTCTAATTTACATTACAGTCTCAAAAATCCTAAAGGAACATCGGTTTAGGAATGGTTCTTGCCCATTGAGAAAGGAATCAATTGGCCTATAGTCTTTGTAATGGTTTTTTTTTGTGAAACCATTTTCACTGGCAAAACAAAACAGTTCTTTTGGCAAGAAACCAAAATCAATTGGGTGTCTTAGAAACCTTTTTCAAGATTGGTTCTTTTTTTTTTGTGAAACCAATTTCGCTGGAAAGACAAATCATTTTTTTTGCAATCAATACCAGAAACAATTGGGGTCTTTTAACCTGTTTTTTTTTGTGGAATTAATTCCGGCAAGAGAAAATCATTATTGAAAGGAAAACTCTCTTGCTCAATAGAAACGTGATCATGTCAAAATGGCGCTTTTTTCCTGCAATTCTCATATGATAAGCCAAAATCAAGTCCTTTATTTCTAATCCATACAGTTACTAAAATAGAAAAATGTATTAAGGATATCTATATCTCAAATTATTATGTTCCTTTTTTACTCAGAAACATTTACTGTACAAGTCGATACAAACTGATATTCTTCTAGATACTCAATTTGTTTCAGCATTTTATTTCAACCTGTATTTGATCACTGTTGAAATTTAAATGAAGCGTAACAAGTAAATTTATTCAGCAACGAAATAAATCTACAATTGCATATCAAAGTAGATGTGTCCATTATACTTCCACAATATAATTGCCATATTCCTGACTATATATCTATAAAACAAGCATACTTGAATATTGATTTTCTAAAAATCGGTTTTTATGTATTACAGAACAAAATATCTCAAAAATTGTACATTGATATTTTCTGTTCATGATCTATTAAAATATTAAATCATATAAAAATGATTATAATTATAATATGTTTAAAACAATGTTTTTATTTCAATGTATATACACACATACAGTACTGTTCCATTATTACCTCTGCCAAGGAGGTTATTCAATATATAATTGTATTAGTTTCATAAATTAATATAACTACTGTATAAATTTTATCAAATATTTGTTTTTAAATAAAATATATATCCATTTTAATGCATAAAATATTTTTAATATAATGTTATGTATTATGTATTACTTAGTATGGTTAGTATTACTATTTTCTTAAATATTGTAGTATTATAATACAATGCACATCTTTATTAAGGCTACTTTAAATATATCTTTACATTTTTAAAAATAAAATATTATATAATGCTACAATTTATGCCTACAATTTTTTGCATAAAAATGTTGCCATTACAAACGCTACAAAGATTTAAATAATATTTTTTAGTACGAATAAAACATGTCTTTGCATGTCATTATTTCAAATGACATTTTTTGTATAATATTACTGTGCATGCCGTTGAGACTCGTATAAAATAGTATTAATATTTTATAATATTGAAGGAATGTGAAATGAAACTATAGTTTTCATAAAATAGGTTATAGTAATATTATTTTCATATTTAATTATAGTTTTATTATCTTTGGATCTTAGAAAAACAGATTTGGATTATTAGGATATAGATATGAATCCATATTCAGCTGTAATTTTCATGTTATCACGTAAATATTATACATAATAACTGTTTATTTAATTTTTCCAGTTGTTTTTACTGTACTGTATGTTTGGTTCCCACTAGAAATGACAACAAAAGAATTCACCACAAATTTGAGAAAACACAAGCCACAATTCAGATGGTCCATCGCTTGTGATAACTGGCAACATTTTATAATGGGTATAACAAGCCACAATTTCATTGTATAATATTGAACTTTCTTGGTCCCCAATAAAACGTATAATGCAAGAACAAAAATGGGCCGCATGTAATTTGACCAATCACAAGCCTCAATTCAGATGGTACATCGCTTGAGATAATAGTTAAATAGCACTGCACGTATGTATAATGATCTAAAAAATGCATTATTAAACTTCCTACTGTAGAATAGCATAGCATTTTCAAAAATATTCAATGACCATTGAAAATAGACAAACCAACAGATAGTGTATACCATTACTCTATTATGTTTTTGTAATCCTTTGTCATTTATTTCTTGCCTGGGGTTCAGTTTGTTCTTTTGGTTTGTTTCTTTTTTTGCCCAAAATGCCAAAAGAAATGTGTTTGTTTCACATCCAAAATTTCTTTTAGACACTTATATGAAGTATTGTAAGTGGGTGGTGCAGTGTGTTATACTACTGATTGGGAGTTTCAATCCATGCCCGCCGCATTGCTTGTATCTTTGGGCAAGACACTTACGTTTGCCTATGTGTACAAATGGGTACCTGGTAAAAAAATGACCGGTGTAATAATGTGAAGGGCTTTAGAAGCTTTGGGCAATAAGCACTATAAGAACAGTATCAATACTATATGACAATTTTAAAACTCCAATCAGCATTTAAGAGTGCTTGTCACCAAAAATCAGACATATTCGTAATTTAGTGGCAAGGGTAAAAATTTCGAATTGGCTCATATTTTGCACATTGGTAGACCTTGATGTAAGTAAACCTGATGTGTAGTTTGTTTGGTAAAATATCGCTTAGTTTTCGAGAAAATCGAAAAATAACGATTTTCGGCCAATTTTGTTAATTTTTGGTGTATAATTTACATTAAGTTTAACAGCCTCTGGAAGCCAAACGTAGCTACCTAGCGTTTAAATATTTTACACTTATGTTAACTAGCATCTTGACAATAATTAAGTAAAGTTTCAAAAAATTTGATGAAATTCTAAGATTTTTACTAATTAATTACTAATTAGCATATATAAAACTCTTATAAAGTAGGGTAAAAACAAACGCGTTTTTTTTCATGTGCGACGAATTTTTTTTTAATAAAAAAATCATCAATCTAAAGTTTAGATACTAATATTTATGAATCAAGTAAAAAAAATTTGGGGAAACTTATTTGCGCTCCGCGCCAGAGCCACAAATTTGTAAGAAATTCAAAGATTTTATCTGTCGGCAAGATCAATCGGATGTACCTATTGTTCTCTATTTACATATTTAAGGTAAATTTTACTATGAGAAACAAACTTTAAAGGTAAACTGAAAGGTCCTGAATAATTTGGATTTACGTTTTAATATAAACACAAACTAAAAATAAATTTCTAGTAAAATTTAAACGACTAACCCATGATGAAATTAAGCAATTACTATCTGAGCTCAACATTATAACTCGCTTAGCTTCATCAAGCCTGTTATGTTTTCCACAAGGTGAATTTATTCTCGCGAATTGAACATTTTTTGCATGCGCAGTTTATTTTTATCAACAACGTGTTCCATTGGGCGTGCGCGTATACGCGAAAATGTTTGATTTGCGCGAATAATTTCGCCTAGTGGAAAACAGGCTTTACAACATAATTTTCTTATCTTCTCATATAGGGAGTTTTCGCACGAGCACGTTAACGCTATTTTCCAAGCTCCGCCCACTTTGTAAACAACTTGATCTGTGCGTGCGCAAGCATTACGAAAAACTTTAGTTACGTGCGTCGAGAACCTTATTTCTGAAAAATAGCGTCAATGAAAAACGTTAACCAAAACATGATTAAACATGCCTGGCTAGGCTTAGTCTCTAAACCCAAGGTATTCCGTGATTTGTTTTAATACTTGTGGCGTATGTTGCGTGCGCTACACATGTGTTGCGTTCTACACTTCCCGTCGAAGCGCGAAATCAAAACGAGCAAGTACGTTAACGCAAATGTTCGCTGAACTCTGTTGTTATGCAAATGAGTGATGAACGTTCATGTGCTCGTGCGAAATTTCCTAATAATTCGTGGCCTAAACAATAAATTATTGTTTTACCATTGTTTCACCCCTTCGCTTTATTAAAAATTTACAGAACGCGACTTAAAATACTAACAATTTAGACAACAGAATCGTCCCACATATTAAATTGTTATTTTAAAGAATTCTCACAGACACAGTTTTACCTTCGTTGCTACCTTAATCAATCGAGCAACTGCACGTGGAAACCAGCTTTCCCAGCAAATCAATGTATGGCTTCTTGCGCTTTATGGTTATATCTGTGGTATCAAGTTCAAGAGAAGCACACATTTCTTGCAACATTGGCAAAGAGAATCTGGAGAGTTTTTCTTGAGCTTTCAGTTCACAAATATTATGCCTTTCAAACATTATTGGATGCTGCAAGCCTATTGTGTCCAGTACGGTTTGCGACAAAATTTGAATTTCTCTTTCTTTTTCCGTTTTTGAATCGTCTCCATTTTCTTGGACTTCGTCACCATCTTCATTACTATCGTAATCATCATCTTCGTCATCATCATCATCATGAACGGCTGCATCTGTCCTCCTTTTTTTAGCTAAGCGTGAGAAAAAACTTGCAATCTGCTGTGCTGTTAAAAATTCACTCTTGCTAAATAGATGTGAACCATCGCTGTGCCTGGCCGATCTCATCTCTCGTGAGACATCACATGGATCAGCTTTCTGTCCTGTCTGCTCTCCAACGTCAAAAACATCAATAAGGTAGGTTTTCTGTGGAACAGAAAATCGGGTTTTTTTTGCAGAGGACTTTAACGCCCAGCCCATTTGCAGGTCGGGGCCAATGTCAAACCGTGGCAAATCGTTGGTTCTTGTTGGTTCTGGATTTTTAGAAGTACCCTCTTCTAGTTGTGTTGCGTATAATTTCATTGCCCTGTCATATAGTGTTTCATGTTCTAGTGCGTTCTTGTGATTTTCATAATCTAAGTGTTTCTCTAGGGAAGAGTATCTCTGATATGACCTAATGCAACCTTGTTCGCGACAAAAGAACAGTTTGCTGGGGGTGCCAGGACTTTCTTCACTTTCTATTTGTTCGTCGTCATTTATATCAGCTTGTTCTTCATGAGATGTCTTGGCTTGTATTCTTGCTTTTACTGTAATAAATGATACTTGATTTTGATCAGACGTTGTATCCTTATTATGAATTAAATTGGGTAGTTTCGAGGGCACACAGAATTTACTCAAAAGTAGATTTTGTCCTGCACCAATACCATACGCCATCCAGACCTTCATGGACCTGCTTCCATACTCTATGTTGTTGATGTGACTCACGCCTTTCCATTTCCCTGCTGCACAAATAGTACCAGTAGGTAAAGCACAAACTATGACTTTCACTCCAGGAATGCCTCCAAAGGACTCAATTGCTGCCTTCATCTGCTCTGGATTTTCAATATCTTTTCCTGAATTAAGATATTTATTCATGTGATTTTTGATATGGGCTGCCTTGCGGTCACATGCGCCCTTCCCCCCTTGAGGGTCCGAAAAATCAATACGTCGGATTTTGATCTTCGTTTCTTTCGCTATCTTTGGTAACGAGAGTAATGTTAGGGCAGAGTGGTAGCATCCTGCATTATCTTGACGCAGATACACAGAGTGTATATCGGGTGCAATAGATGGCAGCTGCCTCAACACATCGTCGATGATTGCCACAACAGTAGTACTATCCTGACTGCAAGATTTAAAAATATGCACAAACGTAAGCATCTGTACCTCTCTATCTTTATTCTTTTTCGTCAAGACCGTTATGTGCCACGGAAGTCCACGCTTTCCAAACCAGTCTCTTTGGCTTTCGCGGTATTTACGTGGTACAAACTTCATCGCCCAGTCTAAAACAATTAGGGCACAACCAGGATTCAAATCTCCTAAAATATCATGTCGTGCAGCGTCTTGGTTAATGGATCTTAAGATATGCGCCTTCCACGTCTCGATGTCTTGGACTGACCGTGTAATTACGTACTCCATGTCATCTTTTTCTTCAGAAGAGCAGCGCACTTCGTTTAAAGCTTCAAGAATTTCAGACAAAGCTTCTGGAAATATACGACATCTGTCACATCTTGCATTGTGGTCATGATCACAGACAGTCTGGTAATATTTGTCTTCGCAAGAACTAAGAGCATACGCCCTACAATGATCGGCAACTTCAGAATGGTTAGAAATGTGAATCTGCAATAATATATAAAAGGACTTGTATAAAAAATGTAATTAGTCTTGAATGTTTCTTACATGCTTTACTGAGCAACATACAACGCGCTACTTTGCCTTTTTTATTATATTGTTTTTCTATTTATACTGTAGCAGTTATCAAGATATTTAAACAAGATTGTTATTACCTTATAGTCACCTTTTAGGTAGCGCTTGGCATCTTTAAGTTTTTGGTTTGTTTGTTTGGCCCAAGTCAAACCCATTTCATAGCAATCTCCCAGCTTATCAACGATGTTCTCCAGGTCATCGAAGGCTTTTCCACCATTGGCAGAGATATAATCAAGGCCCTGTAAGGATTTGCGTACAGAAGCAGAACAAACACTGAGAACTCTACGCAATGTACTGCGGCTCATAGGTTGAAAATTCTTCTCTTGACAGTAACTCTCGTATTGAAGAATACATTGTTCTGGGATAAGATTACGCACAACATTTGGGATTTTTATAACTCTGTCTGTAGAAAGTTTTAGAGTTTTTTCTCCAAATGGCAAGTCTTGTATAACTTGAGAACTTGTTATAAAGGTAACAAAGTGGTCAATTTTCCCTGGCTGTACGCATACTCTAGTGTTCTTTAGAGGTTGAATTACAGAACCTCTACCATGTAACAATAAATGGTGTTTGGCCACGTTAAAACGGTATCTAGTCAAGTTAGGTATCCATTTCTGCAGTTCCTTGAAGGTAACCTTATCAACCATGATCGATAAAATCTGACGTCTTGTACTCCAGTGGTTAGTATGAAGATAGCATTCTGATAGAGCATCTAATAGAGAAGAATCGGTTCTTTCGTCAGCTTCTGTGGTTTTATCACTTGATAAGCCTTCAAGTAGAGTAGTCGACTGACCAGGTGCGATTTCTTCCAGGCACATAGAGACAACTTGACGAGCCTTGCGCATGTGGAAACGTTTAGTACGGTCTGAAACTTGCTCCAGCGGTGCAGATAAAGGATATCTAATTGGACTGACGTCCCTTGAATTGAGAAATGCATTTAATTTTTCTCTTGGTGTAGATTGAATTGATTCATCTTCTGAGGTAGCTGAAGCAAAAGTTGGATCGCAAAATTGATATAGGCTCATTTGAGTATCCATAACATCACACGCCGGTGTTTGACAAGTTGGAGTGGCTAATGGCATGTAAAACTCATCCTTATTACTTTCCTGAAAATAAGAATAATATTGGTAAAAAATTACTACTGACTTTGATTCAATTATTGACGCACTGATTCGTGATATATATAAAATGATGATGACAATGGCAGGGAATGCAGAAAATATTCCTCCTACCACCAACATACGAAAAAAAATGAACAAAGTAACATGAAACACATTATTTCCGCCAATAAATGCGTATTCATAAATGTCATACTGTACGGTATTTTTTAACTTACAGTTGTTAGTGCGCTCATCTGATCGACGAGACTAGGGTTATTTGTTTCAGTGTTCGAGGTTACAGGTAACAATGACTTCAGCATCTTACGGCAAGTTGAACAGATACCTGATAAAAAGTGTAAAAACATTTACTTACAGGGTTTTGTTTAACAGTTTAAATTACATTAAATATATAAAAATATAAAAATTAAATTATATTTACCTGAACCAACTTGCAGGAAAGTTCCTGTTTTCTTTAATATTAGTTGCGAATCTTCTTTGCTAATACCCCTATCGCACTTGGGTCCCTTTCCTTTGCTTTGGATGTGATTAGAGAGATCAGGCGGCACTCTACATCTGTTGTTATTTCCTCGAGACCAACCTAAGCCAAGTTCCGATCGATGCAAGGGACAAACAGTCCAACTATGTATATCAGCGGGCAAGGTAAACATGGCTGCTCGACTAAGAATTAGGTCTACCTCACTATCAATGCCCGTAAACCTAAACATGTGTCTGTGTGCAGCGATTTCCTTCTGGCATGCTTGTAAAGGTAGGACTTCAGTGCTCTGTTTGCGGTCTTTTCTATCGAATCCACAAGCGCCGCCAACAACCGATTTAAAAGAACATGAAATCTCCATCTTGTTTGAACTTAAAGCCATCAGACAATAAGTATATATAAAAATTATTTTCAACACGTCTTTACATTGTAAGACATAAACTAAAATGGATAACAAATCAGTTCCGTTGTCAACGCCAATGAAGATATCGTTGTCTATCGAATATATGCAGTAAAGTGTTTTGTCTACTGTGGTTAATGTTTTGAAACATTCTCGCTGAGTATGTTCGACCAGGTTCGACAAACAGGAAAACGATAACAAGTTAAAACAAATGTGTTTTTCAGTTTTATCCTATAAACTATGAGAGGATGGAATAATTTATAATAATGTGGTTTGACAAAGAATAAGCGAGTGATTTTTAGATAATTGCTTAATTTTGTATATTGATTAGTAATTGAAATTTTACCAGAAACGTATTTTTAGTTTGTGTTTAAATTGCAACTTAATTCAAAATTATTCCAGGAACTTTCAGTTTATCTTTCAATTTTGTTTCGCGTAATAAAAGTTTAGCTCAAAGCGACTTAGATTGCTAAATAGATAACAATAGGTACATCTGATTGATCTTGCCGACAGATAAAATCTTTGAATTTCTTACAACTTTGTGGCTCTGGCGCGGAGCGCAAAATAGTTTCCCCAATTTTTTTTTACTTGATTCATAAATATTAGTATCTAAACTTTATATTGATGATTTTTTTATTTTAAAAAAATTCGTCGCACATGAAAAAAAACGCGTTTGTTTTTAACCTACTTTTTAAGAGTTTTATATATGCTAATTAGTAATTAATTAGTAAAAATCTTAAAATTTCATCAAATTTTTTGAAACTTTACTAAATTATTGTCAAGATGCTAGTTAACGTAAGTGTAAAATATTAAAACGCTAGGTTGCTACATTTGGCTTCCAGAGGCTGTTAAACTTAATGTAAATTATACACCAAAAATTAACAAAATTGGCCGAAAATCGTTATTTTTCGATTTTCTCGAAAACTAAGCGATATTTTACCAAACAAACTACACATCAGGTTTACTTACATCAAGGTCTACCAATGTGCAAAATATGAGACAATTCGAAATTTTGACCCTTGCCACCTAATGTTTGATTTTTAGTGACTGGCTCTCTTAAACACCAAGTAACTATGGACGAGCATGATCAGGCCTTGTCTTTTCAAAAGACAAGGCCTGCATGATCATTCAAATTCGATTCAATTTTGTTTATGTAAATAAAAATAGCAAAAATTCATGCAGTAAAAAAATGTCATGAGGCAGGGATATGAAAATAAAAGAATCTATTTGGACTAATTGATTTCAAGGAAATCTCGATACAATAGCTCGTGTGTCATGAATTAGGCTAAATCATTTTTAATAATTCAAATATACTTTAGCAAAGCGGCCTAGAGCGAAATTTCCCCTTCCACTGATCTAGATTGATCGGATGGCCTAGCAATATTGTCATAAGCAAATTGCGTTATGTACAGTAGTGGTGTTGGGTTCCAATAACATGGATTGACCTAAACATTCCAGCTCCGCTAAGGTGCCCCTAGATATCTTAGTGTTGTGCTTCTATCACTTATTTGCCATAGTATACTTTTAAATGGCTAAAACAAGCTAGAATTAATTATACAGTATGTAACTCAAACTACTGTACATTTTAGTACAAAAGCAAATTAAATCTAATTGGCACAACTCATGAATTTCAATCAGTTGAGTCAATCTATATGCTTTAAAGGTACTGTAACATTTTAGTCTATTGATGAATATTACATATATATATATATGTAATGGTAATGCATACATGGCAACATCTGAAGTTTAAAAAATGGGAGGTGGTGTTTTTTTTTTTTTTTGCAGTGTGTGACATCACAAGCGGTATTGCATGGTGGCTATGTGAGGGGAATCCCCTTTCCATTGAGAAAAAAATCAGAAAATTATGACCGCAGATGGTCGTACGATTAAATATTGTAAATTTGATTGTGTATAATATAAGCCTTTTTGTTATACTTCAATGCAGAAAACTAAACATACTGCATCAAAATTCAGTTATCTTTGTAATCCGGGAGAAAATGTGGAAAAGCGGGAGCACAACACTAGGCTGGGAGACGAGTCTAAAAAATACAGGAGTCTCCTGCCCAGCATGTATGGTAATGTATCAATTTTTGCTACTGGAGAAATAAAAAACGCAAAACAAAAACATTAAAGCAGTACAAATTCTGCTATAAATAAATAAGTGTTCATTATTTATGTCAGGTAGTTTTTATGAAATTGTCTAATACGGTATGCATGGTAGCGACTACTAATATCAACAATTTACATAATCATTTTGCTAAGGATTCCAAAATAATACTTTAATTATCATGCAGATAACATTTTGATAAATATTGCGTAGTGTTCTATTAATAATTAGTGTTTATGTAGTAACGACACATATTAATGACATGAAATCCAAGACTAATACAATGGAAATACTTCAAACATCAAATTACAAATTTGACAACATGATTTTGGATAGAAAATAATATTAGTAAAGAGCGCCCTCAAGATTACTGATAGTTGTATTTTGATGTCCCCAATGTTTTTTTCAATAAGGAAAACAATCAATATACTTCTGAAATTTGAATAAAATTCATCATTTAATGCAATTAAATGTAAAACTTGTTTGTCCCTTAATAGGACATAAAACCTTTTAATAAGTTGAGCCGACATTGGACTTAAAAGTTGTATGGGTCCACGTTATCAATTTTTAATTAATGTACAGTGTTACACAGTGGCGCTCACGCTCACTGGCTAAATCCAGGGGCCCAGCACATGAGCAGTCTGAATTCAACTACCCAGCGTTGGAGTCTACTCCCCTTAGGAGTGCTAAACCATAGGCAGAAGCTGTTTTTAATACCAGATTTTAGTATCTTATGTTCAAAGAATAGTTGTATGCAGTGTATTTAATTTTTATTTTTTAAAGTAAAATCAGTTTCAATTAAGCTTGGTTCTCACTTGGGCACAACATGAGTGAGTTGACCAATCACAAACGACAGTTTGGATGAGCCATCTAACGTTGGCCTTACTTGCATTGCATTGAGAACTAAGCCTGATACCTTGTGAAAGTGGGTGTCCACCTGCAAATTTAAACCTATGTAATCACCATGTTGAGTAGTAAATACAATGAAAACTTGGTGGTTATGATGCTTGGCTACCACTCCAAGGGTCCTGGGCTCAAGTCCTGTCACATGTCAGAACAAAATTACAACTCCACTCCCAAAGACTTGTAATAAGACTTTGTTTATGTAGAGCATCTTGTGTATATGTTTGTCTTGTGAACCTCTGAGGGTCCTTAATGATCAGCAATTGCTGGATGGATCACCCTCATTAAATATGGTAAAAAAAAAAAAAAAACATTGAATGCCTTAAGAAATTATCTGTTAAATCATTATGAATACATAGTACATACCAAATAAAATATTCTTCCATTTATATTCCGTAAAATAGGTTATGTTAATAACCAATAATTTTACTATCCTAGTAATTAAATTACTAAATGCTTAATTAACAAAGTACACAACGAATGACCTTTGAGCGTCATTATAATTATTTAATTAAATGAAATAAACAAAAATGTACTTAACATATTGTACTATGGAAAAGAAAATAATGGTATTGTAAATAAGACAACAAAATTATATTTAAAACAGTATTCGTAGTATTATAATATTCAAAGTGGTAAGTCGATCTACATTACATTATAATTGCACTCGTTAAATACACATTCCTGTCTAATGTATAATCATTACCTCGATGATTGCAGTCTACTAAATCATCATAGAAATTGCATAATAAGTTTTCTTATGATTATCAATTCAGTTGCTTTTATTTGATCCTTTTCTTCACACTTTACTAAAGTTGGTCTTAGAGTAGGTTGGGCCTAAATATGGTCAAGTCAATAAAAATCATCATTTTGTGTAAAGCTTTAGGTCGGTCGGTCGGTATACGCTCATTTGCCGTGAGATTGTGGTGGTTGTTGGAAATCTTGACAAAAAATATTGTGACCTTTGACATCTCTTCATCAAAACAGTCTAGACAATCACCTTCTTGTTGTAGTAATAAGGATTAACATGGTTTCATTTTAATGTAGTGGTTGGGGATGTTAATCTAAAAACTACACTATCAAACTTTATGTGACAACAAAATGTGATATACCCAAATGAGGTAGTGATATGCTTAAATATGGTAGTGATATGACATCATCATGTCCATACATGGGGACATGACATTTTTCACATAAAGTTGAAAAAATGATTAAAACAGATTGAATAATAAGGTAACATGGCTCCTACATGAAAACAAAAAAAGAAATATCAATTTTGTTGATATTATTCATAAATATATCAATTTTAGCATTTCAAATGCTGCATATGTTTAAAATCACACAATTCTCTACTGGTTGTTACAATCCTAGTCAAAAATATTTTTTATGTAAACATAAATGGCCTATTATTTAATTAAGATAAAAAACTAGATAGTAATGTCTATATTCAATGAGCATACAGTAGAAATATTGCTTTGTACTGTATACAGTAGTAATAATTAAGTGTAGGAATGTGTAAGTAAATGTGAAAATGAGAAATGTATGAATGTTATCCGATAATGCTCAGATCACGCAATCATTTGAGAATTTACAAAAATTAATATCAAAACTGGTTTATGTTGATAATGCATTATCCTGGGATTGGTAACATCTGCTTTCATGTCTAAAAATGTACTCATAATGTACAACAAAACCAATAATCAACCGTACAATATCTACTCGCAAAAATGTGTATAAGCACTTAGTGATATTGGTCCAATATGATATAATTGTAGAGAAAAAAATGCCATCAATGAGCAGTTAAAAAGTGTTCATTAGTTATAAAACATAAATAATATTATTATTATGGCATGTTCGTGATGAGTGCATTAGTGTTATTTTTATTTAACATAGAATGCACTAAGAGAAAAAAAAACTCAAACAATTAATTGTCAAAATAACTTTTGGAGTTAATATTGATATGTTCATCAATTAAAGCATATTATATATTTTTAAATACTTTTAATTTATTAAACCTACTGTAAAAGTTATCAGTATCATTATATATGTCTTCTATATAATACCAGTCTATATGTTTTCTCAACAAAAAAAATAGTGATATTCAAGAAGATAATCTATCCAATCCATAAAATCATTTCCACAAGGCATCTTTGTCTTTTCCTAGTGGAGTACTTAAGAGGACAACCACCAATCAAGTACTACTGTAGTATTAACAGGAAGAAAAATAAGACAAACTCCATAAAGAAGCAGGGATGGGTAGATTTTTCCATAGAGAATTACCAGCTCTTCAGATCTTAGGACCTCTCAATTTGATGTGCTTAAATAGTGGTTGGCACAGTTCATTGGACACCGGCAAGCTTGAGACTGAGAGGTGGTATTCCACATACAGATCTCCCTGCTCTCTATGTGGGATAGGACACGCAATAAGAAATTTGGATGGGTGGTAATGGTTTGGTTAACACAGTCCATTGGACACCCAAGTGCCGGGGATAAGTGGTATCCCACATAGAGACGTTACAGCTCTGCTGCCTGTACTTTAATGGAATTAGACAGTCTATTGGACACCCAAGAGCCTACTGTACAGTTATCCCACATAGAGACGTTAAAGCTCCGCTGTACTTCTTAGTGGTATACATTGGATATCAAGGAGAGCCTATATTATGGTATTTTTATGTAGACTTCACAGTTCTTAACAGTGAGTAATATTGGTTTCACATTCCAAACTCAAGTATTGGAGTGTCCACCTCTCTGTTACAGTAACTCACAATTCTCCCTTCTCTACCTTCGTTATTCAAGATGTTTCAAGTCTATAAACAATCATTTAAAAACACAACACGTCTAAAAAGTAAAAATATGTATTGTTTATTTATTCATTTTGGTTTTTACTAATTTTACACATACTGTAATGCAGTCAGTAGGCTAACTATAAACAAAAATTGTAATTTTGGGGGTTTTTCAAGCAGTTTTTTTTCTCTCATCAAGGCCGAAAATATTTTTTATCAGCACTCACACTAACGTGCACGTACTGTATATATTTATTATTACAGACTAATTCGACATGAATACGCGAGGAAAATACAGTATGAATACCATAATGTACAGTAATATATAATGATCTTTATGCCTCATTGCACATATGATATAATTACAAGTACTATCCAATGAATATTCAATTTCAGAAATTGACTTTGGTTTAAAGAAAGAGTTAGTACATCATGTTTGATAGTTATAAATTAAATTCATGCTCTAAAAGAAACGTCCATGCAACATTAGAGACACAAGCTAAAAGCTTTCGACTTAAAGTAAATTAGTTTTAATATTATTTTCAAAATTAATGTACAGTCTGCCAAAAAAGTATAAAAGCAGATTTTTATTAAGACTGCATTTAAGTGTTATAACCATGGAAACATCACTCTCTGGTGATGTAATGTCAAGAGTTTTAAGATGTACTGTGGACTGAAGTACTCACACACTGGGTGCCATTATTAACACGCACATCAGAAACTTAATTAATCAATTAATTGATCTTACACCTACAGTATCAGTACTATAAATATAATTTGCTGAAGACTAAAGATTCTTCCACTAGAGTAATTTACACTTCTTTTCTCAGAGTCCTTCACGTTCTGTTGATACCAATACTATGGCATGCCCTCCCCCTCCTTCTGTTGTTGACAGCTAAAATAATAAACTACTATTTGACTCATTAAATGTTGTTAGTACTCCCACATTTACAACATTCTGGATCTGCCACTATTTTATACATGCATACATCTTATTTTTAATGATCACTGGTTTGTTTGAATCAGATTAACAATTGATAATTATATAATTTATAGAACATATTATTATTCAGGACAGCAGAAGCCATTTACAGTGAGCAGATCTTACCATTTTCATAGCTTCATTCTACAGTATCAATTGTTCTTTTTTGCCATTATTCTTTTTTAGTATTCCAGGTACTGTATGCACTAAATATTAAACATTGTACAAAACCAGCCGTCATATTAAATGTTTGCATCTTTGGTATTATGTTATATAACTAAATAACATTGATTTTGTCATAAAAAAAAAAATTGGTCTGTCACTGACAAACACAGTCTGTATAGTAGAGTAGAAATAAGGTTTCACCTCAAAAAAATTGCAACAAAAGGTTTTTCAACGGATTTTGGTAGTATTGAGTGTACTAAATAACAGAAAAAAAGTCTCAAGAATTTCGACCACCGGAAAGTGTTTTTTTTCAAGATGGCCGCCAAAATAGATAAAAAGTTAAAATGTCCATACCTCCTAAACTACTTGGTCTATTGATATGATTTTGGTACCAACATACTCAGAACATACATATTTATATTCGCTATAATAGAACATTTTGGCCAAAAATGACCGGAAATACCATTTCTGACAATTTGACCTTTGACCTTGATATGTTGTATCTTGGTAACAACTGACCGTAGGGAAACAAATGATGGCTCAAATTGTTCAGAATGTACATATTTACATTTATTGTAATGAGACATTTTGTCAAAAAATGGTTGGAAGTAAAGGTTATTGACCTTTAACTTTATCTGTGTATAATTTCCATATCTCGGCAACTATGTGTGGTAGAGATTTAAAATTGGGCTCTAAATACTGAGAATATACTTATTTATATTTACTCTAATGAAACAGTTTGACAAAAAATGACCAGAAACGACATGTTTGACCATTGACCTTGATATGCTATATTTCGATAATGACTGACTGAGATACACCTTTTATGGCTCAATTTGTTCAGAATATAATTATTTTTTATTTCGTATAATGGTCTAATCTACTTATGAAATAGAGAGCTTTCCTGGGAATCAAATAACTGTAATATTTATAAAGACCTTCAGAATATGAGTTCAAGTTCAAATTGTTCAGAACATACTGTATACAATCTTAATAATAATAGTAAATAAAAAACCGAAAAGTAAACAAAAACAAATATAATAATAACTTTTAAATTTCTAATTATGGTATAGCAGCAATTGATTAGATATTGTGCATGTATTTAGTACGGCATCTTAAACAACTGTTCCAACTTCGTCTTCATCATCGTCATCAATCTCTCTATCTACGTTGTTCCATTCTTCTAGTTGACACACTCCCCAAACTGAAGTACATGCCAATCCATAGCTTCTACAACTGCAACATACATCCAGTAGTTACAATGGATGATTTTATATCCTAAAACAGATTTCAATCTGGTTACATTAATCACTCTAGTAGGCCCATCTTTTCCTTTGTCTAATCTGAAGTACATTTCTCGGTTTGTTGTATTTACATGATACAGTAAAAGTACCAGTAAGTCCGTGTCTTCTCCAATCAAAGTTACTGTATTATGTTCAGAGACTTCAACTGTTGCCAGAGCAATGTCAACATCGCTTTTTTTGTTTTTTTTTAAACCATATTTAATGAGGGTGATCCATCCAGCTATTGCTGATCATTAGGGACCCTCAGAGGTTCACAAGACAAACATATACACAAGATGCTCTACGTAAACAAAGTCTTATTACAAGTCTTTGGGAGTGGAGTAATTTGGTCCTTAGAAAAAATCCTGACATGTGACGGGACTTGAACTCAGGACCCTTGGAGTGGTAGCCAAGCATCATAACCATCAAGCCACAACTCCACTCTTTTTTCTATAGCTCATATGAAAGCATGTTGATAAATTTGTGTTTGTTCTCATGCCTTGACAGGAATTCTTCTTTCTTTCCATCAAATTCAGTTAGGACAAATCTCTCTAGACGATGTAATGAAATATGAAGTCCGTTTCCACCCTCACTCTTCAAAGCCTAAAGACATCTTTAGGAAGGCAAATAAATCAATAAATTGATAGAAAGTAACCTAGAATATGACACTGATGTGTGCCGATAGTTTCACTCAACCGCATCAGAAACTTCAAACTATCGAGGAGTTTGGATTAAAGGCCATGTCTATTCGTTTTGGAGCCAAGTCACTGGATTTCCCAAATAGCTACAGATGCAAGCTGTTTAATAAGAAAGTTGCTGAGGGTAAATAATTTATCAAACCTCAACAACTACTACCACCAACCTCATCTGCTACAAAATGTCACAGTCTTAGAGTATACTATCAAATCATGCAATGGATAAAGAAAGATAATACCATGGATGCTACCAAGTCGGGGAAGTTTTTAATAAAACATTTGTGCCAATAATGACGATTGAAACTGCTGCTTCAGAAGAACTTTTGAAAATCATCCATTGTAACTGTACTACTGGATGTAAAACTGTATGTTGCAGTTGTAGATGCTATGGATTGGCATGTACTTCAGTTTGGGGAGTGTGTCAACTAGAAGAATGGAACAACGTAGATAGAGAGATTGATGACGATGATGAAGACGAAGTTAAAAAAGTTGTTTAGGAAGCCGTACTAAATACATGCACAATATCCAATCAACTGCTGCTATACCGTAATTAGAAATTAAAAATTATTATTATATTTGTTTTTGTTTACTTTTCGGGTTTTTTATTCACTATTATTATTAAGAATGTATACAGTATGTTCTGAACAATTTGAACTTGAACTCATATTCTAAAAGTCTTTATAAATATTACAGTTACCCAGGAAAGCTCTTAATTCCATGGGTAGATTAGACCATTATACGAAATAAAAATAATTATATTCTGAACAAATTGAGCCATAAATAGTATGTCTTAGTCAGTCATTATCGAAATATAGCATATCAAGGTCAATCATCAAAAAATGTCGTTTCTGGTCATTTTTTGTCAAACTGTTTCATTAGAGTAAATATAAATAAGCATATGCTCAGTATTTAGAGCCCAATTTTAAATCTCTACCACACATAGTTGCCGAGATATGGACATTCTACATAGATAAAGGTTAAAGGTCAATAACCTTTACTTCTAACCATTTTTTGACAAAATGTCTCATTACAATAAATGTAAATATGTACATTCTGAACAATTTGAGTCACAATTTGTTTCCCTACGGTCAGTTGTTACCAAGATACAACATATCAAGGTCAAAGGTCAAACATGCAAGAAATAGCATTTCCGGTCATTTTTGGCCAAAATGTTCTATTAGGGCAAATATAAATATGTATGTTCTGAGTATTTTGGTACCAAAATCATATCAATAGACCACTTAGTTTAGGAGGTATTGACATTTTAACGTTTTATCTATTTTGGCGGCCATCTTGAAAAAAAACCACTTTCCGGTGGTCAAAATTCTTGAGACTTTTTTTCTGTTATTTAGTACACCCAATACTACCAAAATCCGTTGAAAAACCTTTTGTTGCAATTTTTTTGAGGTTGGCCCCTTTTTTTCATTAGTTCTACTCTACTAGTATGGCTACAACAATAATAACATAGCATTTTGTGGAAGTAAAAGCAGGGAGATGTACACTAACATTTATTTCTATTTTACATCTTCCTGGTAAAAGTGTCAAAACAACAATACAACTTGATGTTTTTTGTGAGGTGTGTGTACTAAATTTAGGACAATTGTTAAACTTGTCTAAATTGATAGAACAGGCAATAACTGTTCACACTGATTTTGTCATGTATTATTATACTGTAGTAACATAGTACTCTATAGAGCACTTAGCCCTTCACTGACACACACAGTCTTCTTTATCCTATTGTTATAGAATTATCTTTATTATCTACAAAAGAACTATTCTTTGTACAGTAGTAAAGTAAGGCCATGTCAAAAATGCCTAAAAAACATTTTATAGTTCCCCACTTTAAGTGGCTGTAATTTTATTTGTATGTTAAATTTACTTGCTTTTTTATTAAAGTTTCATTAATTTTTAGTTAAATAATGTAATTTAATTTAGTAATTAATGTATTGTTAATGTTAGAACGTATTGTTTTTATAATAATTATAATTTTTATATGTGTCGCTGATCCGAAAGCGTTGTTCGAATAAAGTTTGAATTCAGGGAATGGAATCTATTGGAATTTGAAACTATTACAATTTACAGTTTAAAAAAATGCGAAAAACAATCAAACAGAAAATAAATTATCAAAAATACATTATTAACATACTGTGTCATTTGCAATACCATAAAAGCTGGCCATTATCTATTGTGATGGAAATATAATTTTGTAAAAGGCTAAATCTGTCCCTGAAGTGTTCAAAGCTGCTTTTGTAGTTTAGTGTCGCATGTTATGATGAGTGGAGACCATGTTGTTTTGATGCATACTGAATGTAATAATAGTGAATCTAGTAATAGTTATTATTCTACTTGTCCATGGAATTTATGATGAATTTGTGGGATTCAGAATAATTAACCAACCCCCTCAAAACATTACAGTGTACTGCTTCACACTGTCTGTCAAGCTATTAGGATAATAATATTATTAAAATAGCAAATAAATATTATCATGAAGGATATAATTGTGCTGGACACTGTGGTGTGCTTATTTTAATGCATTCTCCTAATTTCAGCACAGCACCCATCCGAGAAACCCTGGATACTTGAAAATAATGTTTTCGCACACAAACCCCACGTCTTGAAAACTGTGTCAAGCGTGTAAATACTTTATTTGTCATTCTCTGAATTACATAAACTTCAAATGTGACCAAAATAAATCAGCTTTCGCTACTCAAGTTTTGGCCTTTAATATACTGTACCTCCTATATTTCTCTAGCTCCAGTAGGCCTATTATGTAATTTTGTAACGTTATTCTTTGAATCAAACTAAAAATATACTGTGGAATCCAACGATCACTTAGGTTTATAATAAATTGTATTTGTATGCAAATGCAATTTAAACCATAACAATGATGTTTACAGTGTGTTGTGGTAAAATTTTGTTTAAGTCGGTCGGTTTAAAGTTTAACGAAACACCTCTCATTATATTACATTAGTATGAAATAAAATTTAATAAGATGCATATATTTTAGAATTATGGTGGTAGCGAAAACTTTTTTACCTATTACCTACCACTCCAGGCTGGAAAAATTTTGATGGGCTGGCAGGCAGGTATTTGTGAATGAACTTACAATCTGTATGATGTCACAATACTGTACTTAAATACATACTTGGTGGAGATGGGTGGAGAGGGAAGGTGGACGATGATATGGGGGGGGGGGGGGAGAGAGTACAAATAGGTGAGATAGAAAAGGAGTAAATACTACACCATATAATATATCGGTCTTTACAATATCTACAGTCACTCAAAACTCCAGAATTGTTGACACAAACTAGGCATCAACACAACACCAGTGTTTTTTTATCGTGCGCTAGGCGATGTCAAAGGGGTACTGTATACTCCTGTAGTCCAACAGCATGACTACCGTATTACTGAAATTTCCAAACTGCCTGTATCACTACTCCAGTAAAAATTGTGCGTTCCAAGCATTTAATAGTCCATTGATAATGATAGCATAGGTTTTGGCAATGAATTAAATCTACCATATCATTATTATTAGTAGTAATTGATATAGATATTACATTGCATTCGCCAATTTTCAAGATGAGATTAGATCAGCCTTCTAACACGAAACATTATCATCTAATCAGTATTATAATAACTCCCTTTTTCAAATTACCAGAGTGCAATAATTACTTCAATTCAGTTGATGAGACTGAATAATTAATGTCGAAAATCTACTGTATCTTATTTTAAGCCCCTTTCTTGCAGGGAATATTACCATTACCATGCAGGTTTTGTTTCTGTAATAATGCAGGCATCTATGGGATGCCTGTATAAATAAATCAGACCAGCTCAAGCCTTATTAATATTACTAGGAATATTCCAAGGAATGGGAAGAATAAAAGCCATGCATCCCCTGCCTCTTGTCTTGTTCATGGACTATACCATTTGTGGAGAGGGCTGTTCAATGAAAATTTCTACTTTTCGAGTAATCTCGATCTTCAAGGAGAAAGAGCTATTGTCGGTTTATTCAGGTAAGCTAGGCATAAAATAGACTGGCTATTTAATTGCTGGATACAGTATGTATGCATTGTGCAATATACTGTACCTGTAGTATACCAGTATTATGTGTACTGCATAATATGATTTAAATGAAAATTCAATAAAGCAGTGATTAATTTAAAAATAAAGAAATCATCAAAATGTATTATTTTATTAGGTTTGGGCAACATAAGACATATACAATTTGCTCTTGTGAAAATGATCACATAAAAGAATACCTGTACTTATACTAGAGTTGGCACATTCAGGGTACAAAAAAGGGTCAAAGGTCAAAAAGGCCAAAACAATTGCACAGAGACAATACTGTAGTGGACAACAAATACCTATTATATGAATCCAGAAAAGATCTGACCCACCACAATAGTTTGATTTTAATTTGGGTATATTAGCAAAATAAGCATCTGTAAATTTCCAAGCAGAACTGTGAGATAGTACTTACTTCATATGCATTTGCAATGTTGACAGTCTCTCCAGTTTTCGCTACATATCCCACGATTCCTTTACCCCATGCTACCTTCACTATTTCTTTGCCAACAGACTCCTCGACTGTAGAATCAATCGTTACGTCAAAGAGCTTACTCACAAGAAGGCAATTCTCCGTTCCCTTCCCTTGAACCAGGAAAAGTGAGCCACGATCCGCACGGGTCAAAATCAACACGTTTTGCAAGATTTTATGACAGAGGCTATTCTGGTCAAGATCATTCGCAATATCCTTCACAAGCTCCATAAGAATTCGCCGGTCTTCAAGTTGTTTGAGTTCATTGATGGAGTTCCTTGATCGTACAGGAGGCGACAATTTTCCCTGGTGCGTCACTGATGGTCCGAGAAAGCTTGGAGAGCCGTCAACCGTTTGAACCATACGACCCAGAGAGCCACCAGCTTCACGAAGCTCAAAATCTGATGCAGACACCTTTCTAACAGGTGTATTGCTTCCAGATGAACTGTTTGGCGAGTGGTTTACATCACCTGCCGCTGGTTTTACACCTTGGGAGACTGCTGTAGCAATGTACCAACCGTCAATCATGCTTCGTGTTGCCTTACGTGCAAAATAGTCGTGCGTAAACTCAGGATGTTGGTCAAGCCAGATTTCTATCTCCTCGAAACTTGTTTGTGGCGCGTCAGCTGTTTTGGATTGGGATGCCATCGATTGGCTGCTGGTATCTGATGCGGCCATTTTGGGCCTCTTTTCTGTCTGATAGTGACAAGTTCCCTCTACCACCATCAACAACTGGATGTGGGCCAATAAGCTCCAAATGTCACTGCAAAAAGGATGTTTGCAGTCAGCTCTTTAGTAGCCAATCATGGACCATGAAATATCCAAAATATTCTATAAGAAAAAAGAGGATGCTATACCATCAGTTCACATCTTTTAAAACAGAGCATTATTAGTAAATGCTTTAATAGAAAATATATTATTATAATTTAATTCAGCATTTACTTTACAGTGTAAAAGTGTTTATATTAACAGAACGCACGTACAGCCATAGAGATATTATAATATCTTTATGCGTTATGCTACGCACATCAAGTAAAAAGATTAGCACAAGCCATGTGGCGCGTCATAAAACAAAGCATTGAGAGATGCAATTTTATTTGCCGGAGGGAGCCGAACAGGTATGGATCATAACTTAGAATGTCTCATTAATGAAAATGCACCTAACTAGACCTACTGACAATAATAGTAGTAGTAAATAATAGGCATATAGGCATATACCGGGTTCACCTACACATAGAGGTGTAGGCCTTCCCGTAGAAATAAAATTTATGTTATGGGTGACACTGTACTCGCCGACCGCACGGCGTATTGTACTGTTGATTTCTAAAGGTGCAGAGAGTTAGAGTAGCCTAGCTAGGCAAGATAAGATAATCACAACAACCGACCTGTAAAATAGGTTCATCATTTCAACGATCTTTAATTACGTAATAATTCAGGGAAAACAACCTACCATCACAGTTATTATTGATTTACACGTAATGGCTATTTCACCAGCTACATATCCAACCTGGAATGTGTACACCTTTGTTGTTGTTGTACGTACACACACAGCAGAGCATCGGCAATCTTCTATCTCTTTCCTCTCAATGTGCGAGGAGATGCGGCGAGATCAACTTGCAAAATGTAAACATTCCGACACTGGAAAAATCAGGTGTGCTAATATAGAGGGCGCAATATAACATTTTGCTTTGGTCAAAATTTAAAAAATTTAAAATTCTCGAAAAAAAAAATGTTTTTAAATAATATTGAACAAAATTGTAGGTAAGTAATTGTTATTGTAAACTTTTTTGACTATTCCTGGCCAATGCTATGTCAGACTCTATATTCACATGTTTATGCAAATTATTACAATATGAAATTAGTTAGGCTATGCATCTTAAGTAGGCCTACATTTATTAATTTAAAACAAATATCTAAAACCAATTCGGGTGGTCCAACAAGATTAAAATATCAGTACTGTACTAGGTTTATATTCGCTATACTTGGATATCTAAAACAGAAATATATTTGTTCAATAAGTGTAAGGACTTTTAACACTCAGGGTAGAACAACCAGACTCAAAATAGGCACTATTGGTCCAACTGAGAATCTCGTATTGCAACTAAAAATGACAATGGCTTATTCAATCCGAAGTCTTGCACGCATTGCATATTGTTCTTGCAGTGCACGAATGCACATATTGTTCTGAATATCTGATGTATAAACTAATTTATTCTGTGCTCTACTCCCCTGTTGTATGATATTACACCATATAACCCAATGGCATAAAGATCGAGATTTCTAGTGTCCTGCATGATAACAAGATTGAATCACTCTGTAGGTCTATTGCAAAACCAGGTAGGCAGAAATGTATCAACTGATTATTGTTAATGTATCGGTTAATAACTGATTTTAGCTCTGACGTAAACAGTATCGAGTATTCCCAATTTGAAAGTAGCCTTAAATACATATATAATGGCTTATACAGTGGCTTCGTGGGCCTACGTAGCTTCCAATAGTAACCTACCATTTAACACCTCTCTAATAGTAGGCCTAACCCATCCTAAAACACAACCAGATAGCCTAATAGTGACCCAGGATTACTGCTAAAGCTTTACGGTATGTTGGCTTATTGTTTCTTCTGAATTGGGACCGACTTCACTGTGACCGAGTATGACCGAGTTGAGCAACTTGTTGTGTATAGGGCCTACAGATCAGATAATATACAATGATTGTTAAAGGATTTCCCTTTATGAATCGAAAAAATGTAACTATTATATATTTAACCTGGTGACCAAAAGGCATCAACAATATAAAATTATCAGAAAAAATCGGAAGCTGTTCGGCCCTAAACAATCTCCAGACCAGAAATTATGCTATGTGACAATTTTTTTTATAGGATCAGGAACATGGTTAGAAAATTAACTTTAATTTCAATTGTCACCTTTGTTATTACTATGAGTTTGTGGTACTCAGCGCATTCCAGGACCAGGTGAAATACTATTATTTTTTTTCATAATCAGTTAAAGTGACGTCATGATCATCGATGACGTGACCATTAGCATTTCTCATCACTCAAATTATCATCTCAATCAACATTTGTACAATGTTTCATCATTATTATGATGACCAGGAGTTGTATTACTCCCCGTGATTAGACCTATTATATCATCAACATCCGCATCTTTCATCAATATCATTATTTTTTTGTTTAAAGAGTAATTAGGCATATAATGATATCGAACATTGTTAATGGGTAATGGGGATGAATACTCTCAACATAGGCGGATCCATATAGAATCTTACTAAATGAAACTAAATGAAATAGATACAGTATTCCATTTCAACTTCAGCACTTTTTTTTTACAATTGAGGCACATGGATGCACCCATCTCGGCTCCTAATATTTTAAAATTCTATTTTTTGTTTATTTATTTTTTATTAAAACTTATTTAAAGAGGGTAACCCTAAACAGCATATGCTGGCAATTAAGAGGCCCTTTATAAATCCGTAATTTACTTTATCTTTCACACGATGATCTTCACCTACTTTTTGTGCACTTTTTTTTTAAAGAAATAAAGTCGGAGTAAACCACAACGTGTATCATACAAAACATGGAAAACACAAGAAAGTGAAGGACAGAAAAAAAGAAAGTAATCAAAAGATCGATGTAAGTTTTTTTTGTTCAATGCTCAAAGGACAATTTGTTGTTGGATAGGGGTTCTTATATTATAAGTATGTTATTATTAATAATATATTCGTTATACAAACGAATGCCACGTGATGCGAAATCAACCAATCAAATGACAAGAATACACTTTGGTGTGTTCCTGAAATATACCATGAACTGAGAAACTATATGCCCTCTTTTTAAAGACGATCGATGTAGGCCTAGACTTGACCGAGAACAGGAGCGGATCAAGATTTGTTAATAAGAGATTTATGCTTGGATCCCTCGATCAGCTCCTGGAGACGTAACTCTTAACATGGAATCAAAACTTTAATTCACCTTAATACAACGTTATTTAAACTCAATGCGTTTTTATATATCTTTTAGAAAGCAATGAAACCTATAATTGACAATCGAAGTAGGCCTAATGTCACTAATGAAAAGAACACTAAGTTATTAGAAAAACTGGCAGAAAACTGCAAGAAATCAATGGGTCACTATGGATTAGATTCAATTACCATTGGAAACCAGCCATACAATGGAAATAAGCTTGTAAAAGGAATCACACTTGTTTACAACGACCAACCAAAATGTATTTGTAACTTGGCGCCATTTTGCGGAGAAGATTTCTGGAAGTTACTTCTAGCGAGAACACAAGGCTTGAAATACAAAAAGCCATCAATTGGTCAAATCAACAGAGCCTTACATTACATGAAGACGTTGTCGAAATCTGATTTTGTCGATCGTCTGAAGACTTCGAAGAAAGTTTTACTGACACGAGACCCACTGAAAAGGATGATTGCGGCTTACAAAGATGCATTCGAGGGAAAGGTGGTCAGGGCTGAAATCAAAGACGTTGTTTTGAGTATAAATTCATTCTTTAAAAGACAACCAAATTCAACCTCTGTCATCACGTTTCCAGAGTTCTTTCGTTACATAGCCTCATCTCCATCTAACCCGACAGCCAACCGTTTATGGGGACCACTCACGAACCCACTGATGGTGTGCGACATCAAATGGGATTATATCTATTCTATTGAAAACCATAATGACGACTTCAAATACATACAGTCTGGGTTAGGGTTTGAAATTCCAAAAGGAGTCCCTCCAGCTGAATTTAAGAGTAACCTCATTATCCCAGATACAGAAATAGCAAAATACTATGAGCGTGTTGACAAGAAAGCGTTATCGAAGTTCTATAAACTGTTTAAATTGGATTTTGAAATATTCAATTATAAAATGACATGAAAAAGATCTATGAAGAAAAGCTAGCTATTGTTGATATAGAAATAATACATTCGTTTGTTTATCAAAAAGACTGTTTGGTACGACAGACCAAATGATACCATAATACATTCCCACAATGGTGTATAGGGGTATACACATGCGCATATCAATCCTTTGTAAACAAGCATCGTTTAGAAAATCGCAACAGAGGGGGTGGTGGGAGGGGGGGGGGGGGCGGGGAGGATGTAGTTTTAGTCACGCTATCAATTAATCAATTTGGTTTTATCGTGGGTAACGTGGACAATTTTATTGTTTTCTATTAAACTTGAGTGTATTTAGTTTTTTAATTTTGTTTTAATTATCCATTTTCATACTGTATTATAACATGATGTCTACTCTTGGGTATTTGCCAAGTTTTGTAATAAATAATATGATTAGTGTGATATTGATTTGTTTTAATCTTCCACCTATGTCTCCAACTTCTATTCACCAGTCTGTGCTTCTTCTTTTTTTCTAGTCTCTTTCTATAGTCCGTATCTGGTGAAACAAAGAAGGAAAGAAAGAAAAAAAAATAGAGAACGGAAGGGAGGAAATGAAAAAGATAAAGAGAGAAAGAAAGAGGTGGAGAGAGAGAGTTGGGTGGGGTGGGGTTTGGGGGGGGGGGGTCTTGTTGGAGAGAAAAAAGAAATGCTACATTTTGTAATTCAGTTTCTTCACACATTCGAAAGTGGAAACAGTGGAGCTCTGCTTGAACACCCATATTAAGTGGTGGTAATATTTCGGGACACTCTGTTAGTTTACTTTAAAAGGCTTTAATTAACTCTTTATACTAGAGTACATACTGCATAATGATCTAAAAAGGTAAAAGGTATCAATTTCAATTCATCAGCCTAACTGAGAAATAGCGAAATGTTTGGTCTAAATTATGAGATATACTGGCCCTCTCCAAAACTGTTCAGATCGAGTGCCATTTTAATGTTATAAAAAAGCTGAAAGGGACCATTAAACTCTCGATGACGTCATTAAGAGTTCAATAGTATATGTCTATTGAATATCGTGTGACCCACAATCCTTCAAAATCGAAAAGCATTAATCTTTTCAGGTGTGATAAGAAAGCACGATAAACTACCAAATAAACTGGTCACTATGGATTTTTTTATTTCCTGTTTTTCCTTGTTCAAAATCAAAATACATATTCAAAGAGCTCATATACACTGTATAACTGAACACAATTATTAAAAGTTATTATCCTGATGAATATTGTATACAAATCAACATTTTTATTTTAGTTTTCGTTTGTTTTCTCTTGATGCACCATGTGTCGAATGCATTGTCTCCAAATGTCATGTCTCAGTTAATTGCTAATTGCATATTCCAACGAACAGACAGCGTAAGCATCCTTTGTCCAATCAGACTTCAAAGTACTAAATTAAAATGAAAAATCCGTACTTCGACAACAACAAAAACACACACAAGCGGCAACCATGATAGAGAAGAAGGGAATCTTTGGGCTTTTCTCGCGAGCCCTTGTTTTCTGGTGCGTGGTTGTCATGTCTGATGCTGAGCTTAGCAGTAGATGCTACGGTAGTGATTCAGTATTTAACCATCATCTGTTGGAAATGGGCACCGGTAACAGCACAATACCGCTGTCAAGGTATAGAGGTAAACTACTGCTTATCGTCAACACGGCAACATACTGAGGTTTTACCGAACAATATCTTGACTTGAATGCACTTAAACAAGTATGTATTGAATTAGGCCTACGTTTATAGTTTTGTTATTCATCATCGAATTATACAATAATAAATAGAATGCACTTGATTCTGCCGGAATCCTAACCACTTTGTTGAACGGCATAACATTAATCCTTTCTTATATGTTTTTATTTTAATCAACATTGTTAATAATAATCATTGAGTGATTCATTAAAAACAAGATTAGACCAGTCCAGAGAAAAATGAAATGCTGTAGGCATTTCGTGTTAAAAGCAAAAAACATGTGTTTTAGGGTAATTTCGGGGTGCTGAATTCAAATCTGCTGTTTAGCCGGCTCAATTTTTAGATCTTCACCCTTAAAATGTGAAAAACAAAATGGCCGCCATTTCAGACTTATTTTGGCTTATAACTTGACTTCTAAGTGACGTAGCAAGTTAAAAATGGTGTCTATACCTATGTTTGTGATAGTGAAGATTCCAAATATATTGTTATTAAAGTTGTAAATATTCTATTTCAGCCGCCATGTTGAAATCCAAGATGGCCGCCATTTTAAACGTATTTTGGCTTATAACTTGACTTTTAAGTAACATAGTAGGTTAAAAATGATGTCTTTACCTATGTTTGTGATACTGAGGATTCTAAATATATTGTTACTAAAAAGTTGTAAATATTCTATTTCAGCCGCCATGTTGAAATCCAAGATGGCCGCCATTTAAAACGTATTTTGGCTTATAACTTGACTTATAAGTAACATAGAAAGTTAAAAACGATGTCTATGTTTGTGAGACTGAGGATTCCAAATATATTGTTATTAAAGTTGTAAACAGCCGCCATGTTGAAATCCAATATGACGCCTATTTTAAACACACACACACACACCCACATACGCAATCCATTTTTCAACAATATAGTAGTATAGCAATAACATTTTGATTGAATAGTGAGGGATTAGTTACAGTTTGACTTTGAATAAACCATTGGTAATTTACTGAAAATCCAAAATGAACTTGAAAGTAGAAATATATATATTGAAAATAGAATATTTACAACTTTAATAATAATATATTTGGAATCCTCAGTATCATAAACATGGGTATAGACACCATTTTTAACTTGCTACGTCACTTAAAAGTCAAGTTATAAGCCAGAATAAGTCTGAAATGGCGGCCATTTTGTATTTCACATTTTAAGGGTGAAGATCTAAAAATTGAGCCGGGTAAACAGCAGATTTGAATTGAATTTACCCTAAAACACATATTTTTTCGCTTTTAACACGAAATGCCTACAGCATCTTATTAGAGTGGAAATATGACTATCTGGATACAATAGGTATGAATTCATGTTTGTTTGTTTTTTCCCGATCTTCAGGAGTTCGGAAACTTCCTCGAAATAATAGCAGTCCCATGCAACCAATTTGGTCTACAGGAGCCAGGAAACGACCACGAAATACTTCATGGTTTGAAGTATGTCAGACCAGGAAACCACTTTGTGCCAAACTTCCCAGTCGTGTCAAAGGTTGACGTCAACGGGCCAAAACAACATCCACTCTTCCGGTCATTAAAGGTGATGTTATAATGGACACTAGCGACTAATTAAGTTAGATTAACTTGACTTATTTTGGTTATTGAAGGTAAATATTATTAACTCATGATTTAATTATTTTAATAGAAAGTCTGTCCTCCAGTAAAAGAAGAGATCGGCAACCCAGACCGCTTGTATTGGTCTCCTATTATGACATCAGACATCACGTGGAATTTTGAAAAGTTTCTCATTGACTTTGATGGTGTTCCAGTCAAACGGTACGATCCGAGTGTAATTCCCGCCGACATTATACCAGACATCACCACCTTGCTTTTAGAAGCCCAACTTTTAGGGTAGCACTTTTCCACTGTACATAGGCACATTTTGCAAACGTAATGATTACGTATCATTGTTATTTAAAATCTATTTTCAATGTCTGATAGCTAGAATAATACTTAATGACGTAACGGTCTTAAAACTGCAAAGTAGGGCGTGTTACTGATAATTCACATTGTTTCTCAAAGGTTCTTGTGCATTCGAACATTGAGAAATAGTGACGTATTATTAACGTTTATGTAGATCAGATATTAGAAATAGGTGATAATAAAAATATTTTAAATAGATCTTTGGTCATGTCTTTATCATTGTGTACATAGGTACGATATGTGATAATCGTGGGGTCTTTACGTCATGTAAAAGGGTCCTACATTGTTCTTATGTAAAAGGGTCCTACAAAAAACGAAGCTACAGCTTTTTTATGCAGGATCCTTGTTATCAGTTGTATTGTAATTATGATGTAATTGATGACTAAATAAATGTGAATAAATGTAAATGTAGAAGATGTGGGTAAACCATATATAAAGACGATGTCACCAAACAATTGGGGTGTCCATTGAATAGGTAGTATTGTTAAAACATAATATATTTCCCATCGTTCGGTTCACAAGGAAGTGTCCCCCTTGATAGAGATGTCCCCTTAATAGGTGTGTACCGAAGGAGGGGTTCTATACTCTTGCTTTATTCATTGCGCCCTCAATAATGTCAGGATTATGATTTCAAATTTAGTATCTGGTTGTGCCTTACTTTATATCAATATATGTCAAAGTGCGTTGGCGAGACTAATCCAGAATAAAAAAACTATAACCGTTGATTTGATACAAAATTGAATATCACTTAAATCTAAGGATGGATTCCAGGAGATTAAAAGCTGCTTTCGTAAAGAAAACTATAGTGTCTGTTGTAGCCGCGTTGAAATACTTGAGACTGAATATAAAGAACATACTTATATCAAACTCTGTATGTTTCCGAATACTAAAACAGGCGGCACCAACTATCTAAGCTTGGTTCGCATAAGCACAATCGCAACCTACACAGTTCAGATAATTCCGTTCCGTTTGTATCTAGTCAAAATAATAATAATAGATTTAATGGTAAAACAGAAAAACACAACATGACATGATTTTAAGGATATAAGGGATGCAAAGGTAACGTCATGGTTTTCACCTCCGACGGGACTCGAACCCGCAATCCCCGGCTTAGGAGGCCGGTGCCTTATCCATTAGGCCACGGAGGCTCTTGATTAAACAGCATTTGCAATGCACTTACGTCTGTGCGTTACGTCATAGTGGGTAACAGAACTGGTCTTACTCGCATAAGCACAATCGCAACCTACAGTTCAGATAATTCCGTTTTTATCTAGTATTTGAAAATCATAATAGATTTAATAGTAAAACGAAAAAGAAAAACACAAGATGACATTATTTTAATGATATAAGAGATGCAAAGGTAACATCTTGGCTTACACCTCCGACGGGACTCGAACCCGCAATCCCCGGCTTAGGAGGCCGGTGCCTTATCCATTAGGCCACGGAGGCTTCTGGTTAAAAGTATTAATTTTGCAATGCATTTACGTCTGTGCGTTACGTCATAGTGGGTAACAGAACTGGTTTTACTCGCATAAGCACAATCGCAATCTACAATTCAGATAATTCCGTTTCGTTTTTATCTTGTCTTTCAAAATCATAATACATTTAATATTAAAACAAAACAGAAAAATACAAGATGATGTTAAGGAGATAAGAGATGCAAAGGTAACATCATGGCTCAGGCCTACACCTCCGACGGGACTCGAACCCGCAATCCCCGGCTTAGGAGGCCGGTGCCTTATCCATTAGGCCACGGAGGCTCTTGATCAAACAGCATTTGCAATGCACTTACGTCTGTGCGTTACGTCATAGTGGGTAACAGAACTGGTCTTACTCGCATAAGCACAATCGCAACCTACAGTTCAGATAATTCCGTTTTTATCTAGTATTTGAAAATCATAATAGATTTGATAGCAAACCGAAAAAGAAAAACACAAGATGACATTATTTTAATGATATAAGAGATGCAAAGGTAACATCTTGGCTTACACCTCCGACGGGACTCGAACCCGCAATCCCCGGCTTAGGAGGCCGGTGCCTTATCCATTAGGCCACGGAGGCTCTTGATTAAACAGCATTTGCAATGCACTTACGTCTGTGCGTTACGTCATAGTGGGTAACAGAACTGGTCTTACCCATAAGCACAATCACAACCTACAGTTCAGATAAATCCGTTCCGTTTTTATCTAGTATTTCAAAATCATAATAGAAAACAAAATAGAAAAACACAAGATGACATGATCTTAAGGGGACAAGGGATGCAAAACTAATAACATGACTTACACCACCGACGGGACTCGAACCCGCAATCACTGGATTAGGAGGCCGGTGCGTTATCCATTAGGCCACGGAGGCTCTTGATTGAAAAGAATTTGCAATTTACGTACGTCTGTGCATTACATCCTAGTGGGCAACAGTACTAGTCTGCGGGATGCGAGTTTCTTCTCGGTTTCCACTCAAAAGTAGGCCTAACTCGGCAGTCAGCAAAAATGTAGGCCTGTTTAGTTATTACAACTAATTACAATAACATTTAAATAACATACAATACCAAACTTTGCCTGCAGAAATGACAAATTAAAATATCTAAACTATTGATCGAATACTTGTCTTCTGTTATTACTGAAAACAAGGCGAAGATCAAGCATAACAACACACGTAATACATGCTCACTAACATTACAATCACTATCATAATTGGCTATAGGGACCTACATAACATAAGCTTTTATGTCACCATTTCAGAGTAACTTCACATACAAAGCTATCATTGTATTTTCGGTATAGTATGTACGTGGCAAAACTAACCTAGTATTTCGATATAAAAAACAACGGAAATTGTGTTAAATTGTCTCATGTAGGCCTATAATATTGTCGATGGACCTCAAGTTAACGGCCAGCCCACGTAGTCCTGTGAACCGACCTACTTTTCATAATTACGTAATTGTTTGGGTATAGTCTTTCTCAATAAGTTAAGTTGTATTGGTGATTATAGGATCTAGTTGTTAAACCCGATTCCGAGATCAGAAACGACACTACCCGACAACTCGTTCAACTATATGGGGGTTTACCCGACAATCACATACGACACTTTCTTACGTCGAACTTTGTAATAGGCCTAAAGTTGACGCACCTTGTAATAACTGAGCTGTCGGACACTTTGTAATAACTACTGAGCTGTCGCACTTTGTAATAACTCATCTATCGCACTTTGTAATTATAGTCCGTCACACTTTTAATCAATTCGGCTGTTGTAGTTTGTAACACAGCCTTTGTAAATGATTGATTTCATTTAACTCAAAGTCGTAAGCTCTGTCTACACTATCAAACTTAATGTGACAAAAGATGTGATGTGGCCATATATGGACATAATAATGTCATATCACTACCATATTTAAACATATCACTACCATATTTGAGCACATCACACTAGTTTAATAGTGTAGACAGAGCTTTACTGCGTTTTAGCACGAACTCCACCACGGTCTTAGTTTTACAAAATGTGAATAATCGGTTGTTATCAATGACGAAAACCCATTATAAATTAGGAAAATGTATTACAAAGTTCGCCATCTTTACACAGTGCGGCAAGATTACAAAGTACGACCACTGCTACAAACTGCCACGTAATACACGTAAATAAGTAAGGGAAATAAGGGGAATTACCGTACGGCCTGGTTTAGGTGCCACAGTTAAAAAAAAGAGTATCGAGCTAATTAACTAAGGTTTGCTCACATGAACCATCTCTCCTCCTTTCTTGCAAAAATGTTAGGCCTAACTAACTTTATACTAGGTTCTTGTTCTAAAAAATCGCCAATCGAGTGCCAAACAATTTCATAAGAATTTTGGGAAGCTAGGCTTGTTGTTATATTATCACTTTTCTATACTTTAAACAAGGCCATATACATGGCTGCAGTCGCGTGCTCAAATTTGAGTTAGTGTTTACCGACCAACCGACCGACACAGTGAGCTGTAGAGTCGCGTTTGCACGCGACTAAAAATGATATCTTACAAACTGATGAAGAAGTAATATAGTAGTGCTATCAATAACAGAAATGACGAAGCAAGTACGTTTGCACCAGAGCAACAAGTGGACCTACTATCATACTTGAGTATGGCGTGGTCACAACGCTTGAATATGCCCACGCCTAGCACTGTCCTCCATAACTGTTAGATTCAAATCTTCACCTAATTTCGATTACTATTAATTTAACGTAATGTTCTTCTAACCAATTATAGCCTACAATCTATGCACAACCACTTCTTTTCAACACAATATTCAATTTACAGGTTCTAGCTGATTCGTTCTTAATTATAAGAAAATGTTTTTCATACATTAAAAAAAAAAACACTTTGTGACTATTTTTGTCGCATGTGCTTTTTTTGTCATCTCATTTGTTTTCGTCGTTCTACGTTGATCGAATTTTCTCCTTTCTTACCACGTTTTTAGTTATATTTGGTAACAATTTGATTTTATATCTATTTCTGGGAAGCCCTTTTTAATCGTTTGCTTTTGGAGATTTCGCCCTCTTAATTTGCTTACATGTACGGTATAATTTATTGAGAATAAAGGCACGCTAATTTGACTTTGAATAACGTCCATAACTGTTAAAGTTAGTCCAAACGAAAATCATAATTAACCTTATTTTAATTGTTGAGATGTAAAACTTAATTATAAGGATTCACGAGGTACTTCAAAATGGCCTTCCTTGTCAGCCAATTGTAAAGCCTACTTGACCCAAAACAAGTGACGGCGACAAATGGATAGCCGAGTTTATTTAATCCACAGGAAGATATTCTGTTCCGTGAGTTTGTCCATTATACTATAACTACCACAATAAAGTACATTTTTTTAGAATATACGTCTATTTTATGAATGTTTTGACGTCCTTATCTGAGTCTTGTCCATAGACAATAAATAGGGGATACCGAATGACTAATGATATATTATTGTGTTATGATAGCATGTAGAGTTCGTTCCAATGTTTTAATCCTAAAATTTATGTAATTCTAGTAAAATGACTTCATTCAGATTATTCGTTCTTTTTAATAATTACTCTCATCCAGTTAATCCGGATTATTAATGAATTACAAAGTCAACTACCACAAAGACGGATTCGGAAAAGAGATTCAGGAAGCATAATTATTTTGCCAGGGTGTACAAGCAGAACCATGCGAATAATGCATAAAGTAATTAGTACTAAATCATAATCATAATGTCACAGTCAGTCAGCCTACCTTCCCAATGGTCAACATATTATAGTTTCACCCTTCCTGTAACTCATATTTCCAAATACGAAATCCCAATCGCAAATTGAAAGATTTAAAAACAGTCCTGTTCTCTATTTGATTATATTAGTAGTAAATTATTAGAAAATATTAGTAGTAGGCCTAGGCCTAAGTAAATAAATTAAATATTTGTGTATACTGTACCCCTTCAAATGCGGCCTATTTTTTTATTTTGACATTTTACCTTTGATATACATTTTATCTTTGTAAATTGTGATTATATATTTATTGTTTCAATCCATTTTCTAAAGAATCCGAATGTCAATTCATCACTTGTGCTGCCTTTGTATTTTTATATTTTATTGTTGTTTTATTGAATAACAATACCGAGATATTAAACAATGCCATTCCAAGAGTCCAGCAATGACCACATTTTACTATGTCAAAGTCGAGTCCATCAATGCCGACATTAACCAATATTATATAACACCTAAATAAATTCCTGTCATTTAATTGGACGATCGTGGGTCACATAGCGTGCAATAGTACGCACTATTAAACGATCGTTAATAGTACTTTTTTCGTGTACGAAAAAAATAACTTTTGCGTTTGGAAAATATTTTTTTCTATACTATTGCTTTTGAAAATACAACAGCGCCTACCTTTTATTTGATTCAAATGACAGGAATGTATTTAGATGTTATATAAAACAAATGAATGTTTTATATTCGTGTAATGGTACAAATAATGGCATTTGGGGAATGATGAAATGTTATATTTCAACGTGGTTTCGCCTCATTGAAATATAACCTTTCATCATTCACCTCATGCCATTATATGTACCATTACACTCATAAACATTATTTGTATATTATTCCACGCCAAGCCCTGTTTATAAATTAGTACATCATTCTAAACCTTTGCTCGGGTACTCTGATATTTAAAAATCAACTCTTTACATATAATTCTGCTTAGCAACAATGATATGAATTTAAAATGTTATATTTGTAAAATATAATTAGGTTTATATTATACCAACCGCATCCTATTTGTTTGTAGCAAGCCACGCCCTTGACACTCTAATTCTAGGTCCGGGGTATACGGAGCTAGCATTTTGTTAGAGATTTAAAAAGGGTGTCATAATTAAATCTGTTAAAATAACTGTACCATTTAGATTACAAGGTAAGTCTGCTGAAACTAGCCACATGATATCGGTCTACGATTTATTTGCAACCAAAAAAGAAAAAGAAAGCCTATTAAAATGATATATAGCCTACCAGAACAAGAACAATTTTCTCACTCCTGAGGACTCAACAGTTCTTTTCAGAACTATCACGTGGTGTACCGCAAACTTATATCAACAACTAAAAAACTCCTACCAAGGGGACACATTCGTGACCCAACATTCGGTTTTCACTTATGTATGGCCTACCCTTCGTTCATTTTGTTCACTTTGTAGGGTTGATCTCTGAATAGGAAGGTACCCCACTATCATCGTTTTCACTGCAAAAGAAGTGACTTTTTTACCAAACTACGTATACCGTCTGTGCATAGAAACTCACTTAATTAAAACAAGTAGTTTTTCGAGAAGCCGTGAATGAAGTACTTTATTACACAGTTCAAGAAAAGTTGAAAACCATCTTTACATAAAGGTTACTTTTGATGAAGTATTAATTGATACAATACAACGGATCATGCCTATTGTACTCCAGATACTAAAGATGTTTAGTCTATCAAAGCTAACTGAATCAAGTGTGTTTCTTTCAATCGAAAATACTTCGATATATTTATCTTTTTTAAAAAACAAAACTATCTCCGGAAATCCAAGATAGATTTTGGCTCTTCTTATAAACTTTAATTTAATATAATATTTTTAATTATTATTGTTGATTTGTTTTAAATATAGAGTTCTATATTTAAAAAGAAAGGTCCGTCTCCTATACGCTTATGCGAAAAATGTACGGTGCAGTATGTAGGAAGTCTCTATGTCTTCCAACTTTACCATCTGCAATTGTAATTCAATATTCTAGTAGTAAGTATTACAAGAGAAATGGCTCGCGTCAATTGCTCTTTAACAGCCCGTTATGCTTGTTTCCCACTATGACGTAACGCAGCGACGTAAACGCAACGTAATCAATTTAATCAATCACGAGAGATGTATTATCGTGTTGCTTGTGATTTGTCAACTCGCTTGCGTTGCGCTTACGCCTTTTTCCTAGTGGGAACCAGAGCCTATTTTGTAATAGCGATACCAAAATATGTTCCGTTTTATTACCTCCGCCACTGGAGGGTATGATTTCACCCCTGTATGTTTGTGTGTGTGTGTGTGTGTGAGTGTGTGTTTGTGTGTGTGTCTTTGAACAGCCTGGAGGCCACAGTTTTTATCCGATTCTCACCAAATTTGGCAACAATGATCTATGCCCCAAAAGCTCGGACGAGTTCGAATTTGAGGGGAAAAGGTCATAGTTCAAGGTCACAACTAACAAAAAATTATTTTACTGCCTAGAGACCACAGTTTTTATCCGATTCTCACCAAACTTAGCCACAATGATCAATGACACATCATATAATTGTGGTTACATTTTTAAGGGTCAGGGTCAAAGATCAAGGTCCACAAAAAACTAAAAAAAAAGAAATAAAAAAATAATAAAAAAAAAAACCTCAGTGGGACTTGAATCAGCGATCTCAACTGTGAGAGGCTGGATACATAACCATTACACCACACTGTCATCCACAACTTTTTAGTGTGCAGTTAACAATATTTACACTTAGAACTAATAAAAAAAAATGTAAAAAAAAAATATTCAGGGGGCATTTTATGTAGGGAATTTTACAGTAGGCGGAGGTTTGTAGTCTCGGAGTACCCTCTAGTTTGATATACTATTATTGTATTTTAGTATTAGTAGAAAGTATTAGTAACTTGTATAGCTCTCTTATAGTTGAATACAGTTCGCTTCTTTATGAAAATGCCTTAACTATTGGCATGCAAGGAGATATGAGTGGCTCTCAGACTAGATTGAAACAGAAACCGACGGATGATCTAATCAATTATAGGCATGCTCACAAATAAGTGAAAGCAAATTAGAAAAAAAAATAAATACAATTTTATAGAAGAATCACTTTGCTAAGACCTCTATTAGACAGCGATTATACATATTATTATCAGCCCCTGCAGTTTCTTGTCTGTTGACTACAACATTTACCTCTAATGGGTTAGTGTTTGCTAGGCGCGCCAGTTTGCCCATTCCTATTTTGCCGATTTTTTGCTATATCAATATTTTAGTGAAGAAGCAAAGAACGAATTTTAGCTGAGCCAAAAAAAAAAAAAAAACACCATGCGAAAACTGCTAGCTTTACTTGTTCTAAGTTTGATAAAATAATTTATACAGCTTATAAAGCGGTACTAATCATTTATCTATTCACCTACTATATTTAGGCAGCCAAATATATACATGCAATCAATTAACTAAACTAGGACTACATTAAAGTTGATGAAAAAATGCCAGCAATAAAACTAACTTTTTGTATTTTGTTAAGCTTATTTTCCACTAGGCAAATTTGTTCGCGAGAATCAAAAGTGGTCGAGTGCCATGGTTGTAAAAGTGTAAACTCTAAATAAATTATTAGTATTACTTAAGCAATTGTTTACATAATTAACTTACGATTGTACAAAAATGAGTAATATGTTTTTAAAAATATGACAGCTAACATATGAATATGGCTGCTGGATTATATTTACGGATTATGTAAAAAATTACAATACTCGGATTCGTTCGCGTCATCGAATTTCTAACCACATTGCTACGTAAAGAGCATCTTCAAGTGGATTTTTGATCCGCTTTAATCTCATCTCAAAACATATATAAAACAGTAAAGAAACATCTTTGAAATATTCACACTGGGGACTACACTTGAGTCTTGAGATGGCGGATCACGACTCCATAACAAATATTCATCATTTTGAGGAACATATACAATTAAAAGAATATGATGCGTCGCCGCGAAATAGCGCGTTCGTACCACCGCGCCGTGGAAAGTACGGAGGAGAGAACCATGGCACTGCGAATGGGACTAAACAATACAATGAGGAGGATATCAATGAACAACTTGAAGAAATATCTAGGTATGGATCTGGATTTGATAAAAGTAGCATATTTAAACAGCTTTTAAAAACTCACCTTTTCAACAAATATTTTCACCCTCGATAAACCATATTTACTTCAGTTGAGATCCATATATTTTATGGTCTGTCACTCTCATTTTTAATTGCTCATTTTTTTTAAAATTTATTTTGTGGATTATTTTTATTTTGATGTGAAGCGCATATAGGCTTTATGCATTATGCGCTTAAAAGTTCAAATTTATTATTATATTTTCGGTTCGATTGTAAAATTGAAAATGAAATAAAAGGCAGTTTATTTCAATTTAAATTTTTAGAATTCATAATATAGTATTAAATAGTTGTTAATTGTAGCCAATAATTTTTATCTTTCAAAGTGTATTTATATTGCATTATTAAATCCTTCCTTCATCTAACTAATTTAATGACAGTGAATTATAATTTTGAAAGCAATTAAATTATTAACGTATTTATTATTATTAGTTATTTAGTTTTATAATATCGTAACTGCAAAACAGCTGGCAATTTTCAGTAAAATTAGAGATATTGTTTTTTAGATTTTATTGTTTGTTTATATGTATAAACCATACTATTATTATAATTGTATTATAACTTAAAAATAATAATTCAAAAGATTATATGAATTAAATTAATTATAATCGGTAATTCACGATAGACTATTGTTTTAATGTTATACAAATACTATTGTATAATTTGTACCAACATTGTGTTATATAATAATTGTTGGTACGTATAACAAAACTTTGATAATACATTTCCCAGTAAGTCTAAAATTATTCACAGTTTGATAATAATAATATTTGTCATACTTGCGGTACAAATACTACCGTTATTGGTTGTGGTATCTAGGCCTATTTAACGAAAATTAGGTCAATGTTAAGTTGTCCTTTACCAAGAAAAATTAATGACAATTGATTAATTATACAGTATAACACTTTTGGATTATGTCGCCCTTCCACGTCCTGTTTCATTGGTGGGCTTCACTGACCAATCGTAACAAGCTCTCCAATACACGTGTAATCATTCTTAATTAAAGCTCTGTCTACACTATAAAAAAAAGTGTGATGTGCCCAAATATGGTAATGATATGCCCAAATATGGTAGTGATATGACATCATCGTGTCCATATATGGGCACATCATATTTCTTGTCACATAAAGTTTGATAGTGTAGACAAGGCTTAACAGCGATTAATTATTTTGCAAATAGGCTAACGTTTGGCCTAAAAATCGTTGTAATATTCAAACTTATAATTTAAACTTCTTCTATTTTGTATGGAGGACAACATTTCTTCTTTGAATAAGTTATTTAATAAAGGTCTCTGAGAGGTTGAAGCTTCTAAGTACGTACTCCGTTATAAATAATAATTAGAGAAAAAATTGTTTCATCCATAATATATATTTTGAGGTGAATATTTCAAATTTTTATGAAAGTTTATAACTTTTCTTTCTTTCATATAAATAATATGTTAAGCTTAGTTCTAATTGTTTAAGTAAAGTCATAGATAATAAGTTAAGTTTGGTAATATCGCTTGAGACAAACAGCAATAAGAAAATAAAAACACAAATAGCGACAGTATTGTGAAAGTGTCAAGTGTTGATACAATGATCCACATCTAAAAATTCTCTATCATTAAAAACAATAAGCCTAAATTCTTTATAATAGATCATAAACTAATGGCCTTATTACTGCAAATTTCAAGGAAGTGCTGCGGGCGGATATCTGGACATAAACATCCAAAAAAGAAAGTTTGAAATAATGATAATCATAAATCATATTATCTTTAAATTAATATTATTTCTCATATCGTATGTTGTTTGTATTATTCTGTTAATATGTCTACGTCTAGTATACACCGATGGAGTGTATACAATGGTGACCTCTCTGTGTAGTGTTTGTAGTGTAGTGTTTGTAGTGTAAAAGGTTCGATGGGATCTCGAAACAATAGTACTCCATAAGCTATTTATTTGAATGCTTTTGTGATAAAAGAATACCAGTTATTCAGCTAAATCGTTCATAATATTAAAAAATATCAAATCTAATTGAGATTATCTCCTAGGTAACGTGTGGGTTATGTCTCTTGACATATTGTATAATAAACTTTAACCTGTTTAAACAGATCCAACCTTGATATTCACATATCAAAGCGGTTTTATTGTCACAATTAATCAATTAAATCCTAATTATTCTAAAAAATCAAATAAATAATAATAGATTTTAAATAACTATTGTCTCTCGGTTGCAAAAAAATGTATTTAGTTTAGGATGCATTTTAGTGTGATTAAGGTACGTTCCGGCTCAATGAACGCAGTCAAAATTGTATTAATTAACCCGAACTTGTTTTAGTGATTGTTGACACTTGGTACTGTAAGGACTATACATAATTTATACAACTAAACAAAATGGAAATAGTAAATGGAATGTTACGTAAAGGAAGCTACACTCTTTCTTTTAAAAATAGGCAAAGGAAACAAAAGGAAACAGTTCCAGCAACAGAAGTTGAATTTAAACCAATTAATAATGTATTGCATCAAACAGAGCAACTAAGATCATCTTCGCCATCAGCTGAATCAGGCTATGCGGGATACGCAGACTCTGGTATAAGTGTCGCGTAAGTATATTTTCCATTATTACTAGTAAAATATTTATATATTAATCAACGATAAAGTTAAGTACAATATATTACTGGTCAAAGTAATAATAGAGGACAAGTTTTTAACTAATATGAAAGATCATAAGTGTATCTTTTGATAGATGCAAAAATGTGTTCAAAAATATAAGACGAAAGATAAGATCTTAATAATTTAAGTTTTTATTTAAAAAGGTTTTATGTGTGTTTTTGAGAGTTTTTTTTGTTGCATTTTCTACTTTCTATGAAACAATAACTAATGTTCCGATTAAAACGGTCTTCTAAAATGCATACCTAAAATTCATTTAAACAAAAAAATGTCTTTCAGTAAAAATATATACTTTTTCAACGTTAGTTTATTTCTTAATTAAGTCACTATAACAGGTGACAGGACCAAAATGTCTGATTGTGAAATCTTACATAACTACGTTGTTAAATAATAAATAATGTAAGTATGAACTATTATGCCAAACTTTATCCATACAGAAGCGCAAGGAAGAAACTTTATGCCACGCAGAGTTTACAAAGTCTTGCATCAGGTGGAGTAACGGCGTCTGAGTCTGGTTATGACCCTACTTCTGACAAAGGCAGTACAATTGGCAGTATAAGCAACCGGTATAAATATATGTTTGGTGCCAGTACCACTGCCAACGCACTGTGGATCATAACTGGGACACTTATATAATATCACTGCTATACTTGTACCGTTTAAAGACATTTGTGTCTGTCACAACTATAGGGATTTCAGCCCTGGAAAATAACACAATACTACCCTAAAGCTCCCACAAAGAGGACCACATACAACTTTTGTGCTTTTTGTCTACACGTTTAATATTCGGTGTTGGTGTAATATAAACACACTATTTTACTTCGTTTACTTTATAGTTTGTACTACCAAACTGTACGTTGTTTTGTGTTCAATTATTGTGTGCAATATTACTATTTAACAATTAATACGTTTTGCAAATGTACTGTTTGTTCAACTCATGGTGAAGGGCAGATTTTTGTGATGACGTAACAGGGATTATGTCAAAACAGTATAAAACAATAATTGATAAATTTATGTTGTGTTTGTCCAAAAAGTGTTTTGTTTTGTCTTCATTGTATCTTAACAATCAACATATAGTGTAAGCTCACTAGAAGAAAATAACTATAGAGTACAGCCCATAAAAAACAATTGTTATTTATGATGAAAATTATATGACAAACTTTATCTGAAAGTTTAAAAACTTGAAGTAGGTAGAGAGCTAAACTACATACAATTCTTTGTCTGGATGTCAGTCATATGAATAATTTATAGCAAATACTTATTTCTTTCGTTATTTTTACAGAACTGGAGAAACATCATCCACAAAACGTTGGGACAGAGCTCTTTTGCGACCAAAAAGTGGATACGAAGTAAAGAAACACAGTTGCGTCACATCCTGTATATTTGTCACAAAAGTACTCTCCTATATAACTTTATTCACACTTGTTCTCATAGCAGCTGTTAGCAGTAAAATATCTTTTATCATATTAGTCGGAAGTTTCGAAACTGAAAATAGTACGAGTGTAGAAACTGCCGAACATGTTGTCGATGAAGAAGAGACAGATTCCGAAGAAAATTGTGATCGGTTTTCTCGAGAGTACTACACAATCATTGCGTTAGCTGTTCCAGAAATTCTAACATTTATACATAATACAATCAGAGCTATTTTTGGTATTTTAAAAGCACCGAGTCTTTCTCTATTTATAAAGGTTGGTAATAGTTAATAGAGAGCTTTCTTTTCGGGGCAGTAGGCCTGACGTTAAACTATAGTTCCCACAAAATATAAAGACGTATTCGTAAGCTAACAGGAAGTTTGGTTTCCACTTGGACGCAACGTAAGGACGTAACGCAATAACGTTTTTAACAATCACAAGCGATGGATTGTTCAAACTGTCATTGCTCAACTCGCTTGGGATGCGTCTATGTCCTTACGCAGCGTCTAGTGGGAACCAAGTTTAAGAGAGGTGAAAATTGCGTGAACGTCACAGTTAAATTACCGTCTTCTTCATCTACCATTCCAAAACGAAAAGTTATGCTTACGACAGAATAATTCCGTAGAAATCAATGTGGTCTTTAATATCATTTCCAATCTTCGGTATCAAATGTAGATAAATACTTATCATTTATTTATATATATTTATTTTCTATCGTTTCTTTAGGTATGTACCATCGAGACGTTACACTGTATAGGAATTACTCTGTTTGCGTTTAGAGTGCTTCCTTTTACCTCGATCGAGTTGGCCATTGCATTGACTGGTGGAGTTTGTATAATACCCGGTGTAATCAAAACCTTCTTCAGCAGTGATGAAGACTCGACACACCAGAACAACAGGGCTTCCAACATCATTAAACGAATGTTCACATTTTTCGTCACGATCGTTCTACAACTTGGTGCTTTGGTGACGATCCCCTACACACCAGACTACACCGGCAGTAAATGGGAGCTACCATTGGCGATGTTTCTAATATCTCTCAGGTGGTGGGAGACATACGTAACAAGTAACGTACGCTTTTTATGGTGGACACTTCCATTATTGGATTTTAAAAATGAGCTTAGACGCGCAAGATGCAAGACATACATTGGAATCAGTGTGTGGAAGTGCGCATGTATTGTAGGCTTCAGTTTTCTCTTTCTTTCTGTCAACGATAAGTGGACTATATACAGGTGCACGTCAGATATGATGGAAGCTGGTCCACTAGAGCTGAAGCATTGGCTTGCCGTACAAATCTGTGCAGCTTTTCTCTGTTACCAATTCGCAGTTACATCGTGTCAGACGATGATTCAGCGTTTTGGCTTTGCGTTACCGTTGGCACTAGCAACTCCAGTCAGTTTGGCCGTGACGTTGTTGCCGTGTTATCTTAAAGAGGACCACCAAGATGAGTTTCCGTGGATCTGCCCATCAGATGACAGCGAGATCTACTGGCGTTTGGTCCCAATTGCCCTGTGGGTCTCACAGTTATGGATCACAAACAGTGTATGGTTTAACCGAAATAGGTGAGTTATTTTCACATAATGATATTATTACAAAATTAACCACACGTAGTCTTAAATACAACAGTTGAAACTGTGGTATAAACACACATTTAACTTATCATTTTTCTTTATCCAGGAGAATGGAAGCTACCGTTAAACTGTTGGTACAACCATTTTACAGCGCCGGATTAATAGACCAGTCTTTGATGTTGAACAGGCGGCCGGTGATAGAAGAGGAAACGGTTAATAAACCAAACGAACAAATTGACGTTGAACCTGACGTCACTTACGAAGATGATGATGTCAATACGATGATCTACCTCTGTGCAACAATGTGGCACGAAACGAAAAACGAAATGACCCAGATATTGAAGAGTATATGCAGGTGTGTATACATGTTAACGAAATCCATAGTAAGCGTCCATGGCATCTTACATCTGCCATCAACCATGATTATGTTCTTCTTTCTAAAAATACTTAATTGATTATACTGTACCAATCAAACAAACAACTAGTGAACCTGATTTTGTTATATTACTTCAATAGGCTGGACATAGACCAGAGACGACTTCAAGACTACCACGATTTGACTGGTAAAAAGCCAAAAGATTACTACCAATTTGAAGCACATATATTCTTTGACGATGCTTTTACCCTTGACGATGAAGACAATCCAGAGATAAACCAATTTGTCAAGACGTTGTTGGAGTGTGTAGCAACGGCTGCAAGGTAAGACGATTACAGAAATATTAAAACTATTTGTTTAAGTTTGTTGTATTCTATTTCCAATCATGTTGTTGAAATAAACATAATTGTATCAGTTAAGAAGAGGTGATTTCCATAAAATGTCTAAATATTCGGTATTTCTTACAAATTCCAAACCTCAATTTATCTTTCTGCAATTGATTTTTTTGTTAGGAGACGGTATATAAGAACAGACACGTCGAGAAATGTTCAACTTCCTTTTAGAACACATGGTGTACCGCAAACATTATTACTGAATTAACCAACTTCTACTTTCTCATTCCGCAACACCAATGGTTTACGCCAAAGTTACATAACAAACTAACCCTTTCATTGTTATAGATCTGTTCGTAGAAAACAGGAATACATTGAAGTGCGACCACCTTCTATCCTGGACACGCCGTATGGAGGAAGAATGATATGGACGCTACCATGTGGAAACAAACTCATTGTTCATCTAAAGAACAAAGCTAAAATTAGGCACAGAAAACGATGGAGTCAGGTATGTGCCACAATAAATCTCAAAAAGAGAATAAGGCCCATAATACTACCGTAACGAACTTCAGATCAGGAAAAGACACATGAGAAGGACGGGTGGAGGGTGGAGATAGGGCTCTGAGGAAGGAGGGACAGTGGTTGGAATAATTTGTAATAACAGCATAGAAAATGTAGAATAAATATATACATTCTTTAAAATTAATAGGTTGTTTTATTTATGGGGAAGGTGCAGACATCATCTTACGCGATAATTACTCAAATCCTATAACTTTCTAATGATATATAATATAAAATGTTAGTCTATTTAAACAATTCAATTATTTATGCAGGTTATGTACATGTATTATTTGTTGGGATGGATTTTGGTTGGTCAGCAGGAAGACAACGAACAACTAATAGAAGTGAAAACTCACAACTCCTATGTGTTGGCTCTTGATGGCGACATCGATTTCAAACCAGATGCCGTACAGAGACTACTTGATCTGATGAAGAGGAACAGGACAGTGGGAGCAGCATGTGGTAGAATTCATCCAATTGGAACAGGTAAGAACATTATAGATACAAATAGATATATAGAAAGACTTGCAAAGGAACTGAATGCAGAAGACGTCTTCGGAGTTTCTGAGAATAGAATTATTTAGGAAGCCATAATCGCCAACGTAGGAAATGGCAAACGGAAGATGGGCACCATTTAGGAAACTTATCTAAACCTCTTTGTAATCAATGACTCAATGGTTTCGGATTGCTGACAACCTCTTATATGCGCATGCGAGGACTTGCTCCCTCCCCTATTCTTCGATACAGAACCGGTGGAAGATTCTAGGTACAGACAACGACACATCAATGCGAAACAAAATCGAAAGCTCCTTATTAATAAAGACATTAGAAATAATTTAACATGGGGAGACTAAATTTCTTAGCAACATGGCAAATATATTAAGCTCCAAGGTAAATACTGTATTACTACTAATATAATGGTATGCATTTTTGTTCAAATAGGTCCACTGGTTTGGTACCAGAAGTTTGAATATGCTACAGGTCATTGGTTTCAGAAGACAGCTGAGCATGTCCTGGGTTGTGTGCTATGTAGTCCAGGGTGCTTTAGTCTGTTCCGTGCTTCGGCTCTCATGGATGACAATGTAATGAGAAAATATGCAACAAGATCTGAGAAAGCTGAACATTATGTGCAGTATGATCAAGGTATGTAGAACTCACCTTCGGGATCAAATAAAATGTACCCTTAGTAGGTGTGCCCCATGAATACGGGTTCGACATAATAGTGTTAAATTAAAACATATATTATTGGCCCCCTCGTTCTTTTCACGAAAAAGCGTAACTTAGGGGTGTATGTGTCCTAAAGTTCTACTGTATAACATAAAGTTAAGTCACATTAACAAAATTGATGTCTTTCATAGGTGAGGATCGTTGGTTATGTACTCTACTATTGCAACAAGGTTGGAGGGTCGAGTACTGCGCCGCTGCAGATGCTTTGACTTACGCACCAGAAGAATTCGAAGAGTTTTACAATCAACGACGCCGATGGGTTCCCTCCACCATGGCCAATACGATGGACATTCTACTTGACGGAAAGCGAACATCTAAGGTAAACCAAAGCATCTCGATGCCGTTCATCATCTACCAGATTGTCCTCATGGCATCATCCATTATTGGTCCAGCTACTGTAGCTATTTTGATAGCTAAATCCACCGCGTTTGCTTTCAACCTTGAAAGCGAGTATGTGTCTTACGCCATTGCCATCCTACCGCCATTTTTCTACATCATCATCTGTTTCACTTGTAAAACCGCCACTCAACTTTTTGTAGCAAAAATCATGAGCACAATCTACGCATTACAGATGTTGGCAGTGGTGATATCACTCAGTGGAAATGCGTTAGAAGCCGGTTTGTATAGTCCAGAAGTGTTGTGTATGATCGGGTTGATTTCAATCTACTTACTCGCTGCTCTTCTCCATCCACAAGAGATCTGGAACATCTTGTTTGGTGTTCTTCATTTTCTGGCAATTCCATCTGGATATGTTCTTCTGGTGATATACTCTCTAAGCAACTTGAATATCGTTTCTTGGGGAACACGTGAAGTGGCGAAAAAGAAGACCAAGGCAGAGATTGAACAAGAACAAACTGAAGTGATACAGAAGGCTAAGAACGGGATATTTGGAACTGATTTGGAAGTTGGATTTGATGGTTCTTTGACCTGTGGATGTGGATCGTTATTTAAGTTTGGATGCTGTTTGAATCCTTCAGATGATACTCCATATCATTCTCTAGTGGAAGCTCTTAAAGTGACAGTCGACAACAGCAGGACAGAAGATCATACCGTAGAACCGACTACAACTACTGATGGATCAACTCAGACAGACTATATTCCTGAAGAGAAAGCAGAGAAAACACTGATGACCACAGATTTTGAGATTCCAGAACCAGATTATGATGAAGAACTACCCAAATACATGGAAATGGACATACATGATGAAAAGCCTTCTTGGATGAACGCACCTGCTTTGTCATGGGCCAAAATCCGGACTATCGATTCAGAAGAAGTCGAGTTCTGGCAGGAGCTTGTCTCAAAGTACCTTCATCCTATTGAAGAGGACAAACAGATGCAAGAAGCTATAGCCAACAGACTCAAAGAGCTTCGTAACAAAGCATGCTTCGCGTTCTTTATGTTGAATGCTGTTTGGATCATTATAATTTTCTTCTTGGAACTCCAAAGCGAATTGTTTGCTATACCTCTAGGAAATATACAAAGAACGAATGGTGATCCAGCTACTATTGAACCATTCCAGTTTGCGTTCTTCATTCTGTTTTTGATAATTCTCGTTATTCAATTCATTGCCATGATCTCCCATCGGGTTTACACACTACTTCATATTCTGGCAGCCACTGACATAACCAAAAAGGACGAAGAGAAAGATCCAGATTTTGTTGGACCGCCGCAGCTTGAATTGACTCCATCTCTTATCGATATGACTAATCTTGAAACGGGTAGCTTATCTTCGGAAAGAACGGGTCTATACCTTCATGAATTGAATAACTACGAAACAGCATCTGAAATATCGACTCCATTCTCGGAAAACACACTGACGAAACCTAAATCAAAATGGGGTAAAATGAAACGGAGGAACAAACGACCAAAACTGGAAATTATTTCAAGTGGAGGAGAAACACAGGGCGAACAAAGCGGCACAAGTTCATCCCCAACGACAACACGAATTAAGTTGAAGTATCGCCCTTCCATAGTTGACCGAATTGACACACATATACGAAGAAGGAGGAGCACGAAGCCTAAAATGGTACGACCAGAATGCGAAGACGATGAGCGAAATGCATGGCAAGACAGACCCTACTTCTAATATAAAATAAATTTATATTTTCAAACTCAAGACAAATATATACATGTATATATATTTAAAAATTATATAAGATAGATTATTGGTTCAATTGGGTACAGTATGAAGTTCCACAACTAAAACGGTAATAAACGTTTACACATGTAAAGCATCCAAATTGAAATCTAGCCTACATTTATCCAGATTCCTAGCCTACATCCATCCAGATACCCAGCCTACATCCAGATACCTAGGCTACAATACATTCATCCAGATACCTAGCCTACATTCATCCAGATACCTAACCTACTTTTATCCGGATACCTAACCAACTTTCATGCGGATACCAAGCCCACATCCAGATACCTAGCCTAGACATTCATCCAGATACCTAACCTACTTTCATCCGGATACCAAACCCACATCCAGATACCTAGCCTACATTCATCCAGATACCCAGCCTGCATTCATCCAGATATCCAGCTTTCATCCAGATATCTAATGTCCACATGGTGCAATAGACCAGGGTGGGTTCATCGATCACATGGTGCTATCCGACTTCAAGATTTTATATAGCTTTGGTGCTAATTATTTAATTATAGTAATAAATAGTAAAATAAGATAAGATTATCAAAATGTTAATATATTAATTAATTTCATATATTATTTAACATTGTTTATGGTGAGATAGAGCATTAGTGGTTAATGTATACTATACTGTAGTAATCTTATTTCAAAATAATGTTAATTTTTAAGTCAATTTCATATTTGTATCATTTAATATTGTTTATGGTGAGATAAACTAAAACAAGTAATTTTATTCCAAAACAATTATTTTGCCATATTATAGACTATAGGTGAAGTAATATAAAAGCATACTATTTAATATTATAACTTTAGTATATAAATTATTACACAGTATTGTAAATGGTATATCAAAAATCTAGTGGTGGTTTGTTATTTTATGTAGAGATTTAAAGTATATTATCTGATATGTCACTGCATTATGTGTGCTACATTAAGTTTTTGTATATTTATAGCAAATCCACTTTGGATTATCATCAGGTAGTTCTAAAATGGTGTGCTAAAATGTCATCTGTGTGGTTAATAAAGCCTATGTTACTGATACTTCATTTCATTTTATGTTTTTATATATATTTCTATTTTTATTTATGTTTTTCATTTAACTAAAACTATAGATTACAAGACTGAAAAAAGTAACATAATGTTCACTATTAGAATCAAAATTAAGCCAAAACGAAGTATATATTTTCAACTTGGTTAAAAGGTGTTAATGAACATACATAAAGTATGATAATTTAATATTACTATAAACTTTTTAAAATTATTATTTATAATATTTATATCATTATTGAGAAAAATAAACACTATAATATTATTAAATTCAATAGATCGTCTGTCTGGAATTGATGATTTTTTAAGATTTGAATGCAGAAATAGGTTTATATACAATTATACGGCAGGAAACAAGAACAAGAAAGCATACACGTTGTACTGTGCACCAAAACACATACAAAAGTACCAAAAAGCATAGAAGAAACAAATGTTTGGCCACAAGATACAAGGCCATATACATGGAAGCAGTCGCGTGCTCAAGTTAGTGCTTACCGACCGACCAACCGACCGACCGACATAGTGAGCTGTAGAGTCGCGTTGCACGCAACTAAAATCTGGCTATACTGTGTCACAAAGCAATTTCTACAAACAAATTTAAAAGCAGCTTTAGGTCTACAAGAAACAATTAAAATCACACATTGGTTTACTAATTTAAAAAAAAAAGACCAACAGAAAAACAATATACTGTAACACCGCGAAAATAAAAATAGGACAAAAATGTTATTTTTGAAGTACCCCCTCTAGAGAAAGTTTTGATTGCCAAAACTAATGTATAATACTCATTTCTTGTTTTATTATTTAACTATTATTCAACCATCAAATATGTAGAATAATCAATTGCTTTATAAGTAGAGATACTGTAAATAATGTGCTAAACTTTTATTAACCGTTGCAATAAGCAATTAATTTTATTCTTTATTCAGCAAAAACAATTTAAAAGCAAAATGGATCTAGTTTATAGCTATCGTAAATAAACGTGTTCTATTTAAAAATTTTATTTCAGATGAAGAGATATATTATAAGTTATGTCAGTTCTCTGCAACTACTGAATAAAGCATACAATTGTAGTTGTTAGATGGGTAGCAGGCGTTAGTTTGTAAGTTAACATGCATTAAAGGGTAGCTGTATTGTTTATACAGTATATATAAATAAAGTATAAACCGTTGAAAATTGATAATATAACCACACCAATTTTACAGAGGTGAAGTAGAACAAGCAAGCGTTTTAAAATAAGTCCCTAAACGAAGTTTCTTTTGTAAACAAAGTTGTTATGTGTTATGTCCTACAGGAATTTTTCATAGTGTTATATGATAATTGATAGCAATTTTACTGATTTTTCAATGCCTTAATTGCAATACAATGTCATTAAAAAACACAATTTTTTTGATATATATTTTTCTGACAAAAATTGCCACTAAATCAGAGTAAATTTTTGTAAATTTCCAATCTTTAAAAACTAAATGCTACTGTAGCACCACTTTAAAAAGAACTTATTATGACTCTACATTAAAAGCTAGTTACCATTAGTGTAAAACCTTTTACAGTATTAATCTAGAGATATTTGAATGCTTTAATTCAAGAGTATAATTTACATAATAAATAAAATCCCAAAAACTGTTTATTTACAAAAACTTGGAATCAAAATTAAGATTAATCTGTTGTTTTTACTTTCACTATGTTTAAAATAATTATACCCAAATATAATTTCAAAGCAAACAATATAAACCTGTTATATGACTTAATTACAATACAATAACATTTTCATTCATTTTTAAGCAAATAATATAAACTTGTTAACAATTTGTAGCACCTTAATGAAAAAGAAAAAAAAATTATCTGGAACACAGTTGTTTTGTTTACAGTAATTGATAGCAAAGATGACTTTAATAACAAACTGAGCCATGCATTTAATGGTGCTCAAACTTGTTCTGTTTCAGATCAAGCACATTGGAAACTTTTATAATAACCTGTAACTTAACTTGAAGTTTGTTCAAATAGAAGAAGTAAAAATGGAACATAAACAATGTTAGTTACAGAGAATGTTAAATAAAATGTGGATTTCATATTTTTAGAGAAACCACTTCATGTTGCCAATAAAGGGAAAATAAATAGTCGTCTTTATAATTTGAATATAAAGAAGTTACTTGTTAGATTGGCAGTGAATATCTTTGTAAAATATTCCGAGCGCTTGTTTGAACTGTTCCATCTCTTGCTCAATCTTGTGAATTCTTTCAAGTGTAGCAAAGAGTGTCTGTAGTTTCTCTTGCATTATCTGTCCATTTCGTTCGTAGCACTGAAACATGTGTAGATCAACAGCTTTGCAGGTTTCAGTCACCTAAAAAAAAAGTTTGAAGAAAAGGAAAGCTTTTTAATATTATTAAACAAAAATTTAAAAGGGCTGAAATAAAATAAGCATAACAAAACAATGAGATAATTTAATTTAATTAAATACAAAATATGAATAATTGTACTCAAAAATAAAAAATACAGTACAAGAACCCCTTCTTCGGGACGAACAAAGTTTGATTGACAGGGCAGTGTCCATTAAAAGGAAGGGCTCTACTCTACACCTACACTTGCAATATTGTACATAATTAACTTTGACTTTTACATTTCTCAAAAAAATAAGTACAGTAGTTTAGATTACATTATGGCCTAAATACTATAGCAAACTAGATCGGCAATTTGGTGAAAATGCCAGAGGCTAGTAGTATATTGAACAAAGTGCAGTAGTAGAGAATATAGGTAAAATATGAATCTGATCTAAGGCTCTGTCTAGTTTGTGTGATGTGCCCAAATATGGTAGTGATATGACATCATCATGTCCATATATGGGCACATCACATTTTTTTTGTCATATAAAGTTTGATATTGAAGACAGAGTTTAACTGGCAAGCATTCATTTAAAATGGTTCTGGATTAGAAGCAAAATAAGAGCAACATATTTTGAATCTGTTTGTGCATTATTAATTCAGCTTTTTAAGTTTAAATAGAATGTTCTTCAATCAATGCAACTTTAAAAATAACAACAGTAAATAGCTTAATGGTTTTGGTAAGACTGTCCAGTGGTGGATCCAGGATTTTAAACAACAAATATTGTGGTAATGATTTAACATGGTGAACTGAGCATAACATCCTATCTTTTGCTGTCCTTTTGGAACAACAGTATAGCCTAATGATTTTGATAAAACAGTCTGTAATTCATGTTTTAGTATTACTAATTATCATCATAGAACTACAACAATTAGAGTATGTCAAGACTAATCACTCAAGGAACATTGAACTGTTATTTTATTTCTACATGCATCATTATATACAAATCAGTAATATTATGTCTATTTTTAGTAACAATGTAATTATAAAACCCTACAGTAAAATATATTTAATATGGATTATCTGAACAAAACATTAACATTTGACACAAAATAACCTTTAAGCTATGTCTACACTATCAAACATTATGTGACGAAAAAATATGATATGGTTATGATGAGAACTCAAATCAGGGTTTACTGTATAAATATAAATAAAGTGAAATTAGCCATGCACTAGATTTGATAAAACTGTGCATTATTTTTATTACATCCATCAGAAAATTAAGATCTTTTATTTTGAGTTATCTGACTGTGAACGAATCCTTTGATTGCATTAATATTTTTTAATTGAATAACTTATTTGTCACAAAAATAAGAATCTCATGGGCCTATGACCTAAAGATAAATAAAGAATGAAAGAATGAAAATGTTTAATATTATTTTCTGCATTGTTAGTTAAATTATAATACTTACTTTTTCTTCCAGATCTTTTTTAAAATCGGTGATAAGAGCTGCATCTGATTTTCGTTTAAGATTTAGATCATGAATTAATTGCTGAGCAGTTTCTTGAATACCTTCTCTAGTTGTTTGCATTGTCAGACCTAATTTAGTAGAATTTTGAACTAGTCCTGATTGGGCTGCTGACTCTGTGGGAGCACTATTTATAAATATTTAACAATTTAGATTATAAAATAAATATAAAAAAAAATCAATTATTGTATGCTGGTTATATTGCGATGAATGTGTTATCAAAATCATATAAGTAGGCCAAATTAATTAACATTAATTCTCGGGTTCGAGTCCCACAAAAAAATTGCTTGAGAATTTGTTAGAATGTATTCTGAAACTTAGTATCAAGTACAATTTACGTCAGAGAGTATGGTAAAACGTCTGAACAATTAACTAGATCCCTATAACCAACTATTCTAACCTTTGCTGAAACTGTGTAGCTCCATCTCCTGTAGGTGGTTCAAGCAGGTCTATACTAGCAGGTATCCCACCAGGGTGGCTCATGACTGTGATTAGTGATCAGCAAATTTTCCTTAAAAGCCTGGAACTATCCTATATTATACTACACAGAATAATAGAATTGTTATACACTATTAGGCCTCCAAGTCCCAGTATAATAAATAGGCCTAGGCTAGGCCATATTTATAGCACACATGACAAAAAAGTGTTTAGGCCCTATTTTGCGGATCTATTTTGGTGGAGAGAGAAGGGTAGCTGCCCTCTCTGTTACTTTTATGAAATATATCACCAATCCATAATATTATTTATAAAAAATATTAATAACATAGACCTAGCCTAGGCCTCCTTTTGGCCTAGCCTAGTTAGACCTACATTTATTTGTGTAAAGTAAGATAAAGAATGCCTAGGTCCTATTTAGGTAGGTAGGAGGCATAATATTAAATTTAATAATAATTATAAAAGGCCTTATATATGCCTACAAAATACACTCCTCCTGGCAAGCAATATTAATTATAAGTCTAGGCCTAGGCCTAGATTAGCTAGTCACAAAGTCATATACCATCTATACTATAATAGGCTGCAAGGCTAGCATATAGAATACTACTGAGGCTTACAACTACTAACTAGCCTAACCATGGAGGTCTATTTTATACCTCCATGGCCTAACTAGCCTACTCGAGGCCCTAGCCTAGGCCTAAACTAGGCCCTACCTAGCCTAGACTAGCCTAGCTAGGCCTAGTGTGGCGGCCGGTTTATTGTGTACCTTATTTATTAGGCATAATGGCTAGTTAGGCATATAATTATCTACTCTTGGTATTCACCTCTCTTTCTTTCTATATATTTGTCACCGAACTTCAAATTAAGACGATTTTTGTTTACACAGATAATACGAAAAAAACCTTACGCTACTGGGGGCTGATGATCAGGGGGGGGGGAGAGACGGATCGGAAGCATGACGAAGAGGAGGAGCTGCTACGTCGCGTACACCAGAGCCATATATAGAGAGAGTTACGACTTCGAATGGATTAGAAGCCATGTTTGTGTCCAACTATTCCTATGTAGCGTATGGAGTTGAGTCTTTTATTTTGAAAATGTATAACGTTCAAAAGGCTATAATTATCGAATTTAATATCAAAACAATCAATTTGTTTAAAGGTTTTTGTTAAAATAATAAAAAAATTATAAAGTTACTGCGAACATGGTTTTAAACAACAAAAATAGCAATTTCGGAACGGCTCTGGTTGTGCGCTCCATGCACGCTCTACGCGTGCGCGTTTAGTTTGTACAGCGATTCTCTATAGTAATGCATTGTTTTTACATTTTCTTGTTTAAAATCATGTTCGCAGTTACTTTATGATTTCGTTATTATCTTGACAAAAGCCTTTAAACAAATTGATTGTTTTGATATTAAATTCGATATTTAAAGCCTTGTGAATGTTATACATTTTTAAAGCAAATGACTCGACTCCATACGTTACATAGGCATAGTTGGACACAAACATGGCCGGTGTGCACACCACGTGACTTTCTAAAATCCGTGAACGCAATGCCGTAACTCTCTCAATATATGGCTCTGGCGTACACGTCACTGCTGCAACACTTGACCTTTTGACCGCAACATAAAAAAAACTTTTCTCCAATCAGCATACAGAGAGCGCGAAATACTACAACGTGACACGTGGGTTTATCACATAATTACTATGTACTAACTAATTGTGTGTTCTTAAATTTTGTGTTTTCACGTGTTTCATTATTATTATTTCAACCATTTCAACCCACTATTATAATTGTTAGATTTCTAATTCTACAGAAGAGTTGTTACCCGAAAGCTCTACAATTTCTTTCTTTATCACCATTGAGACAGCCACTGATACCCACTGTTTTCAGTATCAGTCTAGTAATATATTGCCTTTGATTCATATATTGTTAGATTTCATTTCTAATTTCAACAACAGCATAATATATATATATTCAATTTCTTTCCCTGTGATGTTGGCTTCATGGGGTAGGCCTAGTGAAGTCTGGAAAGCCTATGTACCTCATAACATTAATATTATAATAAATTTTGATACAGATCATTTTGGTTATAAATATTTATAATTATATTAAATAACGACACTAAGCACACACACACACACACACACACACACACACACTGACAACAAAATAAACAGCTTCTGATACAGATACAGTACTTTATTTTGACACGTCAACGCTGTGTTATAATAGTGGTACAGAATAAATACAAGTTGTTACTGATGGTTGGTGGTAAATGTTTACAATCGTTACCTCGCAACCGCAACCTAAAATAAAAGAGAGGAGGCGTTTGTTGTAGTAGTCATGGGAATAACCTTTATTATTTGATGACCTCTATTCTTTTCTGTTATGTTGTTATGTTGACTTACTTCGCTACGCATCACTGCGTTGCCGATGTTTGTGTCGATCGTGTCGCGGGGGATGTGATCCATCGATCGAGAGAGTGGATCTGAGAGCCACGAACATCGTCTCGCCGCCGCGGCGAAGAAGGAGGATAGCTAGCTCTGCACTGCCTGGCTGCTGGGCCGTTCGGCATGTCTTGATGTTTTTAGCCTAGGCCTAGTAGTACTCCTGTCTATCTACTAGTACTGGAGACTTTGTCGTACATTTTTTTCAATCTTTCTTATTGCAAATAGAATGAATGGTATGTATGAAATTTATTAAATTCATTTCCTAGCTAGGCCTAGCCTAGGCCGGCCTAGGCTACTAGAGGTAGCCTAGGCATAGGCCTGGCTAGCCCCAGCCCCAACCAGGTCCTTTAAAGTTTATGCCTACATTATTTGTTAGCTAGGACTTGGGCTTAGGCCCTTGCCTTGGCCTAGACATGGCGTGTTGTGGGAACCATAGATTGTTTCACAGAGCTCGACAGTGTTTGGATTTGCGTTGATTACATTCAATGTAGAGGCTAGGCCTACAGTGTAGGCTAAGCAAATAAAATAAGTGCGTAATATATTAATAATGTATATACTTAAACGTATTGTTAACTCTTTTATTCAACATTTCATATGGAATTTATTTATTACAAAATAGTTTACCATGAATGAATTAGATGTTGAATGAGAAGAATGTTGTTGAAAAAAAGTCCACAGTGCTCTGATCTTCATGAACTAGCGCTATATAAATGTCGCATTACATTACAATTAACAATGCAAGTTGCTATAGATACTATAAGTCAAAAATAAACTCAGAATGTCAGCCAATTGGTCTAAAACATTACTACAGGAATTAAAAGTCGAAAGTCGAGACTGTGAAAATTGTAAGAGATGGGTTCGTCGTAGATTATGGAAATTCGTCCATAAAAACCGTGCTGATGTCCTATCTTTTGCATTTTAAATATAGAAATTTAAGGCAGATTGCAAATTTGTTATTCACAAATTTATACAGTAGTTTATGCATGAAATTGAAAAGAATGTTTCTCTACAGATGCAGTGGGATACTGTAACTGTCGGCTAATAATATCATTCATTGTGTCATTTTTGTTTAATTTCTTGTGTGGGGAGGTTGCTGTAGTGTTTTAGGTGGAGTGGTATTTGCTGGTGAGTGAGATTATCATTGAAGCTTTTTCTGCCAAAATTAAATACAGTCAATGGACTATACCATTTGTGGAGAGGGATGTTCAATTATAAATGTTCTGCATACAATACAAGTTATTTCTCACTCTTCGAGGAGAATTTGCTTACTTACTTTATCCAGGTACTTATGACTAGCACCACTGTTGGTTTGTGTAGTATTTGACTTAATTAAAACCACATTGAGAAATTTTATATAAAGTAACTAATTAATACTCTTAAATACTCGTATTAATATGTTCAAACTTATTATAGATTTTAATACAGATAGTACAGTATGACAAGACGTTACATTTTAGTTTAAAAGGTGTTTTTATAAAAAGTTTGATAGTGTAGACAGAGCATAAGAAATGTGTAAAAAGCAATCCTCCTTGAGATGAAACAGGCTCAATATTAAACGAAGCAATTTCAGTAAATTTGTTCAACGGATGTAGTACAGTGTAAAGTGTTAAATAATGGATTTCTTGCCTCTCCTTGAAAGGTAATCCTGACAATTAATTTTGTCTGAAGTTGCTCCCTGTGTGCTTACAATAATTGATAGTAGCATGCTAAATTGTACGATTGTACATACAAGATTTAAAAAAGGATTCTTCACACTTTAAATTTAACTATGTTTCCAATATTGTTAATGCCAATTACACTCAATAGTTCAGAAATCCAGTCAATATTTAGGGCAATTTGAATTCACCCCAGTAACTATTGATTTCTACGTCAATAAATTCATTTATCTATAGTCTTTAGCCATTATTTTATATAAACTGTCTGTCTCCATTAGATCACACTGTTCTATGAATAGCAAACTCATGACCCCCTTGCAGTTAGTGCGAAAAGACATTTTAACTGTGACCGAAATAAAGCAAAACTTTCTTTTCAATTCCACTTAATGGTTGCACTGTAATGATCGTAAATAAAATTTATTATTTCTACACCATGTCAGAAGAAAACCTTTACGCACACACGTTTTTAAAATAACTGCGAATAATAAATAATTAAAAACACTTTGATAAATGCAGCTTAGGCCATAAATCATAATCAACTCTGTGTTTTAAAAATTAATTCATTGCTTTAACTTTATTTAAAGGGATGTTTATAACACTGTTATAGTGGTACAGAACAAGATATATATGGTGGATAATTTTTGCTGTAAACACAAATATAAAATCTGAAGTTGAATTAAAACACCTGAAACATAACATTCCAGTTTAAAATGCTATATTATAGTCATTCTGATTTTTTTTACCACAACACTTACAGTATTTTTCATAATTATTCATTCATGCCTCTTTATTTGTACCATTTGTGTATCAAAAGCATATGAATTTTACTGTGTAATTTGAGCTACTACGCCCCCCCCCCCATTCCCCACTAATAAGAAAGTGCTTATTTTCAACAAATTTCCCTAAAATTATGAACCATTGAAGATTTTCCTATATAGATCGATAATTATTGGTATGTTTGACAATAGATATTTTTTTCCCACACCTGGCTTTAAAAGCTAGTATATATTTTTTAATTAAATTGGATTCTGTATCCTAATATAATTTAAATTAATTACAAATTTAAATTAATATTCATTAATTAAAATAATCTAAATCAATAACAACAAAGCAATAATTGTCACTCAAAAGCCAAACAACTCACTCCATCACTGCCCTTGTCTCTTCTCCATGAATATTAATTAAATAATTTATGGCAGGTCATATAATTTATGATGTGGATACTACATGGTGGACAATGCATCAATTAACCCTCGACTAATTTTTGTTCCTAATATTATATCAACTACAGTAGAAATGTGTACATGTAAAAATAACCTTTAACAATCATCGTCATTAACTTTGCTAAATCAACAGTGGCTTGGATCTGATAATTAACCAGAAGCTACTAAGAAACCAAGTTAATGTGATTATTTAATTGAGTCGTTTGCAATTACCGGTGTTGCATGTGTGAGTTAAAGAGATTCTGATGCTGAATTGAGATAATTTTGTAATGTTCTATGTATGGTCGGTAAGCATGATATTTGACAATTTAACAAAAGCGTAGAAAATTCCATGGTAACGCCTCATTTACAGTATGTAAAGTAAACTTGTAATTTTAGTTCTATTCTACTTTATGTAGAACTTACCATTATTGACTTCAATGAAATAGAACTAATTTTGAATGACACAGTTATATAGTGGAATCATATTTTTTTATACAGTTGCAGGCAAAGCTTTTCTATTTTGTCATCAATAATTTGACCTTTTATCAAAATTAATATACTACTGTATAACTTGAATTTGATGTTTTTAATATTTTTATTTGACCTACAGTAGGATTTTTATTTTGACGTAGTCATTATATAACAAATATCCACTCATATAGCCTACCCACCCACTTGTCTGTCGTCACAAATCAATCAATACAATTTTTCAACTGACCCTACACCATATTAGTAGACTCTATTGCAAATAATTTTTATTATCATCAGATTCAGAATATGATTAGATGATATCTTGTTTTGCAAAGTGAATTCTACAGACTTTACATTTAATTACTTTACAATAGATAAGATGGTCCACAGTATATCATTACATTCCTCTGTATGCTGTACTCTATAGATTGTATCTATGGACAGTTATATTGTTTGAACTAAAAAAAAAACCAAAATAATCATCAATTATAATTACTAAGTACAATTCCTAAGTACAGCAAATCATAAATTTATCTACAGTACATTGCAACTAAAAAATGGTTAAACACAAACTGCTATCTGTAAAATTATCTGGTTTTTCATTGATCCATATTAAAGTGTGTATTTACTGTGTGATGATTAAAATAGATCAGATAACTGAATGTTGCCATTCTTTGGTCTTAACTTCAAATTGCACACCACACTAAAGTAGTTAATGCTTAAATTACTACTTTTAATATTTCATTCATAAGAAACACACTTTTCCATGATGATAGCCAATCACAGTTTTCTTTGTGCGGATGTTTAGTTTTGAAATGGATGAGCACTCAAATTACTTGTCAACATCAACACATAGCATGAGGCACTTATACACCTGACTATGGACGTATTGTATTTCTAGCTAGAGTACATCCAATGATTACGGGTCGATAATCTTGCTGACGACCGACCCTTCATCCTTATGTATATCTGTATCGAGTTTGATGAGAATATGATTCTAAAAAGTTGAACTACACATGTTATTAAATTCTAGCCTCATCAAAATTACATTCATTTGATTGTTCTTCAGTATTGTTGTGGATACATGGAAATACATCTCTTTAATGTGATAATGCTTAAGATTAAGTAATTGATTGTTTAGGATTATAGAATGTAATCTCTGTAATTTTTTACCTATAAATAATAATCTGAACAAGGTTAGCCTTGTACTGTATAGATTACAATAGTAGAACATGATGGAAATAATGGAGGATCATGTAAACATACAGTATAATGACAGATAATTATACTCAATATAATTTATTTTAATACATATTATTATTATATGCAAGGGACTTTAAGGCCTATCATAATATCTGTATGTTTATATTAAATTGTATGCTTTGCATCATTTGAACATCATCATTTTCGCAAAATATACCGGTAAGTGAATAAATTATTTATCCACACAAATAACCATAATATACCAATTACAATACCCTGTATCTACCGTCATTGGTAGTACAACAAGTGCAAACTAGTATATGAGGTGACTAAATTATAATTATGATACAAAAGATGAAACCATTTGATATTTGTCCTTGCATCCTACCTATAGCTACATTAAACAAATTATGATTTAATATAAAAATAATATTGCATAAGATACAATGCATCATATGGTCATCTCAGTATCAGTTGGTTTTGAGCAGTATACAAAGATCAACTATAAAAAAAAAACAATTGCTATATAACTGTACAGTTAGTCCTTATTTCCTACTGCTGACATTTTATATTATAATGTATTGCAGTATACTGTAAGTCTCAACATAGAGGAATTACTTCTCTCCATGATCTGAATTAATACAATGTATGTTAATACTGTGTGATGATAGATATTGAATATCATTATCAATATCACAATATTTTTATAGGATAAATATTTTATGCATGACCACCAACAAAAGTCATCTATTGTTGTTTACATTACAACAATGTTTAATAAATGTAAATTATTATTTACAAAGATCAATCTCCCATCAAAGCTTGTATTTTATATTAATAATTATATTTAAAGCATCACGTTTTCTCACCTGTGTTCACCACTTGTATAGGCCTGTTTCGTTTCTCTCTGAATGTTTGCTATCCATGTTGTGATCAGTCTTCCTTTTGAACTTTGGCTGAGCCTCACTAAGTACAATTTGAGCTGGTGTGTGATCATTTAAGGGCATGTGGCGCAGTGTGTTGGACACTGAATTACCGATCGTGAGGACGTGGTTCGAATCCGACTCTCGCCGCATTGCTTGTATTCTATACGCAAGGCACTTTACTTATAATTACATTTGCCTCTCCCCACCCAGGTGTATTAAATGGGTACCCGGTTTTAGATCAAGACACAACTTTGCGCTGATTACTGTACTAGCTGTATTATGGGAGTATGTTTCCATACATGTTTGGTCAAAAAAAATGACCTGGGTAATAATATGTACAGCGCTTAGAGGTTTCACAACATTAGGTGCTTTATAAATCCAGGATATTATTATTATTTAAATGGAGCTTATGATGACCATAATGTAAATCTTTGCTAAAGCTAAAGACTATTAATAGTATCTAAAAATGTGGATTATAATTTAGTTATCTTACATTCATTGTCACTATACAAACTTTGATCTCTCAACTGTTACCGATAAGTCATTGTTTACTGATTATATAAAAAGGAGACTGGTATCGTATGATAATACTTGGCGTCGTCTTGTTTAATTCAGTTCTTTTACATACATCTGATTATATTAAAAACATGGCAAAATGCAGCCTTTAGTAGTTAAATGTGACATTGTTATTTGACAGTGTTATACAAGGATGCCCAATAGTCTCAAAAGTAATATCGACTGTCTCTCTGTTTCATCATTTCAAGTACTGTTAAGAAAATATATTTGATCTTTTTGTATAATCATGGTACTTTATCACTGAAGATTTGAAAGTCTATTTCAACATCATTTCTTATCACCATCATCATTTAAAAAAATTTCTGTCACAATATACTGTATAATAATTGAGGTAAATCCATATACAGTACCTTTGCTTAGGAGATTATTTGTCACATTTAAATCACAGATACTGTACAGTAGGTACTGATGGTTACAGAAAACTTCATTACCTTGCCGGTAATCTGGACCAGGATTCCAATTCTGAAACACTTTTTATAATTTTAGTAATTTTATTAATTGTGGAATCAGCCCTCGGCAGAGGAATTGTATGTACAGTAATATCTGACTGCTATTGTTTAATTAACAATTGTAAACTGTTAAACATGTTTTCTACTGTCAGAGAGGGAGACTTCATATGATGTGATGTTGGTTTTTGTTGATCAACATAAAATTATTGGTAAGAAGTGGAGGAGTGGAGAAGGAGTAAGACCATTGTGGTTGGTTTCACTATTTCGTACCATCTTAAATGTTTCTTTTACATAATTTAAACATGTTTTAAATCAGTCAGTTCTGTTCTTGAAATAATGTCTTGAGGAATTTTTAATGTACTGTGTGTCTTTCTGAAGTCGAACACCACAACATCAGCACATCTATTCAACATAAAGTTTTACACCTCTTTATTCGAAAAAAAGATTTACTACGACTCCTCCCTCACACTTATTAAGACCGTAAATCTTCTAATAGTAACCCACACTCTAATAATAGTAACCCTCACTCAAATAATAGTAACCCCCTTCTAATAGTAACCCACCTTATAAGTCAATCTATAATATTAACCCACTACTCTATTAGAGTCACCAAACTATTGACAAAATGACATTATGAAGACTGGTCTTTTATGATGCAGCTGTATTAAAAAAATAAGGAGATATTCATGTTGATCTCGGGAGTGGGGGAGGATGGAGTGTTTTTGAGTTTATAAAATAAAGTTAGAGTTCAAACAAATTTGTTTATTCGTACTGTTTTATTATTTTGCTATGAGTTGCTGACCAGAAAAGTTGGGGTGGGTTACTATTTTCAGGTGCCTAATTTAAGATTAATTAGTAACCCACTACTCTAATAGTAACCCCTCTTCTAATAGTAACCCACCCTAAAAACGATCAAAGAATAATAACCCAGTGTTACAATTAGAAGATTTACGGTAGTTTTGTGTTAATCAAAAACAAAATATACAATCACCTATAATCATACTACATGAAAATTATTTTTAGGCAAGTTTTGCAGTAAAGCCCAGACTATCTTCTAATTTAGATATTTTCTAGTTTATAATAATGAACATTGTTTTGTCTTGATTGCAAATGCAAGGCTATTTTAACTCACAAGCAATTAAGTTAATTTTTGTATATTCTACAAACTATCGCTATTTACTAAAATGTTCCTTCAAACGAGCGATACTCTATCAATTTGTTTATAATTAGGCTACGTCTGAATTAACGTTCTTTCATGCTTATTACAATATAGCGTGCATTCCGGTTGCCATGGTAGCCACTTGTAGTCGACTTGGTATGTTGATTACAAGAACTTGGCAATCTGCAAATACCGGTTGTACCAGATGAAGAAATCAGAAGGACTAGTAATCAATCTATGTAACCTGACCAAACAAATTCATGTAATGAACCTTCGCTTTATTATATAATAAAGCCTTCAGTAAATTGTAATTTTAAAGTACAACTTTGCTTCTATTGATATTACATAATGTTTATAAATAACTATAAATTCACTAAGGACTATATAGAAATGAAGACAACTATTTTAAATTTCAAACTACTGTTGAATTACAATTTGTTTTATGAAGTTAATTTACACTTTTTTTTGTTGCTAATTATAGTAATTACAATACATGCATGTTGTCCAATAGTCTTTACACTAATTGACTGCCTCTCTTGTTTCATTGTCTGATTCACCACGTCTATACCACATGTAAAACTGCTGCAACATTTTAAGAATACTATATTTTGCTTTTTTCATACAGCTGTGTAAAGTAAGTTTATAGATTAATGAGAACATGTTAAGAAGTTGATAAAACATTGGAAATGCAGGGATGAGAAAACATTTTTAACCTTTAACCTGATAAAAAAAATAATGCAATTATTAGTAAATTCTAAAAAAAATATTCCATGCTCGAATATAATCCCATCCTCAAATTCATGTTTGCTTTTACTCAGACATGATGCAATATTAAATTCCGTATCTATAGTGCAAATCAACTTAGACTCGGCTAGCTTCAGTATCTATAGTGCAAATCAACTTAGACTCGGCTAGCTTCAGTATCTATAGTGCAAATCAACTTAGACTCGGCTAGCTTCAGTATCTATAGTGCAAATCAACTTAGACTCGGCTAGCTTCAGTATCTATAGTGCAAATCAACTTAGACTCGGCTAGCTTCAGTATCTATAGTGCAAATCAACTTAGACTCGGCTAGCTTCAGTATCTATAGTGCAAATCAACTTAGACTCGGCTAGCTTCAGTATCTATAGTGCAAATCAACTTAGACTCGGCTAGCTTCAGTATCTATAGTGCAAATCAACTTAGACTCGGCTAGCTTCAGTATCTATAGTGCAAATCAACTTAGACTCGGCTAGCTTCAGTATCTATAGTGCAAATCAACTTAGACTCGGCTAGCTTCAGTATCTATAGTGCAAATCAACTTAGACTCGGCTAGCTTCAGTATCTATAGTGCAAATCAACTTAGACTCGGCTAGCTTCAGTATCTATAGTGCAAATCAACTTAGACTCGGCTAGCTTCAGTATCTATAGTGCAAATCAACTTAGACTCGGCTAGCTTCAGTATCTATAGTGCAAATCAACTTAGACTCGGCTAGCTTCAGTATCTATAGTGCAAATCAACTTAGACTCGGCTAGCTTCAGTATCTATAGTGCAAATCAACTTAGACTCGGCTAGCTTCAGTATCTATAGTGCAAATCAACTTAGACTTGGCTAGCTTCAGTATCTATAGTGCAAATCAACTTAGACTCGGCTAGCTTCAAGGTCGATTTCGGAATTCAAGAATTCTTCTATTGTTCTTAAACTTTGTGCTTTTTTCACGACGGCACGAAAAGAAATGATGACGGTAATACGTGGGAGTGGTCCCACGAGAGGGCGTTGTAGCAGACTGTTCCATTTATTAAGGAGGTGTAAAATTCTTATTTTCGTAATTGTTTTCGCACTTCGTGGAAAAGGGCTACTGTCTGGTTTATCCAGGTAAGCGGCACTTACAGACTACCAACACCATTTCTGGTTTGTGTATTTGAGTCAATAGTCCCACCACCCTCTGCTAATGTTCTAAAAATGTCTGACTTAACCAGGCCCGTTGAACTATTACGATGGATCAGTAGGTATACTTCCTTGTGTTAACTCTGCCTACTGGACATTCTTCAGGCTTCATTACTTTTCAATGTAATTATTACTGTACTGTATGTGTAATAACTTTACTTATTTCTAAACATCCTACAGTACAACAATCTAGATTTCCTAATAATATACTGTAAATAATATAACGCTGTCCTCAATTATCCTCCTACTGTACAACTAAATGTTGTTTTGGGGAAAAAATTCACTACAAGTGCAGGGATAATTACAGTATCACTTTAATAGATATTGGCAAGCATACACCACCCCTAAGATCAGTTGCATAATTTTGTTGGATAATTATGTTAAAAAATGCAATTACTAGGTTTAGATAATATAATGTCATCTCCATCTCAGTTTTTTAGATTTACTCATGTAGTAATTGACTATCACATTTCTGTAATGTATAGATTTGTGAAATTTATATGAAATTTGCTGTCCTTCGTAATCACAATATCTACATGTAATTTAAATCCTACTGAGTGGAATGAATGTTCTGTTGTTAGATAATAAAGTTATCCAATTTCTGTTACACTTATTATAGATTTTCTTAATAAATCACTACTGTACTTTTTGAATTTCAATTTAATTTAAACTAGTCTATAATATATTGATTGTACTGTTTTGCAAGATGCTTTATCTTCTGACAGGACATATAGCTGTTGGTTCTTTTCAAGAAGAGTCTATGGAATAGTAGTCTCCCTGTGGGTTCATAGAGGGCAAAATCCAAATTTGAGCAGTTTTCATCTTGAGGACTATTATAATTGCATTATGATCTATTAATTTTAGAAATAAATTTGAATGAAAACAAACAATATGTATAATATGTATATATATATTTAATTGAATAGATATACAAATATTTTAATATTGATGTATAAAGTTATTTTAAGTCTTTTTATTGGTATAGATATATATATATATATAAAAGTTTTACATCCGGGTATGAAGCGTCTCACATACACACAGAGCCAAAATACTATTTTGGACTTGCACAGTGTATGAACTCTAACCTTACGGTTTTCATTAAATAGATCATTCCATGCTATCCATTCTAAATACCTTATTTTTCAAACTTTTGCATTCTTCTTACTCATCTCATTCATTTTTGTCTTGGTGAAAAGGGAGGGTATTTTATATTCCTCCCCTGAGTTTATAGCCTCTCTACCCGAACACGAACACAAGCTTTATAGAATAATTACAACTGTCAAAAGTACGTTTTTAATCAATTTTTATCGTCTTTTATTAGGCATTTTGTTAATTATTATTTAAATTACTTTTTTTAAATGTAAAATAATGAATGCAATGTTTTTATTACAATTACTTTTAACATTGTAAGATATAAACGAGAGGAAAAAATATGTTTACAAAATATAATATTTATAACAGAGTATGATAATAAAAGTGGGACGAACCCACACAAGACAAACAAAAAGAAAACAAACAATTGGAAGTAGGCCTACTTTTCTCTGTTTAAAAGCATTTTCTTATTATTTCTTTAAAATAATTGAATGATATTGATATTTAAATGAGAATTTGCTCTCAAATCCTTACGTGTATAATTGAATAAGACATCTTGACAAAAATGTAAATTTAGTCTGTATTTTGTTTAAAAGCATATGTTTGTCATTTATTAAAATATTTTCTGCATTGTATTCACTGTTTAAAAGGTTCTTTGACATTTGATAAACTCTTATTTTCATAATTAAAAATACGTTTAAAAAAAAGAATCATAAAAAAGCATCTTTATTGGCATTGGAAAATTTATTGCAAAGACAAAATTTACTGTACAATTTAAACGACTGATATCCAGTGTTAATATCGCATAACTAGATATACACAGTGCTTATTATTAATTACTTATGCACATTGGCCAGTAATCACTTAATTATCTGTACAGGCCTTGTTTTATTTTGTGTGATTGATGTTTAGTAACTATACACACGCATGAGGATGGTCACTACGTTTTAATACTACTTTTGCTTGATTCATCCACTTTTTTTCTTCTTCAATTTTTTATGGCGCTATAAAAAATATGACTGTTCACCAGCAGTAATAGTATATAGATGACTTTATTCATTTGACCTTAAGGCTTCTGTAATTTAACTGAAATGTGTATTTTATAATAATGCACTTGTAAACTATACTGTAGGGTTATTAACTGTCTTCATCAGGTTTAATTTATATTTTACTCTGAAACATACTAGCAATATGAATTTATCAGATTTTTTTCATATTTTGTATTTATGAGGATATTATTACAATTTAATGGACTTCAGTATGCTTTCAATTTGATTTAATATACGTCCTCAATAAAAAAAAATTGTGCATAACAACAGATAATATGCAATTCAAAATTACAAATAGTAAACAAAACAACAACAAAAAATGAATAAAAACTAGAAATTTATTAATTAAATGAAATAAAATAAATGTGACCAATTATTTTTGTAAGTTTTAGTATTATATGATTTTGTAATAAACTACTGTGCAACATAACAAAAAATGTTTTAATATTAAAATTGATAAAAATGTATTTACTTACATTCAAAGTTTTAGTGGATACTGTTGTTATGGTAATAACAAAAGGAGTACTGTATGGATTCGTGAACCCTAATACATTGTACTATTACTACAGCACTACTGACTACCAAATCCATCAAAATCACTAATTTGAACTTTTAAAACAAAATAAAAACAATTTTAAGGCAAAGTAGTTTTAATAGCAGAAGAAAAAAAAGACTAAAAATACACTAATTAAAAGTGTTTTCATCATAAAAAGTATCATTTCCAAATCTAAACAACATATTGTTGATGTTTTACATCAGTCAGTCCAATTACTGACAACAACATCTAAATTAATGTGTTGCTGACATTTACAATTCTTTAGTTTACATTTTTACAACATTCAGTTTTCACTGTTTAACAATATCGGTTTTTATTATATTTTCATTGTAAATATTTTATGAATACTTTTACAATTTTATTAGGAAAGTTATTAAAATCTACTGTAGTAATAATAATCTGCAATTTTATTAGTTCACATAAATATATTTATTCTTTGACAGCAAATGCATGTTTATGTTAATTTGAGTATCTTGCTTGTAGAAATTAGTATATACTTTTTGAATTGTTTTTTTTTTCTGGTGGAACTCTAGCCTTAAAGCCCTCTGGGCTTATTTAAATTTCTCCAGCATAAGTACATTCTACTCTTTAAAAAAATGTTATACATATGATATCTTATGAAAATAATATTGAATTGAAAACAAAAATGAAATTCTCCCTTGAGAACATTTTTGGGACATTTTTATCAACTATAAATTTGTTTACAGTAAGTTCTAAACATCTAATTATTTAAAAACAAGCTACAGTTTTTAGATTAGAATGTAATCTCTCCAATTTACCACTACAGTGTAGTGATAAATATAACATCTGCTAGATTAATATCTAACACTGTCATTTAATAAAACAAGAGCAATCATTGGTTTTGTCCCTACAGTAAAACAAAATCAATGGTCTTTACTTCAATAATAATAATAGTTGGTATTCTTATAGCACCTAATACAATGTTTCTAAGCAATTTACATACAAAAATGATCCTTAAAGGCCAGGTGCGGGCAAAAAATTTCTATTGATCATACATTCTAATAATTATCGATCTATAGTTTCCCCTATGTTTCATAATTTTTAGGATTTTATTTGTGTTACACGAGCTTGTTGAAAATAAGCACTTTCTAATCAGTGGGGGGATAGTTCAAATTACACAGTAAAATCTCTATTCTTTTGTACACAAATTTTGTAAATAGAGAGGCATTTCAAAAAGCTATGAAAAATAAACGGTGTGGTAAAAAATGTTATTAGATGAATAAATATAGGTAATATAACTTGAATATTACATTTCTGATATTTTTATTCAACTTCAGATTTTTATTTTCATGCTATAGCAAAAATTATCCACCGTATATCCACCATCTTTTTTCACCATCTAGGGAGTCACCAGACATGTTATTACATTAGGTTAACTACCTAACTACTGAAAAAAGGTCTTCCTGGTTTTTATGGAAGAATTTTGCCAAATTTTGTATTTTACCATATTAAGGGAAATTCATGTTTTTTCGTCTTGATTTCTGTTACAAATATTCGATTTATATACAATTAACCAAATAATATATTTAAAATTCATGCCTGTACCTGAGCTTTAAAATATCCTAAGATAAGCAAAAAAAAGAAGAAAAGCTGCAGAGGAACCATTTACACCGCTCCGTTCTCCAGCACTTTGGAGATCCTATTTGCTGCTTTACGTTTTTCCAATTTTGTATGTAAAATTGTACCTGTTTTTAAATGAGCAATGAAGTTCCGATCAATAAAGACAGTTTGAATTTTAATTATCAACAAACAAAAAAGACAATAGGAGTGTACAAATTAGGAATATTTAATTTTCCTTCCATTTATTTGGTATCCTTGCAATTATCATTAGGATTCGACTGAAAACAATGGCTTGTTAAGTATTGATTGTTTTTATTTCTGGCCTTGATTCATATCACATGCTGGCCATTTTCCCCTCCGATTTCAAAGATTGAATATATTATTTTACACTGTCAGATTTTTGTAAAAGATTGTTGTCCTGCAACCCACCTATAGACTACACCGTCTGTAACTACTCTGCCCCACAGGCCAAAATCATGGCACACTACACTTTGACATTCAAAAGAGAATTGGCAAATAATTATAAATATTAATGAAGATTTTGTATTTGTTTAATGGAAATAATATTTTTATCCGTTCATTCAACTCTTCAATTGTGTACCAGGAAAGGCTTGCATCCAACCTTCATTTGATTACATATGACTGTGTTGGGTTGTTTATTCAGTCATATTAATATTACAAATTCAATGGTCATGCTACACTGTGTTTTATTAGCTGTGTTATCATTTTTAAGGGGGAAAATATTAAATTTCCTAGACTTAAATCAATGCCACAAGCTTCGTAAATATTTCATGATAACTTTCTTTTAAAGTTCGTCCACTATATAAAACTGTAAAAAAAAGAGAACAAACTAAGTGTATTTGTATTTCAGAATAATAGTTAGATTTTTTTTCTCCAAATGATTTAGATTAAGTTTATTAATCAATCATGTAGATGTCTTCTATTGTTCTATTGCTTGGAAAGTTATACCCAGAAAAAGATCTGCCACATGATATTAAACAGGCTTTAATTATTATACTATAGAGGAAAAGATTATGCAATTTTAAATATTTTTACAGTATCATTCATAATTGGGATTTTAGTTTAAAAAACTGATCAATTATTAAGTCAAATTATTTGTTTCTCTCCCTATTTATGTCACAAACATTAAAACAAAGGACAGTATCGAAAATATCATGTATCTTGTAGCTCTTGCAGAGGAATTCAGAAAGACCAAAGCGATCATTAATCACTTACAAACAAAAAACACAATGTGTAAACCTATATGCATGTAACAGATCGTCTTCTAAACCAAGTAATTAACTTGGCATAAACATGATGTGTACTGTGAAAGGAGGAGGGTGAAGTTAAAATATATAGATTAAAAAGTTTGTAGGCCTGTTAAGGTATCCCTTGCTGAAAATAATATGGTTTAAGAAACCAATTGTGTACTAAAAAATGTTTGAGAGAAGTTTAAGAATCAGTGCCAATATTTTACCGTTCACACTTTTTAATGTTTATTTATTCATTTATTCTTTATTTTGTATACATTATTTTGTATTCATTACTACTGTCACCCCTATTGGACACCTTAAGGTGTCCATTTAATTGGAGCTCTATAGTAAACTGTTGCTGTAATAGTATTTGAGCTATTAAGGTTTTGTTCCTCGATTTATCTTTGAATTTCATTTCTTTAAGATGTTTTTGTTAAATAAAAATTGTATAATTAGTATTCTAATGTGTTTAAGGAGATGTACTGCTAATCCATTGTGCTTTGCATGCATATAATATTAAATTCAAGTTTTCTCATTATTTTGATTAATATTTATGGTTTACTAAGTTGTAACCTATACTGAGTGCCTGAAATTTTGAACTAAATAGTCCTGTATATGGTTTATGACAACGAGTAGGGATCATCTCCCGGTGTACAGATCTGATTGGCTCTGCACTGCTGGCTGCCAGGGGTCCGTGGAGAGCCTAATCTGAATTTCCTCAGTTTCCATTCCAGATGAGAACAAATATACTGTACCTTTACCTTTAAAAACCAGTTAATGATATTGAGATGCCATCTGGCACATATGATTGTCTAAAATATCAAATGTATTTTAAATCATCAAAACTTTTATATATAATAAATCTAAATTATAATGGTATGATAATATAAAAGTTAAATATAGTTTTTGATATTATTCATCTGAAGCGGCTTTTCTACACTTCTGCAATTTGATCTGTCATTATAAACTCCTCAATTTCTTCAACATTGTCTATGCCACATTATAGAAGCCACTTATAATTATTAAGCCGTCTTTCTTTGAAAATTTGAAATAAAAATTCTTTTCCAGTCTGACTAATTATTGTCATTACTTCCTCATCATCACATTCACTCATTGTTTTGTGTTATCCACTGTAAAATATTCCCTTTAGAATAAAGTCATAAAGTGACTCCAATTCTTTTAGCCGGTCATAAAGATTATCAAGACTCCTTTTAGTCTTCCGCCCCATAAGTTTGAGAAGTATGTCACCACTGAACAATATTTAACTTTGTATAAATAGCCAATGTTTTTATTGTTGAATGGAGCGATAGTATGTTGATGCAGCATAGCAGATTTTGAGGTAATTTAATGTGAGATTAAATGGTTTTTATTGCCTATAAAAGTCACCAAGGTATGACTATCAGGAGAATGTATGTCATTACTTTATTTACATAGCTATGCATTGATAGGACCAAGCGAAGGATTTACATAATCGCAGTAATCTTGACTTTCTTAAGTCTACCATATTTCAATTTTTTCCCTCTAAATCTTGTATTTATCTGTTTGTGAGTTGAAGTGTACTGTAAATTTTAAGGAAAAAACTGTGGATTTAGGCACTCATCCAGCCATAGACTAGAAATCCAAGTACACCAAGAGAAAATTCCTTAATCTTTTAAAACCAACCAGAAGACATTCTGCTTCTTATTTTTTTCAATAGAGACTTTTTGATTTGCGACGACCTGGGTCATGTCAATTGATTGTTTGCATGCGGAAAAGTTTGGACATACTTTCTCACTTTAGGTCTAGGCGATGACCGATGAAACATCGTGACATGACCTAGCTTGTTTATAGGTCGTCGCAAATCGCAAACTCTCTAATTAGACATCAAGAGAATCCCTACTACAGAAGTACTATTTTTTAAATGGAGGACTGGGTTAATTTTTAAGGGGTCTCGCTTGAAACGTTTTCCGTCATTGAGACATTACGCTTTTCACGATTTGTTTCCATATTTTTCGAGGATATTTAGAGGATAGTTAATTATTTAAAATTGGTATTTGGCTTTTAAAATTGTTTGGACAATACAGTAAATACCTTTAAAGATTAAACTGTAGCTGTCTCAAAAACAAATTTAATGTAATCAGAATAAAGCCATAGGCTAATTTAGCATACAAGATTGTAGACAAGATGTTGTTTGCATACTAAAATAATTCTATTTTTGAACAAATGATATGTGGTTCTTGCAATTACATAATATTAAATGCACCACTCGATTATTATAGGAAAAAACTAATGTTTTCAATTAGATTTTTCCACCGTCTTAGAAAATTGTTTGCCAATACTGTATATCCTTGGGTATAATCCCACTTAAAGTAAGGTCTAATTCCACCCCCTACTTTATTTATTTTTTTATTTCACAAACAGGCATTGTTGTATATATAGTATATATGGAATATTTATTCTGAAATAAAGTGATCAAATCAAATCAAATCATATCCCCGGGTATTTTCCCAGTAGGCCTATTGACTTTTGGTCTGAATGTTGGCTTCTCTCTAGCCAGTTCAGATGAGTTTTCACAAGCAATCATTTTTTTTTTCTGAACCAGGGTTTCCCCAGGTATAGTCCCACCCCTAAAGTCAGTCCAATTTTGTGTTCTAGGAAGCGGATGGAATTATACCAGAGGATATACGGTATATCGAGCCTCGCTGAGATATGTCGATAAATAAATTGTTGTCAATTTATCGAGCCTTGCTGAGACATAGTTCGATAAATAAAACCAGTTATTTACTGATTTTTACTGTCATTTAAATGCAAAACTACCTGCTCATGATGGATATAACCATTTAGATTACCTTTAAGAATTTTCAATTAAGTTATTGCTTTCAGAGACATCAGGACGCTGTGTATTACTACTTTGGGATGACTTAAGTAACTAAACGTTTATTTTATACACAATTTCAGATACATTTTTTGGAGATCATCGTTGATTCAAAATTTATACGGCAAATAGACAAAAATTAAGGCCAATTTACACAGACCGGTAATGGTATAAAACTATAAAATCTATGTTATTCCTTATGACCATTTTCACACAACGGAGAGGTGGTTTCTGCTCAGGATGCAGTAGATAGAGATTCTATACGGGACAAGCTACACGGTTTTCTGCTTACCGATACCACTTGTCTAGTGTAAATTGGCCAGCTGTTTAACAGAGTGACTGTACAGTACTCGGAGGCCTGGTTATAAAATTTGGGAACAATTAGTAGCTGAGATCATGAAGTAGGCCTATAGATTATACTTTACTGTATTCAGGTTGCATTAACAATGAAATTTACCTGTAGTTTAGCCTAAAATAGGGGTGGGATTATACGCGAGCATGGGGTTATACTCAGTATTGGTATTTAGGTTTATGAGTGAACCAAAAAATACATTATTTAGTCAATATAGTCTCCATAGAGATATGAAAGTCCAAATATATTCACTTAATCAAGATAGTATCTTGAAATCTAGTTTTTCTTCCAATAAATTGTCTTCTCTATTCGCTTCTACAAGTAAGTATCATTAAATTAATAAAGCAGATAAATTTATGAGTATGTGCAACAAATTTTTATACCGCTCTTACATAAATTCAATAACCATTATGAGTTCTTTGACAATTATATGAAAATTGACAAGAAAAATATAATTGAACAAGGTATGGTTTTAATCCCACTATGCAAAAGGTGCTACATTGAACACAATTTGATCGATCAAAGAACTCCCACCGTTTCTTTATGAGGTGTTTTTGTTCAAATTATGATGTTCAAACTATAAAGATTGTTGTTGTGTTGGAAAACGAGCAGGAAATAACTGTAAACAGTATTTCACTATGTCTGGGATATAACAAGAGTCCTTTTACTTTCTGCCAGACATTGGTGTTTGTTATATATACTTAACTTGCACAATATAGCAAGGCAAGGCTTTTCACAATAATTTCATTTTTTTTATAATTACGATATATTAAAATTTGTATATTTGATTATTAGATAATAAGATTTACTAACTAATGCATGATGTTTCTGCCAGGTTTTATTACAGTAGTTGTAGCATTAAGTACTGATTATTAATTAAAACTAATACAGTGTAGTAAAATCATATTAAGACCTGTCCCCTTAGGAGATGTCTCATCCTGAATGGTTTTAAAAAGTGTTTTAAACATGTATTTCCCCTCATTCATTTCATACGAACGTGTCCTCTTAACAGGGGTGTCCATTGAGTGAGTATGAGGGGGCTCTACTGTTAGTATGGTACAATACATGTATCTACTAATTTATAAATACTGAAAATGTATTCACGTTTTATTGAAATTTATTTAATTATTACAATTACATAATATTTGCATTCATGTTTGGTAATTCAATCATTAAAATTACCAATGTGTTGTATAATTATATACAGTAACTATGTATTGTTACTGAACATATTTGTTTTTTCTGAATTCATTATTGCATCTATTATACACTAATCTAATATTAGACTAATAATAAATTATAATCTATTAAAATATTTATTCATTGTTGCTAAATTTATTATTATACAATATACAGAGCTTCAAAGTTTGAATACAGTTCTGTTCTGTAGTACAGTATGTTCAATACACATTTGCATGACATTTTTAAACTTGTCAATAGAGCTTTAAATTGCTCTACATAATAGCAAAGTGAAATTTGTAGCTAAGAATGAAAGAGTAATGATAAAGAGCGTGCGCATCAACATTGCTAGGCTGGCCGTCTCATGCTCATTAGAGCAGAGCTGATCTGCAAGCTTCACCGGATCGAATGTGTCAAAATTTGTAAGTTTTAATGAGCACGTTCAGTTTACTTTCTCGTTTTCTTGCAGGCATATTAACCAATAAGATGGCTGTCTTGTTGAAGGTATAGAATGTGTAGATCAGACATCAAACTTGTACCTTACTATACATTATTTATAATCAACTTTAAGGATAAAGAATCTCACGAGATGTAATCTCTGTTAGCCGTTGATTCAAATACAATTTACCAGTCATGTCAGCTGGTAGTGGTGCATTGGAGAACGGCCGAGATGGTCGACGGGATTCCAACCGTCATTCTTACCGCAGGACGTCAAGCAATAATAATGGAAGCCTTAAAGGGACTTTGACAGCTTATGAGAGGTTGAACAATGATTTGAACGATGATGATAAAGTTCAGAAGGAGGTCACTCTTGGCAAGAGGATTGGATTTTATAGGATTCGTGGCGAACTTGGTACTGGTAATTTCTCACAGGTGAAAATGGGCCTACATGTATTAACCAAAGGTAAGTCAACAAGGATATAAATTAATTGGGTAAGGGTAGGTTGATGGGGACACCCCCACCTTCAAAGTATTCAACTATATAATATCTCTGATTCAATCTAGCCTAAAGGTTATTTTTTAGACTTTCCAGGTAGCTAAATTTCAACCTAACAACGACATCATCAAGAAATCTATGAAAAGTACTCTTTTATTTTTTTCTTCCCCCACTCTTAATGTTTTGATTCCTGGTGAAAAACAAATAACCAGAATGTAACACATTGTTTTTGAAAATTATATTTTGCTGATTTTGTTTTATGCTATGCATCTCTCCCTATTTTTCTTAATAATAAATGGTAAAATGAATTTGAAAAATAGAACAAAGGAACTAAACAAAACCAGAAATGATATACTTTATCGCAATCAAACATAAAGTTTATTTATTGTCTTTCAATAGAAAAAGTTGCAATAAAAATTCTAGACAAAACAAAACTAGATCAGAAGACACAGAGGCTGCTATCGAGGGAGATCAGCAGTATGGAGAAACTGCACCATCCGAACATCATCCGACTCTATGAGGTCATAGAGACATTGTCCAAACTGCACATAGTCATGGAGTATGCTGCTGGTGGAGAACTGTTCACAAAGATTTCTAACGAGGGTAAACTCAGCGAACAGGAATCAAGACCTATATATGCACAGGTTGTGGCAGCTGTTGAACATATTGTAAGTAACCAAGACTAATGTTTGTTAAAGCTAGGGCTGTCTCTTGTTTAAAGCTCTGTCTACACTATAAACTTTATGTGACAAAAAAAGTGATGTGCCCATATATGGACATGATGATGTCATATCACTACCATATTTGGGTATATCACTACCATATATGAGCACATCACATTTTTTTTTTGATAGTGTAGCCAGAGCTTTAATTTACATTCACACTTGTTCTGTTTCACAAAAACAGAAGACGGCACCATTTATGATTTTCCATTAATTAACAACACAGCACTGTCAAGTGTGAATGTACTGTACATCTTAAGGATCTTTTAATACCATAGGCATTCAGGCCCTCTGCAAACGCTCTAACAAAAAATCCCTTACACATTATTCTTTTAATAATTCCAGGGTTTTGTGATGGGGGAACGTTATGATTTGTATACCCTCCTCATTGTTGGATCCAATTGAGGGTCATTTTTAAATTACATTTCAACAGATAGGATATAAGTTCAGCACTTCTACAATTTTTAGGTCATGCCCCATTTTTTATTTTATGCTTTTAATGTTTCCTTTCCTGGCTGCCTTTATTCGTTCTGTCATTTCTCTCACCTTATTTCAAAGTCCTACATTTGTCATTACACTCCTACAGTAAATCCTCCATTTATCAACTTGACATTGGCTTATTACTTTTAGAATTTTATGTGACAATTGTTTGCCTTTATGAATCCTTTCAGTTTGGTCTGTTTCCGGAACAAAAACCTTTTTTCTGTTTCACATCTTTCGGATTACTATCACCTGGTCAGGCCTATCATATTTCATTATAGTGCAATCAGCCTGTTCTTTTCCATATTCACTTTCATGAATTCAAAATGATTTTAACAGGTGAAGTCAATAAGAATGGGAATGTCTATTCCACTAATTGTGCTTGAATCATTATATCAATTTTCAGAGTAATTATATGTTTAGATACATTTCCGAGGAGAGTACAGTAATGACATTGTGAGGTAAAACACTGATGGGAAAACCAACGCAAGGCTTATGAATTATGCCATTAAAACATGAAATCTAACTTCGTCTAGAGTATTGGAAAGTAGAGTAAACTTTAATAATGGATAGCTGCAAAGATCTACAGTAGAAATCAATATGTGTATTCGTGAGAATCCATGCTAGACGACTGCCATGCATACAATAGTACATGACATTAATCAATATACTGTGAACACCACTTTACTGATATGTTCACTTTCCTTTCTTTATTTTGCCATAACATTGATTATTATCTACAGTTAAGTTTGGTTTCCACTAGGACGCAACATAAGATGTAAGCACAATGCAAGTAATTTGAAAAATCATGCGTCGTGATTGGTCAAATTACTTGCATTGCGTTTATGTCCTTTGTGCTGCATCCTAGTAGGAACCAAAGTTTAGTGTTAGCATTGCAACATTTCACATACCATTCAAAGATATTTGTCCCCCTGAAAAAAAAAAAATTAGTTTGTAGAATGAGCAATTTTCCCACCAGATGGCTCCTGGCAGCCCCTGTGGCCGTATTCACACTTAAGTGAGATATTTCCCTTAAATATAAAGTATTTCACTTAAACTCGATAAATATTTATGTATTTCCCATTTAATTGTATTCAATTGGATAGTAGATTTTTTTTGTTTTAAAGGGTATTTCCCTTAGCTTAAGTGTGATTGGTGGATACGGCCACTGCCCCCCCCCCCCCCCCCCCCCCAGTATGTGTATGCTTGCTTTTCTTGCAAGGGACCACTCCCCCTTTGGAGAACAATACATATTTTAAAATAGTAGTAATATCACTTCATTGTTTTCTTTTTTATTTGTATTACACTCTTTAGAGACAATAGAATATCGGTTTATTGAGGTAAACGTCATTCATAAACTACTGTGTAATTTCAAAATTATCTTTATTTTCATTTTTTACTACTGAATGCAGAATTAGAAATGTTCTACCTCATCAAATCAAGAAAGAATGTGACATATAAAAGCAGATAAAACTTTTATTGTCCAATATAAATTGGAAAATTACTTCTACTTTTGACATTCTCATAGATTCACAAAGTATACTGCTACATACAATACTTTAGGTATTGCCTTTTTTTACAGGGTATTATTGCCTTTGTGGTACATTAAAATATAGGAAAAAAAGTAAATTAATATTTGAACCTCTTTTAAGGGGACACCTTCGAGGCCAGACAGAGTGGTTAAATCATATTGCATCTTGTTTGTTTCACGAAACAGTATACTTTTAATAGGAGTGTCTCTCAGGAGGGATTCTATTTCTTAAAATGTTAATTCAAAGTTTAATGTGTGACCTTTTCATGGCAGCTGTTAAAAAGTAAATTACATAATTATAGAATGTGATTCATTATTTCTTCATTACAATAAAATATTTGTCTCTCTGTGTTTTTCATTCAATGATTTACATCGTATCTTCCCCATTTTATACTGATAATTTGGTTTTTTTTAGATAAAATCTATTTTTTATTATTATTTATTTTTATTTAAAAGCTGCTTTTTTTAATTTCAATATATTATTAATTACTGGATTAATATTTCTCTCTTTCCGAAAGCATACAGCCTATTGCTATGGCAATTACAAATACTGGTAACTGTTGATAAGTTCCATGGCAACAGAGAGTCAATATTGCACCTATGTAAAGATATGTGTGAGTGCTAAGGCAATAAGATCTGTACTCTGTAAATTTGCCTAATATATCTTGACTTCCAAAATTTATTGTATTAAGGGATTCTAAACATAGCGATTTATAATCAATTATTGCTTGTTAATATAATTTAGTTTAATTTGACAAATTAAAACAAATGGCATAACTTTTTTTATTGTAGAAAACACCTCGAAGGGCTTAAGCTAAACAAATCTAGACAAACAGAAAAAGAGTTTTATCAAAACAACCACGCAATAATTTTTCAGAATAATTATTATTTTTGAATACTATGTTATTGAACTTTAGATATTAAGGCTATGAAATTCAAATTTTTTATTTTTACATTTCTTGGATTAAATTTTCATTTATCAGTTTATTTCTAATGTAACTGTATAATATCCATCATTATTGATATGTTGTGATAAAACCTTTCTCTAGTTCTTCAGTTGTCATGGAGATGAGATTCTGCTCTGATTATTATTACATTTTGTCTTCAATTTTAGTTTGTTAAATATTTTAAAAATCATATTATGTTCAAAATTAATTTTGAATAATACCACAATTCATTATCATTGGAGACATTATTTACATTTATTGATCTCATTTGCATAATTTATTCATTCATTCAATCTTTTATTTCTGGTCCATAGAAAGTAAAAAAATAATGCAATATACAATATAGATAGACAATTGTGTTTGAATTTGTGCTCTGAAACTTTTTATTATAATTAGACTTTTATCATTCTAAAGTTTGTCTTTTAAGTCAGTGTTTTTAAAAATATTTTTATAGCTTTGTTCCCACTAGAACACAATGCAATGATGTAAGTGCAACGTGAGAGAGGTGACCAATGAAAAGTGACAGTTCAAATAATCCATCACTTGTGATTGGTCAAATTACTATTTTAATAGGAACCAAGCTTTAATCTTGTTCACTCTGCAATGTTCAGTGTAATCAGACACGTAACCTTGGATTCTCTTAAAGTTTTTTTTAATAATTGATAATAAATCATTATTTCTGAAGAAAGATAATAATAATTTAAACTGTCAAAAAGTCAAGTGGCGTTTTTGAAAGAAATATTTCTTGTTTATTTTGAAAAATACATGATTTTAAATAATACATAGAATAAACAAAATAAACAAATACAATTTAAAAGTCAAATTCTCTATTAAAAAAAAATCAAATTTATTATGAAAAAAAAGACAATTACTGTAATTTAAGCACTAATTATGATGAAAGAAAATTATGCATAGATTAGTATTAACAACGGCAGAAATTCTACATACTGTAGAATAATACTTGTACAGATTTTTATTTTTTAAATTTCACCTTTCTAATTCTGTATATAATGTTGTAATTTTTAGGCTAATGTGATTATATATCAGTATACAATTAATAATTTAGTTGATCTATAATTTATACACTTCTTATCTGTAAGAAATAATATTCTAATTTAAATCGAAATGCCTTCAAATTATTTAGGATGCATACTGCATCATCATTGAAACTTTCAGATTTTGTTAATTATTTCCATCGAGAGAGATTCTGCATTAACAATGATAAATCGCTGTATAGGGATATTGAATATTGCTGTAAGCATTGAAATTAAACTATATAACATAGAGCGTTGTTGCTTACAATTCTTCTATCATTCCCCAGCTGAAGTCAAATTCAATCACATGTAACAGACATCAACATTCATTTTCACTCAAAATGCACTCATTAACGATTTCTGTTGAAGTTTAAAGGATAATTTTTAATACATTGTACTGCATTTTGCATTTCACAAATGTCACTAGTCCACTTTGAGTTTGAAATGCTTACTAACGATTTTAAGATTATGAATAATGTGTTGTAATGTACTTCAAGCCTATATTAATATTTAAATCCCTTCTGTGATCTTTCATCAGACTTTTAATTCAATAAACGGTCTTTCACAGCAGGAAACAGACCTGTTATAGTACTAATGGTTATAGATAGATTATATTTTTTGCAGTAAAAAGTTGGTTTTTCTTTTTATGCAGCAACTTTCTGTTAAAATACTTATAGTTTTGAACACATGCATTTTACTGTATTCTTATAGGAAGCTTGTGATTTGTGATGTCATAATTCATTGTGCATTCGGGCATATTGGGACGTGCTTTCTAAGTTATTCCTTAACACATTGTATAACCAGGCAAAAGCCAACATCACAATATGAGTAGGTCTTGTTAGGTCGTTGCCAGGTCATTGTTCCTAGGTCATCAAAAATAATCCTGATATATGATCAATCAGACTTCGTAGCTTTCTCACAACCGGAATTCTTAGCTCCTTCAGGTCCCGAAATGTTCTTACTGTTTGGGCCAGGTCAATGGTGTCTCATTTTCGAGAGTTGAATATTCTTCATAATATTCCTTCTTGCAGGTTAAATTTAACCATTTATTTTGTGTTTTTTAGTAAAATCATTTGTTTGTTTTTTTCTGTGGAAGTTAATAACTTTATTGAAACTACAAAATGGCCAAGTCAAATTTGATTTTTCTAATCCTAATTTATCATGTATTTGAGACAATACATCTTTAATAAATTTCATTCTTTTTCTCATCCATTTTCTACAACGTTGCTATAGTCACTAAAAAGTAAACCTTTAATGATAACAAAAGGTTTAGATTTGTTTAATCTAATGTATTAGAAACTTAAAACCATGATGTGAGCATTATAGTATAATGTTTTGTTATTATTCTATTAGCATTTATAAAGTGCCATCTCTAGTATGTGACTAAAGGCCTAAATCAATGGCATTGTGAAGATGGACAAAATCTCTTAAGTGGTTTCTGAACATGACTACTTTCAGGAGTAAACTGATCAAGCCTGCAGGAATTAGTTTACTAGTTAAAAATCTACACAATAGATCGTTTATATATAAGGAGAACTATCGCATAATTTGTGAATTTTAATTTCAATTACAATAACCGATTATCTTTACGTTAAAAGGTCAACGTTTACCTCACTTTGCATCCAACATAAATAAAAGTTGGATGGTATAGTAAATTAGGATCATTCTAAAGTTCATATAGCATTAAATAATAGCATTTATAACTAATATTAATACAGTAGAACCCCTATTAAGGGGATACCTTTGTGTCAACTAAATGTCCTCCTAATAAGAGTGCTTGGATTGGCCAAAGTATTAAAACATATAAGCATATTACCCTTGTTCGTTTGCTCGAGATAGTGGATTCCTTTAATAGTGGTATCACCTCTATAGTTTTCCAAAGAAGGGATTCTACTATACTGTAGTTAAGTTTATTATAGTTTTTCAAATCTTTGTCTAATTACCAGCAGAGAATAAAAACTCTTTATTATAAGCAGATTATTTTCAGTTTATTTTATCAATACTTAAATACAATTTTCAAATAAAAGTTTAATTGGCAAAAAGAAAATGGTATGCATAACAGAAACATGTTAATATCATACAACATTTGAATAGGAGATTTGTGCATGTATGATAGATGAAATCTTATAAAATAAGATATTACCAGGCTTACATTATGTTACTTTATCATTTACTAGGTTGTGAAGGTGATCTAGATAAGTACATAATGTAGTCTTAAAGATTAAGTTTAGATTAAAGTATTTGGATAATAAATTAATGTGAATTATTAACAATTATAACACATCTAAGTGTATCCCTGCCTTTTGATTGGTTGATTTTCACAAGGTGCTCAGTCTATGTGTCCCATCTGTAACCGCTTGACTCCACTGCCAAAATCAGAATGCTGCGATAAAGATTCAAATTAGAAGCATAATAAAAGTTTCACATAAATCAAAGGTTTGTATTCGTTGAATGAGAATGAGAATATTTTCATTCGTTGCATTCGGGATGCCTTTACAGTAGATTCAGCTTTGTATAAGGTATATATATTTGTCCTCAAGCTTAACTGGAAACTGAGGAAATTCAGATTATAGGCCCTCTGCTGACCCACGGCAGCCAGCAGTGCAGCGCCTACCAGATCAGCACACTGGGACACGACCCCTATTCTTTGCGAATAGTGAAGTTCTTTAACATGCACTGTGTACACCGTCCCATCCGAAGGACGAGGCAATGAGACTGAGAGTAAAGCTTGTTGCCTAACGATTCAGTTAGTATGGTACAGATAGCCTCGAACCCATGCCTATCACATGCTAGTCCGATATACCATTACTCTCTGGTGTATATACAGCACCCGCCGCGATTCTAGACTGTCTCCCATCCAGAATGCTACCAGGCCCAACATCGCTTAACTTCGGTGATCTGACGAGAACCAGTGTTTCAATGCTGTATGGCCATATTATAATAGAACATATATTGTTTGAAGGTTTGCATGGCGAAATCAAATGTTAATATAAAGTTGCAGTACACCACGTATATTAGTTCTGGAAAGAACTGTTGAGTTTCTCGACGTTTCAATCAATATGCTTTGATCGTCCTTAGTAGTGAGAATGATCAAAGCATACTTTATAATAGAACAGTCAAAATTGTTCAACTCACAAAAATATTCTGCCCATTCAACTCATAAACTTCCATTATTGTACACTATTGCTAATAATAGTGACTAACAAACTGACCTTTAATATGAAATTCAAGACATTAAATTTTGTTTGCATTGTGTGATTTTTTTTCCTATAGTTAATTTATAGTCATGAGTTATTAGTGCATTACGTACTTAATCATATTTTAAGACATCTAATGCTTCATTTTATTGCTTAATTACCCATCAAACTAATTTATTGCATTTTGTCTCTAAGGAATGATGTTTATGGCATTCATATTCAAGTTTGATTTTCTGAATCTTGGTTCATGTCAATTTGGTTTTTTGTTTTCTGAGTCCTTTTTTTAAATATTTTGTTATTGTTTCATATCCTCTTTATTTTATTCAATTACTTTTTTGTTTCGTTCTGGTTATTCAATCATTTACAGTTTCAAAATAAGGAAAATTAAAACATATTCGATAATACCAAAAACATCTAAAAAAACCCATTATTTCTATTTTCTTTCTTTTTTGTGAAAAAAAATTCTTACAATACAAGACTTGTTTTAGAATACAATAGGTGATAATGATATTAGACCAAATTTACTCGATAGTAGTATTAGTGGTGTGTGGCTGAGCAGGGAGTTTGGCTTCAAACTGGCATATGATTTGCTCGTTTGTGGCAGACATAAGAAGAATTTCTTCCTACTCCTTCATACATCTATTTAGAGAAAATTGATATTTGCTTCGCTGTGATTGATATACACTTTTCAATCTAAATGTTAATGATTTTTTCCTTTTTTTTTTCGTCTCAGCATTCCAAGAATATAATCCACCGAGATCTGAAAGCAGAGAACATATTTTATGCAGCTAATGGTCTGGCTAAGGTTGGGGACTTTGGATTCAGTACTGTAAGCAAACAAAATGAGACATTAAACACATTTTGTGGATCACCACCATATGCCGCACCGGAACTATTTAAAGATGAAAATTACGTCGGTGTGCCTGTTGATATATGGGCATTAGGAATAATGCTGTATTTTATGGTAGTTGGCGTGATGCCATTTCGAGCGGACACTGTTGCAAAGCTTAAGAAATGTATAATAGACGGAAATTTTACAATACCATCGTTCGTTTCAACCGAATGCCAGGCGTTGATTAACAGTATTCTAAAATTAGAACCATCGGATCGAATAAGTTTACACGATATGAAAGCGCATGCTTGGCTAAAGGGTCAGGAATTTCCAAAATCAATCGATGCGTATCATACGGTTCCTGCGTTCGAAAAAGAAAACGCAACTATGGACGAGTTGAAAGTATTAAAGGAACTTGAAGAACTCGGTATACAGGACGATTTGTTGAAAGGGACACGTGACCATGATTCACGTAATAGTATAACGGGAACTTATAGAATCGTGTTACACAGATTGCAACGAAAATATATAGAACCTCCAATTAGCACTGTGGTTGTGAATAACGCCAATCCTACAGCTGGGAAGAAAGAAGATAAGAAGAAACAAAAAAATAAACCATCGAAAACATGTCAAATTTTATGAGAATACTACTTTGAATGAATTTAATACAATGGATTGTATTGGATATATAAAGTATTTTATGAGTTTATTTTAGATTTATCAATAAAATAGATAATAGATAGTGATAAAGTATTATTACAGTACCGAATCATAAAAAACTATATAGATATTACCCTATGTTATGTATGCTTCAAGATATTAGTAGTGACAGGGATGAGAGCGCTCCAAGGCAGCAATAACCTCTGTGTTATATCCCCTTGATTATGGATGCATTCAGAATTTTAGATGAAGATATCTGTGTTATGTTAGTTCTAATATTGAATGAACATTTCCTATTGTACAGTACAGTATGAAAAAAAATCTTTCTGCATGAAAAGGGTCTACTGTAGAGAGTGACTACTATTGATAATGTACTAATGATACAGTACTTCCCAAGACACTCATTTCAACAGTATGTTTCCTCTCATTAATTGGTATACAATATTATCCAAAATTATAATGTAAATGTGGGGGAATAACATGTGTCTTTCACACAGTGGACAACACATACAACAGTATTCATATCGCACAGTGCCACTAAACTGAGCTCATTCGTTAGTCCAGTCCAGTTGGTAACCCCCTGCCCTTCTGAAAAATATACCACAATCCATTCGTGTACACTGAAGCTAAAGTTTCAAGTCTCTTTATCTGAGAAGACTTTGTTCTACCACCTATTGATCGAGTACAGGGTTGAAACTGTGCTGAATATATGACTCGTTTGAGGCCCCTGCTTTAACTTGACATTACATATATGGCTTGCCTACAAAACAAACTCATACTTCGTACTTATAAACATTTTAGTGTTTACGCCAGGGGTTTTTATGCATTGATTTTATTAAAATGACTTCCCATAACGCATTACTCCAGATTAGATTACATTCCACAAGTTAGGATCTTTAGGTGAATTTTCTTACATAATTACTGATTTTTACTGTTATTTTAACATTTTAGTATGTTTATTTTTCACTGCAGAAGTGGTGTCCAACATATGTTCCCATTTTTACGATACAGTGTATTACCATGACCCATGTGCTTATAATTGTTTCTATATAAACCAGTTTAATGAAATTTTAAAATTTGTTAAATTATGAGAGGAATACAATCTAGTATAATGTTTTATTCATTAAAATGTAAGTTAAAAGATAAATCTTGGTTGCTGATAGTGATGCAAAATGAATTCGCCAAACGACCATTACTTACTTGTATTAAATATTAATATATATTTTGACAATCATTCATATAATAATTGTACTCGACAGAAAATGGCATTGAATCTACTTTTCTGGGGCTTAACATTCTTATGTTTTCGTGAAATATATAGGCCTATTCTGGTTTTGAAATAAAAAAGAGTAAAGACTAAAATATATTAAAAATAAATCACAAGGCAAATTTATAAAAAAAAAATGTTAGTGGCTAGATGGAGATTCAAATAAAATAAGCAAAAAGTTAAATAAAAATGATAAGGTAAAACAGCCAGAAATAAATTTTGTAGAGCTTTCAGGTAACACATATACAAAATAATAATTATTAATTCTTAACATTGTTATTAAATTTGCAGTGTAACAAAGTTATGCAAAAGAAATATATATATATATATTGAAAATGCCTGTAATAGGGACAGTTGGAATGATATTTGAGCTGTTGCTCACTTGCAATAACAATTGATAATTAAACTGTAAAGGCATTAGTGACATCAGTTACATAAGTTCAGATTTATGACAATAATTAATATCTCTCAATGCATTGAATGCTTTGACTGTAGGGCCGAGCGTAAGTGTTAATATAGATCTCTACACAAATAAGCTACATATATTGGAAGTCTTAAAGATGTATTGTCCCCCAAAAACATGAAAAAATGAAGATTAATTAGATCAGACTTTGAGGTTATTTTGTAGTTTTAATAAAGTTAATCACTTCCGTAGAAAAAAAACGAAAAAAAATATGTTGTTATATGTTTTCACTTAAAATAACATAAAAATAAAATTCAACCAAAAATCTATTGGCTGGCAGCAATTTGACCATTTTTTGCTTTAAATTACAGTTTTTTCAGGTAAATTATTTTTTTTTTCGATCCAATTTTTGGGCAAACTATTATGTGACATTAAAATGGCATATTCAACAACAAAAAATGTAAAAAATATTTTTCAGGGGGACAATACATCTTTAAGGAAAGTAACAATTCAATGAAATTATGTTAAATATAAATAAACATGATAGTAAATAATTATTATAGTAATAAGCAGAGTTATTTTTATACATTAGAAAGTATTAATTAACTATGTTCTGAATATATCAAGGTCTAAATATTGATTTAATTTATTAATAACTGATTCATAATGTAAATAATAATAATACTTATGTTATAGAATTGTGATATTCTACTTAAGTGCCATAATAAATAAAAATATTTATTTAAATTAATATTAATTAATTTACCTCAGGGCGCTGGCATTTGCAATCTAACAAAATATATATATAGTATATTCTAATTTAATTATTTTCGCTCAAATTTAATGTTGGCGAACATTAAACCGAATACGAAAATAGACCCATTACATAACAAAGTTATAGCTAACTGCTACTATAAATTGTACTTTAAATTTCAAAATCTATGGCTGCGAGTCACGTATATTTACGCCCACCTATGACTAAATAAGCTCCTGTAATACCAATCTCTTATAGGTATGTTATAAATCGAGGCCCTAATAGCGCGTTTTGCTAACCAATTCACTGACTGCAAACACTATTGTTTTTATCAATTCTCAATTATGCTTTTGAACTACTTACGCTGTGTCTAACACTAATGTCAATAAAAACTCACAGATTTAATTTGTTTAAACAGCCCTACATAATATAGAAGCTCGAAAGCTGAAACATAACCATAAACCCGTTTCTGAAGGTGTCACTAGATACATCTTGACTGATTATTGCAAGTCAGTTAGATACAATGCAACAATGTGTAACATGTAATAAGTATTCCATCTCACTGAGTGTCTTGTCAGTTAAGACGTTTTTTGGTTTCAGTTGTTTTAGATGAAAATATTTTTAAAATGTTTTAAATAAGCCAACAAAATATATAACTAGGATGTTGTTAACCATACAATTATTTAATTCATGAAGGTCTGCTCTTTGTAAAAGGCATAGACATTTTACTGTCTGATATTACGTACAGTAAAAATAAACATAAACTATACTACTGAGAGACTCGCTTTTAAAATGAAAACGATTGCGTTGGAGTTGACCTTCTAGTTCTAATATATAATGTCTAAAATTTCTTTTCAATTCCGAAACCTGTATTGAACTTAAAGTATTAATTTAATTTCTGTAATCAACCAAGTTTCGTAAAGCCTTCAACAAAACTAGATGAAAAAAAATCCCAAATTAATTTTGTTTTAATTTTCAGACAAATTATATCTGAATCTTAACTTGATCTGACTAGTTCTTTTTTTTAAACTTCATCTGAAAAATCTAATAACCTACTCGGTAATATAAAATGATAAGTTCATATTTAATACAAAATAGTGTATGATTCCAATAGTAAGGTCAAAGTATGGTAAAACAATGTGAATGAATTTTAATTGTATATTAAACAACGTCCTTTACTAGGTCTACACTGCCACAATCTTTATTAGCAAAGACATGTGATGTGCCCATATATATACATGATGATTCCATGTACCATATTTGGGTATATCACTACCATATTTCGTGATCATGATTTGATTGATATCATGATTTCGTCATGAAAATCGAGTATGATGATTTTTGCCCAAAAAATGTTTTGTTAAAACGCTAGTGCAAATAAACCTTTGGTGAGAACAATCACAGTCTCTGTTTTTCCTCATAATGTTATCCGTCCATTTCTGCAATTATACTGTAACTACATTATTTACTATTTATATAACATGATAAAATCATGTACAATGTAGGTCATAATAAGAAGTCTGATTAAATGTTATATGTATAATTTTATTGTAATTTAATGGTTGAATTTAAGGAAAGTGAAAATATGAAATTGTTACTACATGTCTGCCACAAATATTAGCGCATGTGTGAATAAGGACTGTCTGTCTTCATACTAAAAGTATAGCGAACTTTCGTTTCGGGATGTAGACGGTAGTGTATACAAACGATTAATCTGCGCATGTGTATTGTATAATTCCAGTATACACCGTTTATATCATCTCTTAAAGATGTATTGTCCCCGAAAAACATGAAAAATGAAGATGGTTAAATTCAACCAAAAATCCATTGGCTGGCAGCCAATTTGACTATTTTGTTGCTTTAAATTAAATGTTTCAGGTAAATACATTTTTTTTAATCTAATTTTTGGTCAAAGTGGATAACTATTATGTAACATTAAAATTGCATATTCAACATAAATATTTTTTATAATTATTTTTTTCAGGGGGACAATACTTCTTTAATTTAAATTCGACACCATCCCGAAACGAGATCGCTATTTACTACTGTGCGACGTGCGTATTTTAAACTTACGATTGTATAATATAGTAGATCGTTTATTCTTTAGTAATAGCATGTCCAATATTGATACAGAATAATGAACATAGGAAACTAAGGAATGTAACTATTCACTATACTGTAATCATTATATAATGTTGTGAATAAGCCTACATTGTTGTCCCGAAAGTTTAAGAGAAATAGATATGGATAATAGATTTGGAGTGGAAGGGGTTCGATGGAGGGTGGTGAACTGATACCACTTCCGATCTACTACTCTTTAACTGGCACTTAATATTAGGAAGTTTTTATTTACGATGCGTGGTTACAAAATATTAGATGAATATCCCTGGAGTTTAGGAAGCATTGTTAGTGTAAGAGTAACAGCTTATTATGAGTTGCATAGAATATTACATTATCTCCATATTTTTTAATAAATATTATATTTCCTAAAACCTTGAAATTATGAACTGTGTTGTATTGTGTATTTGTACTTTGTTTGTGTTTCTGTTTTGGAAACGCACACATCCCCCCCCCCCCTCTTCTCTCCGTCTAAGCACTACACCTTCAACGGGCGCGTACACATTGGGCAGTAGGAGACGAATGTATCACTTGGCCAGTATTTTCTAGATCAAAATGCAAAAACAGTACTACTAATTGTTGTGCCAGGAGACAAGGGCCACTCTCGTGGTTTCTGTAACTTGGGTTGGCCCAGTCAAAGTATGCGATCCTTGTACCGACGACAGAAGCTGAGAGAAGAGCTGATGAACCGAAAACACCGGGGTAACCAGATGTACACAGTACACTGGACCTAATCATAAAGCTCTGTCTACACTATCAAACTAGTTTGACAAAATAAGTGTGATGTGCCCCAATATGGCAATGATATGCTCAAATATGGTATTGATATGACATCATTATGTCTATATATAATGGGTACATCATATTTTTGTTTCGTCACATAAAGTTTGATAGTGTAGGCAGAGCTTTAGTATAGTCCTATTAATTTTCACCAACTTTTGTATCTAGGCACATTAGGACTATGCATAGATATAGCCTAAGAAAACACATTTTTGAGTATGTTATTGTTTAATGGGTAGACAGGGTATACGAGTTAACGCAAGTAGAGATGTTGATATAATAATAATAATTCTATTTATAGCAAGAGACAGAAAGCCTAGTTGAGTCGTTTGCATAGTAAGCAGTCAATTAACATTAATTTGAAAATAGAAGAAATTAGTTCAGAAGTATATTAAGTTGATTATATTACTGCTTTTTTATATTAGTAAGAGACAGTTGGCATCGTCGTCATATACGGACACTGAACGTCAGAAATGAACCATTGTTGAAGCTAATGGCACCAAACTCTTCTGTAATTTATCAGTTCGTAGGCCTACCGCTATATTAGCTTATTTTATTAGTTGTTCGCCCTTTTAATACTGTTATTCTGGTTCGTGGTAAGGTTTGCTCTTAATATTTACTACCCCCATCCCCCTCTATATCATTCTAGACTCGTATCTATCGATGACTGTCAATAGTCAGTGCTGTTTCTCCACATACTATCTATTTCCGAAGTATCTTAGGAATATTTGGTAATACACATGTGGTGTCTGTATCATGTAAGATTAGGTTAAGGGTTAGGTTACTCTAGATACATTGTGAAACACATGTGATGTATTACCATTATTCCTATGATACTTCGGAAATAGATACAGTAGGCCTACCGAGAATCGGCTGCAGTTACAATCTACCTAGAGACAACTCAGATTTGGGTGGTTTAAACACGTGATATGACGAAATCAAACACAGATTCACTATTTTGGTTTGTCAAGATAGATACGGTAATTGATTTATTTATTTCATTACTTAGTAATTAATATTTACTTATCAAGCATTATCAATATGTTAATGGAAATTAAACACTCGATTCTCGTACGATATCTAGAGACCTCTCCTCTCCTGACATCTACCTTTCTTCCAATACATACATATCTAGAATCACCTGAGTTATGTTACCAACCTTTAGGCCTAATACTTTTTTTTCGTGAAAATGTAATGATTCGTAGCACTTTCGTCATCCCTACTTGCCCTCATATGCTGGCTCATTACGTTGACACCTCCATTCTCATGAATTTTATCTAAGCATTATATTAATATTATTATTATTCTCCATTGAGTCATTATTGTACTGTATTTGTTTATTAGTCTATCAATTATACTAAGGCAATTATTCTACTTGTCAATGTTGTGCTTTTTTGTAAAAAATTATTCTGAGATAATGGCATGGATAATGGTCAATTTGTTTCTGGACTCCCATGACGCTATCTATTTTAACGTTTTTGTTTTACATATCAAACTAATCATTATTATGGCTCAGTCCTGTCGAATTATGACTTTTATAATATATAATATAAGAACATGATCTATATTGTTAATGATTTGAATAGTTATTAAAGCTAATTAATAACAACAATAACATAGGCCTAAATACAATCATAAATCACCAGTTAAGCCTATTTACGTTTTTGTATAAAGCGAATGGATTTCATGCTGGAACAACAATTTTTGTTGAATAGTTGTGAGATGTAGTTTGAAAGCCTTCAGTCTTATTACTTTATTCATCATTCTACAAAACTACATCCAAAAACAATGTTGCCATGACAGTTTTGTTAAGAACACGATCGAATCGAGACTTTACGTTTTATATTGATTTAATTGTAGTATATGACATACTACTATATACTCTTCCTTACTTAAATTCTGAATTCATGTCATATAAACATCACGCATTTCCAATTAATTTATAATTGGTCAGAAACCATTACTTCTTTACCTACCGCGTAGTAAGTTATTTTTCGTGTCTATTTTACATAACAGACGACTTAACGTACCATCAGAGGGACGGCTTAATGCAAGTAAAGTAATTCGTAATTTCTTACATTAAGTTCGATTAATAAGGGCTACACCACGTGTCTACAGTTTGCAGTTGCGCTTTTGTTGAAGAAATAAGGTGTTACCAATTGACGTTATCTTCGTATAGTCCCATGCCATTAAAGTTTCTTTTGACGCTTGTTAGGTTCTATATATGGTCTCTCATTCATGATGTGTAGGCTATTATAGTTGCCATTAACATACCACTATATTAAAGATGTATTGTCCCCCGAAAACATGAAAAATGAAAATTAATTAAATAGTACTTCGAATAGGATATTTTGTAGTTTTAGTACAGGTAATCACTTCAGTGGGAAAAAAATGGGGAAAAACAATGTTTTCACCTATGAAATGACAAAATAAATGGTTAAAATCAACCAAAAACCCATTGGCTCGCAGCCAATTAGACAATTTTTGCTCTAAATTACAGTTTTTCAGATAAAATAAAATGGATAACTATTATATGACATTAAAATGGCATATTCAACCACAAATTTTGAAAAAATATTTTTTCCAGGGGAACAATACATGTTTAAAGTACACACCTTAAGGTCTACCTTCTGGTAATTATGCTTTTCCATCGATTTTTTTCTCAAAAGAATTCCACAGGGAATCCTCTTCGCTTCTGAAATAACCGGCTTTCGGCTATTTGCTGTTGACAGTAGGCCCAGCTAGTGACAGGTGTACAGCTTTTGTCACTTTTAATAAGAGATGATTACATGAATGTAGGCCCTACTGGTAACCAGACACAGCTTTTTAATTGCACCATGTTTTTATGAACTTGTCTGTACATACAAATCTGATGACCGGTTCTCAGTCGACTGAGCGTCGTGTTAACAACACAAATGTCGTGGGTTCGAATCCCACGCTAGTTGAATAGAGTTAAAGCTATGCGAGCTACTGTGTTTGGGTTCACAGAATTATACGTTCCACTTCCACCACACCATGAGGCGGCAACATCAATGCATCTGATGTGGAAACGACCCAGGGCTGTGGCAGGGCATTAGTGCTGAGGCAGGAAGAGCGCACCATAACATTTTTTTTCTGTGGCTTTCGATCTCGTAAATTTTATGTTTAGTGCCCTAAATTTTTACATACAAATCTGTTCTTTATGCTATCTCTGCCCGAAAGTATCAATTAGAGAGGATTTTGGTAGGGTCTGTCTTTTCTGTCAATGGCTAAAAGCAAACTACACGTTTTATTATACAATCATAAGTATCATCATACTTGTATTTATCAATCAATGTCAACGAGATATTGATCTTATAAATATCACTAAAAGCTATATTATATAGAATCGTGTGCATTAGTGTAGGTTTGATGCGTGCGAGACTACATTTTCATAGAGGGCGCAATAATACATTTTATTGCAAAACGTACTGTTGATCACAATAATCCTGAACCTTCATACGATGCGAAAAATCGAAAAGTTAACTGGAATGAATAAAAAAATACATATTTGGGGCAAGTCAATCAAACAACTTTTCCTTGCTTACTCCAAGCTTACATATAAAAATGCAAGTCAATTCAATGTTATTACTTTGTAAGCACGATAGCGTCTACAATTTTCAATTTATCATTCTGAATTTTTCGGTTCAAATAGGTATATACTTAAAAAATCAGTTCATTAATAAATTAGATTATAACAAACAAGAAACATTTGTATTCTTTTAACATGGACCGAATTAGTTTTCAGACCTGCTAGAGACAATTTCCAAAAGCCGGCGATCTATATTATATTTATTTTCTTTATAAATTAATTTAAAAGGCCATTGTCACAATCCACAAAAAAGATAAAGTGTCAAATACAAATCTCAGATTTAAATCAGGAGTTCAGGACATAATAAGCAGCATAAACTCAAAGAAATGGAGGTGGGCAGGACATCTGGCCAGGAGATGACAACAGATGGATGGACAGTCAGACTAACAAATTGGACTCCAAGAACCTACAACAGAGGCAGAGGGAGACAAAAGATGAGATGGAGGGATGAACTAACAACACGTGGTGGCATTGCATGGCAAAGAGTAGCTAGAGACAGAAGTGAATGGCCAACTGGTGAAGAGGCCTTCGTCCTGCAATGGAAAGAAATAATGGATTAATTAGTTCACAGACGATGATTAACTCCAGCATCCACCACCCTTTTATTTTAGAATAGGTATATATTTAATAATTAAATGAAAGATTTATTTATGTTAGGATTTGTTTTCGTTTTTATAATAAATAATAAATAATAATACTAATAATAGGATTTTTATAGCGCACATACCACTCAAGAGTGCTCAAGGCGCATTCGAAAAAATAAAAAACAAGTCATACAAATTCCTGACAAATAAAATGCAATTTCTTTGGAGGGTCCCCATCCGTTCTCGTTCTGTCGCGGTCCCGGACCCCAACCTAGGTGACCAAACAATTATTAATTATATAATTATTATTAGAGAACAAATGCTTTCACAAATTTTAGTTTTGTAGAAACATTTTGCTAATTTATATTAAATGTTTGTAAAATGATTTTGCATACTTTCGCCAAATCAATTTCATATAGGCCTACAGTATCACATTTGAATTCAATAGTTTCTTTACACAGGACTGCACTGTGTTGTGCGTTATTTTTAATAAAACTAAATTGTTAGATAAAAAAATATCACGATTGGATTGTGTAAGAACTTTTTGTTTGTATTATTTGAAAGTACACATTATTATAATTATTAAACAATCAAGATATTTTTTGTTGAAATGAAAATTGTTTTTTCCAATACAAAATCTCTAAATTTTCTAAATGAAATTAATTAGTTATTTTGTAGAATACATTTTAAAACGTGTATTGATATAATGGCGGTATAGTGTAATCGATAAATGTACAGCTCAAACACCCACCCTCCCCGGCCCATCATGGGACACGTAGCGGGCGGCGTCGTCACATGTAGCGGTTGCGCGTTGTTGGCATGGACGTTTTGTGCGCGCTTCGATGTTACTACGATACAGAACGCAATCGCCATATCAACGAATCATAACAGAAACGCTCAGAAAACTATTGGAAACCTTTCAGGAAAGTTGTATTGATTTCATATGTCGTATTATTTCTATATTAATTACAAATGGGTAATCCTTTGACCTTATGTCAACGCAACTCAGTTGAGGAATTCGTTGCGGATAATCGCCAAGAATTTAATTCGCAAGACGGAAGTAGTGTAGATCCTCCAAATGTCCAGATAGTAGCCAACGAAAGTTCTGAATCAAAGAACACAGCAGATGATGATAAAGTAACTGCGTTGGCAATTGACACAGATAAGCTGTCGGATACTAAGGATGGGAAAGACAAGAAAAAGAAGTCTAAATCCCGTTTGGCCAGACTTCGACGATCACTGAAGAAGTCCAAGAGAGTCGGACTTGATAATGATGATGCTACCGCCGATTCTGCAGCAATCAAAGTCACTATTGATGATAAACAACCACCGGTTGATGTGGTGACAGCAGAAGCTGCCAATGGCAATGGAAGGTATGTCTGGCATTTGTTTAGTATAGTGTCTAGATGTATGTATTGGATTCTTAAATTAAAATATTTTACAATCAATATCTTAATTTGCTTATTTTCCAGTATGGACCTTAAAACAGAAGTCATAGAGGAAGATGAGCTCGAATGTGAAGAAACGATTGTTCTGTAAGCCTAAGTATTACTTTAAAGTTTTTAATACTACTCTGAATAATGTATGCATAGTCATGTAGAGTATATTTAATTTGTTTTTGGATAAATGCTCTTGTCTTTAATACATGCATACATCATTAATTTAATAATAAAACAATATTTCAGAATGTTAGAATTTTGGTCCATTATTATTTGAACTTTCTTTAATTTTGAATTCAATATAGAGATCAACAGCCCATTGCTGAACTGATTGCTGACAACGACGATCAGCACATTGCTGAACTGATTGCTGACAACGAAGATCAGCCCATTGCTGAACTTATTGCTGACAACGACGATCAGCCCATTGCTGAACTGATTGCTGACAATGACGACGAGCTCATTATCCCAGAGGATAACTCTGACGACAGGAATAGTTTGGGGTCGGACGACGACGAGAAGATGGTCCAAGAAGGTATGAGATGCCGTTTATTTAAGATATGTTTATTTTGGTCTAAAAAATGTATAGATATTTCATTTCTAAAAATGAATAAAACTTGTTTATATATTATTTTACGTACTTTTTTTTCAAAAGGTGGCCATGATTGGATTGCAGAGGCACAGATTCTAACCAGTCAGATTAAAAGGTATAAATCACCCGTAATAATCACAAATAAATCATCTCATCATCATTATTATCATCATCATCATCATCATTATTATCATGATCATGATGATCATCATTATTATCATCGTCATATTCCTTCTTTTTTTAGCATTGCATCGGAAATGTCAGTAGACAGTCAGCTTCAACGACGCCACCGACCACCGACACGATACGGACTCATGAATGAGCTTAAATTATCGTTTGGTCCTGGTGTGGACAGAGAGCTACCATCAATCTTCTCCGGTGTTGTTCAAAATAACCATCCTTCTCGTCATCGTAACAATCCGCTAATGGAAGGAATTAAACATGCTAATCAATTCCACCAGGTACGCATAAATAATTAAATACCACATACACTTACTAAAAACAGAAATAAGCAAGGGGGTTGGTTGATGGGGTGAAGTGGAGAGAGGGGAATGTCAACATGGCAGTTGACTTATTTTATTTATAACAAAAATCTTTCTAATGTAATCATCTTTTTTATATAGTACAAATTAGAAGAGGAAGAAAGGCAGAACAAAAGACGCCTTCATAGACTGGCCATGAGGCAAGAACGAGACATCCAGTACAAGTTAAGGATGTGGGAAAACCGACAAAGATTTAAGGAAAGACATCTGTTAGATGTTCGCTTTGAGAGGAGGACGAGTGATAGCGGGGAAGATGTCACGGACTAGGGGGGTGTCTTAGAAAGATCACACAAATATCATTTAGTTATTAGACTCATCATGTATTTCAACGACTACGAAGAAAAATAACAGATTATTAAGAAATATATTATATTTACGGATAGCAATAAAGATTGTCCTAATTTTAAAAATGTTACGTGTTATAGGCTATTTTTTCATGTTGAATATTGGGCTCTGTCTACACTATATCAAACTTTATGTGATTAAAAAATGTGATGATGATGTCATATCACTACCATATTTGGGGATATCACACTTTTTTTTGTCAAACGAGTTTGATAGTGTAGACAGGGTGAGTAGGCCACCAGGAACTGGTCTATGAGTCGAGTATGAATTAAAGTGATTAATTTAGTAACATCTTCAAATGCCAATGAAAGTGTTTATAAAAAATGAAGATGTATAGTGCAATTAATAGAAATGATTTATAATTTAATGGTTTAATAGTTCATATCACAGACGGTAATTGTAATGATAATTCCAGTATCTCACGCCCCCCGCCCCCTCCCCACCATGATATGACGTAACATGATATAAATAACAAACAAATAAACTGCCGGTGCGGTTGGTATGAAATTCCATCGGTTCGTTTGCAGACAGTATGCCTTAATTGTTCACATTTTAAATTTACAAAGTATTTTTAAGAACATAATACCGAGATATTTCATGTACAATGGTATATGGTGAAATTGAGTTCCTTCGTGACCAAGGTTAAGGCCCATTTACACTAAGCCAATAACGATCGACGATAAATAGATAAACATACATTTTTCTTGCATAAAACAACAGAAATTACAACAGTTTTCGTTCTAGAACTACAGGATAATAATTTATGCTGTATTTGATTAAAATAATGTTTTTAAACATCCAATCAAATGACGTCATGATCAATAAAAACAATAGGCCTAACATCGTTATATTGTCACGATATTACTGCTCTTACTAATTATGACGTCATTTGATTGGACGTGTTGAAAAGTTATTTTCATCAAAAGCAGCATAGATGATAATCCTGTAGTTTTAGGAGAAAAACTTTTTAAAATTCTTTTGTTTTAGGTATAAAAAATGCAAATTTATCTTTTTATCGTCGATCGGTATCGTCCAAGTGTAAATGGGCCTTTAGTCTTTAGTTATTACTATATTTTGTAAACTATATTTTGTAAACATAGGTAGGCCCAAGCCTTTCAATGTGTCATCCACACAGACAGACACAGACAGTTTTATATAAGTTTGGTTTAATAACGTTTTTTCTGTATTATTAAAATGTACACATTCATTCATTCATTTTATTGTTCACATAAAATAAGTAAAAGACACAGAAAAATAAAAAACCTGGTTAATTATTTGTGTATGTGGGGAAATCCAAATAAGCCATATATATATTGTTGAATGAAAATTGTTTTTGTCAATACAAAATGTTTATATTTTATTGAAAATGATTAGGGTTTTTTTTGTAGATTTAATTTTAAAAAGTGTATTGATATAATTATGACAATGTAGTGTAATCGATAGATGTACAGCTCAGACATCCCCCCTCCCCGGCCCATCATGGGTCACACGTAGCGGGCGGCGTCGTCACACGTAGCGGTTGCGCGTTGTTGGCATGGACGCTTTGTGCGCGCTTCGACGTTACTACGATACAGAACGCAATCGCCATATCAACGAATCATAACAGAAACGCTCAGAAAACTATTGGAAACCTTTCAGGAAAGTTGTATTGATTTCATATGTCGTATTGTTTCTATATTAATTACCAATGGGTAATCCTTTGACCTTATGTCAACGCAACTCAGTTGAGGAATTCGTTGCGGATAATCGCCAAGAATTTAATTCGCAAGACGGAAGTAGTGTAGATCCTCCAAATGTCCAGATAGTAGCCAACGAAAGTTCTGAATCAAAGAACACAGCAGATGATGATAAAGTAACTGCGTTGGCAATTGACACAGAAAAGCTGTCGGATACTAAGGATGGGAAAGACAAGAAAAAGAAGTCTAAATCCCGTTTGGCCAGACTTCGACGATCACTGAAGAGAGTCGGACTTGATAATGATGATGCTACCGCCGATTCTGCAGCAATCAAAGGCACTATTGATGATAAACAACCACCGGTTGATGTGGTGACAGCAGAAGCTGCCAATGACAATGGAAGGTATGTCTGGCATTTGTTTAGTATAGTGTCTAGATGTATGTATTGGATTCTTAAATTAAAATATTTTACAATCAATATCTTAATTTGCTTATTTTCCAGTATTCAAAAGGACCTTAAAACAGAAGTCATAGAGGTAGATGAGCTCGAATGTGAAGACATGGAAGAAACGATTGTTCTGTAAGCCTAAGTATTACTTTAAAGTTTTTAATACTACTCTGAATAATGTATGCATAGTCATGTAGAGTATATTTAATTTGTTTTTGGATAAATGCTCTTGTCTTTAATACATGCATACATCATTCATTTAATAATAAAACAATATTTCAGTATGTGAGAATTTTGGTACATTATTATTTGAACTTTCTTTAATTTTGAATTCAATATAGAGATCAGCCCATTGCTGAACTGATTGCTGACAAAGACGATCAGCACATTGCTGAACTGATTGCTGACAACGAAGATCAGCCCATTGCTGAACTGATTGCTGACAACGAAGATCAGCCCATTGCTGAACTTATTGCTGACAACAACGATCAGCCCATTGCTGAACTGATTGCTGACAATGACGATGAGCTCATTATCCCAGAGGATAACTCTGACGACAGGAATAGTTTAGGGTCGGACGACGACGAGAAGATGGTCCAAGAAGGTATGAGATGCCTTTTATTTAAGATATGTTTATTTTGGTCTAAAAGATGTATAGATATTTCATTTCTAAAAATGAATAAAACTTGTTTATATATTATTTTACGTACTTTTTTTTCAAAAGGTGGCCATGATTGGATTGCAGAGGCACAGATTCTAACCAGTCAGATTAAAAGGTATAAATCACCCGTAATAATCACAAATAAATCATATCATCATCATTATTATCATCATCATCATCATCATCATTATTATCATGATCATGATGATCATCATTATTATCATCGTCATATTCCTTCTTTTTTTAGCATTGCATCGGAAATGTCAGTAGACAGTCAGCTTCAACGACGCTACCGACCACCGACACGATACGGACTCATGAATGAGCTTAAATTATCGTTTGGGCCTGGTGTGGACAGAGAGCTACCATCAATCTTCTCCAGTGTTGTTCAAAATAATCATCCTTCTCGTCATCGTAACAATCCGCTAATGGAAGGAATTAAACATGCTAATCAATTCCACCAGGTACGCATAAATAATTAAACACCACATACACTTACTAAAAACAGAAATAAGCAAAGGGTTGGTTGGTGGGGTGAAGAGGAGAGAGGGGAATGTCAACATGGCAGTTGATTATTTTATTTATAACAAAAATCCTTCTAATTTAATCATCTTTTTTATATAGTACAAACTAGAAGAGGAAGAAAGGCAGAACAAAAGACGCCTTCATAGACTGGCCATGAGGCAAGAACGAGACATCCAGTACAAGTTAAGGATGTGGGAAAACCGACAAAGATTTAAGGAAAGACATCTGTTAGATGTTCGCTTTGAGAGGAGGACGAGTGATAGCGGGGAAGATGTCACGGACTAGGGGGGTGTCTTAGAAAGATCACACAAGGATCATTTAGTTATTAGACTCATCATGTATTTCAACGACTACGAAGACAAAAATAACAGATTATGAAGAAATATATTATTTACGGATAAAAATAAAGATTTTCCTAATTTTTTATTTTGCGTGCTATGCCTATTTTTTTTTAATGTAATTAGTGAGTGACCACCAGGGACTGGTCTATTAGTACTTCACTCTTCATTATTATATTAAGTACTAATTTGGACCTAATTTGGACACAGGGAATCATGCCTCCTTTGTTGAGAAGAACGAAATGATAACATAAAGTAAGCCTAACAAATGGTAGATTTTAGATTTCCATTTAAGAACCTAGTTAGTTAGCCTAATTAACCACAGCATCAACTGGCTTAACTGAGTCGGCACCTCATACTTAGAGGTAAACATATAAAATTGAATGAATGAATATACCAATGCTCAAAAGATTGTTTTGGAGGGACAGTTATTTACAGTATGATATAATGATAATACATAATATAACTTTCGAATCAGCACCGTCATGATGCCTCAAATATTACACAAGCACTGAAAACTAAGAAAATGGTTGTAGCGACCTCTGTCAGACAACATTGCCTGAATAAAATTATTCATTTCATAATTTATTCAAAGTGTTTTAGCGCCCTCTATTGCAAAAAGAATGTGTCACAAGTTTGATTTCCAAGCAGGAAGTACGCAAAGAATACTATAGCATCTTTACTAATTCTGTTTAAGAACCATATTGTTTCCGTCGAATATTTGAGTTTTTAGTTTGGGAATCTGTACTGTAGGTTCTGTAGCTTGTGTCCTAGTGCGTTGGTACATTTTTAACCATTAGGTCTACCACAGGTGTGCTATTAGTTTAAACATTTAAAACTTAAAATAGTAGACGTTGCACATTAGACACCATGACTACAAATAATATAATTAAGCGGTTAAGACAGTGGAACCGTAATACCTTGCCATATTAACATCGGCAAGGGTTCGAGCCTCACTCGCTCCATGGTTCTGGTGGTTGAACGAGTCTTCTCGGATAAGGACTATAAACCGTAGGTCCAGTGTACACATCTGGCTCATGTGCACCTAGCACATCTTTCGAGACAAGTAGGGTGTTACTCCGGTGTACTAGTATACACACATCCACTGTCACTCATAAAGAGGGCCCCTTGATTGTCAGCATACGCTCTTTAGGGTCACCCTCTATAAATAAGGTGTAATAACAATAAAATACAAATGCATACGGCACATGCGACCTACTTTGTAAAGAATAGCCGACATTTAGTTTAGATATTTCCATGAAATGGAAGCTGTGTCCTTAGCTTGAACTTCTACAATGCCTACGCCTATCGTAATAAACGAAAAATATATAAATTCCCGAGCGTCTCTAATCATGTTTTTTATGCCGATGTCTGTCTAATTCTAAGTTTTTTTTGTTTGCTCTAAATCCAATCATGAAGGTCTAATGGTCCAATTAATTATGTTGATGTAGATTCTTCGCCAAAGGTAAATTAATTCTTTTTTCTGCAGGGTCTACTTTACTAATTCCATGTTTTTTTTCAATAAACTATTATTGTTATTTATAACTATAACTTTACTAACATAAGTATAAATCATCCCACTTATTTACACCCATGGGAATGCATTAGTGTGCACCATGTCGTACCATGGCTATAGCCTACATTTACAATCGCATGTACATCGCCTGGCAAGGGATTCCCGGTGGTACAGATTGTTCGCGTGGGCCGCCTGTACCATGGTAGACCTAGCCTACGTTAACGGTTACTCGCGTGTACAACTGTACATTGCCTGTCAAGGAAATCCCCGGGGGTACAGCATTCGCGTGGGCCGCTCGTAAATAACGTTACGCAAACACAGGTGCAGAGACTGTGCTTGTAAATCAATAGACGTGGGTAAGCCTATAAAAAAACTATTATACGTGCGTTTATATAATTCCATATAATATTTTGCATTTTATTCAGTTCCACATTTTTGGGTCGAGCTCACTTACGCAGGAGCCATTAGATAATGACACCGTTTGTAGGCCTAGACCAAACCATGTTCACCATTCATGTTGTGTGCCAAGACCTCTGCCTGTGTTATGAATAATTGTCGCTGGACTGCCGTAAAAGAAATAAAAAGGCCTACAGATGCTCTGCTGTGTGCAAAATGTTTGGTTATTCTCACGGCGCACAGCAGGTCATGTGTTTATATTGTATTTACATTAATAAATAGGCCTACTATAATGAGCTTATAGTGAGAGTGAGGGCTAACAACGGTGAACAGATCGTGCACATTGCACAGAAGACCCCGTTTGCATATTCTTTATGCAAATTTGTTTCCTAAGGATTAATACCATACGGCCAACCACTTTTTCCTTTTGTAATTGTGAGGTTTAGCAGGATTACTACCGGGGATTAAGAGACGACCTTCTTTAAACAGACTTTGTAGTGCTTTTAACACTTTTAAATGTGTCAATTTATTGAATAATATTGAATAGATACTTTGACGAACAAAAAGTTATTTTCCGATACCGACCGTTACCGTCCTCTTTGACAGAGAGCTTACAGCTCTGTCTACACTATCAAACTTTATGTGACAAAAAATGTGATGGCATATATATAAACATGATGATGTCATATCACTACCATATTTTAGCATATTAGGCCTACTACCATATTTGGGCACTTACTTTTTTTGTCAAACTAGTTTGATAGTGTAGACAAGGCTTAATATATTTGATTCCATGAAAACAATGTGCAGTAGGCCTAATGAGAAAATATATAAACATAAATATTGTTATATTATAAATATTGTTATATTTATAGCACAAATATTGTTATATTTATAGCATAAAATATAATACTATTTGTCCTCTTTTCTATGATCCTGCCATAAAACTTCCATGTTGTTGTTGACACGCCGCACTACACGTTTTATTAAAGTAGGTCTAACTATTTTTAGAAAAATACTTCTCATTATTAATGTGTGATGTATTTATATATAGGCCTAGTATATCCTTGTATTGAATTATGTGGCTCGATTAAATATGAATGCCACGGATATGAATAAACAATACGCATTGTTTATAATTCAGTCAGTGAGTTAATTGTGGCAAATGAATAATGAATGAACATAATGAACGTACTGTCTGATTTATTGTTTCCCTTAGTGTTTAATAATTCATATCAACTTCCTGTTGGCGAACTTGTTAATAATGTTTAAAATTATTCTATTTTATAACACGACAGTACCTGATTGTATTCTTGCAATTTGATTGGTCAGTTAGGCATCACGTGTCATTTGGAATTCGCCCTATCTCATGGAAAAGTGTTAATGAACGGTGCTAATGCACGTTCATCTTTCTTTCTCAACATTTTGAGAACTTGTGCCACGCGACGTTGTTGAATGCGTACGGAAATCAACTGGCTGACTGTTCTACCAGGCTCCGCGTCTAAAGTTGGAACACTGTCTTTTATATAGGCCTAGCTTTCCGGCCTAGCATTCGTCAATGATTTACGCCGATTCAATTTTTAAACTCATTCAATATTCTCTCCATTTAACGAATACTAAACATGAATTATTTGTATACTATCTTCTGATAAAACTACTGAAAACTATATATAGAATTGTCTATGAACATGCGGTCATTGAACTATAATATACGTTCATCGATTAGCTTTAGATAACCAATTCCGCTTTAGTTCTATGAACTAATTATAGAAACGGAATTGGTCTTTCAAAGAAAAAAAAACACACCACCATATATAACCTACTGAATTGATATGATATAAAGAGTTTTAAATTACTTTAACAGATACGGACTATTAATGTAGCTCATTCGATTGCAATCAGTCATAAGTTAACATTACAAGGCCTACTTTACATTCGATCACCGACCTAGAAGGAATTGACAAGCTGATTGTATGGGTGAATCAACGAATGGAGAATTAATGTCTTAAACTTACTCACTTATCTAAAAATTGATCAAATCCCACTAGTAGAAAATATTGAGTCATGTTCTTAATAGTACTTGGCAATCGTACAGGCCTATAATCAAAAGGACCATTTGTATTATTAGAGTAGGCCATAATATCCTGAAGTAACACAATGATTTAAATGAAATTAATTTGGCGGTAACGACAAAAAATCGCAATCCTCATTTACATTGTCTGCGTGATTTGAACTCACATCCGGGGCTCACACATACAACAACAATGACAACAAAACAATGTGTATTTACTACTGACCTATTGCATCGATTATTGATTTGCTCGTTATACTATTGTATTCTATTCAAGTGTGCAATTACTACTGTACATTTGTTTTTTGTTTTGTTTTGTTTTGTTTTGTTTTTTTTTTGTTTTTGTTTTTTTTTGTTTTTTGTTTTTTTTGTTTTTTTTTTTATTCAATGTAAGTTAATTATGTAAGTTTTATCATCATTTACCTTTTATATGTTGTTGTTTATATTTGTATGGACGCACCACCGAAAGGTGTGCCACTGATTCTAAAGTGAGTACCAATAAATACTGAAATACTGAAAGCCATCTCACATCATTCCGAATGGTTTGAATGACGTAATCAGTGGCAGATCCAGAATTGTGAAATTGTCATGGAAAGGGATTTTTTACAATGGTATTTTTACGTAACTCTTTAATAAGAAAAACATGCAAAGTGTAGGCCTACTTCTGATTACATGCCGCCCGAGACATTTTGTTCATAATTTAATAATAATTCTTCAACCTCAAGCATAGTGGGTGTAATAACACATTCGTTGAAATGACGCCTGATAAGTTATTTCTTAGCATTTTGGTTCATAGACCTGATTAAAATTACCGGGCTTACTCGTTTAGCCCCAGTACACTATGGAATGTGGTAGCGGCGAGCGTGGTTTGGATACGGTACTCAGTGAGATATTTTGGCTGTGAAAGTCAAACAACTGTATTTAATAATGCCTTTGCCTCCTCTGTTTTCCAGTGAGCAGCATGATATTTGGTTGGTATACTCCCACAGTTTTTTTCTGGAAATCCTGAATAGAATACGCCAATTAACAAGAACTCTGGCCAGCCACGAGCGTCTCACAAATTTCCCCATCCTCACGCTTTCTTTCTATTTCGATTAAAGAGATTTTCATTGACATTTCATATGTTGCCAATAATTATTTCTGAAAATCGTTTGGCTACAATTTCAAAACACAGTTACATAATAAAATGCTGAGGTAAAGTTACGAAGCATAATCAGTACTAATGGAATCTCTTTAGTATATGCGTAACATTTCTCCTATTGCATTAACTACATGCCCACCGGTAACAAATTTAAATCAAATAAGACCAAAGCAACTGTGTTTTCTTATTAAGGTTTTACTACTATACCAACATATTGAATATCTAGTGATGGTTTCAAGTTGAATTCACACCTCGAACGAAGATTGACGGCCACGATCATGCAATTTTAATGGAAAATCAGGTGATTCTTTTCTATTAGTTTTCTTTTTACTTAATACGCATTTTGGGGGGAAGGAGGAGTGGGTGCGGAGGGTACTTGAAACTAACATTTTTTAGTCCGTAACTATTGCTTTTGGAAACATACTAATACTACCTTCTTTAGTTTACATATCACTGATGACAGCATTAGACAGCGTGTTGAATTTATAGGTCACTTTCCCTCTGGGTAGAATAATAAGTGGAATACCAATCATAATTAAAATTCGTTGTCCTTTTAGAATTGTGCCTTGAAATATACGCTGGCTAATTCATTCTTGCACATTCACAATCCGCCGTCATACGCATCGTTTAATTAAACTGTTTCACAACCACACACCCTTCTTGTCTCAACTAACCGTGTCATTAAATTCAGTGATTTGTCGAAAGACATTGTTCATTACGTTATGCGTTGCGTTGGGCCGAAACGCAACGAAGTAGCGCAACGCAAGTGACCAATCGCAAGTGACTGCTCGGATGAATCACCGCACCGTGATTGGTCAAACTACTTACGGCACGCTTCCATTTTGCGTTCAGCGTATAGTCATAATTTCAAACTATATGCTCAGACCGAGTCATGTAGGCCTATTTTTTTAATATGGCTCTGCTTGCGTAGTGGGAACCAAAGCTACCAAACAGTGGAAACAATTCTCAAATAACAAATTAAGAATGCTTAACGTTTTAATCTGTTTCTTAACAATGGAATTATGAATTAAAGAAAAGTGTAAATAGAATTGACCAAGCTAATCGCTTGTACTCACTGGTGTTTGTGTTTGTTCAATACGCCCCCAAACTGTTTGTTTTTGTGATCATAAATCACGTGTTAGCTCATCATACCATGAAGGAATTACAGACAAATGATTTCACATGACCTTCAGAAGAGTGTGTCGCAACCTTTTTTTCTTGTACTTATTACAATTGCCAAATAATAATAACAATAATATACATAATGAATAAAACAAGAAGAAAGATGGGTTAATGAACAGAGGCATGATACAATATTTATATAACATTGAATTGAATATAGCCTGGAAAAGAAACTGGTACTGAAGAGAAATTTCTAATTCCGAATTCACAATTGCATGAACCACATGTTTAAACATCGAGTTACAGACATTTATTGTGTAGGTCCAATCATAACAAATGTTGTAATTAATAAAATCTATTCAATTTGTCGCTTTAACAATAAGAATATTTCTACATATACGAATACGAATACGAATACGAATAGAACTTTATTGCAATCAAACGAAAGATTGAAGTTTAACAAAAGCGTTTCACTCAGAAAAATAAAATGCAATATACAAATATAAAAGACATTCAGAAATGTAGAACATACAATCAAAAAATTAACACAAACTTACAATTAAAAATCACTTATTATAAAAACAATAAATATAAAATTCAAATTGTTAAAGACATATATACATATTATGCATGAGCACAAGGAATGAAAAGGAAAGGGGATTTCCCGGTTTTGTGTACGTTTTAATTATTGGTGACGTCATCGAGAAACCGTATAGACTGCATGTTAAAAGTCCTCAACATCGGTTTCCTTTTAATGTTGCTTTCACACAATTGGTCAATCTGTCTAGTCTGTTACGAATATTAATTACTCTCGCCCATGACTAGACATATTTTATGAAAGGTATATATTTGCCTTGAGCGTTTTAATGTTGATGGGTTTCTGCCCAAAGGAGGTTCTGGTTTGAGGTACCTAGACAATGTGCCTTACCTGGCAGGCGACAGGTATTAATTGTCCCATCAGTTCCCACGCCTCCTACACATTACCAGTCACTGCAATTTTACCATGTTAATATTGCAGTTTAAACTTAGTCAAGAGCTAAGCCTCTCTAATGCTCATGTTTATAAATTAGCCGAGTGTTTAAATCATGAGACTTTAGCCTCTGCTAACTAAATGGAATATTTTTTTTCTTAAGCAGTTCCATAATTTTTTCTTTACATTTTCCATTTGAACCAAGCTTGTTTGAACCTTGTTTGAACTGAAAATTTAACAAACATAGAATTTAAAATACAGTCTGTTGGTTAAAAAGACACTAACATTTTCACTTTAAAAACTGTCTGCTCAGTACGTCATCTATAAGAACACCAAATTGAATCCGATAAAGTTGTTTCAGACAAACATAATGATTTAGTATTTGGTACCAGGGACGTTGATCCCTTTACAGCTCAAAACAATTGATAGGCCTATAGGTGAAGCGTCAGAGGCAAAATGTGCAAAACGTAGGCCTATGTATACAACTTACAAGTAAAGTAAGAATTTAATGTATTTTAATTATAATTGTAGGCCTATAACACTTTTCATTTTCCATTTTGGTGAGACACTTGACAGTGATTCATTTGGATTTTTCGTGGTTAACCAGTCATTTGGATTTTGAAATCTTTTTTTTTTTTTTCGTTTTGTTATGTTTTTGTTCTTTTCCGACGAAATAAATGATATGAACAAGGGTTTATTAAAAACTGGTCCTGATTTAACGAAAACGACATTGGCGGCCGAAAATGACACCATCACTGCACCACGGACAGTATCCCATTATCATAACATTATGAGTATAAACTGTTAAATACATTGTGCCAATACAGAATTTTAAGGATGTCTCCGTCTATTAATTGTGGCCTGTATTAATTACAGTGGGTTTCAACAACTACATTGTTACGGGAAATATAAGGGGAAACCACCGATAAGCCCCAATTAATTCAATTAAACATATACTTCAATTCCATTCTCACAATGTTATAAATCTGATGTTTCAAATGCTGCAAACTAAATGCAATTTGAAGATTTTCCATTCAGAATTACTTCGCCCACGGAAAACATTAATTCAAGGTCTGTGACATGCGCAATCACTTCTGTTTTATCTAAGTAATTACAGTATGTTTTTAAGTGTTTAATTATTAATTATAAATGTGAATTAACCGGTATGTGGTGGGTGTTAAGAATTAGACCCTATCCTGCTATAGGCCTACAATTCAAGATATTTCGTTTTAATAAAACAGATCTAAATGTTTCTAACAACTAGAAACTCACGTTTTGACAGAATAAATGAACTTTGTTACATTCGTTTGCAATAATATAAACAAAACCAATGCATTGTTACATTAACAACATGCTTGGTATTTTTAAAGGGACATTTTTAAAGGGACATGGTCGAGAGTACCGTATTTGATCGGTTAAAGCAGAGGTGCCGCAAAACGTATAGCCATAACACAGTTTCAGCACTCTCCTCGACTAAATGGTTCTGTGGTGTTAGAACAAGACTAGTCTTCTCGGAGAAGGATTTGAAACTGGATGTGTTCAGGGTAGGCCTACACATCTGCCTCATGTCCTCTTGAATATTTATATATCCCAATGAGCATCAAGTCTTTCAGTATGAATCATATGAGATAATGCACAGTAATACATTGGAATAAAAAATATATGAGAATAAAGATGGTAATAATAATTACGAAAATTATATTTTTAATTGTATTTATGAATGTTAGTATTGTGGTGTGTTTTTAAATGTATTGTTTTTATTTTATTTTTATATGTTTTTTATAATAATCATTTCTATGTAAAGCTTCTAATATTGATATTTCTATATATATACATATTTATTTCAATTGTTTTAACTCTGAGCAAATGAATTTCTCCTATTGGAGATTAATCAAATTATTCTGATTCTGATTGAAGAACAATATGCATTTTTTTTCCGGAAGAGATGGGGTCCGGTGTATTGGTCCATCTCATTATTCCTGAAGATGGAAGCGCCGCATTGGGGGTTGCCATTGTCAGTGGAAAACCCAATCCCACTTTCCTGAATTGAGATGAATACAAATAAAACGGTGAAGCAAAAACAAATAACATACTTTTGCTAAATAAATAAATACCAAATGTTATTCCTTTTAAATTTACTTATTTTTTCGTTCAATTGGAACATACGGAAAGTAGGCCTATATACTGTATATAGATTTTTCTACATCATAATAAGTGCATTTATTCCATAAAGATTATGATTATTAATATCTAGAGAGTAGACCTTACAACAGTGCATAATTTCATTACCTGCTACTTACTGTACTCAACCGAACAAAACCAATTTTGGCATTCACTTACATTTTCAAAAATAATGGTTCGCCGACATTTATGACCTTGTTTTTATATAAACTTGCACTAATATCATACGATATTCACACTAATTGTCAAAAGTATTTTAACTCCAATAAATTATGAATTTTTATTGTATGAGCCAAGGGAATTATTGCCGGTGCTTAGATAAAGAAAATGTCTTTTTGTTGTCTGAATCTGAATACTTTCTTGTGATTTGAACCCGATCCTCCCACGGCTAACACCCACGGACTGCGATGTCGTCCCTGGATCGACAAAAGCTTACCCTCGAACAATTAACTCTAACCTGATTATCACTCCACACACATACAGCGCTCTGTTCTAAAGAGATTCTTACATTATAAGTTGTAATCTATTTTATGATCGACATTTCGTATTCAAGAGTTTCGTTGTTTTCTGCAAGGACATGTTAATCATTATTATAATAGTCATGCACTTTATTTTGTGTAACACGTTAAAGGTGCTCTGTAATTATTGATATCAAATATTATCATCATCCTCTTTGACATTAATAATTTGTAATCGTTAAATGATTTAGCCTTATTTTCAATTAGTCTATTTTGAATCACTCAAGATAAAAACCCACCTTCCGCTTACCACGTGACTCATATACTATTTTCATTTTTGGACGGGAACTCTTTAATTTTATTTTGATATACATTAAAGTTTTTTAATAAACCTTTTCTGATAAGTTCAGATAATATTAATGAGTACGGTAAAAAATAAATTATGCGCCCACGTTAGCGGTTCCGTACCTGTCATTTTGTACCTCACATATTTTTTGTGTGCAATTCAATTCAATTCAGCTTTATTTCTTTATGCCAGTAGCCAACAAGCAAACGGTTGCATCGCAATAGATACATACAGTTGAAAGACATAGGCTACTAACATAAATAACAGTTGTTTGATTGAAGTTTCTCTCAGTGCATGTATCTCCACATTTCTGACAATATTTCCAGTATCATGAACATTCTGTATTACAGAATCTCATGTGTTTAACGTGTGATTCCTGTACCACCTAGAAGATTAAGTTAAGAGTTAGGCCGGCTTTACATGATTGTGTTTCATTTAATGCTGTATCGTGACATTCACCAATGATGCTGACTAGCTGGGCACATTTTTTAGAGTCGCACCAATACCACTACCTTTAGTGAGAAAAAACCCAAGCAACTAATTTATTCAGATAATATAAATACAACATACACGTCGTCACAACAGATTTTTTTTTTTTATTTATTTATTTTTAATTTTTTTTAATACTTCATTGATCTGAATAATATTGAACTGAATAGCATTCCACAGACGTGGAGCTAACCGAGTTTTTAAACGAGTAATAATAGGCCTATCGCAAATATGAGAGTATAAAGCCCAGTTAGGCCTATATAATATCCCGAAGCTTTTCATTTGATTAGGCCTAAGTCTGAGCTTTGGCTCGAACTAACCACACAACTTCTTTACATGTTCCACACACGTTACACACCACCACAAAATAATACTTCTTTGAGAAGCTGTTGCTCATGGGATGCATTTAATTATAAATTATATACTTAGATGGAAATATTCAAATGTGTGTCCGAAAACAGACGAAATCGCCTACGGGTGGTTTTTTATATTCCCTGATAATCGTTTTCACTTTATAGTAGGCTTATAATTAGCGCCCCCTGTAGCATATTAGATTGGCTGTTTTAAAGAGAATTTCCAATTACTGTAAAATAGTTATTGAAAGACCCATACACATTACATAATTATTCTCTCTCTCTCTCTCTTAATTTATTTACAAATGTTATGAATTTTAATATAATAAAAATATTAATATTTAATAACAATAGGCTATCCGCTACTGGGTAGGTCTATGCAATCTGATAAAATATTGTTGAGTGACGCCTTAAGCCGACACAACCCGTTGATCAATAAGCTGTTACTTTTTCGCGGAAGACGAGGGAATGAAATGAAATGAAAAAGTTATTAATTTGAATTTGAATATCAAAACTATAACATGCTGCCTGACGGGTTACATCCAATACATACAGTTAAAGGTCAATGGATGATATGAATGTTTAACAGTATTCACGCTTTCTGATAAATGTACCTGAGGCTGTAAACATCATTGGTGACATTGACTTTCAAATATCATTACTTTATAGTAGGCAGCGTACCCGAATCAAACATTTCAAAATGATTGATATCAAAGGAAACGCAACAGTATTTAAAATCGTTATGCTCAAGTTATCTGGATTTTAAAATAAGGACCATTGCAGGCAAACATACATTGTAGTAGTAGTAGAGTAGGCCTAATGCGCCATTCTTGACAAACACGATGTTGCAGAATCCGGCTATGAAATCGCGTTATCGTAATTAGGCCCCCGAATCTCGGTACTGTATCTATAGATTTCTCCAGTATGATAGCAATATTTGGTAATAGCCTACATCATCACATGTATCTCCTACTCTTTGTCATATTACCAGGATATAACCTAAAATTGCAGCAGGTGACCACATGTGATACAAATTAGGTGCTAAGAATATTTAGCCAATAGTGTAGCATGTGACCGGAGATGCAGCATTGAGAACGTAGTTTACTTAAGATGATGGTAATCGATGCAGGCCTACTTTTAAAAATATATCCGTAATGAAAATTTTACTCTATGGCTGTGTTTATACAACACCCTAAATTTGAACACGTCTTTAATTTTTAGCGTGTTGCACGGGCCGAGGTCAACCCCACAAAAACCTTGCAGTTATACATTAAATAGTAATACCGTGTAATATAATCCTAAGTTGTATGTATACTCGCATGCATTATGAATTAATATGAGTTTTTTAAAGGATTTTTATAAAGGATCATTTCGTTTAAAATTTAGTTTATTCAGTTATTGAGTTTTTAAATCTGCTTTTAAAATTATAAAAAAAAATGTTTTAGAATTAGGATAAAACTATGCTACATTTTGCCAAATTATGCCAACATTTGATTAGCGTTAATGTTAAGTGCTAAATCGGTTAAAATATGCAAAAAAGGCACAATTATCTACTAGATTTGGTCAACATTTTCAAAGCATATACTTTTTTATAACGAGAAGTCAAAACAATACCCTGAGGACACTTCCAACACGCCAACAGCAACCGGGAATCCACACAATTTTAGGATTCAGCCAAGTAGCCTTTTTTGCAATTAAAATCTCATTACACGGAATCTCTTCGATGTTATACAACACACTTCTCGTAGGCGTGTTGAATATGCGTGTAATAGCGTGTTGTATAAACGCGCCCTATGTTCATGCGGCCAATTGCCAATCAAATCGGGAAACGCATAAATTACATAAATTGTTCGGGACTTCGGATCGATACTAAAACAAACACGTGACATGACGACTAGGCCTATATATTTCTATATATTTTGATTTCTGGTAAGCGATCATCCTGCAAGTCATTAGTAATCAATAATGTATTTGAAATCAATTTATTTAACCGATTTATTTTTGGTCATCGATAACGTATAACTAGAAACTTTGAGCACTCTCTGTGGCCACAAATTTCGGGCTTAACAAATAAAAAGGTTTGCATGGCGAAATCAAATGTTGATATAAAGTTTGCGGTACACCACGTAGGCCTATATTAGTTCTGAAAAGAACTGTTGAGTTTCTCGACGACGAGTGAGAAAAAGGTCCGATCTAAACGTTGTGTTAAGACAGTTTCAAAATATCTTAAGCAAATATTTAGTTATATATATTTTTTCTCTAGATCTTGAAAGAAGAAATGTTTTCAATCATATAAAAAGTCCATTCCTTAAGATGAACTGATAAATAAATAGTTTTAAGCATGCTTCTATCTTGACTTAGAAAAAAGAATGTAGCTTTAGTTTTATTGGTATGTCGGACCAAACAGAATTATAAAAACTGTTGAGACAAGTACTAAATTGTTAATCAATTATAATAATATATGACTGCGTGGTTAATATTGGTTTGATGAGTTCCGTGTTTGATGAATATTGTTTAAACATCAGTTTTGTTGTCATGAAATTATTTTGTTTTCAAAGGAAGTGATTTTAATAGGATTTTATTCAGTTCACATAATCATTAGTGAAAGCGATAATTATACGGTCTGGTACTTATTTATTATTATTGACTATAGGCCTACTCAAATGAGGTTTATGGACAATAAAACATGATGATATTTCTGACACTTAGCATGAGTATATTATACAAACAGAAATGTACAAACTATTTATTATAAACACAAGTACTAAATTACTAATAAATTATGATATAATATTTGAGTGAGTGGTCGATGTTTGATGTTCGTGTTCAATGAATTGTTTAATTAATCAATTTCGTCGTAAAAAGATTTTCTTAAGACAGCGCGGCCAATGAACCTGATTTCAAAGGTTGCCTTATTTACTGCTGTCATTGACACATGGAATAGTTAAAAAGTCTTTGACAATTTTTAAAAGAAATGATATTGGTTGAAAGTGTACTGAATGTGGCAAAAGCGGTAAGGAATCGGGCTTCTCTTCTCGTCACGCGACGTCTTCCTGTCCTGTGGTTTATTTTCACCTCATCTACCTCATCAATTGTCCCAACCCCCACACACCTATACCTGAACAGACGGCCACAATATAACATTTCTAACATTCTCGGAGTCAATTTTGTTTTTCAGAACTAGTCATTATTGAGCCGAAAAAAAATCAGTTAACATTTGACAAAGAATCATTATGAATATTTAATAAGCTAGGTTTCGTTTTATTATTATGACTGACGTATCACATGCGTACATTACCCAAACAATTGCATACAGTAGAGCCTTTCATTTGAGACACCTCTATTCATTGGACACCACTATTTAAGGGGACACTTTTGCGCAACGAGGAGCATTATGATTTAAGGTAAGGCCCACTAAAGATACATTTTTTAATGTGCCAAATGTTTGATTCAAACCCTAAAGCTCTGTCTACACTATCAAACTAGTTTGACAAAAAAAGTGTGATGTGCCCAAATATGGTAGTGATATGCCCAAATATGGTAGTAATATGACATCATCATGTCCATATGGCCACATCACATTTTTTTTCACATAAAGTTTGATAGTGTAGACATGGCTTAGAACAAAAAAGACCAAATAATTATATCTATTTATATCTTTACTAATACAAAATTGGATATAAAAAATTACGATACTTTCTCATGCTTGACAGTTTTCATTGGTGAAACTTTGGCTGCTAAAGTTTCGAGTCTTCTCTTTTCCAGATTCCAGACCAATTAGTTTTCATTTGGGCATAATTGTCTTTTTTCCACCATAAGAAGAAAAGAAAATCATTTTTTGGTGTAGTCTCCTAAATAGGCATCCCATAAAAAATGGCACCCCTATTCAGGAGACACCGCTATCAATAGGAACAATTTGTTGGGTCAAAAACGGTTTTACTGCATGGACATAAAGATTTTCAAAATGTTATCTTTGATTTGCGATATAAAAATGTTTGTACCGAATTTGTCTTGTGGTACGGTAGACCAGGTCTTTCCTTAATTTAGTGTAGCATTATGTAAAAATATTGAAATTACCATTTTTCAATATCGCCTATTTTATTATTTAATTTTTATATGGCTTTATTTTCAATCATAATTTTAATTTTATAATACAACATATGGTTACAGAAGGAAATCTCAGAAACCATTGTTTTAAAATGCATGTGGGAAGTAGAATCGAGTCAGTCACCTTTAATCAAGCCTATTACTAGCTAGTGCAGTATTTACATCTCGCTGATAAAAACCCCCGCGTTTCCTGAAAATCGAAGAATTCAAAGTGAGAGCCACTGCATTGCATTTTACTATTGTCTAACTGCCCTGGAGGCAACCCACTTAAGAACCATAATATTATCATTCTGTGAATACATATTTCTAATTAAAATTAATTGAAACAATTTCATGTTAACGATGAATATTATTCAGTGAAAATGTAGTTTATAGAAATGCATCAAGTTAATAATAAGCATATTTGTTAATATATATCGTGGCAATCACCTTCTTAATAACGCGACCAAAAAGTTTGACGATGAAATAATTTAGATAAAAATGAATCGTTATAAAAATATGTAAATTCCCTTGCATTTACTCATTGGAATTTATCGATGAGATGCCGGGAATCTAATCCGCGACCACAGCCTCATCCCAGGTTTCTCCTGCATGCAGGGAAACCACTAGACTTGCCCCATGTTTGTATTATTGTCTGTGCCAGTCGGCGTTTCAGAGTCCTGAAATACAAGCTCCAATTAGTATACGTATGAAACGCCATATGTGCCAAAATATTTATCCTTTTACTAGATTAATTCAAAACTCCGTATGGAATCCACCGACAGCGGGACTCGGGCAGTTGACGAAAGGCATACGAGCGCGAAACAGACGATAAGGTACGCTAAATAAAAGAAAGCTTTAAATGAAGCCACATTACTATAGTAAATTTATGCATTGTCATTTTACTTTCTACGTTTTCAATTCCATTTCTGTTCAAATCGATATCAAATCCTGTTACTTCGTATGAAAAGTTCGCTACGAGGTCGTATACTTAATACTGCTAATCAAGCGCCCACGGACGATCCCTTTGTTAAATTAAAATCGGTTAATTGTTGTTATAACATAACGATACACACAAGCGCCTACAGTTTTATCAACAAAGGATGAAACAGCAAAATGTATTCAAGTAGCGTATCAATATTTTTGTAGTTTGATTTCTATAATTTTTTGTTGTTCTTTATCTTCCGACCAATGACCTCTCAAAATCCGGCTCACTTGATTATAAATTGACAATCTATACATTTGCATGCATTTAATTAACCTAGGCAGTCTAATTCTCAATTAAGGATTAGGGGGCCTAATAATAAAGTCCAATTCAAAATTGTAATTATCACCGTAGGCCTAACAGATATAACACTTTTTTAGTGGGCCTTTACAACAAGTGTGATGTACTTGCTTCTCAGGGTTTTTTTTTCACCCACAACACTTTTTTCAAAAATTACTTTCACACCATCTAACAGCAAACAGGCACTCGCTAGGATTGGAAACCCATGTTTTCTACCTAAGTCAAAATAAGAGGCATTGTGGCGTTATTGTGAAAACAATTCTGGAATGTAGCATCAGGACTTGAACCAAGGGACCTGGGATTTGGTAAGAAGCATGTCAACCAGACCACCAAGTAACAATGTCACTTTACAAATATATCGGTTTTGCGATTAAGAAAAAATGTATAGGCCAATCCATATGCAGAAAGATAAAAATATATAAAACAATCATTGACTTTAACAACATGGAAGAGCAATAAGAAATAAAATCATTTATCTTTTTTTTCATAATATTGTCTTACCATCTCTGGTCCTATTGATGGAATTCTGTTGCGTCAAACGAATAAACACTATCCTAGGGTTAATACGCAAATAGCAGACAACCGATGCTCTTTAAAAGGCAATAGGTCTAAACAAGCGAAAATCTATTAGAAATATCTCCATATGATACTTGATCAACGTCATTTTCTACCATAGGAGCGAAGGATTAGTCAGATTCTGGACATTGTCCGGTTAACAATAAGATTGAAAAAAAACACTTGTATCCATGGACACATAACAAAAATATCATAAGAGAATCGTCATTAGTTCAGCAAAATTTAAATTTAATCTTCACAATTTACTATTATGACACATTTTAAACATTATGATTGTATTAATCATAACGTGGTTTACATCATGCTGCATAGATACCGTTCAATACAATCAACGCAGCCTCGATAGCTCAGTGAACGTGACGTCATTTAAGGCAAACATTGTCACGTTGACTACTAATGACGTCATACAATCGCCACGAACAGTTCATTCTATTTTCGAAGATGCGGTCATGGCGATTCCATTTTGTTATCTAGGGGAAACGGACTATAATACAAGCACGCACTTTATATTAGTGGTCATTGCTAAAATTATTTTTTTTTCAAATTAATTCTGAAATTAGTATTATTATTATTTTGAGAAATATTTCTTACAAAAAACGCCGCTCGATTCATTGACAGTTTTAATTATTTTTTCCTTCCTTTATTAAAAAATGTTTTTATTGATATTCTATTTAATAAATTAAGAAACAGTGATTTGTTATCAATCATTTTGTTTAACAATCAGAAAGTGAACATTTTGCGTAAAATAGCCTGAAATCCACTATTATGTTACGTCGTTAGTTCGTGTAATATGCAACGGCAGATGTTTTCATAGACTCTCTTCTCCCAGACGTGATTTGGGGTGTGCGCATGCCTAGTCCGAGTTTACAAATTCCCATTTTTTCAGCCTCGTAAGTACATTAATAGCTTCCGCGTTGATACAGTTTTTGTAATGATTCCGTCATAATGGAGTATAACTGCCTAAAGGCGCGGCGCGAAAACTGGAAATCATCAGTTCTAAATTCGTAAAAATGACCTTCATGTGTGTGTCATTTGACAAACTTTTTATTTACGGTTACGTAAGCATACAGTACATTAAAATCGATGTTGGCCGATTCAAGATATTAGATGATGGAGTTCAAGCTCAGACCATGGAGAAATAAGTTAGGAAGGAGTAACATCGATGTAATGCATGGATTTTAATCCAATTAAGCACATTACATGGTCAAATGACTCCTATTAAATTGCACTGCGACCGCCCGCCGCGTTATCTCGGTTCGATCTCCTTACACACAAGGCTCCTCGCCGCTAAGTAGCAACCCCTATACCCTGTCTAACTAACAGTGGAGTACATAAATACGAACAAAAAACACATTGCATATGCGCAGTTAATTGTCAACAAGGATTCACATGCGTGTTTTATGTATTCGGATTCCGAATTTTTTTGCGAACGTACCAGTCATTAAATCATTAAAATCAACCAAAAATAACTACTTGTTTCTTCAATTGTAAGTATTCCATTATTTTGAATATAACAACGAAACAAACACGTATTTTAATAGTTTCCCTTTGTACTGGAGTTTTAAGTTTTAGTTATATGAATAAAGGAAAGCTGTAGCTTTCATTTGATGCCTTGCATGACAGTTTCCGATGGTGTCCGGCTGACATACAACGAATTGAAAAGCATCGAATCTGTCCGACCGCCGAACCGAATAGCCGGAGTTAGTTCCACCGGTCGTAGTTATTTTGGTCCACCGGTCGTTGTATTACTTAGGCCTAGGTCTAGGGCAGTTATTGTTTCGATGTTTAATTTAGGCTAGGTCTTAGATTTAAATTTTAAACCAATAAATAATAACTAACATTAGCCATAAAATAATTACTTTCGTAGGCCTACTACTACTACTAGCTAGGCTAGGACTAAAGTACTCGACTCCTAGCTAGGGTCTAGTCCTACTAGGCTAGACCTACCTATTGTTCTATGTACTATTTATCATAGAGGTAATGTTAATCTACCACCTAGGGTTATGCCAAAAATACCAATACTACTATCTAGGGCCGGCCTAATTAGACTATGTTCAATAACATTAACAATAAAAAAAAGCAGGTATTTATTTTTAGTTAGCTAGCCTAGATAGTACTACTACTAGGACAACAACTCTAGGTCATCATTCGCCATTTAAATTAAATTGCTCTTGTTTTCAGAGAACGATGACAGGACACAGTGTTTGTTTGAAACCTACTTGTCGACTTTGTGGAATTTCCAGGGCGATTCCTTCAGATCGTTCACCTTATACAAAGGACGCGTTCAAGTCTGTAATCAAGTCATGTTTTTGCTTAGATATTGATAATGATGATCCAGAAATCCACCCACCATTTATTTGTTATTCCTGTGTGCAAAAACTGAAAAGGTGGAAGAAAGGCCACAGCAAGGACCGCAGTAAAGTGTGCAATATTGTAATTGCAAAATTCAATGATTCTCAATGTGCGTCTTGTATAACTGATGGGGAGATTCCTACCAATCTTCACGATTACAGAAAGGAAGCAGAAAAATGTAGCCTTGTCTCTTTGTTTCCACATGAAGATGAATTACTAATAATTAGACTTTCACCAACTGGTGATGCTGTCATCAAGTTAACAGTCAACAGTGATTCGACATGGGGAGTTGTCATTGCTGGTGTTGTATTGCAAGCACAGCCTATTCTAGGAGAAGTCTTTAACAAAAAATTACCATTACATCAGTTCACCAAGCTGTGTGATATATTGAGGAGTGCTAAAATCTGTGCAGGCAATGAAGATTATTTAGATTTGATAGAGAGACGAAAAGGACCAGAAGGGCAGATTCCTATAAGGATAACACCAAAAGATGTCTATTTATGCAACACCATTAGACATAATGACTGTGAATTGCTAATTGCTGAGGATCTGAAGCGGTGCGCAGTTTGCCGAATTTATCGTGGGGATTTATCATCAATGCGAAGTGCTTCCTGCAAGGAAAAGTCTTCACTGACGGTAGCCAACAAGTATTTATCAAATTCTCAACTGCAGAACAAAGCAGCAACATTACAATGTAATTACAGACGGTTGAAAAGAAAGAGTGGTTCCCTTGAGAATAAAGTTTCCAAGATGTACATGCTAGAAAGCAAATTAATTTCTGAAAATGCAGCTCACTTAATGGAAGACACAATGGAAATGGGAAAACCTGAAATTGAGAGTTTATTATGTAAATATCCGTCAGCAAAGCTTTTGTGGGAGCAGCAACTGGCATCTATGGGCAAGGGAAAGCAGATGCGTTGGCACCCGGCAATTTTACGTTGGTGCATTGCTATCCAAAGCAAGTCTCCGTCAGCTTATAATTTAATTCGCGAAAGTGGATTCATGACGCTGCCTCATCCAAACACACTCCAACCCTACAGCCACTTTGCTGGTGTGACAACTGGTTTTTGCCATGAGATGTTAAGTAGAGTTGTAACAGACCTCAAATTATATGAAGAAGGTAATGAATTGCAAAAACATGTTGTGCTATTATTTGATGAAATGAAGATAAAATCAGGATTGGTTTTTTCACAAAGCTCTGGCAAAGTTGTTGGATCAACAGATGTAGGCAGCTTAGCCAATGAGATGCATTCATTTGAGCGGCGATGTCGAGGTGAAGAAGAAATCCCAGTTGCCTCACATGTTCTGGTGTTGATGATCCGGGGTTTGTTTTCTAACCTGCATGTTCCAATTGCCTACTATCCAACAACTGGAGCTTCTAGTTGTGATCTGTTCATGGCAATGTGGGAAGCTGTTGAGATGATCGAAGTAGCTGGGTTTGTAGTTCATGCGATGGTTTCTGATGGTGCCACTCCGAACAGGAAGTTTTACAGACTGCATTCACCATCATCTACCACTTCATCCATTGTCTTCAAGACATCGCATCAGGGAGACCCAGATCGCAGTGTTTTTTTCTACAGTGATGTGCCGCATCTAATAAAGACGCTTCGAAACAATGTAGAGAACTCTGGCTACAATAACAAGACACGGAATCTTCATGTAAGTACTGTATGATCATACACCACATTGAAAATACCAATTTCATTATAGCATGTTGAAAATGATATTTACTTATTTCTAAATCTAAAAATGTTCTTCATTTAAAGTATAACAAACAAGACATCAAGTGGAGTCATTTTCTTGACACCTATGAATGGGATGTGAAATTGCAGAACACATGTCCAGGGCTGAGGATGCTCCACAAGTTGACGCATGAACACCTCCACCTTACTCCATCATTGAGAATGCGGGTATACTTGGCTGCACAGGTAATTACTTGCAAGTTTTGTGTTCAGCCCTTGTTCTTTTGCAAACAATTCTGTAATTTAATTTTTCATGAATGTTTTTTATTTTCTTCATATTTTCAGGTGTTAAGCAATTCGACAGCAAATGCAATGGAGATTATGGATCGACATGACATGACATCCACTATCAAATTTGTTAGAATGGTAGACCAATTTTTTGATTGCCTTAATGTCTCTAGTTTTTTCCAAGGCAAACGATCCAGAAAACCAGCTATGGAGCCATACAGGACAAAAGATGACTGGCGTTTTAAGGTACATTTTTTTTAAATAGAAAATTTAAAAAAAATTGAACATGGGAAATGATTGGGCTTATTATTGTTTTTGTTCAATTTCAATTAGCATTTGGATATACATTGAGAAATATCTATAATTTTTGTATTAATCGAAGGAATAATTGCCACTATTTTTTGTTCTGATGTTTTTAAGTGGTTGCAAGATGACTTCCTGGGTTTCTTTAAAGAATGGCAAGACGAGGTGAATGCGCTTGAAGATGTAGAGAAGAGTGTAAAAAAGAGGATGTTATTAAGCACCGCAACACTTGATGGACTTGAGATAACAAGCAAGTACATTTCGTTTTTTTTTTACAGCTGACTTTGTTTAATAATTAATCAAAAGTTCTGACATCACAAGAGTGACAAAGTATATTAAAAATGAATTAATAATAAGTATATTAATTTTTATTCTTTGCCATCAACAGTTAATTCGTTTGTAGAGTTGACTAAAAAACTACTGGACCTGCCAGGGGTAGAGTGTGTTCTAAGTGCGAAGTATAATCAAGATCCGTTGGAACAGTACTTCAGTAAACAGAGAGGATGTGGTGGAAGTAACACAAACCCAACATCAATGCAGTTTGGCCACAATATGCATGCACTGTATGTAGCTGCGAACTGTTCCAAGGCATCCAGGAGAGGCAACTGCCGCAGCCAAATTGTTGACCAAACTATTGATGACTCACCTCTTCAAAGGAAGAAGACACCAAATGCATAAATGATATTTATGATCAGCAAACTTTTTCAAACCAAACGGTTCTTTTCAGAACCAACCAAAATACAATTGAGATTTAAGTTAGCTATTGTCGTTATTTATTTCATCACACACACAAAATACAAAATAGTATATATTACAACAATTCTTTTCTGAGAGATTTTTCACCCTTTTTTGAAACTTTGCCGCTTTCCTTCTTTAAATTCAAGTATACCTTGAGGAATGCATTAGCTCTGATTTTCAACCAGTATCTAACTACAATTTGTAATAATTGAGCAGAAGCATTGTCACCTAGTGTATCTCTGGTTATTCTGCACCAGAAAGTTTGAACATTCTCCTTATTGATAATACGGTCATACAAATCAGCCAGATAGTTACTATTTAACATCGTATTAAGTTTATTTGTAGCTAAATGCTGCCTTGTTTCTATTTCAACGCTTCTAAAAAACAGATATACATCGTCATCAACAACAAACAAACCTGATCTATTTTGTTTGTCGATCCATTCTTTGGAATAGTCGTAGAAGGAATGGGTTACGTTGGTACTACACACTTGCCACTTAGTGAGCACATCACAGTAGGCTCTGGCAGTACTACTTTTACCCTTTCGAAATCTTTTCACAAGCGCATAAGGCACATAACCGGCAACGTACCGAATTATCTTTTCTGTGTGAACATCCAACTGTGGGATGTCAGTTACCGTTTCCTCATGTGGCAAATCTATTTTATGCTTATCATTTAGAATTAACCTTAACATTGTACGTTGCAAAAATAGGTTCAGTGTTTTTACATGCTGCCCATCAGAGTTGACATTTAGCTCCTTTAACAGGGTGACCCACCTTCCCAAACTTGTACACATGTGTTGGTGAAATGCCCGGCACATCATCTCATCAGCTTCTGGTTTCATTTTCTTTGTGTTTCCTGATGTTATTACCTTCCAAAGTAATTTTGTACTGTCTTCCCAAAATGTTTTTATAATGACTGTATTTGAGTGCTTCTGCAGATCATTTGCCAATTTTTTCACTTGACGAGCTATTGGATACAAGTCATTGCTGTATACTGGATCGTTCGCTAACATGGTAAAAGCAGCATCAACGTATTCATTAACCCTGCTGACAGCTTCATCTTCACTAAACTTATTGGAGGGTCGGCTGATGCCTGAAAATACAGAAAAGAAAGATTATTGAGCATACAACAGTTTTAATAAATGATGAGAATGCATTTAATATAGTAAAGATGAAATGTTCAAAATAAAATGTTATCATTCGTTCAAAATCCTTACTCTTTTTCCTTGATTGGTTTTTGGCTGGGTTTGTTGACACTTCCTTCTTCTGATGGGTTGCGGTAATAGTAGTTGGATGTAGGCCTACACTAACATCCATACCTAAATAGCATAATAAAATTGAAAATTAACTCATGTTGTCCTATAAGAATGAAAAATAATAATTTATCTAAAAAATACAGACTAATACTAATACTAATGGTTTGAGGTCTTGACAAGGTCATAGATGAGTTGGTTGCATCAGATGATAATCGTGCCTTCATAATTAATATAATAATATGAATGATGCATTATTGATGATTGTGCAATAAAATTAATGATATATTAGGCCTAGGCCTCCTATAGGGGGAAATCCATGGATGGATAGATTATAGGGCCTAGCCTAGCTAGACCTATCAATAAATCGGGCGGCTAATTTTTGGCGTACAGAAAGAAAAACTACAAAAATACTACCTAGCCTAGAGAGGACGAACGAATTCAGAATTATCGTTGTTACAATCAACCCGGTCGTGTAGACAGCCTAGAGTGGGCCGGGGCAGACGAGGCCTCTTTAAAAGAGAAGAGGTTCAGGTAACTAGGCCTAGGCCTAGCTACTAAACTTAAATGCAATGCCTAGTTTTAACCTAGCATACCATTTTCCAGGTCTTCATGTTCGCTGGCAAACTTCAATTCCTCGAGAATTCCGGGTTCCAATTCGTCCTCCAATTCATAAAAATCCATAATGATAAATAAAACGCGTAAATAAAATGTATCGAGTGTGGTATAATTATTCTTCTGCTGTGTGTATGGTCGCCGCGTGTGTAGATCAGCATCAACAACGAGTCTCGCTTGATGACGCGTCACATGAAAGCAATGGATATGCGCATGCTCAAATCTAACAAGCGACAGATCAACGGCAATTAAATGTTACGTAACAGTCAGATAATCCAATTAGCGGCGGGGTGGCCTATTCGTTTGATGTATTCTCGATGTTACTCCTTCCTAACTTATTTCTCCATGCTCAGACCAAGAAACGAGAATTATACGAGTGAAGAAACAATTCTCTTTTAATCATCAAACAAGCCGCTCACTGGGCTTAGGCCTATAATCACAGTCATTTACCATGTTAGAATAAATTATTCAGCCCACGCCTTTCTGAGGCTTTCTTTGTGATAAATGCTCAAGACCACCGGGCTTTATTTAAAGATTTGTTCCCACTCACCCACAACGCAGTGAGTTGACCAATCACATGTGGCAGTTCTGATGATCCATCGCGTCGTGATTGGTCAATTCTTGTGCTGCGCTTACTTCGTTTCGTCCAAGATAGGAAACAATACTGTACAAGGTTTAAACAACAAAAAACAGGATCTAATGGTTATATAATAGTAAGGCAAAATGAGCGTAGGTGAGCTCATTTTATTGTAATTAATCTGTACCAGGCATACGTAGGCCCTCGTTTCTTTCGGCTCGGAACATGCAACCCCTCGTTAGTTTAATTCCGGTGGGAGCTGGCATCTCTTTTCTAATTTTGTTTGTATTTATCTTGGCATATCGCAGGAGAATGCTTTTCATTTAATCTTATTGTGGGTAAAAATGAATTTATCTTTTGTAACATACATGCAGTCGATGAGGACAGTTTTATTTCACTGTCATCAGTCACTAAAATACATTACAATATTAGCCGATTATTGGTACTTAGTATTTCTCCCGCCGTATCAAGGCTCGAACCTAAACCAAACCATAACCTTACAATACAGAACCCGACATAATGTAACTTATACATGACTTCTTATTAGATTTGCCCATGATTGAAAACTGGACAGATATTGTCATTATGTCATGGAGAAATAGTATACAGATAATTGGATGTATTTTATATCAAGCGACGAGACTTCTCCTTGATAGGTAGATATTTGATGTTCCGTTTAAATCATTAGACAACTTGTTGAGACTCAAAGCAATTGAAGACGTATAGTTCCGGTTAGTGTTACCAGGGCCTGGCACAACCAGGGAACTAAACCAGGAAGCGATTTACAAGGAACTATTATAGTGCCCATGCGTACCAGAAACGGCTCGGAAACATTGATTCCGAGTAAATCAAATAACAATAGTTCATCACATTATATTGCCACCCTGAAAACAATAGGTAAAAAATGTTTTTTTTGAATAAGTAATGTCCAAGGATAGCTATAGTTTACTAAATAAATTGAATGGAATAAAACGTAATTTAAAGGGAAATCAATTCAGAATCCAGTTGTCTGCAAGTCAACTGTATATTTTGTCTTTTCAAACAAAATCTGTATTTTGCTTATCCTTGTTTTGGTAAAGGTGAATAATTTTATGGTCAATTTTAGCTTGATTTTATTCATCTTCATGTTTTGGTCATCTTCATTACGGCATACGTGAATTTTTAAAAAGTAAAATTATTGCTTTTGTGATGAGGGTCATACAGCAGCAACAAAACCTCCTAAATTTATTGCGAAAACCAAAATAGAATAGTCTTACTGCAGAAGTTCTTTCAAAAGAAAGCCGGATATTGTTGTTTTGTTGTGTGAGCAAAAAGTATGAATTCAAATACAGAGTATTCAATATAAACACAACACTTAACACAAATCATAAAGCGTCACATAGACGTCATTGTGTACTGTAATAACGCTCGAATTAGTTAAAAACACCATTGACTGATAATTGCTTATGGAAAGGTTGAGGGCTAACAAGTGATTGTCTTGATCTTAATTACTACAGGCATAAATAAACGTTTTATTTCTATATCAAACACTGCAGCTATTGCGTCTGTAGAAACACATTATTGAATACGTCATACACACACCACGCATCATCTCTGTTACCAATGTCCACGTATTATAGTACGTATGATAACTATCAATTATGTGGTAACGCAAACTTCAAGAAGTGTTATATTCCGTTACAAACGCGTCATAGAATCTTTCAATTAGTTTATGATAACTATCAATTATTATGTGGTAACGGAATCCTCAAGAAGTGTTATATTCCGTTACAAACGCGTCATAGAATCTTTCAATTAGTTTTTGAAATGCGTTAACGATTTTTCCATATTAATTATCAAACGTGTGATTTCACTCTTCCCTGGTAGTAATTATAACGATTTGCGACCACCGAGGACCGACGACCAACCTAGGTCAGGTCAATCGATGTATCAAACCTGTGTCGAGGTGAGGGGGAGTAAGGACACACGTCCCAATATTCCCGCATGCGCACAATTAACTAACATGACGTGGCTTGGTCGTCCCAAATCGAAACACTCCCTATCTTCACAAGACCCTCTCTGAATATTGAACAGGCTTTAACGATAATGTTTTTTAATTATCAATCTCAAGTGCAGTAAATGTCCTAAAACAAATTATGACCTTTCAGAAAAATATAGTGAATATATTTTAGTAATTGCAGGATTAATTTTGTTGTTGTTGTTGCGATGATGATGCTGGGCCTAAATAATGATTATGATACCAAAGGCAGTAACAGTGATCGATACACCGTTGAACAATGTTTTAATCAAATTATGCTTGGTAATCCACTGCAATTCTTTGAACAGAATCGACACTTTTAACTGAACTGATTGACACCTCTGAGACACCCACACATATGGACTAATACAGAAGTTAATATGGACATACATTTTAAATTCAGAATATTACAAAATTCAGGCTTACATTAATCGTCCACAACTAAAAATAATATAATTACTATAAATACTTGCATTTTTACCAATATGATTTATATCTTTAAAGTAAATCCTTATGCTTTTAAATTTTGTAAACAAGATGACTTCCATATTAAGTAATACAGTACAACAAATCATAGTACCCCTACTTATGAATGGAATCACCCGACGATTCTCATTGGTTATTGAGCTACTGGAGCGCTACAATAATAATGAATAACGTCGTTCGATGTCTGTTACTCCTAAAAGTAGGCTTGTTATGTGGGGAGTAAGGAGGGGAACCTAGGACCTCTCATCAATAACCATTCCATTCTTTGTTCCACATATATTTAGATTAATCATTGTAAATGGTCATAATTTACTCATCGATGCAGTAGATCATGATGGTTTTGCGGTGTAGAACGAGTCTTTTTTAGCCATTTAGACTACAACAACGTACACTACCACTATCTTGCTGGGATTATTACGAGGCGATTTTTTTTTTACCGAGGTGAAGTATCTAAGGATTTGGAGGATGACGCTAAATTTCGACACAAGTATTCGGGGTAGAAGCACCGTTCACGACGGAGGAAACATCCTTTTGCATGTGCAAAAGACAACAGGAGGCAAGTTCTCATTACACGTCCCAATACAAAGTACAGTTGAAGAGCTGAAGGCTAAAATCGCTCGACAGTTACGAATTGCAAAAGCAAGGTTGTCGCTTCTGTTCAAGGAAACGTAAGTAACATTCATATCATACAAATTATTATTGATGAATGCATATATTATTATTCTAGTTTATTTATTGATTGCAGCATCATCTTCAATCTTCAGAATGGAGAAAGATTATAGCAAATACTCTCAGACCTAGATAGGTATCAGACTAGGCCTACCCCTGTGTGTTGGATAGTGCAAGTGTCCCATTTGTACGAAAGGTCAAACAATTCAATGAACATCATTGCGGCGATTGTGTTTTCCTGCTGTACGCTTCCTGTTATATACTAGTAACTATCGCTTTCTAACAATTACTATGTGGGTCATGCCGTGCCCAGCTAAATGTGTATAGAGAAACCATTTATAATTCTAATTTCTCAACGCCTGTATAAAGACTTAAGTACGTGCGTATCGTGCAGCGCGTTTCGCGCAGTACGGCTTGGTATTATTGGTGGTCTAGTGCCAGTGGTGCACACTCTGTATGGTATTATATCTGTGTTTATAGTTTGAACGTGCACGTATGACATGAAATTAAAGCAGTGTGTGTATATAATGACCTTGTAATCATTTACAATATAAACAAACGCCCTCACACTTACATCCAACCTTTAATCAAAGGAAGATGCTTTATGTTATTAGCATTGTAAGGCAAATGACTACAATATTTGCTGCAAATATTGTAGTCATTAAAATGGCAATGCACTTACAATATTAGACGATCGACAATGTATTAATGTGTTTGTGTAAGGTGGGCCTACAAACAAGTATAAATGTTTCTAATAAATACCACTTTGGGACAGCCAACACAGGCAGTATGTAGGCATGTGCACGTGATCATCCGGGACACCACTAAAAAAGGCCATACATGGCTGCAGTCGCGTGCTCAAATTTGAGTTTACCGACCTACCGACATAGTGAGCTGTAGAGTCGCGTGCAAAAAAGTGGAGCCGGAACTATTCCTACATATAGGGCTAATTGTCTATCGTAGGCCTACAGGCACAATGCTGAAAACAAGTCTAATAATCAAGATAGGCATATTTTTTTTTTTTACCATATTTAATGAGGGTGATCCATCCAGCAATTGCTGATCATTAGGGACCCTCAGAGGTTCACAAGACAAACATATACACAAGATGCTCTACATAAACAAAGTCTTATTACAAGTCTTTGGGAGTGGAGTTGTAATTTTGTCCTTAGAAAAAATCCTGAAATGTGACGGGACTTGAACCCAGGACCCTTGGAGTGGTAGCCAAGCATCATAACCACCAAGCCACAACTCCACTCCACTGTTTCATTTTGTTTTATTTATTTATTTTTATGTATTATTTTGTGTTTGCTCTTTACGTTCGTTAAGCCTTTCATTGCATTGAGGTAGGCTGTACACCCTGCAGGGAATGCTTGATATGGAAGTAGGCTTAACTCATAACATCCGATAATACACGTCGTGACGTCATCAAAATGAAACTGCGTTTAAAGATACTCAAACTCAAATTAAATATCCCGGGAATAATCCTTTTGGTTGGTTGTTTGAATGAATGGCAATGGCAGTGCTAGATAGTATTACTGACTGTATAAATATTAAAATACAACCAGTGAACACATTTCAACAGAACCAGCAGCCAACATACCACGGTGAATGCCATTTAACAGGAAAGCCATCAGGACGTCTTCTTCGAACTATAATTTATAAAATTACAGTACAAGCATTCAAAGCATTAGCGGAACCATTGCCACCTACTAATAACATTACACAAATTGTGTGTTCCGTTCGGAAGCCACCAGCTCCTAATCAGAACTGCTGGCTACTATCCTTAAAACCAAAGTTTATTTGAAAATGTTTCTAATGTTTAGTGACCCCGAAGCCTCTGTTCCAATAAATTATTTAACTGATACAATTCCCGTAAACACTACCAAGAAAACGAAAGACGAGCTTAACCGCAAGACTTTCAATACTGAATTCTAAACATGTTTATGGTCTGCAAACCAGAAATGAAAGGAAGTAAACTAGTGCCGTTATATTGAATCGGGTAACAGAGTAGGCCTAAACAGTGATGTATCAGTTGTAATTGAAAGCCCCCGTGAAAGCCCCGTGTCGTGCACCAGTCGGGGAACCATGAGTAGGCCTAGGCCTGAATCTCGGAGACCTTTTAGAAAAAACCCGACCTGAATTATGGACAGCCCTATAATTACCGTCTATCTAGAAGATGGAATACATGCGACCACCGAATGTTAACAACGCAATCGAAGCTCGTTAAACGATGTATCAAAATTAATTCAAAACTCAAGGTCTTCGTTTATCACACACTATATTGACCTACAAATAACCTACAATAAAACAAAATCGCACACCTCCTTAAAATAGTCATGCTTATCAACCACACGAGCGTTTCCTGGAACAGAGTGCGTGGGCACTGAGTAGTACCTGGTTTTTGATTGCAAAGAATGTTCAGCTCTTCATCTTTTGACATTCCTGCACGAAGCACATCCAAACTATAAAGGGTTGTATTTTAGCTACACAGTATTTTAATTTTGTTCTTATGCATTTTATATTTTAAACTAACATATATATTTTTTTCTGCAATATTGTGAAGCATGAACAATGACCTCCCACGCGCGTACCGTTCACAAGTGGGTAGATGTCTGAATTGTATTTATAGGTCAATTGTAAACGTATACAGATTAGAGACATGCAATTATTATTGAATTTTATGTAACCATATACGCTTTGCCTATTGTCTGTGATAAGAATGCAACGTCATAAAAGGGATTTAGTAAGAATGTTGAGAAACCCATGAAAGATGTGGTTAAGTGCACGTCGGAGGAAGTAAACATGTTCCTCTGTAGTAAAGATTGGTTTCCCCCCGTCGTCGTAACGCCAGGACGTCGCAACGCAAGTGCGTAAACCAATCTTAAGCGTGGTTCCCACTAGAACGCATCGCAGCGACGTATCGACGACGCAAAGTGCTGTATTGCGTAATCACAAGTGGGAACCGACGACGCAATAGTGCCGCAAACATCGTAGGTTTGATTTCACGCAGGCGGGGCAAACGCTTGGAAGGACATTTTCTTGCGTAGATTGCGTTACGTTGCGTCGCTAGTGGGAACCAATAAGTAATTTGACCAATCACGACGCGACGGACCATCCGAACTAGCTGTTGTCGCTTGTTATTGGTGCTTTTGCGGTGCTCTTTACGTCGTCCTTGCGTTGCGTCCATGTTTAAACCAAGTTTTAGTGGTATCCTCTTTACCCAGTCTATGGAGGTATACACGGTCACCCCCACTTTGTTCCCCGAGTTTATGCTTTCGGAGTTAGTAGGCATGAACCACGCTAAGCCACTGGTCCTTTGTATCGGACTTTGTGTGCGGCAATATTGTTAATTAACAAATCAGTAGAATAGTTATATTGTATTGTTGTGTAATATTTGGTTCCGGGCACCACTAACACATAACTCTTGCTTGTTCAGCGGAAGATCGTTGTGAAGGCTGATTGAATTTTTACAATCCAACATCAACAATGATGTTACAGCTTGTGGCTAAAGGTGGCCGTTTTGAATCTATTGTTGTGGTATTATCAACTATACAATACTAAACATCATTGTTAGTGGTTGGTGTGATTCGCGCAAAATTGCGTGGGAGCCTTAATCACGTTTACACTGCAGTATTTATTCAGTTATTATGTAATTGTGTTTGCGAATTTGTTATAAGCATTAATTTTACTCTGGATGCTATCAGTAATATTATTTCATTAAACGTTTGTAAATTTGTTTTGTGGCAATTTACATTTGAGGAAATGTGTATTTTAACCGTGTTTCGGGGTTATGCACACTTTGAATTGAAATCGCAACCTCCTACATAATATTAATAATGGGCTAGTTCTGTATATTCGGCGAATAGATGGACGCAACGCAAGGACGTAAGTGCAACGCAAGCGAGTTGACCAATGACAATCGACAGTTCGGATAATTAATCCATCGCTTGCGATTGGTAACATTAAATCGTTGCGCTCACGTCCAATTGCGTTGCGTCGTTTGTGGTTATCTTATTAAATAATTTTTATCTTTTAAAATAAAACAAAAAATAATTTCAATTAAAAAATGCAATTGCTTTAGTCTGAGAAATATAGTAGAATAAAGTAGGCATAACTGCACTGTATCAACATGACGTCAATGGCGTGGGATATACTCATTTTGTTCTGTGGTCGTTGCACTACTTGCCTTATGGACATTAAATGCTAAATGTGAAATGACTTAAGTAATGAAACCACGTTTTCGCGAATGCAGGTGTTCAGAGAAAATCATACCAAGAGAAGGGTAAAATGCAATAACCTCAAGTCTCACGTGGATAAGGTTATGCTCGCATTCCCGGAGTATTTACCGGTATCGGATGATGTAGGCTATTGGTCCGCAGTATTAATTTGATTGAAACAAAGGAACTAAAAGTGTAGACAAAATCGTAAACATAAATGAAAACTGATCCCTCCAGAGTCACGTATAGGTATGATGCATGGGTACAGATAACTATTCGTAATAATGCTAGCAGGCTAATGTGCGTAAACGGCGTACACGCGCAATGCAAGTGAGTTGACCAATCTCTAACAATTACTGTTCGATGATCCATCGTGTCGTGATTGGTCAAATTATTTGCGTTACGCTTACGGGTTTGCGTTGCGTCCTGGGAACCAAGTTATATCTTAAATGCGGTATAGTTTATGTTCAAGAAGAACTTACGATATTTGTCCTCTGACCTTTTGACGTACCAAATGCGTGGTTTAAGCTATAATGTCTTATTTAGTTCATATTTCAAAAATCAATAATCCTGATTTAAATTTGTACCAGTGAGCCATTTGTGGTCGACGTCTAGATCCTCCATTAGCAAGTCAATACGATAATTGTAACCTTCTTGTGTAAATTAGAAATACATTAGGAAAGCAAAGTGCAAAATAAGTTCAATCTACGTTATGTAAGAATATAAATACGGCTTTAAAACAACATAGTGCTACTATGCGTCGAATCCACCATCTTGAATTATGCAAATTAAATGTCCTTATGACCCCTTGCGGTGCTTTAGTAGAGAATGAACCAGACATTTATAATAATCAGAACAACGCAGTGAATAATTGAGTAATAAGAATTAATAAATTATTATAGTTTGAACTTTTTAGCTAAGAAAGTCATAATTCTATTCATCTAAACTAATTAATGTGATCCGCATGTTTTGTCTTTCAGGCACCTTACTAGAGGTACGTTGCATGAGAACTTTATAACAGACGGCAGCTCCCTTACTTTGTTACCAGTGGTTGAAAGTGGACTAGATGTGGTGAGTATCTTTGCAGTTTTGCTCATCAAGCTTCGTTCCCAATTGATTGAACGCAACGACGACGGGCGTGTAGGTAAAACGTAATGAGTTGACCAATCACAAGCGTGATATCCATCGGTACGGTGGTGCGCACGTCCTTTTTGCGTCGTTTTGCGTTCCTGGGAACCGATCTTTAGTAGTAAACAGCGTTAAGCTCTGTCTATACTATCAAGCTAGTTTGATATAAACAAATTTGATGTGCCCAAATAAGGTAGTGATATACTTAAATATGGTAGTGATATGACATCATCATGTCCATATATGAGCACATCACATTTTGCTGTCACACATAAAGTTTGATAGTGTAGACGGAGCTTTACAAGACGTGATATGAATATGACAGACATTTCTTTATATTCCGTAGGGACCGCAGTATGACCAGAATCTGGTTCAAGCTCTACAAAACCTGTCAGATACTCAGGTAAGAGATTTAGTATCAGTGCGTTTTCGTTTCGGGACGGTAGACAAACAGTCCCGATTAAATGGATGTGAATTGGGTTGTACGCATGCGCAGCTTAATCTTTTGTAAATATTGTCTCCTTCCGTGCTACCGTCCCGAAACGGAACCTCACTATATATCTATCTGCATTATTAAAACATAAACTGATATATGTAGGCTTGAATTTTAATAGTCCTTTTTTTTAAAACTTGAGTTGAATACTCGGTTGAAAAGAGAGCTAAGCCAATAAACGGTTAGCTGTGTGAATCGGCAACATTGTGTGGATAATAGCATTTTGTACCAACTGATCCTCCATGCACTGATTGACACGGGATCAGATCAATGCTGCAACTGACACGCATTAATATCAATATGAAATATGATTCATATCGTTTGATTCCGCTGACAGATAGGTTCGCATTTGAATTACTAAGCTCAGATAAAAAAAAACACTCATTCTGTGAAAACTATCCGTACTTACTGCCGTATATGGGCGGCAACATTAAGCCGTCAAGCAGTGTGAGCAATTAACAACTTCAACCGTGTCATCACTATCAATTTTATAGCATGCTTGTGTGACTAGTTCTAAGAAAGGCGTCATCCTGACCTGTTCAAAATCTTGTATTGTTTGAGTAGACTTATTTGGTATATTTTGTGTATATATTAACGCCTGGGTGATCGAGAAAAACCACAAACTCTATAGGCATATCGTTGTTGTTTATATACATATTTCATTTGCCATTGAAATCATGAAAAAGACAATAACTTAAAACTTAAGTCTAATACTTGATAGTTTCTTCCTAAAACTTCAAACATACATGATCCATTGACATTCTAGCCAAGTAAGCCAACATTTTTGAAAGTTCACAACCGGCTTATAATCTCCGACGCTATCATAAAATCTCTCGTGATCAGAAAGGTCATTCGTAATTTGGTGCAACTCGATGCTACGGAGAAAGTTATTTATAAAAGTAAATTTGCCATTGACATTTTGAAATATCATAAATCTCAGGAACGGACTACAATTCGATACTTGGATTTATGAGTGAATCAGCAACTAAATATTGTTTTAAATTTCAAACAATATTGAGCAGTATACATTGCATAATCTTCTTAGAACCAATAAAAATGTCCGTGATGTTTTATTATTCCGCGTCAAGATTTACAAACGTTCTATATTATACAGTTTTAAAACATTGTATGATTTTATTTCACTTCCCTATAACCATAGGCAAAAATAGCCACTGAGCCGAGAAAACCAAGTTGATTAGAAAGGCCAGCATTTTATCGCCGATAACGTTGCAATACAATACAGTAATTGCAGTGCATTGCAAATAATAGATTATTTATAGTACGATATCTTATTTAAACTAGATATGCAAGTGTTGAATGTCCTTTCTATTGTCGGATTAATTGACGCCTTGTGTTTTCATTAGAAATGTTGGAACTCCAGTAGGCCTACATTTAGTAGCACGTTGGTGCATTAGCGGACCCTGATATAGCCTACGTTTCGTTATCTATCCCCCATGAGCGCATTCTGGTACCGTACTGCACCCTGGTGCACATTAGGTCTACCCAGGAATGGAGCCTGTGTTTGCCATTATAATAATTAATTGTACATGTCACTCTGGTGTGGTACGTGGTGTTCATCGAGTGGATTACAAGTCTGTACAAAACTCGGGGAATTTAAACTGGTGCTGCTTTAAACTCTATTATGTATTTTTTAAATGTCAAATGTCATGTGACGGAAAATCAAGGTGAATATCGTCATTGAGTCTGCGTTGTAAACCAGAAATATATAGTTCCTTCTTTTCATTGACCTAAAAAAAATCTCTCGAATAATGTCGAATTGAATTAAAATATGCGGGGGATAATACACCATTCTTCCCCCTGAAACCTTAAACGGAATTACTTTGTATTATTTTTAGCCCAGCTGTATAAAATAAATTCAAAAAGTCCTATTGTTCGAATAACGTCCAATTCTAGGGTGAGGTGTGTGTACTATGGAATTGATTACATGTGTAACACAGTTGACCTCATCTTAACCCTTGTGTAATAAGTCGTGTAGGTTAAGTAAACGTTTAAATCAATACAGTTGTGGTCGTGTGGGTGTGTAGGTCTACCGAAATGGCACCGCAACATGAGCGACGTACAGGTGAATCTTCATCTTCTGGACTAGTTCTAATGGGCGTAACCAATAGTATTCCCAACTCTCATCCATCCCTTCCCATATAGTGAGCCGTATTTTAGCATTATACTTTTGCTGCGTTCGGCGCCCCGTAATCATGAACAAGGACAATACTGAACACATCAACTTTAGTGGTCTCGCACAAACAAAAATTACAAGAAATGAATTCCACATTTCGAATTTTACCGGTAACGGTGTTCCTCACTACTGTGACCAGTCTGGAATGTACGTGGGCATTGATTGTAATATAAATAGTGACCTTATACTTAAATGTCACTGGGTAATTTGCGTCTATATGCCCATCCGCGACACAAGTACAAGTGTAAGCAACCAATTGCACCACAACGAAAGACAAATGATCACATCGGACCTGAATACCAACGCCCACGGGATATTCTAATATAGGCCTAGGTCAGTCGAAATAAACCCCTGGTGGAATATGATTTGATATATTTAACAAACAATAAAATATGATTTACAGATATTTGATCCCTTTGATAGTATTCAGAGATCGTGAATGCACACATTCAACGTGTTCATTTAATACAGTATGTCTGCAGACTTTGGTACGGATCATATTAGTCTGGGTGGGGTCCAGACGGAATTTGACTTAATATTAGTAAAATAAAAATATTTTGGCACATATGGCGTTTCATACGTGTACTACTAAACTCCACATTATATTCTGTTACAATTACTGTAGTAATTACATTTTTATTTACTATTTAACCTGTTTTTGCAATTATTTAGGTACGAATATACTGTTTATTGCAGTGACTGTGGCATAAACCCCCACATTGTTCAACAGACTATACCATAGGACGTTATTGTAGTAGGCTTACTGCAGTATGATAATTGTTGATAAGATCCCTTCAGTATTATAGTACAGTATTATAGTACGGTCGGTAACTATAATATCTGTGTCATATTTATAATATTTACTAAATCAACTTAAATCGTGGATTAGCTGAAACAACGATAATATTCGTAGAATTTAGTAAACGAGTTTAACATAAACAGTAACCGGGTTGGAAAGGATGACATACAACGTGTTCACAATGAATATTGAATCGATTGATGATTCTTCGAGTTAATTTACATCAGGTAAATGTTCTCACTGAATCCTACTTGCTGTCGTTGTCGATCGTGTTCTTGGAATACTCGCCAATATCACGTTTATCACACTTTGACATTTACAAACCATGCGTTAAACTTTAATTTTTTTTGAATGCCAACACTTTTATTATTATGGCTTCTCCTCCGGGTTTATTAGTCCAGAGAAACCCTTGCGTGATGAATGTCAGCTCAGTAATACATAGTTACTAATTTTATTTTGTCCAAATAGTAGGATTAGGAAATAACATTTATAAATTCATTGAATCCTCATAAGAGATTATTATTAACTTAATAGTCACATTAAAATAAACACTGCGCATGTGCATCATTATATGTCATTTAATACATGTCATGAAATTTTAAAGGCCATTAAAAAGCTTAGATATTTTACACTGTATAGATTTATATAGAGAAAGAGATAAAATACATTTTAAAATACACGCTGGTTGATGACGTAGTTAGCGCGCTGTCGTGTCACAGTTGGATGAATTAGCTAGTGTTTTGACGTCATCCTGTGAAGTTCGTTATCTCCTTACTCTGCATCAAACTGCACGATAGCCTTAAATCGCATTGCAATACAGGTTTTACTCCTTTTTCGGTATAAATTCGTTTATTCTGATTCCACAACATTTTACCTTAAATGCACATAGTCAAAGTTTGTTTGTATTGGCCTATCTTTGGTTATATCGGTTAAAAATACACCACAGCTTAATCACATTCCTATGCAAAAACCGAATTCTATATTAATTATTATGCTAATAATAATCCGCTTATAATGTGGGCTATTATTAATTATTGAATTTCGTAAACAATAATTGTTTAGATATCCACCACCAAATGCGTTTGTTTTAATAAATCCAATAAATACAAATTTGACTTTTTTTTAAATATCGAAATTAATGATTCGTATTATTGGTCGTGATGATAGGTTGATATTGGTATTGAAAGATTAGTTAATTGATCGATAAGGCCCTAGTCAAGTGGAAATGTATCGATATTGATTGATTAATTTCACCGTTTTTCGTATAATGGTTATACGCGTGAGCAGCGAGATCCGTGCAGTTTACGAACACCATCGCTGCGCAGAGCGCGATCATCCGGTTATATAATACTCAACCGTCGACAAGAATTCAAACACTTTTATAAAGAATACCCTTCTGCGTAAATAATATATATTAAATATATTATTTTTAAATCTAAATTTCATGAAGCGTCCATGTGGTTTTATCTACCCACTACTGAGGCCATGATTTATGAAATTAAAATATGCAGTATCATCTTTTAGTGACGTATATACCCTGTGATGTTGTGCCGCGTCCCGATCAATTTTTGTACAATTGAATTTATTTCGTGGGCTGAATTACTGGGTTTACATTGTCTATTACACAACTCAACAAAATATTGTAGAATAAAAAAGCGTGGTCGTTTATTACAGTTCTCACGACTAACCTGGATAATACTAACGTAATTAAAATCAATATCGATATAGTTACTGATTCATTGCGTTTTCATCGGTAGCTATGCCCATGGGATTATTGTATTAGTTTTTATTACGTCATTGTGTAGTTGTGTGTTAATCGATAATCAACAGTTTTCAGCTTTTAATACACCCCTCCTACATATTTTTGGACTAACCACATACTCTTTTGAGAGAGGTGTGATTAATTGCCTTCAGATATAGGCCCTAAATAAAACCACTGTTTTTCTACTGCAGTTTGTCAATTTGTCGAAACTGAAAGAGAACTGCACCGTATCAATCAAATACAATTTAATTACCATAATTCAAAGATTGTTTTGTTTTACGAATATCGTTGTGTTTAAGAATCTTTTGGGACAAACAATATCTACTAACATTGTTAGGAGGGTTATGGTGGCTCGTAATACAAGGTACATGTATCACCAAGTGCGATGTGTGTACTAAGTAACTATAGACTTAGACCTCTAAAGTTATTGTCATTTTTATGTTCCAGTCTATCTATTATCTATTCCAGTTGGCGTTTCGATTTTTGTCTGTAAATCCAGCTAAAGTATGGTACGCCATGTGCGCTAAACTGTTTATTCATATTTTGTATTAAGTCGAATTGCCGTCTAGAACCCAGTACCTAAACGCAATTAAACTACTTTGCAATGAGATAATTAACGATTGTGAGGAATGCGTAAACATCATTCTTTGGTATATACTGTCCAAATTTCGCGGGGGATTGGAATGTGTCAAGTTGAATGGATCAATCTGGATTACGCAAATGCATTCATGACAACTATTCCTCCTTTGATAATTATTTCAATTCCCATTGCTTTACCCCTGCAATAATATCATTGTCAAAGTATGGTAAAACATTATTGATTTCCTTCATGTTGGCCTAGCCTATGATGTACTGTTTAAATTGGATCAATCAAGGTTAGATGCCACGCGTGGTTCGCGCGTTCATGTCTTTAGGACTACAACCACCACCAGCGGTACCATCCTGTATTGTTTCTGGTTAGGTGTATGTGCGGGGGCGGTAAATCCAAATCGGATTCAAATCGTACGCTTTCCTTTGTGCAATTTGAAGTGGTGTGATACGAGAGTTTCCTGTTCACTCTTTTGTTGACCGTACTTGGCCTACAGAATGAACGCTAAACCCTAGAGGATATTTGTGTTTGTTTACGATGCACAGAATACTGCGTAATTTATGATAATGTACTAATCTTATTGTACATAAGCCAAGTGGGGTAAAATACGCATACTTATATCTATAATAATTATTATCTTATTTGTATCGACCAAGTGGGGTAAAATACGCACTTATTGTGATGACGTTTCAAAACATACATTTGATAAGCTTATTGCTATATTGTTTACAAATTATCTGTTTGAACTTATAAAGATATAAATATGAGTCATTGTTTATTATTCGTACAAACTGTTGACGTGATCGTTCGTCATGCCTGATTGCTCAGTATTATTTGTGATTTGTAATTATTATTCGTTATTGTTATTGTATTTTGGTATTAGTAATCAGTTTATCAGGGAAGAACAACAGGGCGCCGATCCGCTGTGATTGGACGTAGAAGGGGGTGTGGATGGAGGGTGTAAAAGCAGGGTTACGAAAGAAGGGAGTTGTTGCGGTGCCTTACAGGGAGGGACAATCCTCCCTCTGAAATGTAGAGGCACCTAGGGTATGTGCCAATGGTACAAAGAGTGCGGATTGAGAGCACGAAGGCTTGTGTTTAATTAGTTCAGGGAAGATTGCAACTAAAATGGTACGGAATGTAATTTACTGCTTCCGTTGAAGACGAATGATTGTGCATTTCATCATCATTGCGTAGATGCACTTTCTCGACTCAATTTAATCAATGAACACTTCCGAAAGACGGATTATCCAATATTAAGCAATGACCTAAATAATTCAAAATATAAACATTGTCACTATCATTGTGTTACGATGAAAGACCAGGAATAATATTTTGAAATACCATACGAGGAAATAGAACGTATAGCAAAGATAGATTATTAAATAAATAAAAAGAGTTGGCAAAGACCATACGAGGAAATAGAACGTATAGCAAAGATAGATTATTAAATAAATTAAAAGAGTTGGCAAAGACACGCCGATGGTCAAATGCCGTGACCTTTTCATATCCTCTGTGTGGATATTAGTGACGTCATTAATGTCGATTCAAAGAGATATATTACATAACCACAATATTGTGGAAACCCAATCGCCCAGTCTGTTCGCTATGTACCGGACGTCCCATATTACCATACTTTTCTTCACTATTTCAGGAATATGAATTCCTAACAATTATTTAAAAAAACTATTAACTTTTAAAGTCACGTGACATTTTCAAAGTTGACTAAGTACTAGTTGTTAGCACTTATTCTTTGATATCCCACCTAAAGTAGGTCTATACATATGGCGTGCCATGTGTGCCTAAATGTTTATCTTTCTTCCAATTATTAAGCCGAATCGTCGTCTAGAACCTACATTATTGACTGGGATTTGTATACAAAATGAGCTTGTCTGCCATAGCATCATAGTTCATATTTGAATAAAGTCAGACAAAGCGCATGATGAATGAATGAATGTAGTTTATGTTTAATTCAATTCAAAACACATTATGGTAGGACCGTTACTGCACAGTTACTGTATTACCAAAATATCACCACAAAATCTAATTCCAGGTACCGGCTCTTTTTTCGATCCACGACTGCGACGACGCGTGCGCAGCTGTTGTGTTCTTGTAACGTACAATTTAGTCACTTTAAATTACATTGAGACGTTTCATATTAAAGAAATTGTGAATGTACCACGCGTCACTTTACAAATGGATGGCATAATATCAACGTCGTTTAAGTATTCGTGGAAACTCGCTTCAATTTGGCGTGTGCCCTTTTAGTAATTAACGTACTGTACAATATAATACTAAACCATGTCATTTCTCTTTACTACGCTTATAATTATGTATTCGGTTCAGTAACCTTAACTATGTGATGACGTCATATACAACTCCGTATGACATTTACTTTTTCTCTTATTGCTTCTTGTACATTTTAACGAAAATATCATATTGTTTAATTTATATTTTCTCTATACTTTTTATCTTCATCAGGTTAATGACTTTCTAAATGGGAAACAACCTTTGACATTGGCGTTACGATGGGGTAACCACATGGTGTTTGTACAGCTTCAACTAGCCGCTAGTCCAAATGGTGGAAGGGGAAAACTAAAGTGTCCATTACATTCATCTACCAATCCAACTCAATTTGGAAGAAATACCTCAAGTCAAGCTCCAGCGGCCGTAGACGCGGTAAGTGAGCCAATGAGACTCGCATACAACTCATAACATTACATTTTATAATAGCAAAATTACGTTTCAATTCATAGTCACAAACAGTGTGATGCCCTGGGATCTCGTCTAGCCCCACTAATTTGTGACGTTTACGAAAGTAACTATATGCGTAATATAGGCCTATAAACCAATATTGTTGCACCTGGTAGTAAGTTATATTATGCCCGACAACAAAACTCTACTTTGTTCTTTCACAAACAAAACGTTTTTTTCGTTCTTTTGTCGCCTGCTTCTCAGCTGGCACTCTTTAATTTGATTGCAACCCACACTTACCCTCACATTGCTCATGTTCATTGCATTCATTCATGTAGCTAGCCTACTTCTATCCGGACAAGGTCATTCGTCCTCTGGGGGAGATTACACAGCTATTTGTTTCAATACATCCATACAATATATACTATACAGTCATCTTCCAGGGGGATACTGTAGTAAGAACGTGTAGGCCTACATTTCATGATGTAGGCCTATGATTTGTGTGTTGAGAATATAAGAACTTGAAATGAGGGTCAAGCGAATCTCTGAGAAGTAAGGAGTAACCAACCACGCTTTATTTCAATGTGAACTAGTAGTATACGTCATTTTTCTGAAGGAGTGTATTGATTTAGCGCCATTTTACATCGTCACACGCGCAATTGTTGATTGATTTCTGGTGATGATACAATTAGAATCAATCAATCGCCTACGACATAAGAATTCGATTTTGGGTTTAAACTGCAAGTAAGAAAAACAAGGTGAAATCGTGAATATAATGAAAGCCTATCTTGAAAACATAACGTGCTCGCCGAATGGATTGTATGTCAAACTATTCCTAAATTAATAATGTATTTCTAATTGACCTAATTGGTATTTTTACCGCGTCACCTATGTACAAATTCTTCCGTCTGACGTTAACGAAATAAACGTAATGGTTTTCGGTGGTTTCATTTCAGAGTACCTTCATAGTCTACCTATTCCTAAAAGAATTATTACAGCATATATGCCTACTTCCGTAGCCTAATTCGCTAGCCGTATTTTTGTGTTTATTATTAGGAAAATACACCACAACGATGGTGGTTCGAATTTAGGACTATGCAAAAACCGTCCCAGTACAACAACCGGTCATGTTGGTATAGATATCTCGTAAAATAGCAAAAAATGCGCATAGCAGACTAACTCTTGAAGCATATTGAATTGACTTATGATCCATATGGATTTCTGTGTATACTTTCCTGAAACATTCTGAACTACAATTTCCGCTACTTCTTCCAAGCTGGCGTCCTTGACGTCTTCACATGCTACGTGCAGACGAGGTTTTAATCTCCTAGCTTTTGTGGGCGTTCTAGATTATCATTACATAACCTAAGAAAAATTAGTTATGCGTAATTTTATGCCTGGAAGGACCATACCAGTAAATATGAATTATTTAGAAACCTGTGCAAGAAATTTTTTTTTCTAAAATTCATGTGCAAAATGTTAATTAGCCGCCAGCGGAATTGATCAATTTAAGACAACGTTGTCGTCGCATCAAATCAAGTATCCATAGCAACACTGTGGCAATACATTACGCTCGACCTTCTAGGCCTATTAATCATTCTGACGTACGTGCGACCTCTAATAAAACTACATGTTAGTAGGCCTAATGAGTCCGAGTATTTTGAAGAAAACTCAGTCTGGAATGGGGTTTCCGCATTTAATAATTTCTTGTCAAAGGTCACCTCAGAATAAATATTAGGTCTACTTTGTGTGATATTTATGGGAGAATTTGGCATTTATAATTGACACGAATGTGCAGTGCCGTGATTGAGATGGTGACAACCCCTCAGTCAACGAGCGGTAATAAAATATCGAATTAATAGGAAATTCGAGAATTATGTGCGAACACAATGTGGAATCATGCGATTCAACGAACAATATGGCCCTCTATAATTATAAAGAAAGTTGTCAATAATCGATTTGATCTCACAACTCCAGTATCATTATACAATATACAGTGTAACATACAGTATGTATCGCATAAAGTAACGCCTGTATCATAGATCATCAAGTCTAACCCTAATTTACTATATAATTGCCAGGCGCCATATACATACATAATTTGTTACCGGACGGATAATAATGCCATATTGATATGACCTCCTGTCATTACTAGAATTGGGTGTAGAATTTATTTATAAGTTATAGCCTAGTGCGCACTGCAGGGAGGGTCGTGAATCCAGCGTCGTATATGTATATCTGTCCGTGTTCGGTATACATCGCGTGTGTGGACACATGCTACACAGCACGTTAGGCGTGTGGTCAGCCTGCTAAGTCATGGCAAGTCATAGCCAATCATAAAAACAAGTGTCTCAAATTAATTAAGATATCGACTCTAGAAAGACATACAAGATTATCACTTCAGTGAAATTAATATATCACCTCGACCGCGAGTTAGTGTTTATGAGCGCTATTGTGGTTTTATAACCACTTGATACATTGTGTTTTGCAAAGAACACATTCATTAAGAATTGATGGGGTGACACGTCTGCCCGGTTAATTGACATCCACCCCCTTGTCAGCAATTAACTCATACCGCAGTTGGACTGTTAAATGAGAATAATATATCAAGTGTGTACGTCTGATAATATCATGTCATTGATGTCTGATATTGAAAAAAGAATACAAAATATTGATAACTCAATCAATCATACACCGTTATTTTTTTCATGTCGCTTTCGAAAGGTATAGTAAGCATTTCTCCCGTTAAAATTAAACATTTGAATTACTTGCTCATGAGGCTTTTGAACATCTGTATCTAGATTTTCTCCAGTGTCATAGGAAAATTCCGTAATACAGCATCACATGTGTTTTACATGAATCGCCTATTATCATCACTATCTTTGGTATCATACCCTAACCATTTAACCTAACTTTACATTATACGTGCACCATTGTGGCCTACCGTGAGATGCTGTATTTCGGAATTTTCTTATGACACTGGGGAAAATATAACACAGAATCTGGTATTTTTCGGACGAATGTCCGTTTCTTAACATTGTAAAATGCACTTTGTTTGACTGATATGTGTTTTTTTCTCTTTTCAGCCCACTTGTCATTTACATCCCCGGTCCATTCCATGTTCTCCACCGCCCAGCCCGACGTCTCCTCCGACCACCTCACCAACGGCATGTAGAGACAAGAATCAACAATCATGCCCTAGAACAGGTGCTTGTATTGATCAAGTAAATCATTATGCTCCCGGTGTGTTTTCGGGAACCTTTTCTGGTAAGTAAGAAAGATAATGAATATGTAAATTTATAAAGAAATTAATAAAACTCTTCCTTTTTACAAAAACAAAAGTCCGTCATTGTCCTTTGGGAGAAACCGGTGTAACGCCAAAATTAGGTTCGCGTGATCTGTATCACGCAAGGCTAGGTCACCTAATTTGGCGTGACACCTCCATTCTACTTATCTAGGTCCTGTAGCCCTGTGACTACGTCAATGCCTATTTTTTTCAGGTTTCAGGACGGCATCCTGTAACTTGTATCAGTGGCCGTAATTATTTTCCTATTCAATATAGAACTTTTATCTTCATCGATTAAAATCAAGTTTCTCAAGATAGAACGTATTTGACGATAACAATCTGTCATAAAGAATATAGCCGTCTTGGATGAGCGCTTTGGGGTTTCGTTTTTAGCCGCTTTGGTCTAGACAAATAATATAATAATAATGAACACTAGGCCTAAGTCAGAAAAGTACAAATAGCACAGATTACGCTGTTGAGACCAATGTTGTACAATCTTTACGATAACAGCCTGCAGTTGCGGACAGAAATCAGTGTACAGAATCAACCGCTAATAACGGACCAGAAATACACGTGTATGATGGCCAAGACAGTCTTGGTTTTCGCTTAGGAAGCGCCAGGTCCGCGTCTCCAAGTTTGATCATACTAGGCCTACACGTTTGTATAATAATGGTCATTTAATAATGTATAACATGGAAGCTTCCCCTCCTTGCCACCAGATTAGCGAAACTAACAATACACAGACCTGTCTTTTCACTATACATTCTAATGTGAGATTTTTTTCTTCGGGTCCTATATTAATTCGCCATTAAGATTAACTGGTATTAATGCTTTTGACCAAGCCAGTATCGTTAATACTTTAGCTTACAATAAACCGCAGATGCTATACGCGATAGAGAAACTATTATTGGTATTTTATACGATTAACGTCGACATTTGTGAATTCTTGGATTTCACTCATTTGGTCGTTGGCATTTTGTGAATGAACGGCCTACTTTACGAAGAAGCAACCAGTTTAGTTTTCAAACGTCATTTATCGTTAAAATTAGGCTGCATTTTAAAGTCAATGGATGTTTTAAAGGCCTCGTGATACTCTCAGTTGGCATTTTAGAAATCAGCCATGTGAAATACATGCGTGAATAAAACACGTGAGATTTATCATTACACGTCTACTTACGTGTTTTCATATAATCTGCAATCATTATCTTAATAATATTCTTGATGAGAATATTTTTAATAAAGAATAACTTTCACTTTTACAGTATTATTACTTGTAATTGTAACCAGATAAATTGATTTGAAATATTTCTTTGCAAGAAAACAAAATGTTGCATTTTATTACGTCATCACTGCGTTGTCATCGATACGTCCTCGATCTGTCATTTTCCATTCCGAGTCACGTGATAGATATTTCATTCAGCACCCACCTTTGATGAACATATTTTGATCACGTGATCGACACAATACTTTTTTTTTCAGAAATTTGACATTTAATTTTTTTTAGTATACATTAAAATGTGCTGTGTTGTTCCAATGATCGTTCCAATACCATACAACACCGTTGTTTAAGTACATAGCGTACTAACCCTAGGATTATTATAAATGAGTTTTTTTTTAAAGATCATAGCAGTTATTCAACCAATTTCTGACATATAAGGTCATCTAAAATATTAGCAATTCAACAACTCCAAAGACTTTGTGGTCAATAATCCTTAATTTGGAACCATGGCAACGTAACGTCGAAGTGCGCGTCAACGGATGATCACTCCAATTTCATACAACACAATGGTCTTCACTACGCACCCTCTAATTCTACTATCGTTTACGCTACAGTATATGCTGTGCAATAGTATAGCCATGTCATGTCAGTTCCTTAGATTTTTAATAATTCCCGAAAGGACACAGCCTTAGCAACGTAGTGAATGACATCATACGCGTTCAGCAACGGTTGCTAACGTATTATGGATTACTTTGTGTCATGTAGAGTGGATTGCGTTTCCTTGTCATTTTGTTAACGATTACATCCACATTATTCATTTATATAACACAAGATAAGTTACGTTCGAAAACCTTCGCCATTCGGCATATAGTAGGCCTAGTAGGCAAAATACATTTGAGACGTCGAGTATGGTCGCTTACCCCCCCCCCCCCCCCCCTCGACCTAGAAGATGAAAAATATTGCATACACCTCGACGTGTATGAAAAACCATGGTCACTCCCCCATTCAAAGATTAGAACAATACTGCAAATAAACAATACAACTTCGATGTTATCTCCGACAACAAACAAAATGTGATTTTAATTTAAATTCTAATTTCTTGTAATGTAGGGGGATGGTAACTTTTCGGGATCTGCCTGCTATTTTCCCATAACAATGCATCACTCACTCTATATTAAAAATTGCAATTGATTCGTAATTGTATATTTGATAAACCGTGTATGTGCGTGTACTTTATGTTGATTCGTGACGCATCGTCAAATCTCGCAGTCGGGTGGGGTGCGGCTGGGGTAGTTATTTTTATGCAGTTACTCATTTGATCGATTACCATTGCCGCGGTGCTTTGACCATAAATGCAATTGATTTTTTAAAGACAGTTATTTATTAATATCATTGATTTTTATTCAAAGGAAATGTTTCTGAATGAAAAGGGTGAATAAAACATTGCCTTCCATGGATTCGAATTATTGTATGACGACATTATTTGTTACAGGCTCATTGAATACGGCTGCTGTGTGTGATGAGGGCGGCAAACAGAAACGGGATATCAACACGATTGCGTCAATTTTAAATGATCTTCTAAAAGCTGCACCAATGTATAAGCAACTATTGGAAAGTCGACCACGTGCACCAATGGCAAACACGAAAAACTCCACCGGAGGACTGCCAGACTTCAGAAGAAGAACCAATGGTCAGTATAAGAAACCTATACAATTTTTTTTTTCAAAAGAGACGCCGATAGTGCCCTTAAATAGAACCACCTTTATAGAAATATCTATACGGAAACTATTTAACATAGGCAACCCATGGAGGTATTATTTTATACCTCCATGGGCAACCATTTTCAAGAGAAAACGTGACATAATAATGATGTTATAGGCCTATTAGACAATGGAGTAGACCTATTTATAAATAAAATAGTTTCTGCAAATTACGTGCAAGTTATTAATTATATATTATTACATTTTTAGATGATGCACGTCAGGAAAAACACACCAGAGATAAAATGGCGCATTTGCAGATGATGATGAAAGATCGCCAACAGCGACGACGCGCCCGCCGCGATCTACGATCTCCGTACAACACCCCTCATCGCTCAATCGAACGTTTAGAAGGGAGTAACCTCGCCGTCTGAACTGCGGCCAGAAAAATCTCAGCTAGCAATAGCTGATCGGATTTTGACGAATTTTCTAGCAGATTTCGGCTGCTGAAGCTTTAAAGAAAAGCTTCAAAATTGACGAATACAATTTAGTGCTTGGAGCCACGGGCTAAAGCATTGCGAAGTGTTTACGGTGTTTCACACGAATCGAATTAGTTTGAGAACGATCATTGTTGGTTGCTAGGGAATAGACATATCGTAGGCTAAAAACCAGCGTCATCGATTTGTAAAATTTAAAGAAAGCATTAGTATGGAAATAATAACAGAAAGAAAAAAAATCGATTTTATTTCATTTAGTAGTTTAAAGTAAATCATGTATAGTTACGATATAATTTTGTTAATTTTTGTTGAACAATATTTAGCATAAAAAAACGTTTTAGGTTTCATCCGGTTTTGTTTTCATTTGATATTAATTTACATGATGGCAAGAACGAACGCCAGGAGTGAATTAAATTAATATGCAAAACTATTTTTAATTTATCTAATATATCGTAAAATTTTTTTTAGTAAATTGAGACTAAACTTTTAATTAAAAATCAGGTTTTTTCTTCATCATTTCTAATATTAAGTGTGTTGAGTTCCTCATCTGACACGTATATAGTATATAACACATTTTCATTTAAAATAGACAACCTTATACAATACTATTATAAAATAAGTGTAGGCCTATTATTATATCAACACTTTTATCATATAACCACGCGAGCGCTTTCGGTATGGGTGTTTTCAAGTCGAAAGATAGCGCTGTAACGGTTACATGTATTTTTTGCTTTTTAATAGTTAGAAACAAATTTATATTTTTAGTACAGTATATGATATTAAAACTACTTAATATGCTGATAATGCAAAACCTTGTATGTGCCAACTTGTGGGTACATTTAAAATCATTAATAATAATTATAATATTTCTAAAACAATTACCGTAGTAAACGTCATATAAAGTTATTTGATACATTGTATTATGTTTATATAAGTTTGTTTAAGTGTAACAAAATAATTATTTGTTTCTCTCCGTGTGTCAAATGTATACGGCCAGGATTTCCCTGGTTTTTGACTTACTTCAAGTTGTTGTTGCTATTCGAACATTGATAGGTTTTGTGCCGTCATATACCAATATCCAGTTGTTTATTTTAAACATAATTTGTTTATTTTTCAAGGAAACTTGGCAAAACAAAAGATGCTATTGTATCAAGATATGATTTGAGTCTCTTTTATGGTACAAACTATCTTGTGTTGTCTTATTCCAGGCATTGTGTCTGTATACTGTCCCAGAAGAAATACCCGCAATAGTGATTATTTTGAATATATTATTTTTATCATTAGCGTATACATTTGCGCCGTGTGTTTATACCAATAAGATCCACATTACAACAATTTAATTATATTATATATATATACATGCGTGAAGCCATATGAATAAAATTGATTGTGAATATCGTGTATATAATTGTTTAGCAGCATACCTTGGAAGTGCGCGTCGCCATTTTAGGCGCACGCGCGCACCTTATGGTATAATGGTATTTATTGTACAGTGTATAATTATGTATGTTAATTACTGTAAACAGGTACTAGCATTTTGGTGAAGATTTGTTTACCATTTTTAAACTTCCACCACGTGACCAAATTTTGTAAATAATATATTAATGAAAAAAAAAATTAAATATTTTAGTGAGTTGTTTTCGGTGATAAGCCTAGTTATGAAGAAAATAGAACAAGTAGCATTTTCACTATATTATCACTTTGAATGACGTAATTGGTTTTGTAGTAACAATTAAAATAGCTTACGTCGAATTGATTAATTGCGTTATTTTATTGAGTCGAATGTTTGTATTTTTAATGAAAAGTGTTCTGTATGGTCCAAAGAACCTATTTCATATAAAAAGCTTTTTTTGCAATTAGTTTGATTTAAAAGTCTATTTCCCATGGACTAACAAGGGTCTATATAAATTAACCTTCCATGATCAAAAACATAAAAAGCAGAGTCGTGTAACTAAAACGGTGTGAACTAGGTGTGAACTAAGCTTTAAGCTTTTGCGTGCCGATATCAATGATTGGAATGAGGTTTTTCACATCAGTAGTGTCTCTAATTTTCTCCTATCTTCCATCCCAGTTGCCTAATATGTCTACCAAAGATACTCGCATGCACTTTGTAAACAAATTGTCGCACCGAAAAACATCCCTTTTAATACTACGGGCACATTGTGTTTGTAATTGTATTTTTGGCGGTGATCGCCTTCCATAATACTAGTAGAAATGATACATGTAGACTGTAGAGGGCGGCATACAATAATAAACAAAACTTCATACATTTCTAGGCCTACCTAGTACTGTAGTTTCTCCTTTTTTAGGACATAGGAAGCCGTTATGTTTTGGATACTTTCTCTTGTTTTTGTTGCAATACATTGTTATGGTGTTAATACTCAATTTGGTATGTTGATACTGTATTTAGACTAGGATTATTAGCAAAGGCTAAACTAGCCTAGCTAGGCCTAGCTAAGCTAGGCCTAGCTAGCCTAGCTAGCTGCTCTGTGTACTCTCTAGGCCTACTAAGACTAAGTCTAGGCATCATCATAGGCCTAGCTAGCTAGTGGACAGGCCTAGCTCTAGTAGGCCTAGGTAGTTACTAGTAGTAGTTAGGCTGTATGTAGCCAGGCCATAGCTAGGCCCTAGGCCTAGACCTAGTAATATTAGATAGGCTTACCTATTGATAATAGATAGGGATATCGTTGATTTGGAAGGAACCCACAAACACATTAAGACCATTGGAAATCTTATTTTATTGTCAAAATAATATAATTTTATCTTATATTATGGCCCATGTTGGGACCACTAAATAAAAGGTTGGTCATCATCATCATCTTCCTAGCACCTATTATATACTCTGAAGAACCTCATTTGAGTATAGTTGTAGATGGGTTGGTCACATTTATGTAGCTGGGATTCCTAATGTTTCATATTATTATTTATTACATTACAATACATAATACTTTAATAAGCCTAGTATTAGTAGTAGTACCATACACATTGAACAGTCATATTCAAACAAACAGACTATGTGAACCACCTAAAACATCATTAATTAATAATAGCTGTTCATGTTTGGATGCTTGTTTTTTGTTTGTTTATTTTTATACTGGGCGACCTCTTCAGTCAAAGACTGGTCTCCCAGAGGATCCAGTTGGTGATCAGTGGCTGTGATGTACTAATACACCGGGGTAACCCCCTACTCGTCCCCGAAAGATGTACTAGGTTCTTTAAAGTGCACACAAGCTAGTTGTGTACACTGGACCTACGGTTTATAGTCCTTATCCGAGAAGACTCGTTCTACCACCAGAACCATGGAGTGAGTGAGCCTCGAACCCCTGCCGATGTTATGGCTACGTAATTACGGTTACACTGTCTTAACCTCTCGGCCACTCACTCACTTGTTTTGATCCTTAATGATCGTTAAGCAGTATTCTAAAGAAGAAGATATTGATAATAAAGTGTTATAAGCACAGGCCTATGCTTCAATAATTTCCCCATTTCTTTGTTATTTAATATTAAATTTGTTATTTTTTATTGTTACTGTATTTGTCATCTTTTATCATAAAGAAATAAAATATGTTATCATTGAATTTGGAAACATTACCAGATTTGGGAACATGTACCGGGCACATAGTAACATTTTGTCCCAATTATCATTTAGATTCTAGACGTTATACCTGTTTCTAAATAGTCTAGTCACCAGTCTTGTCAAATCTGGTGGTCGTCAGTAATTCATAGTATTAATAAATAATTATGTTAAAAAAAAAAATCATTTGACTTTTTTAGATTTTGAGGTAAAGTTTAACAACGGTCAAGCACCTGGACAGCATTATGGAACGGTAGAAATATACTACAACAGGAACTGGTGGTTGATAGCCTCAGCTAATTGGACGTTATCAAACTCTTTAGTCGTCTGCAAATCTTTAGGTTATTCCGATGTACATGCCTACGCCCTTGTCAACCGCGTAGACAATTCACGCATGTTAACGGCACGTACTTTTATTTGCACTGGCAAGGAAAGTGGTTTACAGTATTGCAAACAATATGACTTACCTTCATCTGCATTCGATGATAAAATTGATGAAAAGATTGTACAAATAACATGTAAAGGACTAGAAGGTATGTTTATTACGTCTTCTTAATTAAAGGCTTTGTTGAAGCTTAATATTATCATGGCCACAGTGTATCATGATCAATTTCTTTTAAATTATCCAGGTATTGCACTATATCTCATTAATATACAAAAGTATATTGTTATTTGTCTATGTTATTTCTTATTTATTCCATTATTGTTTAAATCTTAAAAGGAAGTAAATAATAATAATATAATAATAATAATATACTTTATTTTCATGGAAACACCCAAGGTTGTTTTTCATCAAGGCCGTGCAAGGCCATACATAAGTACTGAAAATTAACAAAACGAATAAAAGAGGAAAATAAACATAAAAACTAAACCCCGCCGGACACCAACCCGGTTTTTTTAAACAATGTTTCAGGATAACAATTAAAACAAAATTTATGTAGTTAAACTTAATTTTAAAATATTTACATTAGAAATACGTTTAAGATTATCCGGACGGATAAATAAATGTTATTTGAATTGAATTGAAAAAATAAAAGTAAAAAATATTATGCCATGTAACTCCTATTAAAAAAAATGTAAAAAACTTGAAGTAAACCATATATAGTATCATTTAGATATATACTTTATTTAAAGTTATTAATGTATGTGTCCAATTTGGACAAACAAGCATAAATTGTCTGAAATAACCCATGTGAGTTTTATGCACACACGGTGTGTCCAATTGGTGCAATTGGTTTTAAAGTTTTAAGTATCAATACAATTGGAATCTCTTAATTTATAATTGTCTAGTGTGAATTTTAAGCACTGGATTATTTGATTTTTAATTATTTACATTGACTTTAATGACATGCACACAAGTGTCAGACAAGATCCAGAAACTGATAATGCAATAATATAAATCTGATTTTTTTTTCTTCTCTATTTATCAGAAAGTCATGTTAGATTGGTTGGAGGTTTGACTGCAAAAGAAGGCAGAGCCGAAGTGTATCACAATGGGGAGTGGGGTACGATCTGCAATAGCGGAATGGTGTTGTCGGATGCAACGGCACTCTGTCGTACTGTCGGCTACGATACCAAATTGGCAAAATACAGTCTATCAAAACGTTTGCGTAAAGCAACAGGACGAATCTGGATTGATAATTTACGTTGCGATGGTTCAGAGTCGAAAATAAGTGAATGCTCACAAGTGTCGTGGAGTGGAAGTGATTCCTGTAATCATAATGATGATGTATACATGTACTGTTATTCAGGTACATAAAACGATTTCATATTTAGGTACATAATACTATAGAGAAATTTTGATTTGCAAAGATGTGGGACCTATTCATTGGTCATCAAGTGGACCTCAAATCTGGCAAAACTGTGTCAAAGAATGCAAGAACATGATCCTCATATGCAAAATTGGTAGATAATTTACCAAAACAATTATCCATTTCATTATAAAATTTACCTTTAACTGTCAAAGAATCAAAGTGAGGAAGCATCACAATGTCTATGCACGCACAAAACCAATCAACACTAGATTTAATTCGTCACTATGACCAATTATAGGTTATATGCATTGATTTTAATAAAGATAAATGATTTTTAAAAGATATACAATAGCCGGTATCACTTTTAAATTTTAAACGTGCGTATGCATGTGTTATATGCGCTACACTCGTAATTCTATTGCTATATGATGAAATATGACCTGAAATTTATGAGTACCAAATTTTGTTCAATTTTGATTCATGCTTGTGAAGATATGATTACAAACGTGATTTCATTAAAATTGCATAATTTTTGATTGCGCACCGTGAAAACATAACCACATCGATTCCTGGCCATAAGGAATATACTCAAAATTGACTTAGCTAGATGAAACTGATATCAAGATAATTGACGGACAAAATAGTGCTAAGGAAAGAATAAATAAAGATTCTGACAGAATCAATAGGTTATATGCATGTAATAATAATAATTAGGTTAGTTCCTAGGTCCTACAGTAGGTACGGTAGGTCATTGCAAATTGTCATAGTATAATCTCACTCATAGTGAGATCCTTTTAAAAAAAAACAAATATGTGATTGGAAAACTGATGTACTTAGTACACTTCATCCAAGTGCTTTTTTCTTTTATGGGAATGAACATTCACAAATGAAAGAAACTACTGTACTGGTGAATTCTACTTTCTTTTGTTTTTCACTTTCTTTTCGTTTATTCTTATAAATATGGCATTCCGTCTTATGTTGAACAAATAAAGGGTACATTTGTAGTTTGAAAAGTAGGCTTTGCTTACCGTGAAAGCCTCATAACAGACCATATATTCTTTCTACAGATAATGATATCCGATTGCAGTCAAATAATGTACATTCTGGAATAGTTGAATTTTACCATTCTGAAGTTTGGGGTTACACTTGTGAGTCCAACTACTATTACTCGTACAGCACATATGCACCTGTAGATGCAACTGTTGCCTGCCGTTCACTTGGTTTTACCAACCCAATTGTTGGCGAGTACACTACCAGAAACTCAACCAGTAAGATTTGGCTTGATTATATAAGCTGTGACGGACATGAAAACAGTCTTATTGAGTGTAACCATGATGATTGGACTGGGTCGTCTTGCTCAAATGTATGGGTTGTTGTCTGTATGCAGTCAGTAGGTATGTACAGTTTTAGTTGCTGAAAAAAAACTGTGGAGATATGAAAAGTTGGTACCCGGGCACAGATCGACCAAAGCACCACCCTAATTGGAGTAACCTGCAGCCCAACATTATGGCACGCACGTTTTTGGACACACTCAATGGCGTACTCCCAGTGGCATAATGGCTATGAGCACTCACTGCCTAAACCCAGGGGCCTAGCCTCTTATACTAACAGACCTACTGTAGACTAGACCTAGTAGTACTAGCTTGGCTGAAAGGCAAAACTTCGACAGACAACTGGAACTCATATAGGCTAATTATGGTTTTTCCAACAATTCCACGTCTTGTAGAGATGTTCCCATTAATTAATCAAAATCATACAAACGATCTAAACCTAATTTGAATGCCTTTTTGATCTAAATTAGTACATATATATCTCTCCAACAATGTACTTCCATCACGAAAAACCAGTCATAACCATCAAATCACAGCGAATGTACAAAATATGTTGCGCTGTTGTATTTCAAAAGCTATAGTATGAAACAAAATATTTTTCAAACGCAAAAAGATTTTTTTTTTCGTACATGAAAAAAAGTACTATTGAACGAACGTGCGTACTATTGCACGCCATGTGACCCACATTCGTCCAATCAAATGACAGGAATTTATTTAGGTGTTATATAACCGTTTATTTTGTCATTTTATTATCTCCACCAAGGAGGTTATGTTTTCACCCCTGTATGTTTGTGTGTGTGTGTCTGTGAACAGCCTGGAGGCCACAGTTTTTATCCGATTCTCACCAAATTTGGCCACAATGATCTATGCCCCAAAAGCTCGGACGAGTTCGAATTTGAGGGGGAAAGGTCATAGGTCAAGGTCACAACTAACAAAAAACTATTTTACTGCCAAGAGACCACAGTTTTTATCCAATTCTCACCACACTTAGCCACAATGATCAATGACACATCATATAATTGTGGTTAAATTTTGAAGGGTCAGGGTCAAAGATCAAGGACCACAAAAAACAAAAACAAAAAAAGAAATAAAAAAATAATAAAAAAAAAACCTCAGTGGGACTTGAACCAGCGATCTCAACTGTGAGAGGCTGGATACATAACCATTACACCACACTGTCATCCACAACTTTGTAGTGTGCAGTTAGCCTATTTACACTTAGAACTAATTTAAAAAAATGTAAAAAAAAAATATTCAGGGGGCATTTTATGTAGGCGAATTTTACAGTAGGCGGAGGTTTGTACTCTCGGAGTACCCTCTAGTTTTTTATTCTATGGAAGTGATTGCATCTTTAAGAATTAACTTTAAAAATACCGGATACACTTTCTTTTTTATAAAAATTGTTTTTTCAGTTAATGAAACTGATGAGCAAAAGAGCTATATATGTAGAAAAAAATGTGCCAATGGTCATTGTAGATATGGTGATTGTACCTGTTATGGATCATGGTATGGTGAATGGTGTGGTATGTATAATATTCACATTTTATTTCAAACTATTGTACATGCTTCATTTTTAAAATGTTTTAATCTTGGTTGTTAAGGCTTTACTATATAGTAGTACTCTTTTTAATTTATGAAATGTGCCTACAAAATTATGTAATTTAATAATAATGATAATAAGCAATGATAATCAGCAATGATAATAAGCAAAGATAATGATAATGATAATAAGCAATGATAATAAGCATTGATAATAAGCAAAGATAATGATAATGATAATAAGCAATGATAATGATATAAATGATGATGATAATAAGCAATGATAATGATAATAAGCAATGATAATAAGTAATGATAATGATAATAAGCAATGATAATAAGCAATGATAATGATAATCAATGATAATAAGTAATGATAATAGGCAATGATAATGATAATAAGCAATGATAATGATAATAAGCAATGATAATACTCAATTTAATATATTACAAATATTCAATAAGTCACATTCACATTTATTTCAAGAAAAAAATATAAGCAATTTACAATTTAGATACAATAAGTCAAATTATAATAAAGCTCTGTCCACACTATCAAACTTTATGTGACAAAAAATGTGATGTGCCCATATATGGACATGATAATGTCTTATTACTACCATATTTGGGTACATCACACTTTTTTTTGTCAAAATAGTTTGATAGTGTAGACAGAGATTAAGACCTGTTTCAGGGATCAAAGTAGACAAAATATGTATTTCTATTGTTTATCACAAATACGAAAGTAGAAGTTTAATTATTTTAATGTATTTCAGAGTATTCTGATTATACTTACCCTGATGATGATGACGATAACCAGAAAGCAGGTCTCATAGTTGGATTAGTAAGTGGAAGCATTTTAATTATAGTGTTTGTTGTTCTTCTATCTGTATACTGTTGCCCCAGAAAGAACCGTACAGATCAACCAGCAGTAGCTTACAGTGCAAACCAAGTTAATTTGCTTCCTATAGTCCAGATTGGACCTCCTGGATCACATATGCCCATCATTCAACCATTCAGCCAGGCACCAGGAGCAGTAGCTGGAGCACAGGCAATGATGGTTCAGGACTCTAATGAAAAAGTTCCCCTTGATGGTAGTGGTGTGCAGCCTGATGAGCCACCTCCTTACAATGCTTAACCTTCTAGTATTTTATCGCTTACAATTCTCGCATTTTGCAATACATGCGCCAGCCAATGTCAATATTTATTGCTTGAGGCTTATTTTTCTATAGCAGCAAAGCCGTCTTTTTTTTCATTTATTTATACTGTAGTAGTTTATACATGGGTAAAAATCCCTGAGCTGGTATTATTCGTTTTATTAAATATAGTTAATAATTACTTAATTGAATGTTCTTTTAATCTAAGGAATGGAGATGTATTGTCCCCCTGAAAAATATTTTTTTTGTTGAATATGCAATTTTAATGTTACATAATAGTTATTCACTTTACCAAAAATTGGATTGAAAAAATAAATATTTACCTTAAAAAAATAAAATTTAAAGCAAAAAATATTCAAATTGGGTGCCTGCAGCCAATTGTTTTTTGGTTAAATTTAACCATTTATTTTGTCTTTTATAAGTGAAAACATCATTTGTTTGCATTTTTTTTTTTACGAAACTTTTTTTGAAGATGCAAGGTAGATTATTCAAAGTCTGACTTATTAACCTTCATTTGTCATGTTTTTAACTCACCACTGTAACTCAAGGTACACAACTCTAATTGAGTGGTGCAAGAGGCTGGTGGGCCGGTTGTGGCCCTCTATTAGCCCCACTTATCTTCTGAAATTGTCTTTTAAATTAAACAAATTTGGGGCACAATACATCTTTAATAGAAAAAAAATTGTAAATATATTTGCTTAGGTTATTTTGAAAAATGATTTTAGCAAAATTACTGACTTTAACAAATCAATAAAAACTAGAATACTTTTTCTGGAATCATCAGGCCTCTTCTTTTGAGGCATGATCATTTGCCGACACCCATGAGGTGTGCCATTTACATCCCACTAAAACTTAACCACATCAAGATACAAAGAGGACACCAAAAGCACACACAGTGCAATTTGTACACCTGCACCTGCAAGACAAGGCTTATAAAGCCTAATTTGGGAAGCCTTTATTAATTCCCTGGTTTCTTCACTGGCTACCAACTAGTAATGTAATTACTAATCTCAGACTTTCTTTGTATATTATATAAATTTTAACTGATTTAATTAAAACATTCCAATTTTAATTTAGTTCTTATTTTAATAATAATACTAAAGGTAGTTATAATAATGGTAGTAAATAATAATTTATAATAATAATAATAATAATAATATTACAAATTATAATTTGTTGGTGTTCTTATGTATAGCAATGATAATAATTTATATTTAAGATTTATCATTTATTCTAGTGAAGGAAGGACATAATTTATAGGAACACAAGGTGAACAAAACAGGGAGCCCCTTAAAAAAGGTTGCTATGTACAGTATGTGTATTGTTTGAAATTCTGGATATGTTTGGTTACTTGCCATTTACTGACATAATTCAATAGTTATTAAATTATTAAGTTTTTATAGTGCTCATATTAATGTTTAGTAAACTGTTTTTAGTATCTTGTGAATGATAAAACTGCAGGGTACTGACTATTTTGGGGCAATTACGATAATAGTCAACTTTCTCAAAACTGCACACACTGGCCCAAAATGTCAGGCTTTCAGAATGGTATTTTAAACTGCAAGAAAGAACCAGATTCTGATTTCAATGTTGGCTATATATTAAGATTTTAAAGAGGCTGAAGCCAACATTTGTAAATATCTAGTAAAAGTTACTTAAAGTGTTTTTTGATAACTTTTAATATTTAACCTACATTTTACATACAGATTATGATCAATCAAATTATAATGTAATCATGTCTTGTACTATTGGATGAACCTAACAAACAGTGTGGAACCCCTACTACAGTATTTCCCACATATATATATATTATTTTACTATATTCTTTATATAATATTTATATATTTAACTACATTCTGTGTGCATTATTGTAATTTGTAAAACTTTAACTATGTTATTTTATATTAAACTTTAAATACAAGGTTGTTGGTTTATTTAAAAATGATGTTTGTATTTTCTATTATTTCGTTCTTTAAAGATGTATTGTCCCTTTGACTAATTCCAAAAAAATATTTAAAAAAAAAAGATTTCGAAAAAAGTTGGGTCATTTTGAAGTATCATAATAGTTATTAACTTTCACCAACAATTTGTGATACGGACGTTTTTTTGTTCAAAAAATAACTTGGACTTCCAGTCAAAGTTTTCGATCAAAACATAAAGCAATGCGCTTGTTCGGCTACTTTTTATGCATAATCATAAAACTTCCTCGCGATCTGTGTGAAAACACCTTCTCAACGGTGACGAGTTGTAAACAATCCTAATTAGCATCATGCATACTCGTGGTTTGAAATCTTTGTTTACTTTCGCTCGTGACGATTTTCCAGACGAAATGTAATCAAATTTAATTAACCTGTTAATTACGTAAACTTGTTGTTTTTGGCTCGAATTTTCGACTTAAAATGAATAACTTTAATATTACTTTGATATGGCCAATTTAAATTTAGAATATTTTGACCTTCATTTTTTGTGTTTCAAGGGACAATACATCTTTAACATTACAAATATTGAGATTAAAAATGAGGAAATTATGTCTTTAGACTCATTAAAACCAATCAAAAATGAAAATATTTTATTGATAAGGTGGGCACTAGAAGGCATCTCTAATGTAAACGTCAAAGCTTGAACTGCATATTTTTACTATGGCTCTCACAAATTTGTTTAAAGGCCGATTTACACTGATGACCGGTAACGGTAATAAAAATAGAATCTATCTTATTCCTTATGACCATTTACACACAACGTGGAGCGGACGGGGGGTTTTAGCTTAGGATAGATACATACTCTATGTGCGGTAAGCTACACGTATTTTGCGCTTACCGTTACCGCTTGATTATTATAAAATGGCCTTAAAAGCTATTTCTTGGGTTAACCAATGTATTGTTGTATTGATACAATAAAGAACAAGAAACGAATTGTTGACAAATTTTCCAAAAATGTTATATTTTTTTCTATATACAATAGTTTATATATATGATACAAATGATCTTCTTAACAAACCCCACCCTCATTTATCCAATGCTGGATCCGCACCTGAGCAAATGTCATCATCCATTATCAACAAGAAGAAGGAATATAAAATGTCAAATTACTACTTCTTCATATTTGATTTTGTGGTTTTACGACCAGGAAAGGAAGTAGGTTTTTTACAGGCAGTTGCTGCAGCTTCTGTCAGCGTCGTATGTAGGAATTTGTGTAGTAGATTCGCATGCAGGCTACTCCCAAGCAACTCTTCCAATTGATCAGTTGATAGAGAACTTAATTCTGATAAATCTTTAACCTTCTTCAGTAAACCCCTGAAATAAAAATGAATTATAATTTATCATGGATTAAAATGAAATTTTAATCTATCATTTAATCATCATAACAGCCTTTAATCAATGTAAAACTCTGTCTACACTATCAAAGTAGTTTGACAAAAAAAGTGTGATGTGCCCAAATATGGTAGTGATTTGCCTAAATATGAAATATGGTAGTGATATGACATCATCATGTCCATATATGGGCACATCACATTTTTGTCACATAAAGTTTGATAGTGTAGACAGAGCTTAAGCTTAAAAAGTTGATTCAACATTTATTCAAACATCTCTGCAGCCGGTTAATATCTATAGGCATACATACCAGCAATTCTTTGTGTTAATTCCAGGCATCTTAAGTAACATATCATAAGGTGTATGATTATATACATCGATTGAGTCAGTTTTGTCAGTTGCTGTGATGGCCAGTGCATTCTCTACATCAGGCTGCATTCGGTTAGCCTACGAAACAAAAATTGAAACATTACTTTTAATAAACAATACATCTGTAAAGTGAACCACAGAGATAACTGTAACTGAGTGTTTTATTGATACAAGTCATGTAGGCCATGGGGAATAGATTACATGGTTCTTATCAGCTACCTGCATGTTAAAGGCGCTACATTATAAATAAACTAGATTTGAACTTGTCACTTTGACGAGTTAGTTATCCGCACCACAAACGCCACGTGCACGTCATACGTTGGATATTGCACACAGAAAAAGCTTATGGCATTTATTTATGACCTGAACTGAAGAATATGATATGTTGTTAGTGCTGAATTCTGTCTATTTTGTGTCATAGAGCATATACAGTAAACACAGTATAATCTGTATACATTATTACATACAGTGTAGAATAGGTGAAATTACAGGACCCGCCATTTATTCCAATTTTTAACATAGTGACAGTATCAAAATGCATCTATTTGCCACCAGTTATACAAAGGAACAAAATGGATACCTTAAGCTCTGCAAATAATTCTGCAGTACCGTGTGGACTTGGGCACCATAAGATCCGTAGACCGGGAAAATGTAGCGTCAAAAGAGCCAGTTTAGAAGAGATGTTTTGATATGATACTTCTGATGTCATTGTGGTTCTTGTCTAAAAACAAATATAAAAATGTTCAACTACAACAATAATAACATTTTATTTTTTACAATCGTTTGATAGGAAGGCTGGGCTATTCTATTTTTATGGCTGCGGAGTAGAACAGTTATATACTATGCATAATAAAATTATAATAGAACCATTGGATAGAACTTTTACTGAGCAATAGAACTAACATTAAATGGCACTCGATATAAAATTAACGAATCAAATGGCTAAAAATTATGGCTTATAGTTAAAAACTTCTTCCAAGTCCTACATTAAACCATTGATTTAATTATTCTTAACGTACCTGTAGACTAAATGACTTGTTTGCATCAAATTCGACCAGCAAAACAGGTGTAGTATAATACCTTGTCATTGCAACCACCTGGTTATAAAGTCTACCACTTTTCAACGATCCAATCAAATCACTCACGCTTTTACGTTCAACACAGATGTCAGGGGTCAATATGTAATCCCCAACTTCTATAGTGACAGGAACAATGTCAATTCCTTTCTTGTACAAAATCGATGGCAGCTCACTTCGAAATTCTCTCATATCAACTATCACCTAAAACATAACATTGTTATTCACAAACTATAGTTGATTTAATTAATTTAAAAATTTCGGGCTCTGAAAGATATTAAAATATATTGATATTTGAACTTTTGGATGAATAACAATTTAGAGATTTCTATCAAAGTGTATGCAGTATCTTTAATAAGTAGTATACAATGGAATCAAATTTGAGCTTTATATAAGTACAACCATTTTAATAAAATGGACTAGATGTTGTACATACTGCAAAAAAACTTTCACCTTCCTTTCATCTTGAAATACAACAGTAGACAGAACACATTTGTACACAATGACAGGAACTGACATGGACCAGTACATCAGGGTAACCTTATTCTTCCAAAAGATACACAGGGTTTTTTAAAATGCATATGATATGAGCCAGATGTGTACACTAGACCCCCAAAACTATAGAGCTTTGAACCTGTGCTGATGCTATGGTTACGGTTTGCTGAGGCTCTACTTTAAGCCAGACGCACACTATAGCTAGCGGCTGAGCCAACTGCCACGAATAACACTTTGCTCACAAAAAAATTTGCCGCAAACTGTGATCAGTTCTATACATACTAAACGCCTTCAGACTTACTTACTACGCTATACGGCACGTGCTGACATATTTTAATAAATTAGAATATGTCATGCGCAGTGGAATATTTTAGTGACCTGTTAGCCCACATTCGGCGCACACTATGAGGAAAATGTCACGTGTGCCAACAAATATTAAACATGATAGATATTATCCTCAGCTGCAAGGGTGGCCAATTCCTCATGAATTCCCCGGCGCACACTGTGAGCAAAGTATTACTCGTGCCAGTTGGCTCAGTCGATAGCTTTAGTGTGCGCCAGTCTTAAACAGTTAGGCTACTCAACATAACAATATGTATGGATGTAATACCTTCTGCTGTACATGCATAGATTGATCTCCTTTCCTAGTATTACTCTTATCTGTTGCTTGTGTACGTTCCAATTGAGGGGCTACTTCTCCTTTTCCATCAACCTCTTCTGGAATAACCATTGTCTGTAGAATTAAAGTAAGCAAGTTGAAAATGAATTGCACTATTTATATGTTGTGCTCTTAAAACCTCTTAAAAATACTAGCAAACTCTGAGTTCGGAACTGTAGACCAGCTGAATAACTTCAGCTAGCTGCAGAAAACTAGTTTGTTTCCTCAGCAATTCAAATAGACAACGTTGGGACCAGTTGGATGGGAGACCATCTGGAAATACCGGGTGTTGTATATGGAGCTGGGGTCCCATTAGGCAGCCCGTGCATCTAGTATCTGCTTCAGACATATTGGCTTATGCCTCTCCTCTGATTAAGGTGGGCACTGGATGAGAGAAGCCCTTGATCAATGAGAGAACCAACCAAGGTGTTTTAAACAGTCCTGGCTTAGTTTCATTCATTATCCAGATGAACGGCCAAAATACAAATACAAAAAAATACATATACATACATACATAAAACTGAAATGATTTGTATGTAAATATAGTGCACTTTAGGGCACAAATTGTTTGATAAACAAGCATTATAGTATACGGTGTTAAACATACAACAACAAAAGAACCACTGTAACAAAAAGTAACAACATTGAACTTACAGCTTTTTCTCGTATCAATTGTTCAAATGAATTCTTCTCCTTTTGGAGGGTTGTTAAGTAGCGTTGCTCTTCAGTTGATCCTTCGTACATTAGAAAGTAAACACGAAGTGGCAGGTTCCCTCGTGTAGCTTTATATATCTTGAAAAAGGAATACAAATTATACATTTTTTAGCGTGGATCGAAAAATTTTGTATAGGGAGGGGGCAGGGTGAGAGGAAGGATAGCTGTATTTATAAACAATAAACAATTAAATAAAGTGTAAAAGGTAGTGGTGAGGGCATGCAGATGACTCGAACCCGGAACCTTCTGCTTGATATGCAGATATCCTAACCATTAGACCACTGGGGCTTTCATGGGATTATCCAAAATTGGATAGCGACTTATCAAGCAGAAGGTTCCGGGTTCGAGTCTCGGTTTGGGCGACTTTTTCTCATTCTCACAGATTTCCTCATCTTTATCGTTTCAAATTTATATATAATATATATATATATTTAGTTAGCAGGATTTCACGGAGCAGCCCAAGCGGAAATGTCGGCAGACTTTTCAGCAGAGAGGCAGTAATCAATCAATCAAGGATTAATCAAAAAGTTATTGCTCGATTTTCAAGATTTTAAAGGTTTCACAGCTGTATGGGAACATTTAATTAAATTTTAATAGGCCTAGGAGGAGGCTTGCGCTCTCTGAGTGGCCTTCTTGTGAAATAAATTAAAATTGAATTATAAATCTGCCATTGTTTTATTAACAATTCTGTCCTAAAACCAGAAATCTGTCAACTATACTAGACCTTACATATTTCTTGCACTGTTATTTAGTTTTTTTATTTACTTATAACAGCAAACAATAATATACTCACTTCTAACTGACGAACAAACTGAATCTCTGCATCGTACAAAATAACATATGTTGGCTGAACTTCTTTTAAAGTTCTTGTTAAATTATGTGGATCTCTGCGAATAAAATGTAAAAAAAAAAATCAATTGAACGATCAAGATTTACTCTTTATTTTAAATAATGTGAACTATAATATGTTTTTCAGAGGATTATTGATTTTGAAAGTGGGCCCTCTAGAATTTACAGAAAAACATGTATTGGTGCAAATAAAGTTGACAATGGCAAACATGATAAAACAAAAAATATCTCTCTCTCTAAAGATTCATTTCCTTATTTCACGTTCTGTTACAGAAGTGAATAAAAAATAGAGTTCAAATTACTGAGTAAACAAAACAAAACAAACAAAGGAAGATGCTTACTCATTGCCATGAAGTGGATGGATGACAGTAGAGGGTGCTGTTACAATACCATAATATGCATCAAATGATGTCACTTGGACATTTGAAGGTGCCTGGTCACTACCAGCATCAGGAATGCTTATCAAACTTCCTACCATCTGGGTCAATGTTTGCTCGTCTTTGCCTCTTTCTGTTGGTTTTGATTTTGCAGTTCTTTTTCTTTTATTACCCTGGAAATAGAAGATGCACAAAGGGGCATATTTAAATATTTGTTGATCTTCAGGAAATCCAACAAGTGCTGTGTATTGTCACAATTTCATATCCATAATATATATATAGAACAAGTCCCCATAAACTGAGAATTATAGATAAAAATCCTCCTGTTCTGCCTTTAACTCTCATTATAGTACATAGCCTATGTAAGAATGTGATTGGCTGATATGGCATCATATAACTACATACTACTACTGTACAAGGGTCGAAAACGTTATATTGCCCTATTGGGCAATGAAAGATGTTATTGACAGGCGGTCTGATGTCACTAGAATAGAGTGTCATGTGTCAGTAGTTTACCTCCGCCAAGGAGGTATATGTAATCGATCGTGTGGTATGCACTCTCAGAGTGGCTTTCTAGTTATAATTATATTCACTATAATACAACATTTTCACCATTTCATTGGACTGTCCTATTTAACTTCGTTCCACATCATTACAATCATAAACATTAATTCATTGAATATTGAATACTTACAGCAGCGTCATCTTTATCCTTGTCAGAAGTTTTAGATTGGAAATATTTATCAAATAACTTCAACAATACTGGCTTAGCACCGTTGCAAAGAAAATCTTTTAGTTGTGAGCAAGTTCGGTCATCAGATGCACAGATCAAAACACGATTTGATTGACCTGAAAATTGGGCAAGTTTATCAATGTAAAGACATAATAAGAAGTTACTAATATTATATGCATTCATTGAACTAAAAATGTAATAAATAACTATTGTAAACATAGGTATAAATTAAATGTTATACAGATGTATGAAATGTAAAAACATCTTATTTGTAATATACATATGTATCTTAACCTGCTGATATTTGATATATGTGTTTCAATAAAATTTGCATATTTGTGTGTTTGTATATTCACCTGTAGTTTTACTGTCTTCCTTAATCTCATTCAAGGTATCTAATAATAACTGCCACTTCGGACATGGTTCAAGCTCGAGATCTAGAAGAAAAGAGGAAGGGAAGGGAACTAACATTTTCTCCAGTTGTCGTATTCATTAAAGTCCCATTCCCTACATTTTTTAGATCTAATTTAAGGTCACAAACTACATTTAATGTAAAAATAAATACTATATGGTCCTATTGAGATAACTTTTTTCATCTTTAAACGGTTAAAAATGTGAAAAATAAGGCGATTCTAATAATTTTAGCGGCCCGCTATAAAACCCAACATGCATTGTGCACGGATTTATATTTTTGGTTTTATCCTGTAATTCACCCACTTTCGATCGATCGTTAGGCCAAAATAAATGGAACTTTTTACCGAAAATACCGGGTTTCCACCAAATTGTGTCAACAGAGTCTGGCAAAAATAGAAAGACAATTAATACAGCAACTAAGGCCTTTAGCTAGCGTACAATGTTCGTACGTTACCAATGTTTACCAGCTAGGCCTACAAAACAAGCCTAAAGACCGTCCACGAGAGAACATTCACCGCAAGCTACTTAGGTAGTGTATTGTTTTGCTCTTTTTTTATCATAATTTACCATAAAACATACATGTAAGACAAGGAATGACCTGGTTTAATGTTTTTAAAGTAATATATATGCATATTTTTTACAAAACGTCACAATTTGTAGGGAAGGGGTCTTTAATCACACTTAATCAAACCTTAAATATTTATTCACTTAACTAAAATAAGTAGTACTGTATTTAATAGAAATATCTGACTTAGTTTAAATAGTTAATTCTGTTCTATAAAAGACTCTTCGGCTGTGTTTCTGCAGGAAAAAAATAACCGATAATTAACTGATAAAAATTAACCGATAAACTGCTTGCGGAAATAGGGTTTAACCGATTCCACTCAAGAAAATGTAACCGATAATTATCTCATTCAAATCAGATAATTATCGGTTAAATGCGATAATTTTTAACAGTTGACCTGAAGGACAAATTGTTGCGTTGTGATTGACCATCTGCTTGTTTGGTAGTGACTGATCATGTACACTTTAATTGGTTAAACAATTAACCGATAATTTTATTTTGGCTTCGGAAACATGGCCACTCTCTGAGCATTACCTTGTTCTTCTTCATCTTTTTTCTTTTCCTCTTTGTCGTCTGTTTTTTGTTTCTTGTTCTTTGAGGCGCCAAATATTCTTTCTTTTGCATTCTATAGAAATATAATAAAACTTTTCAACAACAAAGAAAAATGTGTTCATACCAAACACTATTAAGGGATTTAATCATTTAACGGTATTTAATAATGATATCTTGTTAGAGAGCATTTATTTTTGGAAAACAGAGGGGGACAATTTACCATGGGGTATCTTAATATACTGATGTAACAAATAATCAATCTTGTAATTGTACAGTGTTATGGTAAAATTCTTTACCATATTGTTTGTTGTCATGGCCCGATGTTGTTTAACTGCGGTGTTCGGACGAGAACCTTAAATATGTTGCCTGGACCCCACATTTTAAAGCTTAGGCTTCCAGTGGGGCACCCCTTTTCTCCTTTATCATTTTAGAAAATGTCACTGTACTTGTTTATATTTGAGAAATCAAATTTATTATTGATTGATTGATGACTAAAAATAAAACGTTTTATTTAATTACCATAAACATTGTGTTTGCTGCATCTAAATAAAGCCAACCTGAGTTCTGTCCAAACTTTAGCTCACTTGATCTATAAAAAAAATACAGTAATCTCCAAAAACATTACATTACATTAATATTTTCCCAATTGTGAATAATACATAGAATATTGTACTTAAAGCACTGTCTATGAGACTTTACCATGATAATAATTCTAAATAGTCTAGGCTAGTACATGGCACATCAACTTCACTTCATCTCAATGGTTGTTTCGTTTAATGCAGATGCCCTACTACCACAAGACTGCTCAGATGTTCTGTGGGCATGGTCAATTACTCCAGTTAGATAGCAACCCCTTTACCCACACAGCAACAATAATATGGTTACAGTTTTAATATTTTAATTGTACTGTAAATATAAATTGTTATTCTTACCTGAATGTGTTTAAATAATTATAGAATGTGATGCAATCATACTGAACAAGATACTGTAGCAGTAGACATAGAAGCTTTAAATCAGCCACCAACTGCCTTGTTTTACCTGTCTAAAAACAATTTGGAAAAATCGACTGTATCAATAATAATCTGCTTAATTCTTGGATCTTAATCCTGTGCTTGTGGTATTCACCAATCAAAATATCTCCCTTCCTGTGGTTGTATTCACCAATCAAAATATCTCCCTTCCTGTGGTCGTATTCACCAATCGAAATAATTTCCCTTGTTATTTTACTGTTTTTACATGTTTTAAAGAATCCTGTATGCATGTTTTAACCTTTTATTTTCTATAAACAGGACCATATGTAAAACAGGTGATACATCTATACCTGTTTTAATTTAAATTAAATAAAATAAGAAATAAATATAAACTATCAAGATGTTTACTATAATATCTCTATGCTTATACACTATTTCAATTAAGTCAATACATATTTAAATAGTTGTATTCTTGTATTCTCTACTTACCAGCTGATGCCAAACTGGATCCAGTTGGTGCTTGATGAGTTTATCAAGGCTTTTTCTACCAATGATATTCTGAACACAAAGGGCATCTGCATCCAGCTAAAAAGTAACAAAGAACCTCCTTAATAACACACAATAAGTTCTGAAGAAAGCCATAAATAGTCTTTTTAAATTTCAAAATATACCGTAAAAAAGACCCTTCAAATTTACCTAACATGACATTTTTTTTATTATTACTGTAATCAGTATATGGACCATCACAATTCTTATGATGTTTTATACTGTATTGATATCATTGAGAATGATGCAATACAAAAACTTTTCCTATACAGTATTCTGGGATTTTGTTATAAAAGAACTTGTATGAAATAAATGATAATAATTTACCATAGGATTGTATCTTTTAATCTCTTGAAGACAGGCATTAATGATGTCAAGAATTGATGATTGGATGGCTTGCATTCGTGCTGTCATGCTAAGCTGAAGCTCAACAACATCTGGCTGAAAGCAATAGAAAGAAGAAAGAAATAAGTGGTTATAAGGAATTGTAGCTTGGTGGGTAAATCATGTCTGATGCTGGAAACTAAAGTGTCTCAATCTTTTGATTAATGATCCTTTAACCTCTTACCTGATTTCTTTCTAAGAACGAGTTAACTGAAGCATGAAAACGAGGCCAGAGATGAAGTTTGCGAACGAACAAGCTTTTCATCACATGATCAATCTTACAGAACCCAGATGAAAAGGCTTGTGGTTGGTCAGAGAACGCTTTGATAAATCCTGTCTTGTTCTTCTCTCGATACAGCCGTAATATGAAGGATTCTTGATGACTGTTGATAATTCTAAAACAAACATGTGAATAAGTTAAGCTGTATCAAAACATTGGTTTGTCTAATACTATTTTTGATTGCATAAGCATCCAACAGCGTGTAACACGCCAATTACAGGATGGATTAACTATTTTCAGTAGCGTAATGACTATGAGCCCTCACTGGCTAAACCCTGAGGCCCCGGAGCTTACAGAGGAAAAACAGGCATTAAAATATGTCGAAAAGGGCTAAAAACATCAAAAGCCTCGAGCGTGGGAGAGCCACTTAGTGTCCTTAAACTCAGGTCTCTGTGTTATGCCACTGACTATTTTATAATTTTTGTTGCTTATAAACGAAGTCTAATTTGAGGCTAATTTTGTGAGTTACAACCTTGGCACAAGGTGAGGATTGAACCCTGGATCCTGGAAGGCAAGATGTTAACCACAAAGCTGCAGCTCCAATACTTTAAAAGGTTATGTAGAGTTCGCAAAAGTGATTGCAGAAATGGAATCATCAGCACTAACAACACATCCCTAGAATATATCGTTTTCATTTGTAACTTACTTATGTGCTTTTGAGACCAGAATGCCAGATACTAGATGAGCAGGTATACGGTCAGTTAATAAGTCCACAACAAGAATACGTGACGTGATGAAGAGAACTCCACCTTTTAAGTAAACAGCTTGTCTGTAAAATAAAACATACCAAATAAATTTTTTTCTTTGCCGGTAATGCATATGTAGGGAATTGGATGCAAACTCTCACAAATTACACATTTGAGCTAGATAAATGTTTTCAGAATATGCATTTCAAAGAGATGAAAATAAATTGGTCTTCAGAAATTTCTTAGAGAGTTTTCAAGGAGTTCAGTTTTGTCCTAGGTTGTAAAACTAAAGATGTAGAAACATAAAGTTATTGAAGATAATTAAACATAATTTCAATTTTCATTCTTTCAAAATACAGTCAAAATCTGAAAGCAGAAAGCAGATTCAACACCAAAATTTCCCTCACAATAAAGGAAAGTTGTGAAATATCCCATAATACCTTTGTTTCACACTGTATTCATTGTTGATAACCTTTGGTAAAGACTTTACCTCTTTGCTTATTAATTCTTCAATTAGGTAATTCTGTCAATGAAAAAGAAACCAAAATGGTCAGTCACACATATTACAATGCAAATGGGCACTATGTAATTTGCTTGTAAAGCTCTGTCTACACATCAAACTTCATGTGACAAAAAAGTGTGATGTGCCCAAATATGGTAGTGATATAACATCATCATGTCAATATATGGGCACATCACATATTTTATCGCATAAAGTTTGATGTATACTGAGCTTTATAATTAGGACTACTAACCCAACAAATTAAATCAATATGGTTGATGATAGTTTTAACCGTACAAAAATTCAGAATTATTAAAGAAATTATTGATTGATCATTTCAGTATCTGTCCTGCTTTCTTGGGCTTGAACCTAACCCTAGCCTCTATAGTGCAAGCTCAGTACTCTAGAAGTATGTGACACCAGGCTAGTTTTCTGGAGGTTGTAGGTTTGAGTCCCACCCAAGAATTACTAGTACGGTACTGGCAAATTTGTTTAATTAATTACATCAGAGAAAGGCAAATCATCTGATGTGGTGATTTATATCTATAATTAAATTACACAACCCTGAGTTTTGAAGAAATAGATAAATAAGGCATGCTAAATGTCAAAGTTCAAAACAAAGGGAGATAGCAATCAGACGTATAAAGTGTAAAGTTGAAAGGTTAACCTCTTCATGACTGCTTGTGTTGAGAACAAGAACAAGATTTCCAGGATCACTGTACAATTCTATGAAATGCAGTAACAATCTTTCTATTCCAAGACCCCTAAAGGAAAAAAAAAACAATACTGTAAGTTATTAACAAATAAATACACATCTATATCCATCTAAGGTACTATTAAATTCATATTTTTTTCTGACCAAAACCTTGTAATGTTTGCAATTAAATTTGGGTTTGAAAAGAAAACCACACTAATATAGTTCTCTTGACATTCGCATTGGCAGAAGAACATGAGTTGGGAGAACATGAAAGGAGTTGAGGTGCACTTCCCATACTGTTGTGAGAATTTACTGTAGTTCTGATGTATCCCTCCACTCAAAAAAAAAAACCTGTTTGCATTTACCGTGCTGAAACAATAAGTCCATCCTCATGGAACAGATCTAAAAACATCTGCTTTTCATATTCCAGCAGCATTTTATGTCTTGATTCTGTAGAAAAAATAGTATTTATTATCTTATCAACCCATCATAAAAGCAATCCTTTATTTTAATTTTTGCAAAAATAAATCAAGTACTTCACATTTTTAAATTGATTTAAAATTACACTGCACTTGTAGTCAAAAGTAGAGCTGTTGCATTGCATTGATCATAAATAAGATGTATCACATACAATATAGAGTAAACGAATACCAGAGACTACTACTACTAGGCCATGTCAGCATGTTCCCTCACATGCGAAGATATGCAATTTTTTCGGGTTGCTTTTTATAGATTTGTGAAGTCAGCCTATCTCTGTGGCCTACTCTGGCTTGGCTTGGCCATCTTTCAAAACTATAATTGAGGCATTATGATATTGATCAATAATTATTTACCTTGTTTTACTTAATTGATTTACATACAGTATACTTGAAGTATCGACCGGTATTATTGCTATTAAGTACTTGATAAAAAGGTATTTTATTACATAAAAAATCTTGTATTTTTGTTTTCTCACATGTTGGTCATGCTCGAATAGGTTTCACATTTATATGCTTTTGATTAGTTTGTGTCACGCTTGGTTGACTTTCTGGCACACGGACGGCATGTCGATCATGTTTTGTTGGTCTCGGAACAGATTTTGTATATTAAAAGGTGGCAAAAATAAGTATTATGTGCATGTAAATGTAGTAATAGGGTCTAGGCTAGTAATTCAATAGTTGGAAACATGATATTAGTAACAATTAATAAAAACAAATTGTTATTGCATTGACACAACATAGATTAGCCCAGGCCCCAGTCTTGACGAATCCTTCCTCTTTACACCATGCATGGATGGACACCACTGATGACTTCTCATATAATTTCGGCCACACTTCATATCATCGGTCGCAGTATATGAAATGGGCTAATAATAGAATTAACCCTAATAATCCTACTTCTTCGCAAACTTTATATCAACAAATCCTACTTCTACTCCTCCCTACCTATACAGTACCAGTAAATTGTAAAAAAAAAAGGATTAAAGAAAAAATTACGTGATATTGTTTTATTGTACGTAAATATTAATTGTTTGATGAGAATGAGATGACACATTATTATAACTGTTTTGTTACAGGAAATTTGTGAATATAATGTAAAAAAATGAGTTTAGCAGTTGCAAGCATTGAGTGGCTGGATCGATGTCCAATTGGAAACAAGCCTAGTCCAAGGTAAATTCATTCAATCCAAAATGCAAAATTTACATTCTGCTCTTGTACTTGTACAATACATGTATATTAATATCATTATTTTGGAATGAGATGATGATTTGGAAAGAACTCTGTGATACAATGCTAAATTTACTATTTAATACAAAAATATGTTTTGTCTTCAGACAAGGCCATGCAACTGTTTTGGTTGATGGAAGTATATACTTGTTTGGAGGCAGTAAAGGAATTGAACACCATACCAAGGTAAGATAATATATGAATAAAACTCTCATGGCATTTTTAAATACACAGGTCTTAAAGTAAAACAACACTTCTTGCACATGTTTCAACGTCATACTCAATTAACTTAACTTAAAGCCCCCTTCCCTACGTTTTTTAGATCTAATTTAAGATCACAAACTATATTTAATGTAAAAATAATACTATATGGTCCTATTGCGATAACTTTTTTCGTCTTTAAACGGTTAAAAATGTGAAAAATAAGTCGATTCTAATAATTATAGCGGCCCGCTATAAATCCCAAAATGCATTGCGCGCGGATTGATATTTTTGTTTTTCACCTGTAATTCGCCCACTTTTCGATCGATCGTGAGGCCAAAACAAATGGAAGACTCCTAACTTTTCAGCGAAAATACCGGGTTTTCCCCAATTTGTATCAACGGAGTCTGGCAAAAATAGAAAGACAATTAATGCAGCAACTATACAACGTCAGGCTAGGTATATAGCTAGCGTATGATGTTCGTACGTTACTGATGTTTACCAGCTAGGCCTACAAAACTAAGCCTAGCTAGGCTAGGCCTAAGACCGTCCACGAGAGGTCGATCGCCGCGAGCTACTTAGGTAGTGCATTGTTTCTCACTTTTTATCATAATTTACCATAAAACTTACATTTAAGACAAGGAATGACATGGTTTAATGTTTTTAAAGTGATATATATGTATTATTTTCCAAAAAACGTCCAAAATTGCAGGGAAGGGGTCTTTAACAAAATATATAGGAAAAATAAACTTTTGGTCATACTTCCTATAGACAGAAGCTGATGATGATGTCCCTATAGTTTTTTGAGCAGTTTATTATATAATCAATAATATTAAGCGGTCATTACAAAATCATGAGACCACTGTATGCACAACCCTTTTTCCTACTATTTTAGTAGAAAAATATTTAATATATGCAGGCTCATTTATTCAGATATACAGTATACACATATTTTCATAATTTTATTATTTAAATATGTTTGCATCCCTTTAACTTTTTTTTTGCAAGTTGGAGACATTTCTATTTTTTTTACTTTTTAGAAAACTGTTTATTTTAGTGATATGTTCAAATTAGTTGGTAAAGTTAATGTTTCCTTTTTGCTGACCATATTGTACATCTTTTGCTGACCATATTGTACATCTTTTGCTGACCATATTGTACATCCTTTGCTGACCATATTGTGCATCTTTTTCTGACCATATTGTGCATCCTTTTGCTGACCATATTGTGCATGTTTCAATAATAACTTTCATTCATAAATTGTATCTCATAATTGGCTTTGATTTTACATGCATGAGTGCATACATTTAAAAATAAAATGTTTATACATTGTCATAGTGGTAAATTTCTTGAAGAAAACATATTTGGAAACCAAGTAATATAAAAACGTGTGATATATCTAAAATGAAATTAAATATGGTAAAACTACTGGTTTTGATGAATTATTATATCATATTTATCAGTGAATCATTTACACATTTCATATTTTTTATTTATGCATTGCAGTGGATTGAGATTTATTCAGCTTTTAATTATAAAATATAAAATTGAAAGAAGAGTTAATAAAATTAATTGTTAGCTTTAATTTTTGTTAAAGTTGGAAAGCAGCTGGAGTGGATTGAAGTAAAGCAGTGTGGTAGCATCCCAGATGCAAGAGATGGCCATTCTCTAAGGTAACTTAAATAAACTTGAATAAAAAATAATAAAGAATAATAGTAATATAAATCTCTGTATACACTATAAAACTAGTTTGTCAAAAAAAGTGTGAGGTGCCCAAATATGGTGGTGATATGCCCAAATATGGTATTGATATGACATCTCTCAGTTCTTTCTACACTATCAAACTTTATGTGACAAAAAAATGTGATGTGCTCATATTATAGACACGATGATGTCATATCGCTACCATATTTCGGTACATCACACTTTTTTTGTCAAACTACTGTAATTTTTGGAGAGATGAAAGTTGATGTAACATCTAGTATACTGCATGTTGAGACTGTTACCGCATAAAGCGTAAAATAAAATATGAATTCATTATCATATGCATTTACTAAATAAGATTTTTTTTGTAGTTCTATCGGCAGTGACTTGTACTTGCATGGTGGGAAAAACCACCCAGATGCGAAAAAGTGCCTGCCAGGAACTTTCAAATTTGACACAGGTATTGAAAAAAGATTTTCTATTCAAGAATTTTCTTTGGTCACATTTTAATGCTACTAAAATGATGATATTTTTACATAGATTCCCTAGTCTATACACCCAACATAAGTACCCAAAATAACCATGGTCCTGTCCAATCATAATTGAGAATATATTGAGAAAAATTTTATGGAAGACAGATTTTCAATTCAGTGGAGAATTACATATACAGTAGTTTCGATATTACTTTCTCTATTGTTTTACTGACCCTTTTGATTGTACCTATTAACAATAAAATATAAATGTTGTCTCGATTTGCTTACTATAGTCAACCAGCACTGGGTCAAATGCGAAAGAAATGGACCTGAACCAATGACCTTGTGTCATGACACAGCAGTCGCTCGTGGAAACCTGTATGTTATTGGTGGAATAATACATGGTAAAGCTAGTAACAACGTTTATCTGTTTCAGCCTTCGTCTTCAACTTGGACATTGTTGCATACGCATGGTGAAATTCCAACTCCGAGGTATTTCAAAATGTAGTAAAATATATAATTCATTTCATTTATTTATTTTCCATACATTGTACAAACTAGAACAGATATTTATACTTTAGAAAAGAAAAAAAAATACAAAAAGGACAATGTGTGAAAGGAGAACAAAATAAATAATAATTACTTTAAGTATTCACCACCTTAAAGCAGTTGTCGACATGACAAGAAAACTAAAAACTATATGGTATTGACAAAAACAAATGTAGTTGTTCATTAGTGATTTCTTATAAGTGATTTTGAAACTGACTACAAATTTCTATATTTGTCATTTCATTATGTTCATTTAATGATACTTTTCACTTTCAGATGTGACCACCGATGTAGTGCTGTTGATTCACGAATATATTTGTTTGGTGGTTGTCATGGATACCAGTTGTTCCTGAATGATCTGTATGTTCTTGATACAGGCAAGTAACTTCCTAGTCTAGGTTCTAGACTTTGTTTCAACTTAATATTAGTAAAAAGATAAATATTGTGGCACATATGGCGTTTCATATGTATAATACTTGTTTCCAGACAAAAATCAAAACGATATCAAAGATAATTATTTTAACTACAAGACTAGTAAATTCCAAACAACTGTCTGATATCTTATTAGTGTGAACAGAGTTTGTAAACAGAACATGTGTTAAAATCATGTAAAATAAATATTTTGTAAATGTTGTATTTTACTGATATTTACATTTTTTTTATATAAAAAGAATTTTTATTTGATTAATATGTTTTGCCAGATAATCATATATACTGAAAACATCGCACTAGAAATTTTGAAATGAAGATTATATTATAGTTATTATTATTATAAATAATGTGTAATGTTCTTTCTTATCATATTAACAATAGATAGTCTTGTTTGGACAAAGCCAGAGGTCAAAGGTGAAGTACGTTGTAAAAGAGGATCACATTCATTTACAGCACACTCAGATAAGGTATTGATGTGGATTATTGTCATATTGCCAAAGTAATTATTTACAGTGGTGGTTGGAGGAGGTACCATGTTTGTTGGGAAATAAGAAAAAAGTTATTGTTATACAAATACACATGATTTAGCCGTATTTGTTTATTCAAGGTTTTTCCCACTCCCTTAAGGGTCTTTCACACCTGTTCCGACACGGTTCCGGTCCGGTGCCGGGAAAATCCAATCAAACCTCAATGTTTCGTTTTCGCACGGCTACGCGCATATCGATTGGCGCATAGCCGAGTGGAGCGTCGTTAAAACAAAACATTGATGTTTGATTCGCCGGACCAGAACTGTGCCGGAACAGGTGTGAAAGACCCTTTATTCTTATTTTGTAAATACATATACTGTAAATGAACGACCATTGCACGCAAATACTGTACAGACATTAGATTATCACAGCAAAAAGCTGATTGGCTTAAAGTTTTAACCACTCACAATCACTCATGGAGCTGTAGCTTGATGGTGCTTGCCTTCCAATCCCAAGGTCCAGGGTTCAATCTTGACCTAGTGCCTGGGTTGTAACTCACGACTCTTTCAACTCCACTCCCTAAGCCTTAGTTTATAAGCACGATAAATTATTAAACAGTTTATCCATCCTGTAATTGGCAAGTTGCTCGCTGTTGGATGTGTATAGAATAACAAAAAAAATTTAATAGATAATTGTTTTTGCATTATGTTTTTGTTTAAGGATTTGTATGTATTCGGTGGTTTAAGTGTTGTTGGTACATCGGATGTCATATTGAATGACCTCTACAAGTTGAGCATTGACACATTAAAATGGAAGCAACCATTCTTCATCTCTGAGCCACCAACTAAACGATTCAATCACTCGGCCATTATTTACAAAAATCATGTAAGTTATTTTTATTAAATGTAAAATGTATTCAATACAAAATGTAACTGGTTCATGTACAAACATAGGAAAAAAACTACTCTGTTCCCAGGATCTAGCCTTTAAAATTGGTTCCCACTTCCACTTCCCACGCAACATAAGAAAATTCCCTTCCAATAATTGTGTTTGCCCCCGCCTGCTTGAAATCAAACCTGCGATGTTTCCAGCATTGTTGCACTGTCGGTTCCCACTTGTGATTACGCAATACAGCACTTTGCGTCGATACGTTACGTTGCATTGCGTGGAACTGTAATTGCGTGGCCATAACATTGGAAAAGGTTCGAGGCTCACTCGCTGCATGGTTCTGGTGGTAGAACAAGTCTTCTTCGGATAAGGACTATAAACCGTAGGTCCAGTGTACACATCTAGCTCATGTGCATATTTCGAAACGAGTAGGGGTTACCCCGGTGTACTAGTACACACACAGCCACTGATCATAACTGAGCCCTCTGGAAGACCAGCCTTTGACTGAAGAGGTTACCCAGTATAAATAAATTTCAAATTCAACATTTTATGAGAGTTGACTGCAAATCAGATTAAAACACTTGAATTAATTGTTCATTTTTTCTATATGTACAGTTATACATTATCTATGGCACCAATGAAGATGATGATTTGTTCAACGTAAGTGTTGCACGTCTTATCAATCCATCACAACGAAAGCCATGTGAGTTTTTATTTCTTAGTTTTTTTTAACTTTATCATTATTACCTACACAACGTGCTTTACTTAGATTAAACCCCTCTTCTCGGAAATCCCTTTTAAGCAGACATTAGGGACTTTACGAAACACGGCGGTTAGGGGAGGATGACGAATATCCTGTGTTCGCTAGAGTGTAAAATCATATACAGTCAACATAGCCGTTTTATTAGTTACGCACCCTTGCGCGAAGATGAACGACGGCAGTATATCTCTGCGATCCGTCGCCTGTCTCATGGTGCGGGGTCCTGAATCGCTTTAAATATTATTTAGAGTTTTGAAAATTCCACGTTTAAGTGTATTTAAGGTTATAATACATTATTTCTAAAAATGGCTACTTTATCGTTCTCAAAAAGTTAAGACGTGTTAAGAAGTTCTGCCCACTTTCTTAAAGCTCATGCATAAATTATTCATGAGCACCGTCCTATGGCTACCTGTCTTGTTTCGTAAAGTCCCTACTTTCTGTTATAACAAACAAGGTATAATATATGTTTTAACACACTGGTCAACCTCTATTCAGGGGAAACTTTACTTTGAAATTAGCAAAGAGTATGTTTTAACACTACAGCCAATCCTAATAAAGGAACGCTTTGTTGTGCCCTGAATAGAAGTTCTACTGAGATGTTAGAAGATTATAAAAGTATTTTTCTTTGCTTTCTTTTATTAGTAAAATTACCACCAGATGAAGTCCACTCTTTACTTCGAAAAACCAACAAAAGATGATGTGATTTTTTTTTTCATTTAGTTAAATTCTCTTTTTATTAAGTTTCTCAACTATAACAGCAAGCAATAAGTTGTTCATTAAAAAAAATCATTTTTATAGAGGGAATAACACATGTTGTTTAAGCATTTAATAAAATGATTTCTATAAATGAAATTGTTAAATTTTCAACCACAATTATGTTTTTAAATGAAAACAAAAACCATGAACTAAACTGCAAAAAGAATTTCGAATTTAAGTTTTTACTTTCGTTTCAACTGCCAGATCTTTCTTTTTATCGTATCTGGTTTCTTTTAGTTCAACTGTCCCATTAAAACCATTATTATAGTGTCCTCCTGACTCAACATCATTTTCTTCCATTTTCTTATCCTGGTCATCTGATTGGTTTAAGATATCTTGCGACATGTGGTTGACAATCCCTGCACCAATTGAGTCTCCCTCTACGTTGACAACGGTGCGAAGACGATCTCTAAAAAGTATAAATACAGAATGTTGTGTACACAATCAATCAAGAATGCCAATTCTATTGACATCTTCAAACAGTTACTGAAAACCCATCTCTTTCGCATAGCATATAAAATGATGTCATTTCTACCTAGTTTGAGCCTTGTGGTCGTAGCGCTTTAGAGAAATTTATTTTGGTTAAGCGCTATACAAAAGACAATTATTATTATTAATTACACTTTTTGTATGAAAATATCCCTGTGTTACAAGTTTTGAGTATTGTTTTGTAATTTATGTACTTTTTTATTGATCCATAAAACATAGTAGCAGGGCTAATAAAAGACTATATAACAACTACAGTAGTGTTTACATTCTGTTAAATCTTAATAGTATCTATTTATTGCGAATGATAAGGTTGATTAGCTCTTCAGTAGCAGCAGTACTACTAAATGACAGATAAACTATTTATCGGTCGGATAGATTGTAAATACTAAGTAATTACTAGGCTAAGCTCTGCCTACACTATCAAACTTTATAGGACAAAAAAATGTGATGTGCCCATATATGAACATGATGATGTCATATCACTACCATATTTGGGCATATCACTACCCTATTTGGAATCATCACACTTTTTTTGTCACTCTAGTTTGATAGTGTAGATAGAGATTTACTTACAAAATAAAATCAACTGCTAGAATCAGGGCAATGTCATTGGTTGGTAAATTCACCGCTGTCAGAACAATCACCATTGTCACCAGACCCGCTTGAGGAATTCCAGCAGCTCCAATACTAGCAAATGTAGCCGTCAAACTGATGGTGATGATCTGGCCAACGTTTAAAGGAATGTTATTTATTTGTGCTATGAAGATAGCCGCAACAGCCTCGTACAGTGCCGTGCCATCCATATTGATTGTTGCACCGATTGGAAGCATGAAGCGGGACACTCGTCTGTCGATTCCATTCTTTTCTTCCAGACATCGTGTTGTCACGGGCAGGGTTGCAGAACTGAAAAGATTCCGAAAACGGAATTTGAAATAGGTACCAATTCTTTGCAACATTTGTTACACCATGGGCCTCTAATTTATAGGTTCATGAACACAAAATGTCAAGCTGATTCTTCCCTGAGCATATTAACGCTAAAATGTGGGACATTTTCATACCAGAACTGTTTCACGCAAGCATTCATGTAACACGTTTTCGGGAATTGATTACTTCGTTTTCATAATGAAGGACTGCAGAAAACCTGTGAAGAACTCTTACCTCGATGATGTTCCAAGAGCCGTCATGAAAGCCGAAGAAACATTGATAAGAAATGCATATGGATTCTTCCGTGTGAACGCAAAGTACAGCAGAGGAAGGATGATGAATCCGTGTATGAACAGACCAGCTACGACAGTTCCCATGTACGCGCCGAGTTTTGCAAATAATTCTCCCCAGTCTTCTACCTCGATCATACTTCCTGTTATCAGAAAAAGAATGCCAATTGGAGCATACCTGAAATTAAAATAAACAGAAGGTTATTGCGGCATTTCTATACCAAGGAATATAAATTGGTACTGGACATTTCACTTTTAAGTGAACAGGGAAGTTATACACTTTTCCGTCAAATTATCAATTCTTCTGGGATGCAAACACTTGAAAATTGTATCTTCGTGCTAAAGTCTATACATACAACATTTTAACAATACATACCACATGATTACTGTTACTAATTTCATAATTGCTTCGTTAGTAGCACCAAAAAACTTGACGACAACTTTTCCATCTTCCCCAACACGAGCAATCGCTACACCAAATACTATAGCAAAGACAACAATACCAAGGATATTCATGCTATCTGACATAACACCAACATACAGAGTTGCCGCTGTGGAGTTAGTATGATAAACGATGACGTAATCCATTCCCGTGTTGACGATCATTGCCATCGTCTTTTCAAGTTCGTGAACCTCTTTTGTAAGAGATGCTATCTGGTTAAGTTCTTCCAAATCACCAGTTAAAGGAGATGAGCTTAGAGTCATCAGTTCAATCATAATTATGTTCATTCTCTTTAAGATTGCATTTATGTCAGTCATGACGTCATAACTGTTTGCTTTATCTATGTCCAGTAAGTAAAGTAAATCAACAGTCATGCGCATTGAACTCATTGTAAGATCATTTAGATTCAATGAACTTTTGATATCTATAACATGCATTGACGTCATAGTCATATTCATCATGATCGTCATGATTTCATTGATTTCAACAAATGACGTGTTCTTGTCGCTTTGTTCGATGACGTCAATCAGGCTTCCACTGACGTCATTCACATCTCTCATTATTTGATTGATCTGATTATAATCGATCATGAAAAAGACCTCATTGATTCCATTCAGAGTTGAACTAAGAGCAACAGCGGAGTCTTGCATTGCTGTGGCAGGGACAGGCGACAACCCAACTAATCTAACCATCTCCCGCGCTGTTGAAACTAGTAAAAATGATAAATCTGTTGATTCGGTGCTAAGCATCTGCATCTGTGATTCGCTAACGAGATCACCATCGGTTTGGCCTATCTCGGTTAATTGCGTCTGCAAAAGGTCGCGTTTATCGGAAGTATGTTTCATAAGCAGATCCAGTGATGTGGTCGGTGTTGGAAGATCTTCTCTAACGTTATCTACAAACACCAAACTCGAGTCAACCTCCTGCAGAAAGACATCCATATCAGCTCGTACCTCCACATAAGACAAGCGGCTGGAGTTAAAGTCTGCCATTTTCTTGCCAATGATCATCAAACTACCGTTAATGGCAGAAAGTGAAGATGCAACAGAAACACCAGAACTGATCATTAGGTTTGAAAGATCGTCAGAACTTACTGGTTCTATGGCTTCTTCTTGCATTTCAGTTTTGTACTGGAAATATAACCATATTTTCTTTTACAACATAGAGTCAATTATAATCATTATATGCGTGCTAGCTTAGTTGTGCATTGAACTTCTACACTAGGGTGACTATCTCTGTTGAAAGAGTCTAAACCTTTTTAAAAACCTCCTATTTAAGAAGGCGTAAATCTCGTTATAAAATCGGGAGATATTTATTTCATTGTGAAACATACAATGATTAAATTATACCCATATATATAAGTTGTTTAATAACTAATATTCCCGATTTAGGAGCAGATCCTTTAATAGGGAGGTTTCGCAACCTTACGAATACGATAACGAAAACGGATACGTGTGCGTGACGTATCTGTTTTCGTTATCGTATTCGTAAGATTGCGAAACCTCTCTATTGAATCGAAAGCACAAGCTATGATCAACCAGGTCTACTTACCGTCCTGAAAGTTGCTTCAACCAGATTTGACGGAAACATGCTCCTAAAGATACAACGAACACATTTCAATCAAAGATTTATTTATTTGACACACATTTTCTAATTATTGCTATTTTACTCTATTTTCAACATTTTCTATATTATTTTAATTTTTTTTAAACACACAAATTACATTCTTCATTCACTAAACAAAAGTTGTGACCGTATATTACGTGAGTTCGACCAGCTGCGGTTAATACGACTATCTTACAGTAGCATCTTTGTAAAATAATTGCATTCGAATCAATCGATGATTTTATCGTCTAATCGACATAAGATAAATACAATTAAGTATGTTTTTCGTTTACATTTCATCGGTTTATCGGTATTGCTATTGTGGGATTGCTATCAGACTAACATACTGCCGCCAAATGACGTTTACGGAAACAAAATGTTTACGTTAGATTATAATTCTATGGAAACATTACTATTTTGTGTACAAACATGTACAAGGGTTGATTTTCGGTGATTCCCCTAAAATGTTTTAATAGTCATAATATTTGGTTATTTGAATGTTTACAAACAAATACATTTTTTTTATAAGCAAGAACAAGATATTTTAAAGGTATATGGATAAACTTTTATGAATGGTATTTTAATCGGTATAGAATATTATAATATAATAATTGTACAAACGACGGCAGATATTAAAAGTGAAAGTGTGACAATTCATTTCATTTCAAGTAACATTTATTGCTTCTTTCAAATATAACGTTAACATTTGACAAAAATAAAGTATAACAATAAATGATTAATATACTTTTGATTAAAAAAAACCCAAATTTTTTAAAATATGCTAAAATGAAGAGGCTAGAGCCCTTTAATTTATACATCAATCGGATTACTCCAATTGACACTTGTGGCGGGCAAGCCAGGTACACTAACATTTTTAAAATTGTGAAAACAAAGTGCGACGGACAATAAAGTGCGACAGGTCATTCTTATCACTAATTGCGACAGCTCATTTTATAATTACAAAGTGCGAAAACTCAGTTATTACAAAGTTATACTAATTGTAAAAAACGACGGACCCACAGTTATAAAAAGTGCGACACGGCTCATTGAATTATTACAGTGCGATAGCTAAGTTCTGCAAAGTGCGACAGCTCAGTTATACAAAGTGCGACAGCTCAGTTATACAAAGTGCGACAGCTCAGTTATACAAAGTGCGACAGCTCAGTTCTACGAAGTGCGACAGCTCAGTTCTACGAAGTGCGACAGCTCTGTTTTTACGAAGTGCGACAGCTTTGTTCTACGAAGTGCAAGTTATTATAAAGTATAAAAGCTCAGTTATATTATAAAGATCAACAGCACATTTATTAGAGCGACGTTCAGTTATTACAAAGTTCCATTATAGGTACAAACACCGAACACCAAATACTATAATAACACGTTAACTCTAACGTGTATTGGGTGTTTACTATAAAATGAACAACGGCAAATAATTGTTAACAAATAAATATTTGTTTTTGTTTTATTTTCACTTTAAAATCCAATGTTCTATTATATTTCTACCATGAAAACTTTTTAATAGATACTTGTATATATATCAACATGTTAAATTTAAGCAGAAATGTTGGAATATAGATGTGAAAAAAGAAACACGGCCTCAGCAAACCTCACTAATCGTTATTGCAATAGAAATTAAAAAATGGAATTATTCCAGAAGACGGTTGTAGCATACGTGAAGACATTCCCAATTCACAATTTCTGTTTGGAAACACATGCACATACCACAATTAAACCTTACTTTACATTAAAACAACATAAGAGAGAGACTATTTTTGCACACCACCTATGTCCATTCTCTGAAAATCGTCTCCTTTAACATGAATAAAGTACACTAGCCTACCTTATAAGATCCATGAAGGCATAAGCTGTCCCAACAGACGCTTCCTCCTCTGAACTCTCACCAACATCTCCACTTATTTCACCAGGTCTTATCGTAAGCACCAACAAAATCCCGAGAAAAACGGCGATAATTGTTGTCGAAATGTAATAAACCACTGCCCTGATTCCCAGCTTTCCAGACATTGACGAATCCAACGATGCTAGGCTGGAAACCAAACTTGAAAAAATCAATGGTAGTATCATCATCTTTAACATGTTCATGAATATATCGCCAGGAAAGGATATGTAGTCAATTTGCTCTGGAGTAAAATCAAAAAGTTTGCCGAATAACCAACCGAAAAAGAAACCGAGGATTACGGATGAAATCAACAGAATTAATAGAATATTTTCTTTGCTGATTTTGCACCGTTTCCCTTTTTCATCGTCGCTGTCTTTAAAGACATACTCATCTTTAGACCCGAGTGCCATTTTCAATTGTGGAAGAAGAGTATGCACGTCGTGTACGTAATCTTAAAAGAAAAATCCTTTTCCTTTATCCTTTTCTATTTCAACACCAAAATGTGTTAACCCGCTGTTGTTTCACTTTTGTCGAGATAATGATATCATTAATTTATGGAAAGACAATATTAAAGTCTTCATAAATCAGCGATAGGGACGAAACGTTTGCAATAGCTATTGGCTGAGGTTGTAGATAACAACTTGAGTAGGCTATCTTTATTGGTCAGTAAAAATCTCAAAGCTTTATTCTTTTATTGACATTATTTTGGTTAAACATCTCGAGATGATTCTGTTTACAAGCCAAATTTAATCAGTTACTGAACAATCGAGCGCGTTTCCATATATACACCTATTTATTAGTCAGGTTCAATTGGATTGGTCGATTATATGTTGTGTCCATACTTTGTCTAACGTCTATTTACATTTTTGCACACTCGAGAGAGTGGCATGCATGCTTACTAAATAGATCTGCGTATGAGAAAGAGAAGGCTTTCTCGTGTATTGGAGTGAGTTCACAAATTAAGACTATTTTTAGTATTAGTTTTAAGATGATAAAAACACATAATTAATATGAAAATGCAATCATATCGCACGCTACATTATATTTCTAGAGCATGTACTAATTTTTTTAAAGCAAACAGTTTGGAAAGTTTTTTGGAATGTCAATGAGGTGGATTACCGATCAAAAGCCAATTTAATTGTTCTTACAAATTTAATAACATGTTTTCTTCTATTTCAAACTTAAGTTCTTATCTTTTATTTATGTTTTGATACAAACAAAACATGTGTAAAATACCGAAAAAAAAAAAAAATACTAGATTTGAACTCGTCACTACGGACGAGTTAGGTTATCCGCAGCGCAAAAGCCACGCGCACGACATAAGTTAGAATATTGCGCACAGAAAAACGATTATGCCATTGAAAAAGTGTTAGTGTGCCCTCTATTTTGCTTCACGTCTGAGTATATACGGTATACACTATATACTGTATACGTACTACATACAGTGCAGAATAGGTGAAAATAAGTTACCAAAGTTATTGACGCTTTTGAACATGATGACGTCATCACAATTTTAAAAATGGTAAATCATGTAAAAGATAATTGATTGACCTAGACAATATTACAAAATTGAGGAAAATGGAATATGGATAAGTAGAGATGCGCTCTATTAAATGTGATGAGCTATGACGAAAGAGACAAAAATCCTATATTTGATATTGGAGTGGCCATACGATGACGTCACAATGTCCGGTTAGCCAAATGGATGCATGATTCTACATCTAAAACTCATCTACTTTCAGAATATGTAAAAAAAAATAAAATTGACCATGTAGTTTATAATCTATGACTGTTTAAAAAAAGGTATAATTTTGACAAATTTTTGAAATTGTTTATCAAAAACGCGCGCAAATTGTTCAATTCTACGTGCTCGTATGACGTGATTTTAAGTCGAAATTGTTTGAAAGTTGGTAAAATTACTAGAAAAGGCTGAAAAAACAAAAATCAAGCAAAAAAAACATGTTTTTGCCCTACGTGCGCACGCGCGCGTAAAAATATTGCGCACGCGTGGGAATTTTTGAAATGCTCAAAATGACATGAAACGCGTAGAAAGTTGATTAGAAATGGATTTTTCGCAATTTGAAATTTTAAACGCGCGTGCGCGCGTAACTTTCTGCGCAACCTGCCATTTTTAATCCACTGAAAGTTTCCGCTTGATATGACTTAAATTTTCACCAAGTTTCAATACAAAATGACTTTTGGTTTTTAATCTATGATCAATCATTGAAATTCATAAAATCGTGCGTAACTTACGCTGCGCAACTCCGAAATCGTCGAAAAGCTTGGCTGCACATCTACAGCTATAGGTCAATCTTATGACAAAGTTATACAATCTTATGTAGGCCAGAATTAGAGATATGCGTGCAACAAAATTCGGGGAAAGAAAGAAGAACATAGAAAAAAAAAAAAAAAAAAAAAGATCCTGACAATAACAAGGGGTTATCCGCCAAGTGCGGATAACCAATTATGTGTGCTTGAATAAATATAATGATTATATTATGGTTTTAAAAATTAATACTACACAGCACAGCTAGCTAAAAATAGATCAGGAAGCCTAGTCCATCTTGGTCATATAGAAAGGTAGAGGATTATTTTGATACCGAAACGAGAAGAGTACATAATATAAATTACACTGTAAACTTTATTACATCACAATGTTCATGTTGTTTAAATCAGAATACAGTCAAACCCTAAAGGCCAATTTACACTTAAGATGAGCGGGAACGGTATTAAATGTATAGAATCTATGGAATTACTTATGACCATTTACACACAACGCGGAGCGGACGGTTTCCGATCATCAAGAAAGATACAGATTCTACGCGGGACAAGCTACGCGGTTTTCCGCTTACCGTTCGTCTGTGTAAATTGTCCTTTTTTAAAGGTCAATTTACACAGACGAGCGGTAACGATAAACAAAAACTAATAACAGAATCTATGTTATTTCTTATGACCATTTACACTAAACGTGAGCTGTCGAATTCTACATGTAATGGGACGAGCTACGCGTTTTTCTGCTGACCGGTCGTCTGTGGGCTTTATTTAGGATACACCTATTGTCAGGACCTAACCCAGGGACCTAGTAAAGTGTCCACTTTATTAGATCCAAATTATAGATGTCCTCGTAAGGTAAGGTGACCCAATGGAGGGATGGTTTTACTGTACTGAACAATTGATTCACAGATAGCTCTACGGTTCTCTGATGTTAAAATAAGTCTTTTTGGCCAAGTATTATAAACTTCTTATGTATACCGACCGTACACAAATTCATCATCAGGGTTTATATAGTAGGTCTATTTTGAAAAAGCTGGAGAGGTTGTGGAACCAGGAATACCTGTATTAAATGGCTGAAGATATATTTTTTGTTTAGAGTTGAGGACCCCACATCCTCTTGAACTAGCTTATGCATTTAAATTTGTTTTAAATTTTGCAATGTTCAATAACAAGTTGTAAAGAATATTAAAAAATAATTCTGAGTAATGAAACAAATACAATGTTATTCTAGACAGAAGCTTTTAGGAAAATGTATTATTATAATTTCTCTTAATCCACGACAATTCCCTTCTTCTTTAATTCCTTTTTTTTTCTTTTCTCCTCTTTCTCAATGTCGGCTAACATCTGTTGGAACCTTGGGTTTCTTGGATCTATAGCATAACCCATCTTTTCTTTGGCTTCTTCTAGTAGCCTCTGTCGCTTTTCCTTTGCTGCTTCTTCCTCCGCAAATTTCTCTAATTGTTTTTTCTTGAATTCTTTAATCAATGATGGCATCTTCTTCATGCCTTCTTCAATTGCCTTGGCTCTATAAAAAAAAAGGATGGAATTAAAAGGCGGTAATATACAGTATATTAATTAGTATTCCAATTCCCTGTTTAAACCTAACATAAATGATTAGTAAAAAAATGCATTACCGTAATTATAAATACGGTACAGTAATAACAAATTAATACATCATACTCAATATCAATTAATAATAATTCTTGTTTAACAATAACAATTGTAACAAAACAATGAAACTAAAACGTTAGTTTTTACTTTGCAAGTTCTTTTTGCTCTCTTTCTTGTTTTTCGATTAATAATTCGTCCTGCATTTGTTTCAGTGAGGGTTCAAATTCTAAATCCTCTTCAATTCTGGCTTTTAACTCTTCTTTTGTGGGCCACATGATTCCTGGATCAATGCCCGATGAAGCACCTTCCTTCGCATACTTTCGTCGTATTAGACTTAATCGATAATTTGGGGTAGCCGTATATGTCCTAGTTTTAAGAAATTCATCTATTTCTTCAATCCCTTTTTCTGGAACCATTAACACGTTACTTCTACAAGTAAGGGGCCTAGCCGTCTCATGCCAGGCAGTCCTGGCCTGCCGGAACGGCCCAACAACTGCTCCCGTCACCCTACTGTGCTCAATATAAGTTCTTCTAGAAAGAATATTTAAACATATGCACAATGTCATATTGTATGTTGGCAATATTTATTTTCCGAATATGAAAGCTTATAAAATACGACAAATTAGGCCCCAGAAACTTAGGCCTACAAAACAAATTTACACATGCTTTTCGTCGCCGACTATCGATAGGTCAAAGTTGAACAATTTGTTTATTATGAGAGGGCGCTATGTACTGTAGTGTAATTGTTGCCAGTTAATTAGTTGACTTTATGATTATTTTTTATTATTTTTTGCAAAGTTACTATGGTCTAGCGTTGGCTTACCTTTACTGAATATTAAAATATAAATGTGGATGAATATACATAAATAATAATATTATATAAATAAACATTATATTAATACATGAAAAATAACTTAAAATTATGTATAGGCCAACGCACTGCTGACTGTCTGGCAAATCTTTGTTGTTCTTCCTCATTATGTTGATTTCTTCTGTGAACAGACGAAAAGGTCGAGGGAGGAACTAAATTAATTATACAAAATATATTAAAATGGCTGAACTTGGCGACAAGAAAGGCCTTTTAATTGTTTATGTAACACTTATATTTATAATAAGTGTGCTTGTTAGGACAAATGCTGCTTCTGAATTGTTTGATTCTGTTCTAGACGACGTGAGCAGTTGCTCTGAGACCTGTGAAAATACATATCCAATGCACACATATCCAGAGGTACGTAGTCTTCTTAGTAGGCCTACAACAGTACAGAGTACTTTGACCTTGTTTTGATTTCATATTTTTAAGTTGTTCACAATAAATATATATTATTGAACTAATATGTTCTTTATTAACAGGTTTCAAGAACAAATGAATGGTTAATAAATACTATTTTCAAATGCCTATTAGTATTACAAACTGTCTAACAATTTAAAGTAAACTACAGAAATGAAATATATATAGCCATAGCGATATTATAGTTATATAATATCTCTATGATATAGCCTAGAGGATATTCAACTGAATATTTGTGTTATTTTTAAACAGTTGTTATTATTTGGTAGTGTTGCAATAGGATTAATTAGAAATTTTCACATTGAAAATCCAACAAAATAAAGTGTAAATGATGCTCTAGTTTGACATTATATCTGCTGTATAGAATGTATCTTTATTTGCTTTCTAATGATTTTCGGTGTCGGATTTAATTTTTAGAATGATAATTTGGTAGCATGTGAACGTGGATGTCGTCTTTTATCTATCGTTGAATTCGCCAATGAGGACCAAACAGATTTGAACAGCACACTAAAAACATGTGATGGTGGTACGTATAATTTAAGTTTATAAGTACATTGTACATAACTACGTAAACAGTATAGAGGCTAGTTCTGTAACAGAATAACAAAATCCAGAAAATACTATTATTTATATTAATTTATTATTTACCTTATAGCCTGCAAGGAAGCATATGATACGAGTGAAGATGCAAACTTTGCATGCAGCCTAGGATGCAAAAGTCAATTACCATACATCAGACAACTAAGAGAACAGGTACAATATATGTCTTAATGACATAAGATAGGGGTCAGAATAGAGTCACTATTTTATGGGAGGTAAAAACGTGTTGTGTCTTTACACACTGTTTAATAGGGGTTGGCCATAGTCTGCAATATATATTGTATATCCTCTGTTATACAGTAATCCCACCTCTATAAAACACAAATTGGGACATTGGGGGTGGGACTATAACCGAGGAAAGCCTGGTTCAGAGGAAAAAAAATTATTGGTAAGCATTTCTTGTAAAAACTCATCTGAACTGGCTATAAAGAGGCCTACATCCAGATAAAAGTCAATACTGGAACTAAGGATATGCCTGTGTGTGAAATCAAACATGAAGTAGGGGGTGGGATTATACCAGAAGTGGGATTATACCCGAGGATATACGGTATTTTGTCTGGTTCATTTAGCAGGGAAGAGCCCCTTTAATACCAGTGTTCCTTGAATAGGGTCGTCCCAAAGACTACTGTAATTGATTAGATATTAAATAGGTGACGAGAAACATTTAATCATTTTTTCTTTTTTATTTTATTAGTATGCAAACATGGAACCAGTGATTCATATGCTAACTCCGTTGCTGATGATGCAAAATATGTACCATGAGGTTTTGGACAATGCTCATGGAATGATGATGAGTTCGTTTTCATTGTTCATGCAATCAGATGATGGCGTGGTCTATGTGTTTGAGTCACAACCAAAACTTGACACCTTTACATATCAACCAAAATATGAAGACCCACCCTTAGGTACTGTAAACTTAAGGTTTAATTTAATTTTAAATAATAATTATTCACTAATTACCCACATATCGTTAATTTCCTTGAGATCTGTTTACTTATTTCATACTTGTAAACTGGTCCCTTTTAAATATTTTTTTAAGATTATTTTAGATGCAATCGTTGAGGATGGTTTATTTAGCAATTTAATTTGAATGATGTCAACCTCCTTCATTTGTGATTTTATGTTCTCATATAATATAAACAGTCACACTTTTATTTATTCAGCACACTTTATTAATTCACTAAAGGTATCAAATATCTAACCCTTTAAAACTTTTTTTGACAGATTTGGACACTCTTGTGGACATGCCCTCATATGACAGCAGTTATTCCGCCAACACTGATTGGTTAACATGTGTCTCATACCGTTCTGGACTCCCTGAATGGCTCATCTCTCTTATTTTATTTTTGTCGTCTGCTTCCATGATCTGGCTTGCGTTTGCATCATGTTCAACCAGTAAACCACACAGAGTTATTACTCCAAAGGTTTGTGAAAATGTTTTTTAATACCTTCATACTGTAGTCACTTGTACTGTATCTTAAAAGCCTTGTTAGTATTGGTTGGCAGTAAAGCAATAGTACAGAGGTTTTGCAACGCTACGAATACGATAACGAAAACAGATACATCACGCACACATATTTGTTTTTGTAAGCCAGTAAAAATCTGTTTCGCATGGCAATGAAATATTGAGGGTGCCATCCAAAGTATGACTGCGGAAAATGTTAAAGTGAAGCGCAGGTACGTGTTGCTTGGCTACCTAGGCCTAGCGTAACATCAAAGTGTGTGAGGACTTTAAAAACTGCTATTTATCAAAATGTACATTTTAGTAAATTACTTTTAGTAAATTACTTTCAATAAATCTATAATTTATTTATTATTATTATTCTTTATTTGTTCCAATATAAAAAATGCATCAGAATTCTTATATATAATGCAGAGATAATAAAAAATATACATATAAAATACAAATCTATATAAAATCACATAAAATATAAAAAATGTCTACGATCCAGTTGTTCTCTCCATGAGTGAACATAGGACAAATTTTTTATAGGTGATTGTGGGACAAATTATATTATAATCATGAATCATTCCTGATTCAAATGCAAAATGTGCAAAATAGATCAAAACCTATACTCGTTTTGTAGTTACGAATATGACTGGTGATATTCGTCAACACTAATATGCTTTACGAATATGAAATGGGGATCAGCTCAAAAATTTCACAAATGTGTGACATATCTGTTTTCGTTATCGTATTCGTAAGTTTGCGAAACCTCCCTACTGTAGTATTAAGCTCTGTCTACACTATCAAACTTTATGTGACAAAAAATGTGATGTGCCCATATATGGACATGATGATGTCATATTACTACCATATTTGGGTACATCACATTTTTTTAGTCAAACTAGTTTGATAGTGTAGACAGAGCTTTACTAAAATAGCTATCTATGTCTGTTCTTTCCAACAGTGTCTATGTCCTCAAGTGATTAAGGTACATTAGACATATTGTTCTCTCCCACCTATAATTGTGTAAAAAAAAATTAGGTTTGGCCCGATTTTAAAATTTGATTTTCTTTGTTTTAGAAAACATACAAGTACTTAGACCCAGAGTGGGAAGACCTAATGAAGAAGTACCCTGTGTGTGTTGCTGAATCCTTTGACGAGAGTACAATGACGGAACCACTGCCACTGAAGGTGGACATTCCACTCAACAACACAAGTATATAATTCAATTGCAATAAATTATATTGACTGCATTACTGGATAAGAACAATGGTTGTGAATTAAATTGTTGTTTTCGTTAATACCATTAATACTGTGATTCCTTTTTGTGCGTTTAACCAGAAAAGAGTGACGAGATTATAATCCCTGGTTAAACCCGATAAAGCATAATAGGTTGTATTGTGCTGTCAGTATTCTTTTTAAAATTGATTGTACCTTTTGTAAACCAGTTTCTTTTTAAAATTTGTTTCAAACATATTGTAAAAATTTAAACTTGTAAGTATTTAGTACAATTTACCATTATATCTGATATTATAATTTGGGGTATTCTATTCTGTCTAATTTCAAATTTAATTTAGATATTGTTTTTCTTTTAATTAAAGACTCTTCTTCTAAATAACACAAAATACTATGTAGTCTTTAATATTTATTTCTGAATGCTTCTTTTATTTGAAAAGAAAACCATCTCACAGATTTCATCATCTTAATCGTTTTAAATTAATTAATTAAATTTCAGTATATCAACGGGCAGTTTAGAATTCATGTTCTGTGCCCGTTATATTATATTATCAATCTCATTGGCCGTGTATAGTTATGTGGGTTGTGGTCGTGGAAGCAGCTACTTGTATTCCTGTGACTGCCATATGTGTGTTTGTATAAACCCTATTAAGGGGACAACAAAATTGTCTCCTTAATAATGGTGTCCTTTAAATAAGGGTTGGCCGAAGTGTTAGGTATATATTTCCCCTTGTTTATTTCATGAGAATGTATCCCCTGGATGGGGTTGCCCTGAATGGGCGTGTACCTGAATAGGGGAGAGGAGGAAAGGGTTTAGGGAAGGAAATTAGTTTAGTGACATTGTATTCTGAACACATTTCAGGCTGAAGGGTTCTGGTGATATTTATAGTAAATTAAACTAATATATTTATTTATGATATTTAAACATCTATAAATAAAATCTATAAACATTAATTTGGTAAAAGGTACTCACTAGCATTTTAAAATTTATATTAATAATAACTTAATAAAGTTGTTACTGGTATTGGACTTTTTATTTAAGTTTTAATTTAATTTGGTAGCGTAATAATTTTCTTTACCATTTTACTGTATTCTAAGTGTAATCAATGTGAGAACAAAACAACGTAATGTGATTGTTACTTTGCCCTATAGATCCAGCTTAACAACTTTCTAAACCATAAAACAATAACATATTTAAGCCATAAAACAATAACATATTTAAGCCTAAGGATAACAATAATATGCTCTGATATCAGTACTATATAGACATTATCATTAAATTTTAAAAAACTTAATAAGTACTTATTACTTACGTTTACCTTTTTAGGAACCATGTTCTATGTACCCTTAGAAGAGGCATTTTATTTCTAGCAATTATCATCAAAACAAAAGATATTATGATTTAATCATGCGTGTGGCGCAGTGTGTTGGACGTTCTACTACTGATCGAGGTTCGAATCCAACTCTCGCCGCATTGCTTGTATCCTTAGGCAAGATACTTTACTTACGTTTGCCTATCTCCATCCAAGTTAGTGTATAAATGGGAACCCGGTTAGATCAAGACACAGCTTTGCGCATATTACTAGCTGCATTATGGGAGTATGTTTACACGTGTTTGATCCCAAAAAAAATGACTGGGGTAATAATGTTCAGCGCTTAGAGGTTTCACAACAGTATAAATCCTGGATATTATCAAGATCTACTCCGTAGTGTGCTTTTTTGGTTTGGTACGGTACAAGTTTTTTTTAAATAAGGGTTTCACTAAACGTATTCCATGTTTTATTGGCGTCAAATCGCTTCTCGATACCGTAATCAATCAATATTAAGAGACCTAGGCTATTTCATCTTAATTACGAGATTTTTGTTGTGTTATTAAAGAGAGGAGAGAAAATAATTATTAATTATAAGTAAGTGGTTTCCCTGTTCCCGCGATACAATCTAAATCCAAAGAGTTTTACTCTACACGAATGTAGGATTATCTAGGCGTACGTACTTTAATCACCTTCGTGGTATTTAAGAATATTAAAAACTGTTAAATGCATTGAAGAGCCGACATCAATCAAATTCAACAATAATTCATGGATATGGTCCCAAATATACTTGTTGCATGGTTGTTTTATGTTTTTTTTAAGTGAGAAAATCAAATATTCATGCAGTAGGCTAGTAACAGTTACACAACCAGCGAGCCATTTTCATTACAGTCAAGTATGCTGACAATTTGTAAAAAAATAGGCCCTATAAGACTGGTTCACACATCGCCTCTGTCGCGTATGAAAACTAAAACTTGGTTCCAACTAGTACGTAACAAAAGGACGTAAACGCAACGCAAGCCTGTTAACCAATGACAAGCGACAGTTCGAATAATCCATCGCTTGTGTTCAATTCACTTACGTTGCGTTACGTCCTTGTGTAGCGTCTCTAGTGGAAACCAAGCATAAAGCTCGGGTCTCACTAGGACGCAACCAAATGCTATACGAGGACGTAAAGCGCAACGAAAGCGAGTGGACCAATGACGAGCGACAGTTCGAACAATCCATCGCTTGTGATTGGTCAATGCGTTGCGCTAAAGTTGCGTCATCGTGTGAACCAAACTTAAGTGGACACGCTTGATATGCCAAACTTTACTTCAACAGATGACCACAGCGTCGACTAATACCTGAATGCAAATCCTAATCCTAAATTAAAACATGTATTTGATGGAATTTATTAGAATTTAAGTTAATTTAAATTTATCTTTACTGTGGTATTTTTGTAATTTAAGAGAATACTATTAATGGTGGATTGAGTTATTTTTGTAGTATTGTTGTATGGTCATAGGTCCAGTGTTATTTACCAAGGCTGTACCTAGATGCATGTGTTAGTTACTACAATAAAAATAATAGTACCTTATTCAGAAACCGTGTGTATACTTTATTTGGACATCTTTGCATAAATTTCACACAGAAACTAAAAAAATCACAATAATTATAAATACATATAATATAATAATTAAATTAGAAATATATATTTAAATATCAACTACACTGTACTATGTGACGTCAGACTACGTATTGTCCCGAAATGTGTTTTAATTTTAATTACATCAAGACAATCGTATTGCCTTGATTACATGAAGTAGGCCTACAGTTTTTTTTTAAGAATGGAATATAAAACCAAAAATACTACTATTAACATTCTACATTATGCTGGTAATAAAAAAAGAAACAAACATTGGTTTGTGTATATATTTCAAATTAGTCCTAGAATTCTGTTCAGGCTTAGTTATTAACCCGGGTAAGTTGGCTCCAACCGGCATCCACCTGTGTGCTCGAAACCAACTTACCCCCGTGTAAATAAGTAAGCCTGAAAGCTGAGCTGGGCAAAAGACTATTGTCTACTTATTGTTAGACAGGTCCATTTCAACAGTTGTGTCTATATATATTACCGTATATAAATCGATTATGTAGATACGACCTTGCTGGTTACCAAGAAACCACCTTTGTACACGGTTTTCTTTGAAAGCATTGTATAATATAATCTGTCTATGCTTACAGTATGTTCGTCCTTTCAGAAAGTAGAATAATTGAATTTGAAAAATTATCTCAACAATAGCTTCATTATTACATATTACTACACTTTATATTTGTAAATGGAAGATAACGAATAGGCCTAGACAGGGAAATAATGATTTTATATTAATTAGGCCTACGTTTAGCAACGCAAGGACGTAAGCGCAACGCAAGAAGCGAGTTGACTAATCACAAGCGAAAATTAGGATAATCCATCGCTTGTGATTGGTTAAATTGCTTACTTCGCGCTTACGTTGTTGCTTTACGTCCTAGTCAGAACCAAGTTTAAGTAACGTTTTGTTAGCTTTTATCATAGAAGAACATATTATTATTATTATTATTATTATTATTATTATTACGGTATGCAATAAGATATGATGTTATGTATAATGACGTAATACAATTATACTATCAAGTAGTGTGTTTGAATATATCATTGTAACAAAAGTGCATATAGGCCTACAAAAATTATTTACCGTTACCTCGCGTGTTTTACAATAGTGTTATTACCAGCAGCTATTTGATTATACAACACATTAAGCAGCAGAGATTTTTAGCCATTGGATTTCGAGAAAAAAAAGCGTTTCGTTTAGTTGTGAAATATTTTAAGTTACCAAGTACGTCAGTCGATAATCTGTTCACAGCGACCTCTATCACAATTATCGATTTGATGATACTGCACGTTATTCCATAAGAAGTGTAATTTGATTAACGTTTTATCTTAATTATCATTATTATTCTTGTGCTGTTACGAAGTCCTATTCGTTGTGAATCATCTTTCGAAACTCGCCGTTTTTCAAGAGGGCCACAAGATTCTGCATGTTGGAAGACGAAGACTGACTTGTACCACTGTTCACTTCATTGTGAATGCGCTGTAAAAAAACCACATAGTTTAATTAATCCCGCCCGATTATTACAATAAAATTCATAGGGGACACCTTCAGGACTCAGCAAAATGTCCTCTAAAGCTTGGTTCCCACTAGGACGCAACGCAAGAACGTAACGCAACGATTTGACCAATCTCAAGCGATGGATTATTCGAACAGACGCGTGTGATTGGTCAACTCGCTTGCGTTGCGTCCTAGTGGGAACCAATCACTACTAGAGAATGTTCCTCTTAGGATTAAAATGCCCATCGTTCGGTTAAAAGAAAAATGCCCCTTATAGGCGTTTTCACTAAACTTGGTGTGTCCCAGTGGCTAGCTATGTTTCTACCTTCGTCGCCGTCATCATCATCATCATCGTCAGTAATTTACATAATCATCTTTTTAGTCATTCAGTATCATATTATACATAACATTAAGTCAAATTAGGATATATTCACAAGACTTAGTTAAGCTGTACGTATAATATAAGATACAATGCCCATAGCTAGGATAAAGCTTACCTGGCTAATGACTAGGAAATTTCGCTTATTCCGAGGCCTCCTTTTAAGAAAAGGAACTCCCCATTTGTGCATTGCAAACTCACATAGTAAAAGAAGGAATCCCGTAAGTATACCTAATATCAGCATTACTATTAATCCTGCAAAATAAAGTATTGTGTTATTGTTTGTATTAGTATAAATATGAAATAATAATAATAAATCCGAAGGTAAATTACTGTACTGAAAAAATGACAATGCTGGGGGTATCAGTGGCTGGATCTCAATGGAGATTAAGCACTAAAGCTAAATCAAAACGATAAAGAAAAAAGGCAGAAAAATATGCAGACCTTTTGGGAAACAGAAGCTTTTCATCAGTATAAGTAAATTAATAATAATAAACATTACGTAATAGTATACAGAGAACTGGAACAACTCTATTCAATCAAGGGGACCCCTATTTAAGGGACACTTTTTTTCCTGAGAAACAAACGAGGAGCAGTATGTTTTAAAACTGCAGCCATTTAAGATTACACCCCCTTATAGAAAACTTTGTCGCGTCCCCCGGAGATGTCCCCTTAATGACTGTAAGTGTCTGCACCCTTATTTCTAAAATACCTTGTTACTTTATTATAATATTATTAGGCTTACTAAATACAATTCTATGTTCTTTAATTGGGTATCTGGGCGTACTTTGTTTACTCATCATCGCAATGTAGGCCTATATCGGCGTACAAAATCAGAGTAGGCCTTGTAGCACGTAGTTTATACCTATAACAGTTGGTTCGAGTAATGGATCATGTTTATCATATAAATGTTCTATAAAATATACCTGTCACGTGTTTAACTGTCACACTGCTATCATTACCCCCAGTTTGGGGATTTAATACGTCCTCTTTTAAGCAACCTATAGAATCGAACCATTTCCGGTGAAGCTGTTCCAGACGTCCATCCATCTCATATTGAAGTAGAATTGTTGATAAAGGCGTTTTTAATGTGGAACCTAATAAACCAATGGGAAAAAAAATACGATGTCACACTAACATGCCTACTATAATAATCAATCGATTAAAACACGTTTTGGTATAAACATTGTTTTTAATAGGAATTATTGGAAGAAAACAAGGACGAGGAACATTCTATTCTTCTATATATTTTTTTTCGTGGAAGATGGTTTTTTTATTTTTTTTATTGAATATTTTTATTGTATTTTATCTATTTTATAAAATGAAATATCCAAATTTACTCCCAGTGAGACACAGATGTCTCTTTTATGTGTTTTTGAATAAATAAGTGAAACGAAATGAAACATCAGAACGGTATTACAGTTTATAATATTCAAATCTATGGGTGTCTCTGTCCAATTCATCGACTCTTCTTTTTCAAAAGAATAAATTTCATGAATCCATCACTGAGCTGCACAGTGTTATCTCATTATACAAATCAGTATACTCATAATATTATTATTATTGACCTTGTACTCACCTTATTCATATTTCATAGCATTAGAATAAAATCAAATTATACCTGATTAACACTCATAATTAAATTATAATTCTCTTCAGTCGAAGAGAATCGCCAGGGGCGTGACACAGATGGCACTAAACTCGTTATAAGGACCTACATTAGGAAGACCTTTACAAAACGATGCTTGAGCTCAATGAGTTATCTAAACATAGTGGTATTAGAGGAGCAGAAATTAAAATTAAATTGATCCTTAATTTCCGGTAGTAGACCCACTGTTTTCCATGTCATGATGTCATTTCACAGTTTACAGTATGCCATTTGTCTTTATTTACTTTTGTTCATGTTCATCTTTTTCTCTTTTTTCTGTTAATTGTTCGCTTAGAGGCGCATTGCATTTTACATTATATTGAATTAAACTGTATTATTATTTGTGTGTGACCATCACTGTTATTTTTGCCTTTATTTTACAACTTCTTACACAAAAGTATGCTTCATTTATCTATTTGGGTCTAAAGATTCAGTTTTAAAGTTTTCAAAATGTTTGTCAAACGGCGACGCAAAATATATACACTGTTAGCTCATAGACTATTGATATATTATTAACTTTTGCTATTTTAATAGGCGAACCTAGCTAATTTTTAATATGTATTTTTAGCTTTTATCGCCCATCTGTGACGATCACCTTAATTTCAGAATACATTCTAGATCACTCGTCAATTACTAATTCAATGCTATTAGGTTTATTTTAGAGCATGACGTATAGTGAAAGCAATACTATTGACCTGAAAAATGCATAAATAGCAGACGAATATAAAGCTCTGACTACACTATCCACCAGTTTGACCAAGAAAGTGTGATTTTCTCAAATATGGCAGTGATATGTCCATATATGGGCACATCACATGTTTTTGTCACATAAAGTTTGATAGTGTAGACAGAGCTTTAGACAGGCCTAGAAAGATAGTTAGAGTCGTCACGGAATATATTAAATGTAGCCTTGCATATAAACTGGTGTACTTGAATGAAATAATTTCTTGGTGCTCACATTCATTCGTCTACGGCCTTCCAATCGTTTAGTTACATGCATTCAATTAATATGTTTAACAATAATAGACCTACATAATATTAAATGTTAAATTGTATTGGTATTGCTGTTCACAGCCCATAGAGAAAAAACAAACATTGAGCCTCTGTGCATGGTTAAATAAAGTTGAATTGTAATTAACTGAATTGGGTATAATGTTGTGAATTGTGAATAAATTCACGTTAACGATTTACCTTTAGGTAGGCCTATCCCAAAACCTTCTTCTCCAAAAGAACTACCGACACTGACAAGTTTGCAATCAGGGTCATTGGACATCCTATAGTCGATTATTGGTGAATCATACAAAAACACGTCTATGTCTCCATTCCTTGTTGAAAAAGAAACGATTTTAGCCACTGAAATAAGAGATTAGCATGCCTGACATTTGTTTTTTTAATAGAGGCCTATGGTATTCTTGCAGAGTTACAGCAGAATTGACTCTGTGCCTGATATCCTGACTCTGGCCTGATATTTAAGTTGACTATGTGGCCTAGAGTTGACTAGAACGACATGCCTGTCTTTACCAGATTTCAATGGGGTTTGATTAAAATTCTAAAGATATCTCTTGTTTTTTGAAATATAAATGCCATATTGTTACATCCTCAGGTGGGTCTTGAGAAATGCCAAATCACTGACTAATCAGTTAGATCCACATTATTAAAGGTTTTGCGATTACCAGAGTAACAATCCACGACATAAGAGTACCAAGGTATACACAAAACATATTATACGCATACATAAACAGTAGAACGTATTAAGGAGACACCTTCGAGACACAACAAAGTGTTGGATACATTTTATCCAAAGAAGTATATTCATCACTTAGATTTAGTTAATTCGAGGTAGTAGCTCTGTTTACATATTATTATTAAGCGTACTGCATGTGTGTCAATTCTGAGAGCAAACAAGGATTTGAACACAATACCTAGTAATTAATTATACCTCTAACCTATTACAATATACAGTTAGAACCTCTGGGACACCTATTTTAGAGGATACTGTACCTCTATGGCGTACTATAGGCTAAGGTTTAATACTACGGCCAATCAAGGGGACAACTAATTACTCCTCAATAGGGATTCTGCAGTAACTATTTGTGAAAACATGATTTTAAAAAATACCTTAAACTTTGAATAGCTTGCTCTGTTGAAGGCTGTACAAAATCGTCCATAAATCTATCGAGGCCTGGGTTCAACCTGGCTAGATAGGACTGAATGCTGCTACCCGTCACAGTACCAATGTTAATCTCTCCAGTTGGATTTCTCAACTATAAACATTTTAAAATAATAACAAACATTTGTATTAATATAATTGTTGTGTAGGAAGATGTTTTGCCAAACTGTGACGTAATCGTACATTTGATAATAGTGAATTGAATTGAAACATCACCTTTTTCCTCGGGTGGGACTTTCAATTTGTGCGAGTATTTGGTGAAACTACGTCAGTTATTACGTGAGTACGGTAATATGCATAATAATACTTATTATTATCCTACTGTATTGTATACCAGAAGAATAAATATATCAAAGCATTCACACTGATTTCCGTACGGTGTCGTGTCTAACATAACGACAGGAAACTGGATCTGTTGATATGTCCCTATAGACAAAATACCGTACGAGAATCGGATGCCTTTATGTTTAAAAGGCTGTTTGGTGTACTATCAGTATATAATATATTGATATTTTATGCTATAGTATTAATACTTTTCTGTTTACATTCCAACGTGTCATTAATATGCAATGAACGTCAAAAGTGGCTTATTTAACATATTAATGCCGACAAGTAGTCTAAATATAACAATCAATTTTTATAACTCATTACGTTTCAAGTCGTCACATTATTTACACGCGTCATACGAATTGCCTTAGTACTGACATTATTTTAATATCTGTCGGTCTAAGAAAATACACCATGCACGAGTGAATAATGATATTAAGTACCGGTAATATATGACAGAATTTAACTAGGTAATTCGAGATCAATTGACTTTACCCGAAGCTTAATGTTTCATTTGACCTAGGCCTATTGACAAAAAATGTATAATAATGAACAGCCGCCACAACTTACAAATTAATATTGAACATTGTCTGCTTGCTTTAATTTAATTACAAGAAAAGATATAGTTTAAGTTATAATTTATTGCTCCATGGTTTAGGATTTGCTCGTCTAGACATGCAGGTAAGCCGGCATTATGTAAAATACATGCATTTTCAGCTGGCAATGTTGAATTTCCGTATTATACCTTTACTTTAGATGGTAATACGGCTGTGTGATAAGAGTTTTTCTAATAGTAGCCACGTTTAATGTAATGTCGTCCTTCTGCTGGATTGAACCATGCAGTTTAGACAAATCTGTAACTTCAGCTTGTCGAGATGTGCGCAGAGAGTTTCTATTAACATGGATTACTTTATATTCTTAAACTATAACATAATAGGATATTTTCGATTTGCGACGATCGACAACCTAGCATTTACACACATATTGCGTCGTTGGTCGAGTCTCGTCTGGAACCCGCCAAATGGAGTAAGGAAACCCGTCCCAATGTTCCTACATTTTTTTCAGTATTACTATGACGTAACTAGTTCCTATGTCTATTAGTTGTCGCAAATCGAAAGCTATCTAAAAAAAACTAACCTTAGGGTCATGTATTCCATCGATCTGTAAATACGACATCTGTCCTGCTAAGAAGGCAGCCAAGTTAGCGGTGTAACTTGCGAAAAATATAACAGAAAATCCGCCCCACATATTTAATAAAGTTCTACTTGTCATACACTTTGGTGGTTTTGTTCGTACAGTATGGCAAAATAATATCGCAAATGTTATATTTAAGGCAGATGGAAAACCAAATATATACTTTCTATTTCGGCCACCCGGATGAAGTCCATACGGACTGACCCATTCGAAGACCGTTATGGCAAATGATATAACAATGGCGGACATGAAAATAGTCATCCATACATATCCGTCTAATGGGGCAAGAAAGGCACCGAAAGTAAGCTCCCGTTTTTTCTTAGCAACCAACGCAGAAAAACCAGAATGGAAGAATGGCGCTGTGAAGTCTATGACCTCACTACGTTCCAATGTTATACTGAAGGAAGAAATGGCAATATCTGCTTTACCGTAGAGAAGATCTCCAACCATTCCATTCCAGCTGCCGTTCTCTAAAGCGCCATGGTTTTTATCTGCAACGAGATACAACTCATAGGTAATTTCGAGATCACGACTGATGTCATTTAAAAGATCAACACAAAGTCCCAGACAACATCGTCTATTGGCGGTGGTGATGTTATCGTCTGACACGTGTGTCTTCAGTCTATGGATCGTTCTGCTAATATCCAGACGATCGTCGTCCATTGTCGTTTCAATACACATTGCGCCAGTAACGCAGTCAAAGTCTTCAGAATCTGTTTCTGCGTAATACAAAAAAGGCTTTTCTACATTTGTAGCAACTAGAATACTATGAGTATCAATACCAAATGGACGGTCTTTTTTGCCTGGCCATACTAGCGTATCAAGTATTAAGACTCCATTATCCCATTGTCCAACACCTTTCCATTGTATGCTAGAATTGTTTTTTAAATCTGCCATTAAATTCAAAATACGATAAGACGCATCGGTTAGATCGCCATCTTGATCAAAATTCACATTTCCTGTAATTCCATTAAATGATGTCTCTAGTAATTCCCTTAATGTTAAAAATGAAAAAGAAATTGAATTAGAAACTAAACTACTTAAAATATGAAATAAATGGACATAATTATTTCCTTAGGGTTAGACTAGTTAGAGCACCGTGTGTTGCTGCTGCATTGGCACCGCATGGCGTTTTGAAATGTCAGTAAGCTATAATAACCGCCATTGACAAGAAAGGATATAGCAATACATTTCAAATTACGACATAAAGAAATAAAAAAAACATAGTTTATTAAATGTTGAATTTTTATAGTTCAATGTTTGCTGAGTTTTAAGAGTCATTTGGCCTTATTGAAATACGTTATAATGTCGTAATGTATGAGCACAATGTGATCTTAATTGACCTATTGTGAAGTTTGAGATTTGTTGTACGCTGGAGAATAGGAGAATTATGCGTATCTGGTGTCTGTGTTTCAGGAAAGATTCGAATGTCTACTACTGATGTACACACATTAATTTCCATATATGATTGCATAGGCATTATTATGACTATAACTATTCGTAGATCGTCACAAATCTATAATATGAATTGAAATATGTTATTATAAAATGTACTGGTAAGAATCCATTTTAGTAAATTAATTGATAAAATCCTTATTACTTGGTAAAATGCTTCCAACGCATATACTTCTTTCGTATTCTTTTGTATGTAAGCTTTATGGAAATATTATGTGATGATTCATAATTATTCCAGAATAAAAAGATTAATGAGATAACACTCATTCATCTTTTTATTTTTGGAATATTATAATGAATCATCACATAATATATCCATCTATTTGTCTTCTTTTTAATAATTGTGTTGTTAAAGATAATTCTATTGATCTCTTTTTTGGCCGTTATAATTGTTTTTGTAATAAAATTAGTAAGATTGTATAACTTTGTATTGTATAGGTCTTAAGATATATATAGATATTTTATTCCATTCTGTAAGGGGCGGGTTTCCCGCTGTTGAATGAGATTATGAAATAAATAAATAAATAAATCTATAGCAAAAAAATAAAATGCGAACCGTTGTACAGAATGATGATAACAAACAAAAAGGTTGTTGTAGTTGTACAATATTACAGAAAAAAGTGAGAGAGAATTGACACTTTTTTAGAAACTAAAAACTGTCTTTCTCATGAACTCATCAAAATGATGGAACATTATACATGCTAGCACTACAATGTGTAGGCTGTTTCAACAGCAAACGCAAGGAATTGTTATCCATACTTTCAATGATCAGTGCTCTTATTATACGTCCACAATTTTCAAGTTTTCGTCCTGATTTTGGAAAATAGTTATATACCAACATAACGTGCCTATTTATTTTCAGAAAAATCGATATATTGTGAACGTCACAAACGATTATTAAAATCTCGAGTTATCTGTATCTTTAACATATGAGCCAAACTATTAAATAGCACGCCCTCTGTCACTCTCTGCAACTTAGAAAGTATTTCTGAACGCTTATTTATTTTTATATTATGTATTTACCGATTAAAAAAAAACAAACAAAACAACTTACCTATATAATACAATACCATTGTTATTCGATCTGCCTGTGCTCACTACTGCTTCATGGCAATCAATATTATTTAAACTAACATTTACCGTAGTAACAGCTTTTGTCATAAGTGTTTTTATATCTTGAAAACTGTCATTTACATTTCCACGTTCTTGAAGCATTAATGATATTAGGCCTTCGGGGTATCGAACTAATATACTTTCATTGGAAGTTACTACTGACTCTGTTGCTATTAAAGCGTATCCGTTACTAAGAACATCAGTTTGTTTTGCAATTTCAAAGAGAACCGCTGCTTCTTCTGGAGTGCAATGAATAATCACTACACGAATATTTTCAATTACTAGTTGTCTCAATGCATTTACAACATCCTCTCCGTCCTCTTTGATTGTAAAATAATCAACAAAATCCCAGACGGATGAAGACCTTGTTAAATTCCTAAGTTCTTCAACAAAAAGTTCGGTTGATGATGATCGACTACCAAGAAGGGCAAATCGATAGAGGGCGTAGCGTCGAAGAAGACTCAAAATGACTTCTGCTTGCTTAGCTTCAGACGTTGCAAAACGAAGAAATAAAGGATGGACTTCCTACAAAATAAAAGAAGATAATACTATTTAGTTGAGACTTAAAAACCTACATTTTGTATTTGGAGTACTCCTGACAAACCATAGTTATGGTTTAGGGTTGATTGTAAGTGGAGCAGTAGACTTCAACAACGAAGTTTGCTCCTAAATGGAAGAAGTTAAAAAGTGGTTAAAAGAATTCGGAAAATCATACTACACCAATTATGGTGATAATATTAATGACGATGATTGATTTCCATAACAATAATGCATTGTAATGTAATTTTTATTGCTGCATATTAAAATACAGTAGATCGTACAGTAATCGCATTTCAATATTCCCATGTACCTTCTCCATATTTACGCTAAAAGAACGCCAAGCGATATATTACAAGCGATCTATTATCGACTGCACGATGCTAAACAAGAGTCGAGATTTAACCTATTTGTTGTTTTTTATTTATTTATTTTTTTATATTTGCAATATTGATTTTACTTCTGAATAAACAAAATATTCACAATCACTATCGATATTGTAAATAGCATTAGCCAAAAATATATTTCAATATAGTTTGTCAGTTTCTGAACTACACATCTTTTAATGAAAGGTCATAAATAAGCAGCTTGCATTTTACGATCAGCAGTATAAACAGGTATTATTATAACTTGTTAAAAAATGTTCGTAATTGATTACAGAACACTGTATAAAATTATACTCTTTTCACTCTAGAAATTAACGACGTTCATAAGCTTAGTATATATATACATTCCATTATCATTCGCAATATGTAAATGTTGTTTCCAGTAATTATATTCTGCATAAATTGTAACACTGAAATATAATAACAAAGTAATAAAGCAATGGTGCATTGCAAATAAGCAATATGTTTTAATGTGAGATCACGGTTCTATTTAATGTAACAAGATGATTCAGACAATGTTATATTTGATCAGAATATTACAGACGTTCTTACTAATTTACTTTAATGTTATCAAAAATACTAGTTAGAAAATATTAGCACCTTTAATATATTTTGCCTGCTTTGCTTGTTCATTTAAAATAGGCCTCATCTCATTTGTTTTAGAAATCTTATTTTACCGTTGTCTTGTTGTCTTTATAACATTTTTTTTCGATATTTGGTCCAACTGAAAACAACTATTGCGCCATTGAAATGGCATATTCAAGAACAAAAGTTGTAAAAATTATTTTGTTCAGGGGGACATTCTTTAAGGAAAATGATCACAATCGTCGCCGCCTGCAATAAACGATTTCACCCGCAGAGAGCGAAAGCCGTAAACTTGCCTAGGTCATCTTAGGCCCATGTTTTGTAGACAAACAATGAACTGTCGGTTTGATGAGCAATGAAGAGTGACGGGTGGTAACATTGCTATGTAGAATATGAGTAGCTGCTACGTATCAATATTTAAGATTATTAACAATATAGCGCATGTGAATTCTCTAGAATCGTACTTTGCTTATCATTATCAAGGCCGTTTGATAGCCTTTATTATCAAGTAAAAAAATACTATGGAGGAATAAGGGATTGTTATAAGAAAAAAAAATGATTGTGATTTAGTTAAACTTATATAGGCCTAATGGTGTATATAATGAAATAACGAACACTCCCATGGCAAATGGATACTCATTATACATCCAGGGTTTATCATTTGAAGAAGTACTCAACGAAGATCGTTAGAACCTGAGACTAAATTCTCCTGACTATTATATTCGTCAATGTGATGCTGCTTTACCAATGCGAAGGAATTTATAATATTCATCCTTGATATATGAAAATCCAATTACTTTTGTAAATGCTTTTGCTACAAAGAATTGTAATATCGTCGTTATTGTTGAAGTTATCGCAGCACCAATTGGTGAGTGAACATGCACAGCTAGTACAATCATTACGATCAATTTGTAAGTTGTAAGAATTAATGTTGTCCAATTGAACATAACTCATGTTCTTCCTGTGCACATTCATGTGCCAATATAAAATGTTAACAAATTATCAGTAAGCTGTTGAAAACATTGCAATTGCAAATTGATGAGGCCTCTTATTATTTATATACCATCAAATTCATAATTTAACCGGACAAATTCAATACTATATTGGTTGAAATATGTGATTAATTGCTATTGTAGTAAATTAAAAAAATAATAAAATATTTAGGCCAATAGGTAATCAAAAAACAATTAATTCATAAATCTTACTACTGTATAATTTTTATGATGGGTAATTAACATCATCTATGGTTAGTCTTATTCTTATTATTCATTACCCAAAAAACAGAGACCACTAAAATTGGCAGGAACATAACAGGAAACTGAATAATTGTGTTTCCCATTTGCCCATAAGATAAACGATTATTATAAATATATCATAAATTGTTATCTGTTAAATTGCATTATTTGCAGAGCCTAGTACTTTTTCTTATACAGAAATTTAATTTGAAATTCGTTTAATAAAAGTGTAATCCTCTATCTTTTTTAAGCTATAATTCTTTTTTAAAAACCACAATATTTCGTTACGTTACTACGTCTATCTACAGGTTCAATAAGCATTGTTCATACTGAAACGAATGTCATAGTTATCATAAAATTAATTATTTTACTAGCAATGTTTGTTGATTATGAAAACGGACAAGACTGTAAATCAATAATAAACTGTTACGCTACTTTCGTTTAGTCTGCCTCGCGATTGGTAGGCCTCCTAGCAGCAAAACATGATAACAATAGTCACTGAATGGCATCTGCGGGTTGGCTCGAATTATGGCAATATGCTTAAGTAGATGGCATGATAGAAGAAGACACAAGGGATGAAACTGACTCTACTAGGTAACATTTCAACTATTAGGCGGTTATTGTGTAAATAATTGTTTTATCGTAACACACATAGCTATATAAGAAACAGCAAATAAAATAGTGCACATTTAATAACTGAAACACACCTCTGGGATTAAACACTTGTATTCTAGGTACTAAGGCCTCAGTATTTAGGCCTTACACTCTGGGATTAAACACTTGTATTAGGTACTAAGGCCTCAGTATTTAGGTCTTACAGTAGTATAGACGATTGGGAAATGTCTATACTAAGATAACAGTTATTGTTAGTACGGTATTTGGTCACCTCTAATGTATGTATAGATATTATTTCTTAAGAGGTGGGTCTTTCATACATGTATCTTATACAGTGAGGACATTCTAGTCGCTGCGTACCCACAGTCTAGGAAAAAAAACACCCTACCCCACTCTCACCGGATTCTCGATGCTGTATCTCACACATAACAATTGTTAGCAGTATCATTAGGCAAATTCCGTAATACAGTATCTCATGTGATGCCCATATCATGATTATATTAAGGATTAAAATAAGTATAAAATACAGGTGTTAGGACCACATGTGATTCTGTATCACAGAATCATCCCAATGAGTAATTTTGGCATCAATAACCAGCCTCATAGTCATAAGTACAGGCATACACACAGTCCTAATTCGTTGATTAATTTAGTTATCATAGCAAATTGCCGTTTGTTTGCGACAAGGCAATCATTCAAATAGCTATTTTAAAATTACTACACAGAACACACTGTTTGTAATGACGTTATTGACTATTTTTACGCGCATAAAGTAATTATAATTTTTGTTAGATGCTTTGTCCGCCAAAAGTAATTCATAATAAGGATGTCGGTAGGATTTCAAATGAATATGTAGCATTATTATCAAAAGAAATAACTTATTTTATTTCAGTTAATGGAAAAATTATACATTTGAATTAGTGTGTCTCCAGAGGTTTTTTTTCTTAAATAAGCATAATTTATAACGCTGATGTGTTATTAAGACACTTTGCTGAAATTTAATAATAATGTGAATTTACAGTATTACATTTAACGGAAATAGACAAACTCTAAACCCTTCAGCGACATGTTGAGTATTGTAAGATAGAACGTTTAAGTATGTGTTGTTATTGCATGCATCCATTGGTTATCAAACTGACCTGCATTTTATTGGGGAGTTTTAAACTACGGTAACGTATGAAAACCGTCATGGGGGTGGGTATTTTCCTAGTGTATGTTAATGCAGAAACGAAAAAAATTAATATAATAAGATATATACAAAGCAGTTCACATTGTAATCCATATTAATTTTCTCAATACCAAAGGACTATTATATTATTCATTATGTATTAATTATCTAATTATGTTTACAGTAAACAGTTAGTAAGATATAAGAAAGAATATGTATTGTTAAATGAAAATATGTTTGCATAGATACATCCAAAGAAAGATAAAATGGGACAAACCCATAGGAGATAATAAATTAGATGGATTTATTAAATATAGAATATATTATAATTGTATGAATCAAATATGCTATGTAAGAAAAGATAAGCTTTGTTAATGAAAATGTATTATAGATAATATGTATAAAAAGAGGAAACTATGAAGAGAAAAGATAAAAACAAAAATCAATGTGATAATATGTAAACAAATGAAATATAACAAAATGTATAGTGTATTGAAATGAAAATGTTTAGATAAAAATATATGTAAAGAGAACATTATATATGGAAATAAAAGTGGGATGAACCCACATAGATAAACACAAATTATCTAATTAGGAACATTGATGCTTAGGTAACCCACCAGATGACTTTAATATTTATATTTAATATTAAAGTTGTGAATATCAGTATATATAACAGACTTACTACTACATCGAATCTGCTAGCTAGTGCCCCAGATTCCTGTAACAGTGCCAACGACGCAGGTGCAACGCAAGTGAGTTGACCAATAGCGACAGTTCGTATGATCCAACGCGTCGTCCTGATTGGTCAAAACCTGTTACTATCGCTTGACATGAAGCAGTCTTGCTGTACACCCTTGTCGTGGTTACAAATAAAACCTGGTTATTCATACTGAAAATTACTTCTAAACTACCATATTCATTATTTATCAACTCATTGGAAGTCTTACCTTTACTATTCACAATATTTTAATCAATTAAATTATTGTTGAATTATATAGAGAGAAAAATATAGATTTTAAATTGCTAACCAATTTTTCAATTTGACTTAAAACGTCTGTTATTGAAAGCGACATGAAAAGGTAACAACCAATTTTATTCATTTATTGAATATATATATATTGTATAGTTGGCCATAAAATGTAATAACTTAAAATTTGCCGTTTCATATATTATTTATCTCTAGAATATTATAAATTATATTTGACTTAAAATCGTCTGTAAAACTGGCACAGCAACTGTTTTATTCATTTCTTGAAAATGAAATCGACGAAAATCACCAGTTTTGCCATCCACAAGCGTTAGCCCATAAGTGGTAGCCCAAAAGGGTAACCCATTACGCGGTAGCATATAAGCGTTAGCCCAAAAGCGGTAGCCCAAAAGCGGTAGCCCATTATGCGGTAGCCTATAAGCGGTAGCCCATATGCGGTAGCCTATAAGCGGTAGATTATAAGCGGTAGATCATAACAGGGAAGAGTTAAATTTAACTCTTCCCTGATCATAAGCAGTAGCCTATAAAGCGGTAGCCTATAAGCGGTAGCCCATAAGCAGTAGCCTATAAGCGGTAGCCCATAAGCGGTAGCATATAAGCGGTAGCCCATAAGCTGTAGCTTGTTTCATAATAATATTTGTTATCTTTAGAATAAGTATACATAATTGAAATCTATAATAATTATTATTATAATACGACGGTTCTTTCACTGTTTGCATAATTCATGAAACCTTTACGTATTCAATTATATTCGTTATTGGCTTTTAATTGAGTAATTATATATTAAGTAATTTTGAAATTAGAGTGAGGGTTTGAACTTAGACAGCCTTGGGCTTTGGAAGTGCTGCAATGTTTTCATTGGTAGGCATTTAGGCATACAACAAAACAAGATGGTTTAAACATGGTTAAAACAAACTATCACTCACCAACTTTTACAAAGGTACAGAAGCAAAATCAACAACGGAAAGTGAAGAGTGGATTTTTTGGCGAGGAGGATTCACCATGTTTGCACAGGAAAAGAATATCATTGGCCCTGTCCTCAAGACGACTAAGTTAGACACTCGATTAATCAAAGGGTAATTGTCATAGACTTTTCCATAACATCACAGGGTTAAAAAAAAGCTGAATCGGTCACATATAATAAGCCGAGATGATAATAACATAATAACATCTTCATATTAGTTGATTTCATGACAACGGTATCTAAATATTACCTCTCTCTGTTGAACTTAAATTCACTTGGCACTTGCAAAACATGTAGCATTTTAAATATATTGTAATACTAATAATATCAAGGCTATACTATGTCTTTTGACGTATTCGTGTGGGTAGTTTCTCATTCATTTTAATCAAAATCAATACATTTACAGCTGAAGTTGTCAAAAACAAATTGAATTGAAAAGTACGTTTTAAGCGTTTAGCTAGCCTGGATCCCACCAACATCTAATCCACCAAAGGAAAAATATGGTAGACAAGACAGAACTGGTTAGGCTACAAATAAAACAGACTTGGCTAATCAACTTGGCAGGCCTAGGTCGTTTGAAAATGTCAACAAAAATATTAAGCATGTTTTATCCGTTGGGGACACGAGAAAATATAATAATATTAGGTTCACACAATATGTCAGGTGTTTATTAATAATATAGCTAATCCAATTTACCTTTGTGTATCATACATAATTTAATGTTACGCAACAGTACCGTTGTAACGTACTGCAGCAGGCAGGGGTTCTTGACACGTATGGTTCATTTGATAGGCCTGGCCCACTTGTATTAGTAGACCATTCACTAACATACACTCGACTTGAAGGATGTAATTAAGCTTTAGTAAACAGTCTTTATTTTGAATGGCTACTACAGTTAATAACAATTCATATGAAAATATGTTAAGCAACAGTGGGGATGAAGTGGTGAACGACGATCGATAAACATGCGTTTCACATTATTTTGTATTTTAATGTGTGTTCTATTATAAGATAACAAATTAAGATACACATACACATAGTGTATAGTTTTAGCTTGTATAAAGAAGTGTCAATCGATCAAAAATCAATCAATCAATCATCAAACATTTCATTCTTCTTCTTTCTAACATACACAGTCTTTTCATTTCTTTTTAACCTCGTTCTTCCTTTCGTACCTTGCAAATCACCCCTTCCCCCACAACAAAATAGAAGTCCCAAATTGAAACAAGTTTTGGCTAACTTATTAAAATGAGATGTTTCGTGCAATTGTCATACGGAGTCCATGCGCGTATAATTCTGTTATTCGAGCAAGAGGTATTAATATGGTTCTAAGTTACTATTGTATTAAAACGAAATACTTTTTTATTAAAAAAAAATAACACAGAGTTTACAACAATTGTTACCCTATATGAAATAGTGATACAATTTTTATGAATTATAATTATAGGTTCGTTGCCTTAGCGTTATATCATATTTAATCGAGGAGTAAAAGTAGCCTTACTTAATGTCTTGGTAGGGTGTGGCGAACACCCACTAATCATAATGAATCTTCTCCCAAGAGTCATGCCTTCGCTATTTAGTTGCAATATTGATGTGTGACAGAATTATAGAACTTGAATAATTGTCGATTCTAATCTACAATTCCTTCACTTATTACTAACAAATTACTTGCCAACGGGATGAATAATGTGAGCTCAAAAACGAGAAGGTTTTAAAGACTTTGATAATTCTATAAGTATTTTCTAGGCTTAGAATAATTGTTGTCTATACTTTTTTCTCTATCAGTAACATAAGCTTTAATAGGCTACTCATAACGGAGTTTCAATATCAACATTTTGTAATCATCGGACTGATGAAACACTTTGTGTTTAATGATTTAAATTATAATCTTCAAATACGTGCTGCGACTTTTAAAATATAAGATTTCTATACACAAACAAAATAATTTAACACATTTTTAAACATTAATCATTTCTTGAGCAATGCGCTGACATTAATCTCGTAACGAAGGTGTTTCATATTTTACCCATCATACACTTAAACTGGATCATTATTCTACATACGCAAGTGATGGTTAGTCGATTAAATTGTTGATATAATTGCATTATGATCTTTTCATAATAAGGTTTCCATTTCATTCGAATCCCAATATTTCTGTATGTTGAAGCGGATACTGTAGTTGAGAAAACTCCGCACGCTAGCAACCCCCCTCATGGGCAACACGGCCAGGCGGGGCGGGTAGGATGGTTTTTGAAGAAGTGGGAATTGACTTCACACAATTAATGTCAGTGGTATTACACTTTACAACCAAATTAGCGAAATACAATACGTAGACTGTCTGTGATGTGTACGATTTGAAGGCTGTATTATGTTATGTTATTTGGACGATGTGTGTACGTAACAGCGATTTCCTTAAATCGGTTCATATCGGATGAACTCGGTGGAATGTTTCAAATAGGATTTGTTTTTTAATATGAACCCTAACTCTTTCAATAACTCAACACATTATCCCCCAGTGGAAATTGTATTTTTCGTTCTTACGCATCACAGGATACAATATCTACCGAGTGCATCCGAAACGAACCGATTGGAACGAATAGCCTACGTACGGAAAGAATCACGGCCAGATATCTGTCCGTTCACATACACACCATGGAATAAGATATAAATCAGTATCTGTTTGTCAGTCTACTGGTATCGATTGTACAATCCGTGGCAATATGCTTTGAATTTTGATAATACTGTGATAAATGTACAGTATATTTGTTAGACGCGTGCGGTAATTTGCATACATGAGCATGTGATAATAACCAGTGAATACTACGGTAGTGATTTGAATTAATTTAAATAAATTCCACTTGATCACTTTTAATCATTCTTAATATCAATTACTAGAATGATTTTATTTTATTGATTGTTTCAAATAATATTTCTTGCATCATTTCGTTGGCATAGTTCAATTAATTTCACTAACGATCATTTTTCCATACCCATCGTTGACAAATAATTAAATGTAATCTCGATAACAATTACTAAAACTGAACATGTATAAAATTATAAGTCGTATACCATTTATACATTCATTTATTGCAGTATTATAACTATACTAGGTGACTTAAAGTTCTATTCTGTGGAATTAGAACACATTAAATATAATTGTTCACAACTATAACGTTTCGTTATTGACAAATGGCGACAACTGACATGCAGTCCTATATTTTTTTGTCCAAAGTGAATAGGCCTACATTTTGTATGAAATATTTTTAACATTTCGTTAAAATAGAAGTTTCTTCATTAATTGAAAATGATCTCGATTGGTGTTGCTTTGTGTGCTTCCTACAATGTACTCATAACGTAAACATTTTGATTACATCCTTTTTGGTATTTGATTTTAATGATAAAATGAACGTCAAACGAACCGCATATTATCAATATATGTTTCATTTAATGTACGACTAATTTAGAAAAAGGCTTTATCTACCTCTCAAAATAACAACCAAAACAAATTAAGTTAAAAATAGATGAAAAATAAAAACGCACTTTGCTCAATTACGGTACTCAAAAGAGCTTTCTATTTCTAAGCCGCTTTATCAAAGTATATGAAAGAGTTGTCTACAAATCTTTACTATTCCTATGTATATTCATAAGATTAAACAATATTTTTTAAACGATTTTAATGTTTGTATTGCATTGATTGTAGTAAATGAGTTTCTTTATTTTTTATATCAATAAACATATTACTGTTTTACGATTATACTGTTTGTGCGTACACCTTTTTTACCCCAATATTACGCCACATGACAGTCCCCATTTTAACCTATTTCTATAAACCAGATGTTATATTCACATTTCTATAACAATTGATAACATTTAAGTGCATTGTTTACATTTTTAGACTAAAAAGTCACTCCGAGAGTGCATACCTCTGCCTACTGTGAAATTCTCCTACCAAAGATTTCTCCGGAAAGATATTAGGCCTATATATATTTGTGTGTGTGTCTTAATGCTCTGTGTGATTTAGGCTAATTTCACTACAAGCATGTGTATGCGAGTTTGGTGTAAATGTTATGTAACCAGCCTTTCAACTAACAATAGTTTCAGTTGACTAACAATGAACAGGAACGCCAAAAACAAACGGGTGAATTTGAAAAGACATTTTTTTTAAACTACTCATATAAAAAAACCTGTACAATAAATCATTTTTTGTTTTAAAATTACAAATCACAAATTATAACTCTTGCCTCTTGTACAAAAATGCAATTTAAGTTTACTTGTTACTTTTAGATTGCTCGCCTGGCTTTTGAAAATTCTGTCCTATCTTTTAACACTAGGTCTGAAAATAATTTATGATTAATGATTTATGATTTTATGTAATGACATGAGATAATATGAATGTGAATAAAAGTGGTGTTTGCGCCACAAAAGAAAAAAAAAGATCTGAAAATAATACTAAACGTGGTCCAGAATTGGGACCGTGGTCCGGATTGCCTGGTCCTTGACCACATCTATCTTTTATTTTGGTAAAGATCTTGAAATAACTTTTTGAGTAATCCTGCTAACAAACAGACAGACAGACACACGCGATCGATTGGCGCGTAAATCACAAGTCAGACAATGCAGTTATATTTAAAACAATGGTAAATGGCTGTTTCAATTACCACTTCTCATCTTTCGTCCGCTTTAATAAATTCATACATTGCAGTTTGATTTGTTTACCAACTTTAAGGAGACATTAAACTGTAAAGGCATAATTCTATTAATAGCACCAACAGCAATACATCGGAAGGTCTTTAAACCAATTATTGTTTATCGTAACATTTGAAAAAGTAACGACGGTGAACATTTGTTAAACTACATTTAAATAAAACACCATCAAGATGGCAATAAATTGCAAGGCATTTAGAGCAATTATTAAAAAAAAAAAATTCAAATGAGAAATATTACACAAGTGGAAACGCTATCATGGACAAGTTATGACTTAAGTGGAGATAGAGTAGAGAATCGGATGGTTACACATTTCTGTAGATAGGCAAAGACATGATTGATTGATTAATTGATTGAAATGAAATATTTTATTTATACTGGGCGACCTCTTCAGTCAAATATTGGTCTCCCAGAAGGCCCAGTTATGATCATTGGCTGATGTACTAGTACATCGAGGTAACCCCCTACACGTCTCGAAAGACTAGGTTCTTTAAAGTGCACATGAGCTAGATGTGTACACTGGACCTATGGTTTATAGTCCTTATCAGAGAAGACTCGTTCTACCACCAGAACCATGGAGCGAGTGAGGCTCGAACCCTTGCCGATGTTATGGCTACATAATTACGGTCCCACTATCTTAATCATGCGAATAATTGAATGGAATAGAAATAGTAAAACCTCTTGAATGTTGTACAATCACACATGTCCGAAGTTAATTTGTGAGCACATATACTATAGAATTTGGGAACACCTTTGGGAAGGACTAAAAGGTTCCCATAATAGGGGGCCCCCTGAATATATTTCCATTCTTTCGTTTCACAGGAAGGTGTTCCTTTGATAGAAATGTCCATTTTACAGGCATATGAAAAAAAAATTAAGTGAAATTAAACGTTTGAATGTATGTTCAGAAATTGTGAATTTGATATTTGAAATCAAACTATTTACGATTAACTATTATATCTCTGTATACAAAAATAGAACTGTATACCTGTATATTGTAACAATAATAATAATCGATGCCACAGACCGTAATTAAAATACAGTAATAAAGTAAATAATGCATTCTACACGCGCATGATGACAATAGCTTTATACGAATAATATCAAAACATGCAATATGTAATGTTAACAAATAACAGTCTGGACTGTTAATAGCAAAACATTTGGTAATCTGGTTATTAAACATGTGAGGTTGATGTTATATGTTAATACTATTTCATATAAAAATATACTTAATTTAAAATTGAAATGTGTATAAAAGTGTCTTTATGGTTTAGCTAGAATATGTTGGAATGCGGTTTAGGGGTCTCTATGTAGGCCTACCAACCACACCCTCAATGCAGCACTTTTTAAAACAGTTACGTATTATTGTCCACACGTGTATTCCGAGGACTGGACCAACGACTTAACGTCCCATCCAAAGGAAAGGGAATGAGAGTACAATGATACAAATGAGGCAGGTCTCGAACCCACGTCATTTATGATTGGTATGGTATCAGCTGATTCCGTTGCAGGTGGTGTTTACACCATAACATATGTTAATGAAAATAATACAGGGACTTGTATTCATGGAAAACTCCTAGGGTACACATTCCCACGAAACGAATGAAGGGAGAGTAGGCCTATACGTTGTAACGTTACAGACGGCTACGCCCACTCTGAGGACCTACAACTACTGGGATACTTTGTTGGGCCCGAATGTGTCCCTTGATTGGAGTACTATACTTCTTCATAAATGACGACTGACAATTATGGACGAATGTAATGCAAGTTTGATTGCAGTTTTATGTTGACGTTATGCTATATTTTTTCCGATCAAGTTGATTGAATTACTCTTTCATGACATAGCTTAATCTCAAAGGAAACGGATAGAGCATACTTCTTCGATATTTTACGCTGTCATTATTTAATTTAAACTACATCTAGGCTAATGACTAGTTTCCAATTAGGCTAGTTTCCAGATCCATTTAACTTAGATTTAACTGAGTATAATCGCTCCGAGGCGTTACTGTTGTTGGAATAAGAGAAAGTATTGTACTGTGAAAAAACAATGAACCAAAAGACATAGGATGGTTACGGCTATATGGTGATACCTAGCTGTCTGTAGTAGGCCTATAACTCATTAGGTGCAAGTACCACGTTGACTGCAAATATCATTATTGATATTAAAGTGTGTCGCTCGTGCACGGCAATGCACTTTACAAAGCAATATAATAATGCATTCAATATACCATATAACTTACCCTATCCGAGTAAATAAGAGACCGGCAGCCAATTCCAATAATTGGAATATCTAGATAGGTAGCTGTCGTTGACAATGTATACAAAAACTTATCATCAACGGCAGCACCAATTCCAACAATATTCGTATCATCTTTCGTTAGGTTGCATATTTGAGTTGCTAAGTAACCGGGATTTTCCGCAACTTCTGCCGAAATTGCGTGCGAATTGACGACATTTGGGAACTGGCTCCCACCGCTGTTCTTCGTATACAAGACCACTTGTCCCGATGCCCAGCAGGTTGATGCGACAATAATGTGTACATTTATAAATATTTGTAAGAGTAAAGCCATCATGTCAAATTGTACCTAGACATTGTCACCAGGTATCCCAATTTACGAGAAACTACAATCGCGTATTTTCCTGTACTTATCCGGTTAAAAAAAGTCGGTCACCACATAACCATGTTAAATAAGTTCTCTTGTCGGTATCTTTGAAGTCACATCATGCGATTTAAAAAAGACACCACGGTTCGTGTTCTTGCTTAAATAAATCTTTAAATCTATCGAACGAATAAATCACCATGTTTTGAAAAGTAATAAATATCGGAAAGAAGCCAACCAAATAAAAATGTAATTTGTAAGGTACACGCGTCGTCAGATGCAGATAAATTGTAAACCTGTGCGAAGCATACAGTGACTGTCGTCGTTATAAAATAAAAGCTATCCGTCGCGTTCTATTTTCTCAATTACTAAACGCCCGCTAGCGGCAATAGTACAACCGGCAGCAACAAACACATATCGTTTAAAAATTAGCCAAAGTGACAATTTCACTCTCACATTTTAACAAACACGTAAATATGTGCACTATTAGTTCAATTTTCACATCACAGACACGTGACAGAATGAAATACAACAAAAACCTCCTTAATATGCTTGATGAAAAGGCTTCCAATTTATGTTTCTGATAATTATTAATATATTCATACTAAATACTGGTACGAGATGGTAATTAATATAAAAAAGTACAAAGTACTAATGTATTTGTAAGTGGGAAACAGCACAACAGCAAAAGTGAAATATAATGTGTACATCAACATGAAATAAGATTATGAGATTAGATAACATAAAGCAAACAATTCTTAGAAATTATTATTAATAGGGCCTATTAAGCTTAAATATATAGGCATATAAATTATATATTTATTAATTTTTTATCTATATGGGTGACATCTTACACTTATGAACGAATATTTCCATCAACCAAAATTCACATTAATTCCATAATCCGATGAATTGATATTGAAAAAGATTACAGATGCAGCACGGGTTTTTTTTTGTGTTGGTAAAATTCTATTAGTATATTAATGTATTAATATTGTATGAATTTCGTTCTATTCTACAATGAGAATTGTTATCGTACTGTCGTTGCATCCCAAAGTATAGGCAACCCTTCGTTTGAACTGGAATACACAGTGAACATCGCCTGAATGCATTGCTATTGTTACTAAATAAGATTACCATCCAGCGATGAAAAATATAATATTAATATCGTTCTGTAATTATTTTCAGATAATGAGATTAACTCGTGAATGATTGACCCAGTAAGTAAGCAGCATGTAGAATTCTACATGGTGAGTTTTTTGGTTGAGCTGGGTCGAGAACGAACACGCACGGTCAACAAGTCATCGTAAAGCTTGGTTCCCACTAGGACACGACGCAACGCAGGCGAATTGACCAATCAAAAGCAATGGATTATTCGAACTGTCGCTTGTGATTGGTCAATTCCCTTTTGTTGCGGCTTACGTCCTTGCGTTGCGTCCTAGTGGGAACCAAGCTTAAGAGTTGCATTTGTTGCAGACATTGTGATGAAGCCATGATTTCTCCTCTTGTCAATGTATTTTATAAAAAGCACTATTATAATATATGGCTCTGATGATTCCTGCTTTTAGACCTCCGTGTTAAATAACGTTAACTAAGCCTCACTCTTTCAATATTCTATCAATTATTATGATTGCTGTGCTTTTTTAAGCTACTCGGTCTTTGTGTCACCGAATAAATGAATTGTGTTATTTTGAAAATAAGCCAAGTGATACAATGGGGAGTTGAGTTAGACTGCGACATGTAATCGAAACGTGTTATGTATTATGGTTATGAATACAGAATGTTTAATACTGCTGATGTATAATATTGCTTTATAATCGGTATTAGGTTTTGACATATGTATTAACATTTATTATTACAAAGATGCGACTGTAATACGAGACATCGCAAGTAGAGCAATCTATCTAACACAGTAGTCTAATTAATCTAATTATAATGATGACCTAGTGATATGACCCTGATCTGTCATTTTCATTTTTTTTCTTCAAAGAATAAGAGAAAAATAATCACTGAACTAACCTTTTCCATAGATTAAGTTATTCACTTTATATTATATTTAGAGTTGAAGATTATTCTTCTCCATTATGTTTTTCATTCCGTCTTGTATACGTTTCCATTTTCTGTGCGCCAGTTGTAGAATGTGTTTTCCTTAATCAGCCAAACCTTCATTTTTCTGCCATTTGTGGCACCCAGTGAGTGGTCCTCGGTCATGTTTTTCCATTAAAACTTTCCTATAATCTTTTCTTATAACCTGTGATTATATTTTCCCGTCATTATTTTCTTAATCATGTTTCCCCTTGTTTTCGGTCAACCATTTCCATTTCTGTTTGCCATTTGTGGCGCCCAGTCAGTGGTTTTATATTCTCATGTCATTACTTTCTCAATTTGTGGCGCCCAGTCAGTGGTTCTCGATCTTGTTCTTCCTTCTTTTCGGTAAAACTTTTCTATTTCTTTCTTTGTGAAGCCCAGTCAATAGTTTTAATTATTAATTTCTTCATCAAACACATCAATAATATTAAAAGATTTAAAATAGTATTTTCAACATTTTTATTTCGTTCACTACAAGTTTTAAACAAATTCAAAATAGGTGGAAAGTTTGCTTATAGCAGACCTTACAAAACAATTATTTTATACATAAAAACCATTTACAAAAACCGCTATCTCTTTATCTTACATCAGATCAATCACTTAAAATGTTTTTTTAAAAATATTGCAAACACTCCAATTGATGTTTGATTGTTAATGATAAAATTACACTAGTCTTACTATTTACAATCAAGATAACTGGAAGTGAAGTCTACAATAAATATATATGTCAATTATTACTGCAGTTAAGCTTTTAAAAACATGTTTTTTATACACATTTGCTTATTTGTATTTAAACTCTATAATTAAAAAAAGCCTTGATTTGAGATCCCAATCATTAAAACAAACTGATTCTATTAAAAAGAATATATTTACTAATTGGTCAGAATGTTTTGCCCTACTCTGACTTAATATATATAATATAGTTACTAAAAGTCATTGATTGTGCATATTGTGGATTCCATAAAAAAAAAGCAAAACATTTTTATTCTTGTTTAAAATAATACTTTTAGTAGTTGCAGTAAGCGTGAAACATTAAGGATGATCCACACTTGAATACAACAATGTCTACCATAAGTAATTTGACCAATCACAACGCGATGAACAATCCAAACTGTTGCTTGCGATTGGTCAACTTGTATCAAAGTGGGAACCAACTAAACTGCAGTACGATATGACATGTTATCAATTCAAACAATACATACAAAAATATAGATAGTGTATTGTGGACATGTTGAAGTACTCGCATACAGTATGACCTACGTTTTATGTTGTTTGGATGATTAACAGGTGACATCATTATTTTTGTAATTTAATACATATCGGCACGTTGTTTTGTGTTTTTGTAAGGTAATCAACCGGTAGTGCTACCTTAGATATAGCATCAATTTAAGGTGAACATGAATTTTACGGTTCCTTTATTTCACATTTGGACCCATACCGTACGTAAAATGTAGCTCCTATTGTTAAAGATATCAGTTTAAAAAGTTCTTGTCTTAAAGTTTTATAAGCACTTTCACTAGCTTGCAGTGCTAGGTACGACCACCAGGCATACACCTGGTAAATTCCTCATAGGCTGCGTATTCCTCATCGTTAAGACTGTAAAAAAGAGAAAAACCCGATAAAACAGCATGTTAGAAAATCAAGTTTATTTAATATAACAAATTTAATGAGATATTATCATGTAAATACAAGAACAAACTTTTGAATCATTTTATTAATTAATTAATTTATTTATCGTGAGAGGTGAGATGGTTTTGCTTTGCTTTATTAAATTCGGATAAAAGTACAAGGTTATACTGCATCATTGACTAAATAATTAAAATACAGTAAAATGCCTATGGCCAAGTAATCGGAAGACCTTTACAGACACTAAAACCTTCAAATCATAATATAGCCACTACAGAAATTGAATACACAAATTGTTCAATATTTGACTTTTGAAGTGCAACTGAACCAAAGAAAAATATGACCTTAGAGACTTGAACCCTACCTTTTACCACAGCACTTGTTTATTTGTGCTTTATAAATCCACCAAAATTATGACGCCCAAGCAAAAACATCGATTAAACAATTTTGTATAATTAATGAAACAATTATGGAAATAAGCTGATAAGCTTTTTGGGCTATCCTGGAAAATCTTTTATAAATGTATTATTTGTAATGTCCGTAATTTATGTTATTAACTTTGTATGTATTTTTTATGATGATTTTCCAAATAAATTCAAATCAAATCAAGTGCTATAGAAAATTCACTCGTAAATGTTTTTACTAAAATCAATTAAAAATAAAAAGAGATAATTTTTATGTATAGTTTATATGCAAATGGCAATAAATGGAATTAATTTTCCACTGATGAATGAATGAGTGAATGAAAAAGACAACCATAGTTTTGATCAAATGTTGGGCTTGGGAAACAAAACAATTTTTGTTAGGCCTTTTAACATACTGTAATATTATCATTCTTATCATCAAAGTCATCATTATTATTATTTCTGTATCACTGTAATTTACCTCCGCCAAGGAGGTATATGTAATTGGTAGCGTGTGTTTGTTTGTTAGTTAGCAGGATTACTCAAAAAGTAATTACAAAATCTTTACCAAAATGAATATACAGATAGATATGTGGTTAAGGACCATTCCATTCAATTTTAGGACCATTTGGGACCATGGTCCCAATTCTGGACCACGCTTTAGTATACTTTTCAGACCTGCTGTTAAAAGATAGGACAGAATTTTTCAAAAGCCGGCGAGCAGTCTTAAAGTAACAAGTAAACTGAAATTGCATTTTCTCGAGAACTACTTGTCCAAAAAACTTCATTTTTGTACAAGAGGCAAGAGTTATAATTTGTGATTTGTAATTTTAAAACATAATTTGATTTAATGTGCACGTTTTTTGATGGTTTAAAAAACCTATTTCTTTTCAAATTCACTCGTTTGATTTTCGCGTTGCTGTTCTATTGTTAGTCAACTGAAGCTATTTTTAATTGAAAGGCTTGTTACATAACCATTACACCAAACTCGCATACACATGCTTGTAGTGAAATTAGCCCAAATCACAAACAGCATTAAGACAAACGCATATATAAATATCTTTTTTTTAACCAGAGAAATCTTATGTAGGAGAATTTTACAGTAGGCGGAGGTATGCACTCTCGGAGTGGCTTTCTAGTTGTTAAATATTATTATCTAATTTAATACCCGTCCCAAAAAACAGTCTTAAATCAGAGCTAATAAATTTTTTTTTTAGAGTTAATCATGCATAAATTAGCATAAAATTAATGTCTTACCCTTGGTCATAGGTAGAACTACTTTCACTTGTATAATAGTCATCATCATTGTATCTTTGTGATTTTTCATTGTTTCCCAGACTCCATTTGTTACTTAGGAACTCATCCATATTATTTAAATCACTTTCATTTACATAAATAATACCTATAATATAAATAAAAAATGATATATAAATTTACAGGCAAAAAGAAACTCCAATCCTTCCAGTAATCTACTAAAAAATAATTAATTTAAAAATGGTGAATAGAAGGACATTTGTGAGAATGAGAAAAAACTCATATTCGAACCAAGAATCTTCTGTTTGATATCCAGACATCCTATTACTAGACCATATGGGCTTTCATGGTATGATTCAAATCCAATTGGAGTGACTTTTTGACATCCTCATTGTGGTACAGTGGAAGAGCACTACTTCCCAATTGTATACCCTTTGTAAAATATATATAGAGTTTAAGCTTATTCAATCAAATTTATATTTCGCTAGACCTTCGTCTATTAAAGATTTATTTTTTCTATTAATAATTCAGTAGCATATAATGCATTATAATCTAGTTTTCGAAATCAAGTTGATATACTGCATATTTATTTCCAACAATATTTTCCAATTTTATAGATAGGCAAATAAAGAAATTATACCAGTGAACACAATGGAAGACATTTTATATATTAAACAGTGTCAAATGCTAATTTAAAAACATTGAAAAAAAAAAGATTGCTTTCTAAAAGTCTGTCTACACTATCAAACTTAATGTGCCCATATGTGCCACGGTGATGTCATATCACTACCATATTTGAGCACACCACGCTTGTTTTGTCAAACTAGTTTGATAGTCTAAACTAGGCTTAAGCATAGTCTTGTCTCAGGCTTAAGTCACATCTGGACTGCCAGGATTTGACCCTAGCACCATGGGATTGGTAAGCAAGAATGTTACCTACTATGCTACCGTACCACAGGCAATGTCTTTTGAAAATTGCAGGTGTGCTGTAGATGGTACACCTCGAGGTAAGATTAGGTGCCCATGCCTCAAAAGACAAGGCCTGGCACAACTTTAAAAAGTGCTTTATAAATCAAATTCTCCTCTACTGAAACATTACCATTTACAAAGACCTGACTGATCGAGCATATACCAACTGTACAAAGCTGTCTACACTATCAAACTTTATGTGACAAAAAAATGTGATGTGTCCATATACATGATGTCATATCACTACCATATCTGGGCATATCACTACCATATTTGGGCACATCACACTTTTTTTTGTCAAACTAGTTTGATAGTGTAGGATGAGCTTTAGGCTACATTTACACACTTTCACATAACACAAAATAGCATTAAATTCTTTATATAATATACTCAACAAAACTGGAAACGGATTGTAAGTTGACTCAGTGAACCTAATTAAGGAATAAAAACTTCCCCACACAACACTGGTCCAAAAGTGCTCTTTAAATGGAGGTGTATTATTTCTTAAGTAATTATTAAATGCAATTAACTTGATTAAGAATTGTTCTTCACATTTTGTCAAATCTACACTCAAAAATTCCAAAAGTCCTTACTAGCTTCTTCTTGAGAAATGACTCTACCATCCGGTGCATAGAATGTGTAATCGTTCTGGAAAAAAAAGAAAACATGTTATACAAGTTTTGTTTATTGGTTTCCACAAATAATATATAATTTTCTTAATAAATCTTTAAATATTTATAAATGTGGAGATCACAATAAGTCTAGATATAGACTTTAAGCAGAGGCCACAACAACATATTATAGAACATTACAATGAGAATATTGTACAATTTTGAATATCTACAGTATATAAATTATGCATGTTGGATCACAATGCAAATACATCACCCTAAAACTAAACGTCAGATACACATACTCTACTCCAAATTTGCTTCAAAACAAGTGCAAGTAGCTATTATCGAGCTATATATATGTTTGCTGTAAAAACAGGTCCCGAACAGAATTTTAAAATGTTAAATTTATCCATAAGACCACTAAACAATTAAATGGTGCCCATCAAAAAAGTAAATTATGTGTTCATCCGAAAACAGGCAACACTAAACAAGCCACAAAATCGATCAAACGAGTACAGAATAGAATTTTGCGGATTATTTTTGGTTACAATTTAAATACTGTCGAGTTACGTGAGGCTGCTGGGCTCCCTTTACTTGCGACAAAGAGGAACCAACTCCTACTTTTGGTAAGAAACTCTTGGTTTCTAATAATTTTAGGTATTTGCTTCCTCCTTGCCACACGTCTATTAAAGCCCTGCTGTCTCATCGTCTCTTATATGAAATCAGGTGCAATGCAGAAACGAAGATGTAAATCTACAATACTCACTCTTGCTAAAATTTTAAACGAACCTAGTTAATTAATCTTTTATTATAATTATTAATTTAATACTGAATACGATATACTGTATGCATTTAATCCAAATTTTAATATCTTAATGGTTTCTTATTTTGATGTTTTATATTGTTATAATGCTCTATCATTATTAATTATGTAAATATTGTGGTTTTAGCCTTCGGTCAATGTTATATTATGATTAATTTTGCAATAAAGGCCAAAAAACATGGATAGTTCCACGAGCCCACCTCATGTTCTCAATAATGATATCCATTTAGAAAAAAATACTATGTGAACTGACTGGTCATACTACACAAGCAACACAAGCTTGATACATATCCCCTTAAGCCAATTGTTCTAAGCACATAATCACTTACTAGATCTGCAACCCCAACTGCACTATCTCCTGAAGCAGCAGCAGCAGCAGCAGCAGCACTGGAATACATCTGCTGGGCTGCCGGTGACGTTGTGTCTCTTCCCCAATTGCTTGCTCTAAGTTCAATTAAACTCAATAATGTTTCCCTTGTTTTCCTAGAAAATAACACAAATGCAACATAAAAAATCAAGAATGTTTTTCATAGTCAGATGAACATATTTAATCATTGGTTTTTAAATATTAAAACATGTTCTGTAACATTTAGTTAGTACTATACTAAAGAAATGATAGGATTTTATATCTGGTAACAATTATATTATTTACCTTTTATTATTAATTTATAAAATTATTAATCAGCATATTTTTTTGTAACTATTATAGTTTTACTACACATTGTGGATATTAAAATGCAAAAAAAAAAATGAATGTATTAATTTTCTTTTATTATTATTCTTTAATTATTATTTTTTCTTTAATTATTATTTTTTCTTTATTGTGAAGCACCTCTGAACATTATTATTATAGATATCTGTGCTATATAAGTTTGACTAATTGAACATTCCTGGTTGTCCAAAAACGTATTTAATGTACCTTTTAGAATGTTACGTTTAGCTAAATTTTTTAGGGAACCACTATTTGTAAAAGCTTTTTTGCTTGCTTGTGGCTGTCCCTGTTTCATTTCTTCTCAGTTTTTACAATGTTACAAATTTACTCTTCATTTGAAATGGAATAAACTAAATATCAATAATTACTTTTAATTTTAATGATATTGATATATTTTATACCTGTAATTATATAAAAAATTGTAAGTTATTTGATGTTAAAATCTGTGTGTACAAATTCTCTGTTGGCTGTGCATTGAAAAAAGAAAATGAATCTAATTAAAGATGTATTGTCCCTTGAAACACAAAAAATGAAGGTCAAAATATTCTAAATTTAAATTGGCCATATCAAAGTAATATTAAAGTTATTCACTTTAAGTCGAAAATTAAACCACGAGTATGCATTATGCATGATGCTAATTAGGATTGTTTACAACTCGTCGCGGTTGAGAAGGTGTTTTCACACAGATCGCGAGGAAGTTTTATGATTATGCATACAGAGTAGTCAAACAAGCGCGTTGCATTATGAGATATGTTTTGATAGAAAACTTTGACTGGAAGTCAAAGTTATTTTTTGAAAAAAAAATGTATGTATTTCAGTTAAATGATTTTTTTTTGAAAGTTAATAACTATTATGATACTTCAAAATGACCCACTTTCTTTTTAAATCTTTTTTTTAAATTTTTTTGGAATTAGTCAAAGGGACAATGCATCTTTAACATACAATTTGCATAAATAATTTTGGTTAATCATTAATACCTCTGTAATTTATTATCTAGAATGATGTTTCTGATTGTAGAGAAAAGGTCCTGAAGACTAGTCATGCTGCCCATCTCCCTGTCGAAATCATCTGCCTGAGCTCCAGTCAATTTCAACAGCCTAATCAACATTGTTGCATTTTCATCATCGGGATATTTAAGAAAAGATTCCATCAAGCCATTTAAAGCTTTTCTTAAAATTTTAATTTTTCTTGGTTTATTGTTTACCATTAACTAAAAGAAATTAAATTTCAAATTCAATAGATGCTATACAGTATCATGTCTAGTGACAAAAAACTGATTGCAGTATCGTGTCTGTAGACTGCAACAGACTTAACCTAACTGTCAAACAAATGACATGATATTGTATGCGTATCATGTCTTAAATCTAACTTGATTCGGGCAATCTCACAACAGTGTCTTGCCTTGCCAAGATAGGAACTCGCAACAGTCCTTTGATCTTATGTCTGGCTGTGACAAATACCAACAGTATTCTCTGCGGCGCGCAGTGTTTGTCACGCCGTGTAGGACTGATCGTGTCGCAGCCACAGAAAAACCCTTTGATCTCCGGAGCTCAGCATTCTGTTGTTAGATTGCCTTGCTCCTACTATGCTCTATAATGTTCTCCCTTCCTACAATAGGTTCAATCTCAAGGCATTCACAAACTCATAATTTGGGCAAGGCAAATGATGTCCTGATTGTTTTAGAACAGTAAAATGGCCAAGAACATAATATAATAATATATAATAATAAAACAAATATTACAAACATACATCCATGTTTAAGAACAAGTCAGCTATGAACATCGTAAACCGATACAGTCTTTCTTTCAAAATTGGATCAGTAAACGCAGTTTCTCGTTCGTCAAACTCTTTCTTCAATCTATTTAAGAAAAAATACAACATTATTTATTTATCTATATTTAGATATCAGATGATGGAAGAATAAACAATGTATAAGAACAGCTGAAAGAAACTGGAATCAGTTTAGATTTAGATATCAATAATTACTGCTACTGCTACTGCAGTTTCGCACCTAAAACTAGGCATAAGGCTTCACAGTCACTCACCATCACCGTCGCGTAGTGGGTGAATGCTTTTCAATTGGGTAAGCTTGAGAGATTGTGGTGCGAAAGTACAGTAGCACCCAAATTCTACAACCAATGATCAGTCATCGCATTTTAAATACAGTATAAACCCTCCTTTCCTGACACTCCAATTCAAGGCAAATTATTAAGGGGACACTTAACATTAAAACAAGAATTATTTCTTACAAAAAACGCCGCTCGACATTTTAAAATTAATCATTGTTCTTTCTTCAGATATATTAAATGATTAATTATTAAAAAGATGTCCTTTAATCGCAAAAATACATACAATTCAAAGATAGTTCTTTAATTATGAATCACATTATGCCCATTTTCTCACTAGTTAATTGTATACTATACACAATTTTTAATAATTTATGGAAAATATGTTTTTGTTACCATGTAAACGTGTAACAAAATAAAAATATGTTGGTTAATCACAAAAATCTAACAGCTATTTAATTATAAATCACATCATGCCCATTTTGGTGGGTGTTACTGTTAGTAATCTGGTTGTATTTCATTGAATAATTGATATTTCTGCTAATTTTCAACAGCATTTGAAAGAAGACATGTGTACCTTTCCAACAATGTATTATTTGCCAAAAAATATACATCTACTAATTAAAAAATGGCATTTAAAAATGGTCAATTTTGATTTTTCAATTTTTGCTGTGTGTGTGACCTCAACCTGTAGGCATGCAACTGAATACCCTCTAGAGACAATGTGACTTCACGGTGGTACAAGTGAGAAAATTCTTCCACAGTCTGTTGATTCACGTCAACCAATCAAAGGGCGAGTATCCAAAATCGTTCAACCGTGAGCCCTCATAGACTCTCTTTTCCCAGACGTTTTTTGGGTCCAGCAGCTGGGACCTATAAATTATAGTCGAGTTTACAAATTCTTAAAACTGTCGGCCTTAGAACTATAGCTGCCGCGATGATAAAGCTTCTTAAAAGCCGTGGCGCGAAAAATTAGGGGCAATATATATTTGAACACTATAAAGACCATTCAGGGGAATCATTCCTGTGAAATGAACAAGGGAAAATATATGTTTTAACACTACGGCCAACCACTATTAAAGCTGGGTTCCCACTAGGACATAATGCAAGGATGTAAGCGCAACGTAAGTGTGAACCAAGCTTTAGGTGTCTGTAACCTTACTTTTCCATTAAAATATTTCTAAACACATCTGATTCCATCCCTGGTTGTACTAGTAGCTTCTTAGACAAGCAGTTACACACTTTTGCTGCAGTGTATGTGAAGTTAGTGTCAAAAATAGCCTAGAAAGAAAACAATAAAGTTAACGTTAAGCTCTGTCTACACTATCAAAATAGTTTGACAAAAAAAGTGTGATGTACCCAAATATGGCAATGATGTGCCCAAAAATGGTAGTGATATGACATCATCGTGTCCATTATAAGGCAAAGGGCACATCACAATTTGTTTGTTTTATAAAGTTTGATAGTATAGACAGAGCTTTATACTGTACTTCATTTCATTAATAAATGGTGATACAATTGAATATAAAACTTGAACAATCTTCCATCAAATATTAAAAGAATATAATACAACATTCAAAAATTGATAAATATCCATCTTGGGCATGGACAAACTAAAAATAATTTGTAACCATTGTATGTAATGGAACTGGTTTGATAAATAAAGCCTTGTTTATCACTTGAGCACTATGTTGACTTAAGCAAAATGATTGTTAAATGCCAGCCCTAACAGTCTTGATGTTCATTTCATGTGTAGCATCATCCGAGTGAAATTTAGAGTTAAAAGTGAACCACTCGCCGATGGGTGGCATTCACTAAACAGTAGGGTTATATACACTCAAAACCACTGAACTGATTATTGAAACCATGGAGGTATACCTCTATGTTGAATTGGTCAGTCAGTAAAGTCTGTCTTCACTATCAAATTTTATGTGACAAAAAAATGTGATGTGCCCATATGGACATGATGAAGTCATATCCAGGCCTTGTCTTTTAAGGCGAACGAGTGCGATCACTCACCTAACACACTCCTAAACTGCCTTTAAGGAGTGCGATTTACAACCACGCCTAAATTTGGTAAATTTCTACACACCAAAATACAAACAGCACCTTCAGCACCCCTGAATGCATTGAGGAGTGCAATTTGTAGCACACCTATAAATTTCAAATAACAAGGCCTGCATATCACTACCATATTTGAACTTATAACTACCATATTTGGGCACATCACACATTTTTTGTCAAACTAGTTTGATAGTGTAGGCAGAGTTTTAAACACAATGGGTTTGTCAAAAAGATTAAATTCCCAATAATACCTGTTCATAGATAAACTCTACAAGGTTGTCTAGTTGATTCAAGTCGACTGGGTTTGTGTTGAGAGCAATTACCAACTGTTCAATGTAATCATCAAAACATCCTGGATTTATAGACATTACATTTAATACATCCTTGACATTGCTCATGATATCGACCTAAAATCAAATATATACATTATATAAAGATGATTAAATTACTTAAAATTGTACACTGTACCCTACTATCACAAACATACTGGTAATTACTGTATTACTGTCTATTCTAAACTGAACCAAATGTTACACTGTTGCATAAGCTCCAGCTCTGTATTTAGCAGGCACTCTATCAAAAATTCATGACACGAGCTGCGAGAATTAGGTACTAGTGTAGATGTGCAATCCCTGCTTTCTGTGAATTGGGTACACTGGATCCATGATTCATGTAGAACAACTAGAAATAATGTATATAACCTTAAACATACAGTTCAAATTACACTTAAATGTGGAATATTTGAACTTTTAATTTAATCGTTTAATGACATTTTTATTGGGTTAAAATGGCTGTGTTAAAGCATCATTTGAATGCGAGGCCCTAGCTAGGAAGGCCTATGCTGTATCACCAGAGCCAAGCAATTCAGAAGGGCCCAGCGCCATGAGACAAGGGATGGACCAGAGAGATATACTGTACTGCCAGTCGTTGTCTTCGCACAAAGGTGCGTAACTAATAAAACGGCTATGTTGACTGTATGTGATTTTACACTCTAGCGAACACAGGATATTCGTCGTCTCCCCTAACCGTCATGTTTCGTAAAGTCCCTAATAAGTGTTGTTGGATGCCAACAAATGCAATCTCAAAGACTTGTTTGTTACAGTATAAGACTTTGTTTTTATCATGGCAGTGAATAAATTCCACATTGTCAATATTCCTAAAAAATGAATACAGGTAAAATAATATGACAATTGTTTAGAAGTAAACACAGCAATTAACTAGAAATGTATATTGCCTTGCATAAATAAAAACAATAGAATTAAAGTAATTACATTTGCAGAGGTCGCACCAGTCAAAACATGATTATCTTCTGAAGGAACAGATAGAACCGTAGGCTGTAATGCTTCCATTGATGGTACGCGTACCAATGTTGGGTCATTTACCAATGTTGGATCTAAAACCACTGGTAGTACCCGTTGGTTGTAAACAGCTGGTGCTTTTGGTACAGCACCACCAGGAGTAAAAGCTTTAGCGTTTGGATTGAGGGAGGAATGGTTATGGAATCCTTGTGACATGTTCTGCCAACTTGCAGCTAAACAAAAATAAAAAATTAATCAAAATGTATATTCTTTTTTTATTGCATAGGTAACTGTACTGTTTTGTGGAAAGAACAATACACAGACTCAACGAAGTGACCCCTTAATAGAGGTGTCCCCTGTTTACGCAACACTGCCCCTTATGTGCTTTCCAAGGGGTGTCCCAAAAAAGGGTGTTTACTGTGGACTTTTGGGTAGCATGTTTATTGATATCTTCAAAGCATAGCTCTTTCAGATAATGTCATTGTTAATAATTAATTAATACAAAATTATAGTTGTATCTAGTTGCACATTTTATAAACTTTAGGTGACCTTTTAATGTTTTCTCCTTGTACAAATTTTATTTTATTATTTTTTTATATAGTTTTTTTGGGTGCATGTCAAGTCGGCCCCAAACCGTCTCGGCCAAAGTCAAGTCGGCCCCACGTCAAGTCGGCCCCAAGGCAACTCGGCCTCAAGTCAACTCGGCCTCACGTCAACTCGGCCAAAAACTAATCGGTCAACTCGGCCACAATAAAGTATGGAACGCAAAAAGTGCTTAATATTATTATGATTATTACTATCCACGCTTTAAAAAAAATGAAGAAATAAGAAAAATACTCATATAAAAAAATGATCTCATTGCCATAGAAAAAATAATCGTACATATCGTTTTTGTTCATGATTTGCGTTTTTAAAAAAGGGGAATCCCCCAGTCAGCGAAAATACGTAGCAGTATTAGATATCGAAATAGCTGCCAAAGGCGCAGAGCTAGGGAGGCGCAGCTACGAATTGGTTTCAGATGTTGTCGCCTAATCAAATGCATACACTGAAAATTTCTACGCGTGATTCAACCATGGAGTTACCATTATTTTATACCTCAATGATTCAACCAAACAATCCTATTACACCTAATAAATGTCCTCGCATATCGGACATGTTTATTGAATTTTGACGCACGAACGAACATACGCGCCGACGTACGTGCATCATCATTATTGGGCCTATTTATTATCCAAATGTTCATTGTAATCATTAATAATAGCATGAATGCTTATCAATTGTTTGTTAGGCGCAATTTGAACAATTTGTGCAATTTGAAATTTTATTAAACGTAAATAAAGGAAAGTTGGTGAAATCATTCTTATTTTTTTTGTTAAATGTATTATTGTCTAAATATTAATATTCATTAAAAGTCAGAATTATTCATAGGTAAAAAAATGTGAAGAAATATCAATCCCCTTTCTTTGCACTTTTTCCGTTCCATACTTTAACGGGGCCGAGTTGACCGATTATTTTTTGGCCGAGTTGACGTGAGGCCGAGTTGACTTGATGCCGAGTTGACTTGAGGCCGAGTTGACTTGGGGCCGAGTTGATTTGGGGCCGACTTGACTTTGGCCGAGACGGTTTAGGGCCGACTTGGATCGAAATCAGTTTTTTTATATATACAGTAGATTAATTTTTTTATCAAGAGGTTCTCACTTGAACTGTGTTGGGGTATTGGCTTATTGTTTCCTTGTTGGAAAGTTCAAATGTAAATAGTCATACTACCTGGTGGAGTTTTCATTGGTTGTTCTCCTGGTTTGTATGGCCTACGTAACGTCGGCCATTCTGCTGGCTTTGTTTCTGCTGGCTTTGTTTCTGCTGGCTTTGTTTCTACTGGTTTCTCTTCTACTGTCTCCTGTACTGCTGAACCCTTCGGATTCCAGGTTGAGATCTCATAACTACCAGCATCTGCCATTCTGAATCATATGTTTAAAAATTGGGTATTAGTGGCCTAAAAGATAAGGCCTGAAGTGTCAGTGTTATTTGCAACATGAAATTGCAAAACAAATCTTTGTTCAATTCGGAAATTTTTAAAAGGAAATTCTTGCACGACTTCAAATTGCCCGGCCTCTCTGCAGAATTTAATTCAGTTTTCTTGTGTGTAGGGGTAATTTGGAGGGGTTAGGGCCTAGGTTTATCACAGGGGGAGGGGGTAAACTTCTCCATAATCAGGCCTCCCCATAATTTACTTAAATAAAATAATTTCTCAACTTCAATATACATGTACTAATAAATAAAGAGTCGGAGAGCACAACACTAAAAAACTAATATTACAATAATGCTTTAGCTGGCCTTGAAGTTTCCTAGCGTAACCTAGCTACAAACAGGACCTACTCCAGTTCGTATCAACAACAACAACGCTAGGCATAGTAGACCTAGCCTAGGCCTACCCAGCTAGGGGGCTAGGCATAGGCCTCTCCCTAGCTAGGGCTAGGCCTAGCTAGGATAGCCTCCTACTAGCCTAGGCCTACTTATATAGTTAGAGGGCCTAGCTAGACCTAGGCCTAGCCTAAGGCTACCAAAAGCATTAAGCCAGACTAATAATTGAATAAATAAATTATCATATAATGTGCAGTCAATTTTATACTTGAAATATATTCACTCTAATATGAAATACTTGAAATTGGAGTTTCCTTTCTTCGAAAAAAGAATGTCAAGAAAAATCCTTTTTTGATTTCATGCACACTTCTCGCACTATCAAAAAAAAAATAAAGTAGCGCCATCTACATGTCGGAAGTGAAACCTACATTCTTTGCTGCTGGGATTTTTTAAATAACATGGGACTAAAGTATAGCAATCAAAGAAATATTAATAATAATAGTAATAAATATAAAATAATGAAAATCGTATGATGGATGCAAGACCTTTGTGTATGCTGTTTCATTGCAACTATTATAATATTATCAGGAAAGAGTGAAATGATTGAAATGTCACTCATTGCTTATTATGTAACATTTATTGTGTCGATATAAAAAAAAACCAATTTAATCTCATTTTGACGTTGAGTTTTATTTTCTTTCATTTTACTACCCTATAGTAGGCTAAATACTAAATCTTTTTAAATAGAAAAGTGAGTTACAATTTAAATGAATGTTATGAACGCATTCGTGAAAACGTAGCCTACATTCGTATACATGGTGGTGGATCTGTATAACGTCTACATTATGTGTGGCTATGCATGGACAAACGATCGTTACAAAATAACGTACTCTTTCACTAATGTCAAATAAATATGTTTACTCTGGTTAATGAGGCAACTAACTTTGTGATTTTATTTTCTCATTATTAGGCTATATTGTATATTACATTTGCCTATGAATAATTTACAGGCATAGATACAATTTTAAACCGGCGATCTAAATTAATAAATTATTTTTGTTATCAAATTAATTGTAAAAACAGTAAAGATGAGGAAATCTGTGAAAATGAGAAAAAAACGAATAATATATAATTCAACATTAGACACATATTGTATTGGCATAATTGCCTGGTATTTGCAAATTCCATTACTAATTTGCATACAATTTGCATACTAATTATTAGTAGTCGCACAGTTCACAAGTTTTTCTGCATCTTTGTTCTACGTATGCTCTGTACTCCTTTAGCTTGCAAATGTATGGTTTGGTTGGGCAATCGGGGTCTTCATCTATGCACACATCGTTCGATTCCGTTTGAGCTGTAAAAAACGTACACAGTAATCAGTTTTAATAATACTCTAGTATTTCAAAATGACCTACCCTTTGATTAATAATGGAATTATTCAAATGACCTACCAACCAATCATTTGATGATCTGGGTTTTCTAGTTCCATTCTGGAACTAGAAAACTCAGATATTGATATCTTAAGCCTGGTTTCCATAAAATCGCTACACCGTTTCCATTGAAATCGCTACACGCGCAGATGTCGCCGACGCGCATCGGGGAGGTCTCCCCGATTCATCGCAGACAAATCGGCAAAGTTCAACATGTTCAACTTAGCCGATTTTGTCGGCGATGAATCGTATACGAGTGTACCAAAGAATATTTAGCGCTCGCGTACTAGATCCCCGATAAATTCTAGCGTTTCCATAGAATCGCTACGCTCTGTCGGCGACAGCAGTCGGCGACACGGTGTAGCGATTTTATGGAAACCAGGCTTTAGTTTTCTAGATCTAGAAAAGTCAGATATCTGAGTTTTCTAGATCTAGAAAACTCAGATATATATCTGAGATCTGAGTTTTCTAAACACCCGAAAAACGAAGGTTGCTCAATGTGAGAGGAATGGAGGATAGTCGACGCAACAAAAACATATGAAAAGTTAACCACTGTTAAAAACAATAATGTCGCTTGCATTTTTTGTATAAAAACTAAATAAGGATGACTGAATATATTCCTACAATGATAATGAACATTACCGACGTACATTACGTAAGATGATGAAAGGGGGTGTGAGACTAACGTCGGAGAGAGATAACCTATTTTTTTTTTAACAGAAGAGTCCAACTCTTACTGAAATTTGGTAAAGGATTAATAAAGTCCGATACATTTAGAAGCATTCATTCGTGACATTAGCAGAACCCTCTGAGGTCTGCGTGTAAAGGCCCATTTACACTAGGACGATAAATAGACAAATATGCATTTCTATTATATACATAAAATAAAAGAAATTTAAAAACTTTTCATTCTAGAACTATAGAATAATCATTTCTGCTATCTTTGATAAAAATGATATTTTCACACGTCCAATCAAAATGACGTCATGATTAGTAAGAGCAATAATATCGTGACAATACAACGATTTTATTGTTTTTATTTATCATGACGTCATTCGATTGGAATTTAAAAACATATTATTTTTATCAAAGACAGCATAAATGATTGTTCTATACTTCAAGAACGAAAACTTTTCTAATTTATTTTGTTTTATGTAATAAAAATGCATGCTTATTTATTTATCGTCGATCGTTATCGTCCTAGTGTAAATGGGCCTTTAGCCTAGACTGGAAATCCCGTTTGAGAGATTTAAATCTTCACCAGTCCCTTTCTTAGCCTGACTCAATAGTGATGATGTTTCAATGAATATTGAATAGGCTGGCACTATTTAATTTACCGGTGGACTAATTTTTAATGTTTTAATAAAAAAAAAATAGTTTTAGGCCTACTATTTATACACTTGTATATATTCTTTTTATCAAATATTGTAAAATACTACTTTTCAGCCTTTTGGCTTTCCTTTTTTATGAATAAATATACCTGAATATAATAATGGTGTATTGGAAAATGTTATGCTAAAAGGGTTTAATTTATTATAAAGATATATTGTCCCCCATCTAAACAATATTTTTTTCCATTTTTTGTTGCTGAATATGCGATTTAATGTCACATATAGTTATTCACTTTGACTAAAAACTGGATCTTTTCCTGAATTTCCCTGAAAGAAATTTAATTTAAAGCAAAATTTAAAGTCTTATTTTATTAATCTTCATTTTTCATCTTTTTGGGGGACAATACATCTTTAAGAAAAAAACACTAAAATATTCACTGTTAACCTAATATCGCCATAATGGTTTGTTTAAGAGAGGTTTCTAAACCTCTGTCTACACTATCGAACTTTGTGTCATATCACTACTGTATTTGAGCACATCACACTTTTGTTGTCAAACTAGTTTGACAGTGTAGACAGAGCTTTAGGTGGGTGGTTAAGAGATACCGCTTAATTATTATACAAATTTTAGAAAACAAAGAATGTCCTTACTGTTCTGTAATTTTGATCAACTACGCTTTAAAATGATAAATTGGTTTCTTACTGTCAATGCAAAAGCCGCAAGTTTTTGGACAATTGTTGTTAACGAAAGATTCAGCTACCGACATATCACAGTACTCGGCGTAGTGTGGGCAATCTATATCACTATCCTCGCAAACTTCAAACTCCGAATTACCTAATACAGTTTAAAATAAATTATATCAAGACAATCTCATATTTTGTTTAAACCTATGAAATGGAAACAAGAAATAAATTTATCTATTTAATTTAATTTATTTATTTAATAAATTATCCATCTAAACTGAAGAAATACTAGGCTACAAATTGGAAAAAGCGATCACCCAAGCAATTCTGATGTGAAAGTAAAATGAAACAAAAAGCCATATGGATTCAAAAATAATCGAACATACCTGCTGAATACTGTTGATGGCATAAAGAAAAAATAAATTATTTATTTTAAGTTACATGTTATACTATTTTAGCAATTTAGCAAAAACATCGAAAGGTTCATTAATTAGTCATGTGGCATTTATAAAAACATAAGAAGATCTAAAAATAATTCGTACATTAAAGAAATAAACACATTTAGACCTACACATGTTGTGTTTGAGGATTTTTATAATTTAAATAGGTCATGAACTGTTATATAAACGTTCGATTATCTAACTCTGATAGTAAGACCATTGGGACGAAGCTTGCTGTCAGAATCCGCAATACTACACAATGTCTACAGTCGTTAGACATGATATACCGTTGTATCGGGTGGATACATAATAGTACTATCATAGTACCATAATGGTACTAGCTTCCATGTATAACCTGCAGTTCTTATACTGAGCTTCTCCTTGTCACCCCTCACGTCGGCTGCAAACTGGTGTACACAAACGTGTTGTATGATGTGTAAACTCTAGTTTTCGAGACAATTGGAAGGGGTTAGGATCCGTACAGATCTCATCTGATGCAGAATTATCAATTTAACACTATAGGGGCCTAAATTGTTATTTTAATAACAATAAATAATATTTTAAAATAAATTACCTTTAAACTGACACAGACTGCTACTGTAAGAAACACAGCACTGAATCGTATACTCATTTTGTTCACAGATACTTTGTCCAAGTTGTAAAATATAATGGAGGCCTAACTATACAACGAGGTATTTGTACACGAAGGAAGTTCAATGAATTGTAAAATCGAATCTATATTTTCACATTTTTATATGACTGTGTTATTTACAAACATAATGATGATAGATGACTAATCAACCAACGTCTCATGTTGTTGTTTCAACATTTTGACACCCATACATTTTAAGAACGATTTTGGAATTGCAAGTTGTTGGATTTACGATCTTTAAAAGCTTGGAAAATGAAGGGGAACAGTAATGATAGAGTTATAAGTAGGACTGTATTTGGAGCGGAATAAACACCTCTTGTAATAGTCATGTTAGGCTTATAAAGAGATACCGCTTAATTATGCAGACATACCATTTACTGTTACTGTTCTTGTGGCCGTCTTCTTCTGAAGACACATGGCCGTCATTAACGGACACTTAATATCAGATGACTTCACTGCTGGTGTACTCTTGAGATCTATGTTTAAACCATGCTATAAATATTATTGTTGTTGTTATTTATATGTTTAATGCAATACTTAGTTTGTAACGTTTATATTTTTTATTTTAGATTATAAAAGGATCCCAATGGATAAAAGCTAATAAGCGTTTTTAGGCTATCCTGGAAAATCTTTTATAAATGTATTTATTTGTAATATCAGTAAATTATGTTATCGCTTTGTGTGTATTTTTTTATGATGGTTTTCCTAATAAATTAAATCATACACCGGGACTGGATAACATAATAAAGCATTCCCAGGCCAAACCACTTGACTGGATATTGCAAACGCACAATTAATCCAAACCAATGAAATAGTGAAGCAATGACCAATCACCAATCAAAGCACTTTAAAATACGATTACCTTATTTTTTATCCATTATTTACATTATTATTCCACATATTTTCGATATTTTTTACTCTCCTGTCAAAAACCCACAGTTCACATTCTATCTTAAAAAAAGTAATTTTATGACCATGCCATTTATTATATCGCCGAATAAAATCAGTCAACTAAGAAATATAGACGACAATGTCAACTTACTTTAATTGTAAAAGTTTACTTGTATAATATCTGTGTGTTATTAGGCCTACTTCGACGAGAAGGCGCTCTTATAATAATGCATTTTAATAGCTAACCAATACTACACAAATGAGAATTAAGTTCAAGTAACCCAACTATAAATAAAAAACAACAAGGCAATTATTATTGATAGAATTTTATTTAGCTTCTTATTTTACTGGATGACAAATATATTAAGAATTAAAACTATACGTTTAATGTCTACGACACAAATATGATATATTTTAAACAAAAGGAAAAAAGAAATATGTTATTTAAGTGGCAACAGGTTACACCAATATATGATTGATCATCTAGTACCGTTTTGAATTTACGATCAATCGGGAAATTACCTCACATAATTATAATAAGTAAATATGTTCGACTAATTAAAATTGTCAATTTAGTTGTTTAACTGTAGGCCTAATCGGAAAGTGTTATGGCCTTCATATTTCTGGAACTTCCGCTTCCATTCCGGATTTCTGAAGAGAAAATTAATAAAAGATAAGTTTATCTTGTACAAGGAAATATCGAATGCATACGGCAACACATCGTCAAATTTAGCCTGGGTTCCAGCGGAGTTTTGACTTAATATTAACCAAAAGCAATACTTTAATTCTTCATATGATTCAATCAAATCGAGTCAGTGGCCGTATTCACCATTCACACTAATACTACTTAAACATCTATCTATTTGAATACAATTTAAGGGAAAAATCTTACATTTTTATTGAATGAAGTGAAATAGGCCTACTTAATATTTATAGTGTAATTGGGGAATACGGCCTTCATTTCAGCCGATTCTCGGTACTGTATCTATTTCCAAAGTATCATAGGAACATTTGGTATAATACAACATGTGCTTACATGTATCTTATAGTATTAGCCTAACTCTTAACCTAACCTTTTATGATACAGACACCACATGTGATATAAATAAGATGCTGTATTACCAAATATTTCTATGATACTTAGAAAACAGATAATATGTAGAAATACAGCACAGGGAATACCATTTTTATCGTCTGAACAGAGCTTTCTCTGAGTCTTGTTAACTTACATGTACATGCCCCACATGTCTTCATGCATCCCGTTGCAGCCATCGCCTGCTTAGGATCATTGCAACCCTTGAACACTTGACAGTCATCACGATAATCTTGGCATTCGGCTGTTGTTAAAGATCGATTACAATTATTGCAAATGTATGTATACTTTTAAATTAGCATGTGTTCTAGTACAAATGGTAGACAAGTTCAAAAGATGTACCCAGTTACATAACGTGTATTAAAGGTATTTGATATATACCTAGGTGTGTTTCAATGACTTTCAATAGTCAGTTGCAATGTACCTAATGACAGCTCTAGCAAAATTCCACAGAAAATCGGAGGATTTTTAGTAGGCCTATTCTACCGCTTGAAGAAGAAACAGGAGGGGATGTCTAGACTAAAAATAAAATGGCGTTCATGCAAAACGTGATGGTTGACTGTAATTTATAAATACTTACCGTTTGCTGACGCTTTCTCTACCTATAAAAGAAAAAAAAACATAAACTATTTAATGATTTAACACATTTTTATATTAATGAAGTGTTGATGTTGATTTGATCACTTCAATAATAAAATAAATACGTCGAAGATAATCAATTATTTACGGGTCCGCAGCCCCTAAACCGATTCTAGGACGCCCGGCCTTTACAAAGAAAAGATCAATACAACAAGTTATCCAACATTTTCATTTACAGTATACCGTAGCTTATACAATACTCTCGCAGAGTATATCGGGGGCTGGTTTTCGATTATAGTTGTTCGATTATTTACACGGTCGCCTTTTTTTTTAGATGGGGTTGAAATCAGAACGATCGGGTCCGAGGACCCTTGTTGATTGTATCACTTCAGACAGAGCATTATAGTGTGCATTTCTTCTTATCTTTCTTACAGATGAATATTATATCTGGAATAAAAGAATGAACGAGAAAATAAAGTTTTACTTACTGGCAGAATAACTCCAAAAATAAGTACACTGACAAAAAGACAGATCAGAACCTTTTCCATGTTTGTAGTGATGTCTTGAGCTAAATTTTCGTAGTTATTCTATGTACGGCTGTCACAATTATAAGTATATATGTTCTTTCGAAGTTATTATCCTTTTATAAGACAAAAGGTGATAGAAATTACCTTTTGAAAGGTTCTTGTTTTCACTATTATCTGATAAGTATGTATATATCTTATTTAGTGTTATTTTGTCACTTGCCGTAATTTGAATTAGGAATAAAATTCGCAATTATTCTTAGGGTTTTATCAGAATAAAAACAAGTGCAGATGTGTACTAGTTTGTTAATATTGTTAATAGAGCAGTGTTTGTTATTCTGTGGATTACTATGACCTGATTGTATTACCTTTAAAACTACTAATGACAACGAATTAAACGTAAACAGTTCTTAACAAGATCCGTGTATTTATAACACGTTAATGCGTCTCGTTTTGGCGAGGGCATCAGGTAACGGGTGAAAAACAAAGTTTGTGTGAATTTTACATGAAGGAACCTCTATTATAGGGACACCATCGGGACCCAACAAAGTATCCCTGCAATAGGGGTACCCCCTGAATAGCGGTGTCCCAAGAATTGGCCTACACGGTATACTAGGCCTAGTTTGATCCTGTCGTAGCTTTCAAGTTTCATATTCAACCCTGGATGTTCCTTTAAAAGAGTACCTGGAAATAATTGGTATTTACATAATTTCTAGATTAATAGATTTCAGTACCACTGGTGTATTTGACGCATCTGGTGGAGGTCTAGATATGTCAATTTAGCCGTTTCTTTCCTTCTAAATGCAAAATGTTTCTAATTATTAGGCCTACAGTTTGATTTTAATGTTGATGAAAATAGTGAAAAAACTGACAATTGTAGTAAAGAGAGAAGAGAAGATACTATTTTTGTCAAATGTTCTTTAAACGTCAATTCGACGTAAGAATAAAGTACTTAGTCAAGCTTCAAATGGCGTATGTTTATTTTCTAACAAAATGTAGACATTATTTGATATTCACATTCCGCGACATTAACCCTATATGATACGAATAATTATGCAGTATTCACATTATAAGCAAAATGTCTTCGGTTAAACATATTTTTAAGTTCGTAAAAGACTATTAGTATTACGACAGAAGTATAATGTATACTTAATGTATTGAGTATCTGTATTTGTATCAGTCGATTAGGTATAGATCATTAAGTTTTAGGCTAATTTATAACATATGTTACAAATTGTAAGACGTTACTTAGCATATTTTCTACAGTAATAAGTGCTTACAGTTGCTCTATTGCCATATGTGTATCTGATAATCGTGTTTAAGATAACCTAGTTTTATTAATGGACTGTAGAATCCAAATGCCGTTTAAAAGATGAAATATTGTCTTAAAATGTAAAGTTGGGCTGCGGCTTGTAGGCCTACTCATCTATTCAGTCATGTGTTTGTAAAATTACTTTCATTTATACAAGTCTGTCTTTATACCGGCACATCACTAACAACGTAGATATCAGATTCAGATTCGATTTATTAAGTCATTCATACATAGTATAATGATAATTATTTTCTTGTCAGAAAAACACAAGCAAAAAAATACATACATAATATTTACATTCGTGATCAACTTGGAACTAACAACAACAACAACAAATGATCAGCAATATAAAATACAACAGACCTAATGACCTATCTTTGAAACTCACTGTTGTATAGTCTAATAGCGCTAGATAAGAATGAACATTTATCTCTATTTGTTTTTACTGAAATTGTTGTTAATCTTCCAGATCTGGTAACTACTAACTTATTGTTGAGAATATGAGATTCATCAGCTAAAATACTATTTAATTTAGATATCATTCCATCATTACACATTTGTGTGATACCTTTAATTTCGACACCAGTAATTTTGCTTGCATTCCTAACTATTCTGTTTAACTTACTCAAATTTTTCTTTGTTAGACCATTTACCCAAGTAACACAAGTATGAACATCATCTTCATCATCGTTGTATGAAGCATCATCAAAATCATTGTCATAATCAGGCCAACAACATTAACACGGCATTGACATCACAATTATCAAAACGTCATCGTAACTAGTGTAATAGTCATCCTCATTCCATTGCGTAATCATGACGTCATTATAATCATCACCATCGTGTATTAACATTATCAGCATCTTCTTACCTCATCATCGGGCATCATCGTAATCATCATCACCATCATTGTCATCCCCAGAATCCCCATCTTTACATGCATATTAAATCCAACAATATCATTACAGAACAGACAACTATATTTGGTTCAATTTGATATTTATTACGATTTTCTGAACGAAACTTCGAAATAATTAAATAAAGTTTATAAGAACTCAATAACGTGATACAAGAATCTAACTGATAAATGAAACTAATGTAAATAATAAAATAATCTGATTGGTCAATACAATCAGGTGATCGTAGACCATGGTTTTGTTTTTATTTCTGTATTGATGTATACGATTTCAGTAATAATTAATTGTTAATGAGATGTTGGCATTAAAAAGGCTGAATAAACTAACTACAGTGAATTAAAATAGATTGGTTGCTTCGGACTATTGTATTGTTTAAACAGTGACTCTTGGTTCTTGGCAATCTGAAAGAAGAAAGGAAATAAGTCAATGTTGAAATACAAGTGACAATTCGTTCACAAGGCATATTATTATATCTACAGTTGGCGGGGAGGGGGGAGGGGCGATATTTACTATCACTTTATACGTCACAACAATTCAATCAACTGCATTGCTATACAATAGGCATAGCATAAGAATACTTACTTGCTAACAAAATTTGCACGTTTTAAAGCAGTTGTATACCATATCTGGGTCTACGTCTTCCGAATCACAGTTTCCAGCTATGGATGCACAGTCTGTGCCAGGTGTGTCGGCGCATTCAAACTCTATGTAAAATATAAAATGAAAATAATGTCTAAACGGTAAAGATTTGGAATCCTCTACTTTATATAAAGACGACCTATTATTTATTTTTATTTTATTTTATATCATTAGGCACATGTGGCCAAGGATTAGTAAATAGTAAATTAATCACTGTCCTATCAGATAGTATTAATACTCCTGATACAGGGCTATTTTGTGAACCAGTTCACCGGGTTCTTTAAATTGCACACGGGTTGTAACTGTGTACACTGGACCTATGGTTTATAGTCCTTATCCGAGAAGACTTGTTCCACTACCAGAAGTAGCAGCGAGTCGGCCTCGAACCCTTGCCGATTTTGTTGACTCTTTAGGTACGGTAAATGGCGCCCCTGCCTTAACCCCTCAGCCATTTGGCTCATACCACATTATGAGGAAGACGAAGGGGAGGAGATGTATCATCTATTACATTAAACAACGACTCTTACATACATTTTCCTATATGTTCCTATAATAAACGACAGCTTGTTATTATAAAAGTAATCTAATTCAACCGTGGTTGAGTTTTGAGGGACAATACGTTTTAAATTCAATTTTAGTTTAACAGAGAGAAATACGCACCAGTGATTTCGTTGTCGGTACAGCTCGACTGTAAAACAAAAAAAAAGTTATTGCGGTAATAATTTACTTTATTTTAGTGCCACTGCATAATAGCATGAAAATAATATGTCTTCTTTTTTCTCAAACGCAACAGACAATTTAACTATAACACAAGAAAACCCGAAATGTATTGTGTAAGAACAAATAAAACTGTAGTGTTTTTTTGTAAAACAATTCCATGATATTTCATCTAGCGGGTCCGTCTCAGACAGAATTCATGAAATTAATTATGGCGTAAATTATGACATTTGAATGGTTTTCGATACGTCGAGTAATACAAGTTTCGCTAGCGAGCCTCCGGTGCATTTAAAAATGATGGTATGCTGGCTACAATATAACGAAAAGCGGTACTTGTTTTCGTTAATAAGTGCAGTCTTTAATCTGCAATAAGTAGGCGTAATAAAGCATGGTTGAGAATGTCTCGACGTTCCTGTTGTTAAGCTACAACCGTATTCTGTTTGACAGTTCTTTCCTCCTTTGTTGAAGCACATGGCGTACTGTAAATCTTTACTGGTTGTACACCATATCGACGCGAAATGGTTTGTATGCTTCAATCTTGGTCTGAATTTTTAATGTAATATTTTGTTAGTCGAGCAAAGCCTGATGTACTAATGTTAAATCGACTAATGCTCTGTCTACACTATCAAACTAATTTGATAAAAAAAAAGTGCGATGTGCCCAAATATGGTAGTGATATGCTTAAATATGGTAGTGATATAACATCATAATTTTTGTCACATACAGTTTGATAGTGTAGACAGAGCTTAACAGTCTCGACAAATCCACAGATGAATCTTGCGCGTCACTTTCCAGGAGGCTACAGTCATGGAAACGAACATCTGGGATTACTGTAATCACATATTCAGTATAAGTATGTTTATAAGAAAAGAAAACACTGAATTATTAGATTTAATTACATTTTACTTGACCTTCAAATGGTGAATTTAGTTGGTTACTACCAGCCATGACAATTAAGTTATCTACTGGTTAAATGTTACCTTTTATAACTAAAACATCGTGTATTTGCAAATATCAAACTATTTAGAAAACTCACCAATTGGATCAGGCTAAGAGCCATCATTCCGATGAGGATAAATACCAAAGTCTTCGACATCTTGTAAGTGGTGTTGTTCAGGAACAAGTATGTTATATTGATGATGACAAGTTAAGTTGTTATTTCTGGCAGGTTGAAACCTCACTACTTATAAAGCAAATGTAAAGTAATAAAACACATTTATTACTTCTCATTGGCTATGATATCAGTTAACTATCAAGGTTATGTAATGTACGCCTTTTTATACACATTTTAATGTACGTGCCCTTATATAGGCATCTCAATAAAATGCGTTTTGCAATAACTAAATTTGCGTCACATCCTATAGCTTATGACCTGGTTATAGTATGTACCCTGTATGTAATTTTTACCAACAAATTAAAAAATACAATACACAAATTACATTTTTTCTAATGTATTTAATATGATTTGGTTATAAATAAAAGCATGCATTTTAAGACTGTTCGTATTGTTGTATTGTATATTTTATCGATAAAAAACATAAGCCTATTATGTTATATCTGTAGTTTAGTTGTTAAGTATACAGTTACGTATCTATGCGGCGGTTGATTGCTATATAATTCACTTTTGCATTTCCCATCCCTTCTTTTTAGTCGCATGCAACGCGACTCTACAGCTCACCATGTCGGTCAGTTGGTATGGTCGGTCGGTCGGTTAACTTGAGCACGCGACTGTATATGTATGTAATGTATATGGCCTTGTTTGTTGGTTACTCGGTCGGAATCCGTAGTGTTTAATGTCCTGGTTGTTTTCTGTTGATTTGTCCTGTCCCGTGTCCCGCTTGTCTTTGTCCCTTCGTTTTTTGTCCGAGGCAGACCCGACTCAAGATCCTGTATCTTTCTGGGATCTTGCCTTCTTCCCCCACACCGCAGATTTATTGTTATTTTTGTCTATGTTATTTCTTATTTATTCCATTATTGAAATCCATTATTAAATCTTAAAAGGAAGTTAATGTATGTGATTTTAAATTGAAAATTGAAATTTAAACATTTTTTGGTACAACTCGTTGGTAGTTTGGATTTTAGATTAATTTAAATATTTGTGTATTTAATTTATTTGTATAAATTGTGATTGTCACTAACTGAGGCTATATTTTCATTTAGATGTAAACGGTTTTATTACATTTCTTTATTTAAACTTTTAAACGTAGGCCTCCTATATGTCAATATTTAAACGGATTCCAAATGTATGCAATCGCATTACCTGAAGTAGCAACGTTTAGGCCTATACTTTACTCTTATATTAGTGAATAACCAAAGAATATATAAAAGAGAATATTTTAGGCATACTCTGATACCTCCCCATTCACAACATTGTAACTCAATCGTGTAAAATGTGTTTGTATTTTTTATTTTCTTGGCCACATAGGCCTATTAGTGCTTTAATGAATATTGTTGTTTCTGTCTAATGACAGAGAAACGGACATGTTATGTAATTAATTAATTAATACAATTCTATTCTATTCTATCCTATCAAAATGCTTGTTAAATTGTAGATCATGGAAGTAGTCAATGCATTCTACTACAAATAGAAATGTGTAATAGGCCTAATACAATATTGTTTACATGGGGTGTTTATTCAAAGCGGGACACTTAAGTTAGCCTGGTTTCAGTTGTATAAGCGATGTTTAGACTTGTTCCAATTCTGTATTATTGTCTTTTAGAGTCCACCAGTCGACGTTTCGATCTTTGGAAAAAGCGCAAATATTATACGTATGAAACGCCATGTGTGCCAAAATATTTACCATTTTACCAGTATTAGTTGAAATTCAGTCTGGAACGATGTTTCGTATCGCTAGCCTAGGCTTGGTTATTCACAGTATATGTTATAAAACTGAATATTTATATTCGTGCAATAGGGCGAATTATTTAATTTGGGAAAAGATGAGTCATGTCATATTTTCAACTTTCACCTTTTATTTGTATACTATATTCGTGTCACAGTCATGTGCCAATAAAGACGTCTAAACTCGCGGGCTTCGATTTTCCTTCTATCGATCATCAACAAAACAGCATCATAATACAATATTCGTATTTTGTAAGTATTGCTATGCATCATGTACATTATCAGCACAAGCAATACTAACTGGATCTGAAATGGCGTTTTCTATTCTATTTAAAATATGCACTGTCCCTTCTTAAATCCGAAATAAATTTTAAAAACTAAATTATCTTTATTTTCATCAAAATTAAACGTCACATAATCATTTAAAACATTGATTGTGTTTTACAATCCAAGACAGTGCACATTTTTAATCGAAAAATCATCAAACATGCAATACAATCTAACAAACAACAGTTTCATTTTTTCTGTAACTTTATTCATACCTACGCCTAAGTAAAGTACATTGGAAACTAAGTTAAAACTGATATTTGATTGGTGTACAGCAGGAAGCACGTGATTTAATATAATCATTTAGTTAAATTATTCGTCATAAAACTTCTTCTTTAGCTTATCGAACTTGTTCTTTGATCAGAATATATCATCATGGATTAAAGATAATTAATAGCCTATTGAATATGTTATTTAAAGTCCTATGTATAGGTCTACTTTGTAGAATATTTACTGGCGAATCATGACGTTACAGATTCACGGACCTCCATCTGAAAGAACAAGACAAGAAGAAAATAATATCAGCAATGTATACAGTATTTTGTAAGAGGGATAATCGATAATCACAGCTGTGGTTGAGCATTTTTCATTTTGTAGTACTACGAGTGTGGCCATTACTTTTATAAATGAAATGTCTCAGCTCTTTATTCCTCTTTATTGTACAAATGATAGTGTTCAAATAAAAATTTATGTAAAGCATTAAAATAAACTTTGTTTCTGCATTAGGCCTATGTTACGGCGTCACATCTGATACATGTGACCCTGTCACAGAATCTTTCATGATATTGGACAAATTACAGATATTGTACCGATAACCACCTACTAACACAGAACTGAATAAATATTGTAACGTAACACGAATTCTAACTCACTTTAACAGAATTTACAAGTCTTCCAGCAGTCATAGATCTTGTTAGCATACGCCTCCTGGTCGCACTTTCCAGCAATGGCTGAACAGTCTACCCCTGGTGTGTCGGAGCATGAGGGATCTATAATAAATTATATCAATGTATACTAATTATTTGTATTGTAGTTCAACATGTGATGCCGCTATTTACATCCGTTACGCTTGATTAATCAAAATGTGAATGGCGTATATATATATATATATATATATAATAATAATATATATAAACACAGTAGGCAAAGAACATTAATAATAATATATATAATATAATTATGCATAAACGGACATAAATAGGAAGAAGAATTTTTGCCCAGTGTTCATTATGAATATGGGTTAAGGAGTCTGGTGTTCTTCATGCTATTGCAACAAGAAAAACGGAAAATATATCCCGTAGCATCACTTTTTAAATAGAGACTTATTTCACAATGCTCGTTCTGTTTGCCGACGACAACAAAGCAAGGTTAAATATTATCAATGTTGTTGCAAAGGCCGATAGACACTAAACATGTTATGTCCGGAGCTATCCTTTAAGTAATTTAGTTACTTACCAACAGCAGCACCAAATGCCTGTGAACAAAAACAAATTTAATATTAATCAAATCAAATAAACATAATGTTTCTATCTACTAGAGGAAATGTCCTAAAACAAAGTCACTTTAGGTCTGAAGCAGGAGCACGTGTATATAAGATATCGTTGAGGTCTTTAACTTGAAAAGTTATATAAAAATACTTTATTATTTAAAATATTTATATTATTATAAAGTGTCATGAGATACTAACAGTGACTATGCTGCTAAAAACATGTAAAGGTATGATAGGCCTACTCTGTCTGATTCGAACCTACGGACATGGATAACATGTATTAAATTGATTGCACCTATGCTATATTAGACACGTTTGACTGACACTGACTGTCAGCTGCAGTATCGGCAAGTATAGTATACGCTGGTTGGCCTTTTTCTAAAGCCGTCTCTATTATTATATAGAAACAACTATTATCGTTAAATAAATTGGACGCAACACAACGTCGTAGGCACAATACAAGTGAGTTGCCCAATCACAAGTGACATATCGGATGACGCATCACGTCGTGATTGGTCAAATTACTTGCGGTCCTCTTACAGTCCTTGCATTGTGTCCAAGTAGAAACTAAGTTTAACTAAAAATACTCACCGTTTGGATAAGGCTAAGCGCAACCAAAGCGAAGAGAATGAATACGAAAGTTCTCGACATCTTAGAAGGTTTGTAGGTTTGTCAGTCTGTCCTTGAAACAAGAAGTTAAGTTTACAAGTGTAAGTTGTGATACATTAGACTGGTGGTCTGTCCCTTATATACATTCTGAACAAAATGTAAACGTGTTGTCTCTTCTCTCATTGGTTAAAACAGAAACAGGACACGGTTTTTTAACAATAACTCCTAACATAGTTATATATAAATTTATAACGGTTATATGACTGTTGGCCAAATATAAATAGTCACATTTTCTATGTTTTCAATATACATCATTGATTCCTAAACCAAGGAGCAAAACAAATGTATTTTTAAACTTCAACTGTTTTAGGGACTGATATAAAAAAGTGGGGTGGGGGAACTAGATCCATTGTTTCACTTTATACTTTCTTTTATTTTAGGCGAAGGATGTCCAATGGAGAATGTTTTTACTATCATTTTCATTGATATACCCGTAAAAACTCACAGAACTATTAAAACAAAAAAATCTTCAGTTCTCCCCCATGCTAGATTTTATTCAGTATATACGGGCCATCAACCCGAAAATAAACATTAGATAGGTACAAGTGACGTGATCTATATGCACATAAGATACATCTGGAAGGTGACATTATTGTGTTTTTGTCTGTGGATTTAAGTAAGGATTATAAGCAAATGGTAATAATAACTTTGGTAATAATAGATAATATCATATTAGTGACCTATTTTATTTTAAAAAATATCAAGGTCAACGGCATTTGAGCCTGGATTGTAATTAGCTAAATAAGGCCATCTTCTTGATGGCCATTTTTACACTTACTAGTGTGATATCCTCCTTTTCAGAAATTCGGTTAAAGGCAATAACTGACGTCATTGCGTATAAATAACCAATAATGAACACGTTTTGTGTACACTGCTCTTTAAAAAGTATGCAATAACGTTTAAATTACACAAGAAAGCCGTAAGTTCATATTATACTGGGTAAGGTAATTAACTTGCACTAAACTACATTCCTATATATGTTCAGTCTAACAAACACCTTTTACATCGTGTTGCCAGAGAGTGCAAAAAACCGTGTCTCGAACGCGATAGTTTCTGCTAGAGAAAAAAGCATCCTATTCTATTGTGTTTACACAACGTTTTCGCTATAACGGGTAGTTATGATAAAAGTGGAAAGATGCTGCAGTCCTAGAAAGCCCATTAACCTTGATTAGAAAAGTTCACCTTCATTTTGATTCGCTTTAACTGTAACTGTGTCTTTTATGTGTAAATTGACTTTGCGGCTCGCGATTTTTTTTTCGTACATTAGTTGCGGACCCCTCATGAAACGTCACAAAATAAACATGAGTAATTCATCAGTTAAGTTTGTTGTTCCGTATGCACCTAAGCGTGATTACAACTGCGATACGATTATAGGCATATCTCCGCTGTGGTTGCGGCGTGCGATTTCATAAAAGAATAGCGGCGTTGTGTGGATTGTCGAAATAATCAGCCTTTAGTTTATGGTGTTGTTTAATAGAATTTATTACTAAAGAATTACGTGTTAAAATTATAGTTTCTATTAATACTATTAGGCCTAATTATTAGTCTCTAAAGCCCATGTCTATTCTTCTAGTTAGTACTGTGTGTGTGTGTGACGTGTGTGTGTTAGGTATGACACAGTCCGAATAAGTCAGCAAAATTAAACAATTACATTACACAAAAATACAGCATGTACATTTTTTATTCTAATATACATGCTTATGTAAAGTTTCCTTTGAGTACATACATACTTATTTATCAATGTACTGTTTAAAGATGTATTGTCCCTTGAAACACAAAAAATGAAAAAAAAAAATATTCTAAATTTAAATTGGCCATATCAAAGTAATATTAAAGGTATTCACTTTAAGTCGAAAATTCAAGCCAAAAACAACAAGTTTACGTAATTAACAGGTAAATTAATTTGATTACATTTCGTCTGGAAAATCATCACAAGCGAAAGTAAACAAAGATTTCAAACCACGAGTATGCATTATACATGATGCTAATTAGGATTGTTTACAACTCGTCGCGGTTGAGAAGGTGTTTTCACACAGATCGCGAGGAAGTTTTATGATTATGCATACAGAGTAGCCAAACAAGCGCGTTGCATTATGAGATATGTTTTGATCGAAAACTTTGACTGGAAGTCAAAGTTATTTTTTGAACAAAAAAATGTCTGTATTTCGGTTAAATAATTTTTTTTTTTACTAATTTTTGGTGAAAGTTAATAACTATTATGATACTTCAAAATGACCCACTTTTTTTCGAAATTTAAAAAAAAATTTTTTTTTTGAATTGGTCAAAGGGACAATACATCTTCAATAATAGAATATAATTAAAAAATTAACATTACACAAATGATATATATTCTTTATTCTCGTGGGTCTAATCTTTCCATCTCATGTGTTCATATAGTATGCGCAAAAGATGTGTAACAGCAACCGTTCTTCTTTTGAACAAACAAGCAGAATAGCGAGAGAGAGAGCTAGCTAATAATAAGGCCTAGGAGTAGTATGCATGGTGTGCGTGAAGAAGAGTACGCGAAGGCAATCACGTGAATGGTGAACAACTAATGAACTATTCATGTTTATTTTGTGACGTTTCATAAGGGGTCCCCAACTTATGTACGAAAAATAAAATCGCAACCGGCTCAGCTACAGTGATTAAGTTCACTTAGTTTGACCCATGTCTCCCCATTTTCAGTTTTTTTGTTGTTATGTAATAGACCGAATAAATAATGAAATGAAATGAAATGAGAAACACCTCTCAACAAACTCATAATGTTCATACTGTAGGTTTTTGTAAATATTATTGGTTGAACGTTGTCTGCCAACACTCTGAAGTTATCGTTGTCGTTTTTTGAATGTGTAAATAGATATACCAACAAATATTTATTGTTTAGGAAAACGGTATATTTTTAAAAATCTAACGAACTTATTAAAATCTCTTCTCTTTATCTTCAATAAGGGCCAAAATAAAAAAAATTTAAAATCTTTCTCTGGCAATTCAAAAAAAAAAATGGCTTGATCTGATTTACTACACCATTTCATTCTCTTATTAACAGCAAACGGTAAAAAAAGGACCAACATAAACCAATGGTGATTTGTACATTGTATTAGCAACATAGTTTTATGTAAAACTCCTGTTACCAAACATTTCCACTATAATTAATTTGCCACATATAGCGCCCTCTATAGCGTCACACAAAAATGTTCTGCCTGGCGTATTCACTATAATATCACACGTCACGTTGGTTATTTTTATAGAAAGTACATTCTCATTCAAAACACTAAACATTCTCCAAGTCTGTATTAAATTTGTCTTTGTTATGTTAGTCCACCAGTCGACGTTATTGTCTGGAAAATACAGATTCGAGTATTATACGTATGAAACGCCATTTGTGCCAAAATGTTGATCTTTTATTAATATTAAGTCGAAACACCTGTACTGTTGTTATTAATACTGTTTTCAATCGATACTTTAAAGAATAAACAAATTCAAACCAAATAGAATACAACATATCTTTTATTAATTTTCTTTACTCAACACATTACATTGCGAATTACCTTACGGTTACAATGGGTCCTGAGATATCAACTTTAACCAGTTACGCGTTGTTTAGATTGAAAGACTTATATTTGTTATACTTAAAACGATATGTTTATTATGGTGTAGCAAATAACATCTTAAACGACTGTTGCTTTCAAAGACGGGTTTGTTATAGTATGACGTCACTAAGATATTATCACGCTTCCTGGTGGACTTGTTTCCATAGTTGTATTGGAATTCTGATGATAAAAAAAGCATTGTGCCTAGTCTACAAGTGATAATTTGGGGCTAAAAAATCCGTTAGCTAGTAGTAGTATTATTTGTTTTAATATAACATGATTGATTGACGAGATGAAAATATTCTGAAAGGTTGACACTCAATCTGAAAAATATAAAGATAAATAATTTTTCTATTTAATACAATATCTGAAGTTCGTTTTTTACTAAGATAGTTTAAACAGCATGGAACGTTCGCTTATTCATCCATATATTATGTTCATTTATTTATTTTACCAGGAAGGAGTGGAATTTTGTATATATCAAGGTGACGTAATGCGTTTACGTAATAGTGATGGAATGCGTATTTTTTTTAATATATCGATTTTTATGAAATCTGTATATAGATGCCTACTTAGAAAGAAATTGAAGATGATAAGCTGGACATGGTGGACGTTGTCGTAATAAAAATACATACATACATATATAATATATACTACTTTGAGTTAAAGAGCTATTTGGTCAGATCAGGGAAAAGGTAATTTAACTCTTCCCTGGTCAGATGTTTGCCTGACTCTTACATAACTGTAGTAGATTCCTGCATACGAGAACTCGAAAAAAAGTAATTCTTGAGATTCTAACTCCGAACCTCCCAATCACTATTCTGGCGTTCACACCTTTAGAAGACCACCAACATTGCATATTTTGGGTTAGATAGTAGCGTTCTCACAAATGATAATTAATTGCAATTACGCAAGAGTAGGCCAAACATCTGACCAATTAATACAAACATCACTTACACATTTTAAGTGCAGAATTTGCATGTCTTCCAGCAGTCATAGATCATATCAACGTATGCCTCTTGGTCGCATTTTCCAGCAATGGCTGAACAGTCCACTCCTGGTGTATCGGAGCAACTAATATCTACGAACAACACGTAAAAAAAGTATAAGAAAATATTTTTTAATATATAAGTATATATTTGGTATACAGGCTAAGAGGGTGGTACGAACAAACAATGTGTATTCATAATGACTGGAGATGTTGAAAGTCAATGGAGGAAAAGATTTCATGAACAATCTGTGCTTTTCCTTCATTAGTTTTGTATGTATTGTCCTCTGAAAAAAATAATTATTAGAAATTTTTCTTGAATATGCCATTTTAAGGTTACATAATAGTTATCCACTTTGACCAAAAATTAGATTGGAAAAAATGTATTTACCTGAAAAACTGTAATTTAAATTTTTTTTTACGGAAGTGAACTTTATTGAAACTACAAAATAATCTATTCAAAGTCTGATATAATTAATCTTCATTTTCATTTTCTTGTGGGACAATACATCTTTAAGTATTATTTATTTTACTAATTTATATATTCAAAATGTGTATATTTACTGGATTGGACCATGTCAGTAGGTTACTTACCAGCATCGTTGACTCCAGCGCAGTATGCCTGTGGAGAAATCAGGATATTTTAAAATACTGTACTACCAAGGATAGGTGATTAAAACAATGTTATTACGCTTCAACCGCGTATCATTGTTTTAGATTAACATTAAACGTAATACCTAGCTAACACAGAACGTAAAATAAGATATTTTCGATTATAGATCACCTACGTCGTTCGTCTTGTATGTGACTACCTAAGACTACTATTCCTGCTAATCCATTCAAGTCGCTTTTTTCTCAGTAAAGGCGCAGCATACTAGACTAAACTAAATTTCTAAAATTAGAATAGAATATACAGTAGTTGAATTTGGCCTAATTGGACCACGGTCCTACAATACTACAACAAGGTATACTCAGTATCCATGCTCGATGTTATCAGTATTAATATTATTATTATCATTATTGGTGAGGGGGTGGGGGGAGGTGTCGATTGATTAGAATTTAAAAACATATACTTACCATTTGAATTATGCAAAGTGCAATCATTCCAACAAAGAAAAATGCTAAAGTCTTTGACATCGTGAAGTGACAGTGCCTTGTGCTCTCCTGGTTGTCTTGCAAAAGTTCTTTCAAAAGGGTGGTATCTTTGCTCTGAAATCCGTACTTATATAAGATTTGAAGTTGTCATAAAAGTAATAATCGTGTGTTCTTATTGGTTACATTAAATCAAAGTAAGGGAGTAAGTCCGATTATAAATTACCATAATGACCGCATTAGCTAATCTTTTTTTCTCTCCATAATTCAACAAAACCATCTACTTAATTCGCTATTACTTCTCCCCGGGAATAAAAAAAAAATCACATGTAGACTTATTATATCACAACCAACCAGGGTGATTAGGGACATTTGATCTCAAAATAAAAAACTGTGTTATAAAATTTGTGTCCCACTTTTTCTTTTAGCCGTGCGGCGTCTGTGCCTCTCCTCTTTAGAATTATTTGTTTTACTCTTTTTAAAGATGTATTGTCCTCCTCAAAAATTATAACAATTTTTTGTTGTTGAATAGGGCCTATGCCATTTTAATGTCACATAATAGTTCCACTTCGACCAAAAATTAGATCGAAAAAACTGTAATTCAAAGCAAAAAATAGTCAAATTGTCTGCCAGTCAATGGATTTTTGGTTGAATTTAACCACTTATTTTGTCATTTTATAAGTGAAAACATTTTTTTTCCCGATTTTTTTTCTACGGAAGTGATCAACTTTATTGAAACTACAAAGTAACCTAAGTATTCAAAGTCTGATTTAATTAATCTTCATTTATCGTGTTTTTTTCCATACATTATTGATATATATCAGGCGGTTGGATGCATACAACAAACTATGTGTGATGTAACGATGATACAAGATACACAAGAAAAAAACCTATTGTTTTGTTTTTATAACATTTTAAAATTCATGACGGATTTGGAGAAATTTGCAATTATTTTCTGGCAATTTAAAATGGCAGCGCCCATCTTGAAACAAATGAAGTCGTTGATGTTATGCGTTATCGCTCAATATTCTAGGACAATATTGACTTTCCGCTGGAGGTTATTGAATTATGTTAATTTATTTTCTAGTTTTTATGTTTTAAATGGTGTATTTTACATTCAGTAAAGTATATAAACTTGTTTGTTAAGCTAGGCCTAGCTAGGCTAGTAGTTAGTTAGGACTGTAAAGGACGGGTACCCGCTTGAACGCGCCGGTACCGCCGTTGGAGATCAGTTCCACTGCACACTCACGTTTAGGCTAGGCCTAGCGAATGCTTTGAATCAATCAGTATTGTATCAGTATTTGCTTTATTTAGAGTCGATTAATTATCACTAGTACAGTACATCACTATTAGTATTGCCCATACCATACTATCTAGGCCTAGGGCTAGGCCTATTTATAAAATTATAGGCAAGAAAGGGCCAGCCAGGCCTAGAGTTGTGGCCTCATTTCAAATAAATCCGTTTTCCCGACTGAAGATGATGAACAAGAGACACCATTTCATAATTCTTTTTTTAGAAACCAGGGCAGGAAGTTATGTTTTATACCATCTGGATACTGTGACCTACTTCTTATATTTACATTGATGTTCAAACTCTCACTCACATCTTAATATAAGGAGGGACGTCATATTTTCCAGGATGGTTATTCTGTTATGGAATGCCCTGTCTATGGATGTTGTTTCATGTTCTACTGTCAACTCGTTTAAAGCAAAACTTAATGTTGCATGGTCCAACCACCCTGACGTTTTCACCTTTGAATATGACTTTATCTTCAAGAGGGGCTTTTAAGCACTGAGTGCTTCGCCTCGATCCCGTAGTGTACGGGAAACGATGTGAATCTCGCTGTAAAACTTACTATTAAGTCTATTCTCCACTATTTGAACTATTCCTTAAATAATTTTACAACTTTGTTTCAGGCATATTTGTTTCAGGCACGCTTTACAAAACAATGCATATTTCAGTTTATCACATGGGAATCACAGACGCATAACAGATGCAACGATTTTATCAAGTATAATTCCAACAAAATTGAAAAGACCTGGAAACAGTTACGGCCTTTTCTTGGCTGATGTTCGAGCACAACTTACAGCTGAACACTCTGGTTCGTGACTTTTTTTTTTAGTTTTCAATAACAATCAATTAATATAGCCAATCAAATATAATATTGTTTTTAAAATCTGTGATATTATTTTCTGTTGTGTCATTCAATTCTCGGTAACTGTATCTAAATTTCTTCAGTATCATACAAAAATTCTTTAATACAGCAAATACACATGTATCATCTAGTAGCATTCATAAGACCATAATCTTCTAACACTTTTTTTGTAGATAAATCTTTTAAAGAAATTTCCCAAATGTTAGGTAACATGTGGAAAGAACTGCCTGAACCAGAGAAAGAAGTAAGTGGATTACACTATTATTTTTTACAATTACTGTATATCCTCTGGTATAATCCCACCTCGGGTTTAATCCCTTTATGTCTGATTTCACAAACAGGCTATAGTCTCAGTATTGACTTTTGGTCTGGATGTAGGCCTCTCTCTAGCCAGTTCAGATGAGTTTTTACAAGAAATACTTACTAATCATTTTTTCCTGAACCCAATTTTGTGTGTAGGTCGGTGGGATTATACCAGAGGATATACGGTAATATTCACAACTGAATCATATAACTAAGAATTTAAAAGGAGATTTCCATATCATTTATTTAGATGCATCCATTGACATTTAGTAAATGTCCGTAATCCATTTTACAGTAGGTCATCATACATCTGTTTCATTAGAAAAAAAAGTTGCCTGGTTTGAACCCAGGACCCAGGATTTCTACCCAAGCACCTTCACAGTAAACTGTACTCATTTTTTAAAAATTGAAATTATTTATTTCTCACTCCCCTATAACATAAAGCGCATCTCCAAATCAGAGGTAAAATCATAAATTTGGATCATCTATGGTCATCCTTGCTGACCAGTGATGGTTTATTATTCCTAGTGGTCAAATAAAAATGATTCATTATGAAGAAATTACCATTAGTAGAGTCATTATATTCTTCACACTCCTTCTTAGGAGTTATTTAATAAAGGAAATATTTTTAATTATGATTGGTTATTTAAGTTCATCTGTCTGTTTTTAGGTCCTGTTTCTGCTGCATAAAAATAACTGATTAAAAACGGTGTGAATAAATTAACCCCAATTTCTTGGGAGCAGAAACAGGACAATTTTTTAGTAACCGGTTAAATGGCAGTGCAAAAATAACGGTTAAAACCACCCATTCAATTCAGTGTTAGAACGCCATTTAACCGGATTATTGATGGGCACCTTTTAGCTGCAACACAAAATCACACAGTTATTTGATTGACAGCTGCTGACCTTGAGTCAACTACACTACGGTAACATTTGAATTAACTGCCTGGACCAATTGCATTTTGGGTAATTCTAACGATTTTTGTCAACGACCACCCACTGATTTAAACGGTTATTTTGGAGCAAAAATTGAGCAGAAATGCAGTCAATATAAAAGTTACATTTTAATCTATTTTTACATAATCGGTTTATTCAGCGCTATGCAGCAGAAACAGACCCTTAAATCTCCCAATATAAACCCACAATTCCAGATAAGATTATTCCAGTGTGATATTAAAGAAAGTCACGTTCCATCGGTATTACTGTTTATTCCCAAATCCCAATGGTCATTATGATTGCGCACACCATCATTATACTTGCTTAAATTACTTGTATAATTATCCAACCTGTTAATCAACCCTCGTTGAGTGCACTTAAGGTTAGTCATTTGGTAGGTTTTTACTGCTGTGCATAAGTTCAAGTAAGCATGTGTCAATTGTGTAACATCATTAGTATAGTTATTTATACATAAAATTAGGAATTGACAATTGATAACGAATTACATTAAGGAAATTTGATATTCAGTAAATATCCTCAATCTCTGTCTAAACTATCAAACTTTATTGTGACAAAAAAATGTGATGTGCCCATATATAGACACGATGATTTCATATCACTACCATATTTGAACATATCACTACCATATTTGGGCATGTCACACTTTTTTGTCAAACTAGTTTGATAGTGTAGACAGAGCTTTAGAAAATTGTGTTTAAAAATGACAGTGTTTCTGTAAATTATAATTTTGTCCTCAGTTACCTATAATTACTTAACAACTGAAAAACCACACTTCTTTTGATTGTTGATTCTGTTGATTTTGTCAGCTATGATATGTAACCAACTACAAAACTATACGAATGGAAAAATGTTTAAACAAAATTAAACTTATCAAGGACGGTGGCCAATATCACTAATGGTATATTAAAGTATTAAATTTAGTGGCAAAATGAATGGGTATTTGTATACCAACGCTACTTTTAAATCTTTATTTCACAATTTTAAAAAGGTTTATGTTACTTTAAATTTTAGATTATATCAAGTAATTAGTACTTGGCATTTTGATATGAAACTGTAAGAAGATTGACCCACTAGTGCAGCATCTATCATTATTAGCATGCTGAGATGAGCCCCACTTTTTTAACATACTCATATTAATTTTTTATGCACAATGGACCAAAGCTTTATGTCCCATCTAAAGTGTGAACAAAATCTTTGCTCTTTCTAGAAATACAGAGAACGTGCAGAAAAAATTAGATCAGAATTCAAACAACAGTTTGAATATTATAAAGCAAATTTAACAGAAAATCACATCAGAGTTTTACTTGAGATGGAGAGGACAAAACTCAGACGACGAAAACTAAGGAAGGGTAAACAGGTAAAGCTATATATTTGTTAATAATTACATATTCAAAGCGAGTTATTATCTCCATAGGCCTAAGTCAGGGTAGGACATACGTTGACAGGAATTTCCTGATATTTCAACTTATCCTCCTGCTCCCGCTAAGATACAATTTCTCTCGATTGTTTTATAGTATATGCTGTTAACCTGAAATGTGCCCAATCATACCCAATGCTTACACTGGCACTGACATATTCTTGAAATTGGGCATTCAAAATCGCAAGTGTATTTTATTTCACAAACTCGCTCTCTCACTCAACAAGGAGTTTTACTGCAGTGACCTTTTCACAGCATATTCAAGATTAAAGTATGAATTAATGACTTCTGTAGTAATCTAAACTTCTAAGAAAAAAATAATATATGTCATAAAAAAATGAAAAAGACCAGGCCGCCTGTTGTTTTTCACACCTACACTCACATACGCCATCGGCCCTTGGTCTTTGACGTTATTGACTAATATCTTGCGTCATATATACAAATTTTTACTTTCATCTAACCTCATTGTGCTTAGATAAACTTGACACAGTCAGTTGATTTTCTTTAAATTTGACATTTTACATCTTCATATTACTGAACATCAGTCATTTTTTTTTTTTTTTTTTGTAATTTAAGTATTAAATTGTTTTTATGGTTTCCAAGAGCTTTCTGCTCTATCATTTCAGTGATTTTTTAATGTATTTAGTTAAGAGTTTATGTGTGTTTATGCATATTTTTCTTGTTTTACATATTTGTAACTTAACATAACTTTTTATTTATGAATGCACCAATTGTCATTGATTGAGTGCCACCAATCTAAAGGTGTAAGTTCAAATATATAAATATAAATATTACATTGCATCATATTACATTGCATCATATTACATTGCATCATATTACATATCACCTTCTATTACTTATATTGGATCTTGCTTATTACCACCATATGTTGCTTTTCAAAATTCAAATTAAATCAGAAATTCAATTCGCCCCAGTTGATTAGACGAAAAACAGACAGCACTTTATTTTACAGGAAATGAAAGAATTAGACAAACCAAAGCGGTTCTCTGGACCGTTTGCTTTTTACGCGCGAGCTAAACTGTCGGAGCTGAAAGCCGAAGGTGCAATAATCAGAAAAGTAAGTTTTAAGTCATCTTTCTTTATAGAATATCATTTAATGAATTTATAGTTCTCTGGGTTCAAATTTATCAAACTTGCATAGCAAAAAATCTTCTTTTAAATCATATGATTTTGCTTAAGTCAGTTTTCAAAATAACTTAAGCAAAAATGTATTTTTAGGTATGGTATTTAAAAAAAAGATAAATATTTATTTTTTTTTTACTCACCGTGCAAATCTTATATAACAGTGTTAGATTTTAAATTGATTTCCGTATATTCTTTTCAATAGGTGGCAGTATAACATGTTTAAGTACTTTGTAGATATAGCACTCATCTTTTATAAATTCACAGCTAAATAAAAGAAATTCTAACGCATGTTTATTTGTGTATTACTATAGATGGCAGTATTGTTATTATTATTATTATTTCTGGTTGTGTTTACTGAAGACATTTTTGTATTTTATTTTAGGCTCCTTTAGCTGATGTTAGCCTTGATTGGAATGTAATGGATGAAGAAGAAAAATATGTAAGTACAATTTGTGCAGTGAATTAAAGGGTAATGGGATGGGACATTTAGCTGGTGGTCTTATATTCAAGAATACACATGTAAACATTAAAGTGGCATAGTGAAGAACTATTTGTTTACCAGTCTACAGTGGCGATCCAGGATTTTAAAATAGGGGTAGCCCAAGGCCTAAAAGTAGTAAAATTAAGTGCTGAACTTTGATGTCCTATCTTTTGCATTTCAATTTGCGCAATTTAGAGGGGGCCCAGGCTGTCAGGCACCCCCCCCCCCCCTTGATTCTGCCCCTGGGTCATGGTAGCTCTATAGTATTTACCATTATCCACATATTTCAGGTCCTATATACACCACAGGCACAGAATAAATTCTAAACTGCATTGTGATATACTGAAATTTAATTAATTAATTTGAAACAATAAGATGAGGAAATCTGTCATATATATTTTTTAATTTATGCTGTTTAGGTTTATAAAGAGCTTGCAAAGGAAGATATGGTTAGGTACCGCAAAGAGATGGATGAATGGGAGCAGAGAATGGAAGCGGAAGGGAGATACGATTTATTACGCAAAAAAAAAGCACATCGTAAGGAACAAGAAAATGATACTGATAAAAATGATTCTGAACATGATGATACTACATGACATGTAGATAAAAGGAATGCTTTGATATAGTACTAATGAATTGATTTTAACTATAATACAACATGATGATGTACAGGGAGTAACAAACCAGTCTGTTTATGTGAATTGTAACACAACTGTGCTAAAACAATGATAGTCATGAACCAGACAGTCAGGTTACGTTCTGGTTATGTAATGGTTCAACAGTGTTTGTCTCCGGAAAGTGTGTTTTGAAAATGACAGAACATTTTGATGGTGCTAAATGTGTCCCGACAAGATGGCACTTGATATCAGCCTTTACTATTGTATTCTTATTTATCAAAATACAGAATATTGGAATATGTTATACCATTGTATAATATATAACCGTATTTTTCTGCAATGAATGAAACGTATTATGATTGTGGTCTACTATGTGGAGAAATAACATATTATAACAGTCTTTTGCACTGTATAAAGACGAAGGCTGCTCTGTACTTTCTGACTAGCTGATTCGGCTTGATATTCGTTAAAAACAGTTTGGCACATATGGCGTGTCATACTTATACTTGAGCTGTAAAAATCAAAACTGGTGGCGATACGTAAAAGAAACTATCACTTCGTCCGTATATTTCTAAGTCTATTAAAATTACAACAACATATAAAGGTGGTTAATCACACTCAATCAGTGATTTCTGTTAAAATATATTGTGAATGAAAATACAATAGTTTTATACAAAATATCCTGTTTTGTGTTTTATATCAATTTACGTAGATTTCTGTGTAAATAATATGAATTGTATGCAGAGGCACTTAAAAAATTCACTGCAATTTCGGAAAACCGATTTTTATTTCAGTAAAAAAGTACAAATAAAATACATATAGGCCCTAATGTAAATACATTTTACGCTATGACAAAAATATCAAATTCTTTAATTATAAAAGTATAGGCCTACAACAAATATTCCAAATAAAAATTCTAAAAAGAAACATAACGTTGTTTACGTGTAGTTGGACCTATTTGTATCGAGGGATCTTCATTTTAAGAATCACATAAATCAACATTTATTCTTTATTGTAGTAAAGTACATTGCGAAAAAGAAGTTTACATAGTTTCAAATGACATGACAGAAAAACATGATTTTGTTTTTCACATTTCTGGTAAAGTATATCCAAACAATAGAAAATCAGGTTCATATATTCGGTACAGTTGTGCTACAGATTCTCTTGTCAAAGTTGAGTAATATGTTTTGATTCGATGTTTTTCACTAGCTGGGTCCGTGAAAGCCTTATGGTAATATGCCTTACCCCATATACCTACTTTTATTAAAACATATTTTACGTCATCGTTCGCGTCTTCCAGTTTACCAATATAATCAAAATCAATTTCACACGGACAGTTCTGTATATGTATCGGTGTCCAATGGACATTGGCGGTGTAGTGACCATCGGTCAAGTAATCAACAAACTCTTGGAAAGTAACATCAGTTCCGTCTATTTCGGACACGTTAAATCTAGATTTCCTGTACTTTCTAATTATCGTTTTACCAATACTATTAAATAACGGAAAATGATGATCCACAAACTTATCTTTATAAGCAGAAAGTATTCGAGAAAATGGATTTCGAACAAATATAAATTTAGTGTAGTTATGTAGACGCTCAACAACCTCCTGGTTTGTTAACTTCTCTGTCCATTTTAAAGCTTTATGTTTGTATAGCTTTTGGTTTGGTACATTTTTATAGCCGGCCATTTCTACAATTACGCGTTCCCAGTTCGTAGAACCAACTTTGTATGCGATACTGTAAAGAAATCTATTCTGGTCGTTTACAATAAGCGCCCTCAATTGTTGTCTCGGTTTCTCTGCAAGTGTTTCAATCTTGACACGATATCGGTTGTAACGATTTTCACAAATACCAGTCAGTAGTTGTTTTCTTACCAGCATTTTTTCGTCCATTACACTCATCCATTTATCACCGTCTATTTCCTGTAATAAAATGATAGTTAAAATTGTATGAGTAATTTTCTAAAGGCCTAATGTCAACTAAAGAGTCAAAAGTGATTTAGATACACCATGTGATAGGAGTGAATCTAAGCTTGTCCCCAAGAGCACGCAAAGCAATAATTTGACCAATCACGACGCGATGGATCATTATCCTTCGCATCGTGTTTGGTCAATGCGTTGCATCCTATTGTGAATCAAGATTTCGGTCAACGCAATGACGCACGTACGCGCAATGAAAGTACAACCAAGGACTGTTGCCAGATTATTTTATTTATTAATTTCGGCAACAGCTGAGCACATTACAGACTTTAAATGTGCCAAGAAGTAGAAAAAGCGGCCGGGGGCCCACTGTCGCCATAAGGGGTAATTGTCGCTTGTGATTGGCCAAATCATTCGCGTTGCACCTACGTCCTAGTTGCAACCTAGTGAGAACCAAGCATAAAGTCTTCCGGAACTGTTTCCTCGGTGAATATTTTCTATCTGTGAAATCCAAGGAAGCTCTCATGGCTTGGATTATTTCCTGTAGGCCTACCAGCAGTAATAAAACATGAATAACTTTATATTTATTTTTCTGTCTATGACCTTGCAATTATGTAACTATATGACTTCATGCCATCTTGGAAATTCATATGTTAAGCTTACTATTGTTTTATTAGGTATAGGCCTAGATCATAAATCTCAGTAAAGGCTCAATCCTGGGTGCATTGCTATTCTTTCCAATGTATTAATAAAGCGTCTTGAGCACCTTTGGTGGCGCGGCAAAGTGCGCTTTAGAACCTTTATTATTATATATTATATTAAATTTAGGACGTAAACGCAACGCAACTGTCAGTTGTCCTTGGTAAACTCGCTTGCGTTGTGCTTAATTTACCTCGATGCGTTGTATCCTAGTGGGAACAAGATCTAATGCAACGTTTTGTGCGGAATTCGTGATGAGTTATTATTATTCTCAAACACTCGCACCTATTTTTTTTACCATTTTGTCGAAGTTGTTAATAGTTACATTTGGCACCTATTTTTAGACTCTCAATTTGTAACTTAGGTCCTGTTTTATCGATCACCTTCCTATGGACTAGCTTTCTTACCGTCGCTGTACTATTAACAAACTGTGTTTTTCTTTGTCGATCAAAACGATCTGAACTACCAATATGTTCTCGGAAATCCGGAGGCTGCCTCTCCTCAATATACTTGTTCCGTTGAGCGTTTACCTGAATTCGTCTGAACAAGAAGTCTTTTCCTGTAATAATATAGCAACAATGTTTTATGTAGGATTATGACTAAATTCACTTAAGCACGTGCTTAAATAATAATGACTGGTGTTGATTTTCATGTTGTCCGTGTATTTTAATTGTTCTTAGATTTAAGTATTTTCTCTTTCATGTAACAGTACGGTGCCTGTTTGCTCAACAACAACAATAACTTTTGTTAACGTTATTACGAACGGAAGAGGGGTGGTTGGGCGTTATTCTGAACCCTGCGTTAGGCCAATCAAATAATAAATAATACAAAATAGGCCGTTATAATGTGACCTGTGTTAATTCAGTAATTAACTATTAACGGATACAATTAAAGCAACACGTCTTACTGTTATATATGACGTAGGCCAAACTTGAAAATATTCCAATGGCGTATACAGCTAATGTTCCAAAGACAAACATGACGATAAGACGTCTTAGTCGTATCCTCGGCATGTCTACGTAAATAATACTGTAAGTCAAATATTAGTCTGATTCATATAGAAATTGTTGCTCATTGTTGCTCTATTAATGTCTAGTTGTAATGAATAACAAACACAATGCATTACAGAAGTAATCATGTAGGACTGTCTGTCTGTCGTACTGAGTGATATCCTATCACAAAAGGTATGTTTCTGTGCAATGAGCGCATTAAATATAAAGTAGAACCCGTGGGGACAACTTCCGGACCCAAGAAAGTACATAGGAGTGTCCCCTAAACATAGTTTTATCCTCACGGGGTTGGCTGTGGTGTTAGAACATAATTAACTGATCATGTGTCCCCTGAATAGGGGGTGTCACAGTGTGTCTCAAAGGAGGGACCTACTCTACCTCTGTAATGTGTTTCAAAACCCTCTTCATTGTTTAACTCCCCAGTGTGTTACGGTGCGGTACATAACTTTCAACATCCAGTACATTACATAAATCAAAAGGACCAAACAAGAAAAGAGTAACATAATTTGCACACAGGGAGGTTATAGTTTTACTTTTGATTGTTTATAAGTTTTTTCTAAATCATTTCCTTGTTATCGTATTATATTATATTAAGTATAATGTTTGTGATAGTAATAATCATTTTCAAAATTCGTTAATTGCTCAAACATGAAGTACAAAAGACAAAAGTTGAACGTGTATTACTACTTCATAATTTGAATACAGCTACCGCAAAATAAAATAGTGAAAATACCATTATTAGTTTGTTAAGCATCTATTTATTATAGTTTATTGCATTGTTTTGTTTTTTTTAACCATAATTAACATAGTTGAACATTATTTACGTCGTCTTAAATAATACAGGTAGACCATCTTAATTGAAAAATACGCGATATAAACACACAAATGATTTTATTTTATTAGTTAGTTATTATTATTATTATTATTTATTATTAGTATACGTTACTGTTATAAAATAATAATATGTAAGCGAGATCTTAGATTTGGGAGCATCATTGGGAAAACACCTAGAGATAGTTATATTGATTTATTAACGATAAAAATGATATAGTAATATGAATTGACGGCAAGATATGGATTAAATATTGAAATTGCATCGCAGTCTACAAATAAGATACAACCCCATTACACGGTAACTATTTCATTACAGATAGCACATCGATTGTCTATTTTAAACTTGGAGTCTAGATAGGACATTTTCTTCTTTTCAATGTTGCAAGATGCCTTAATTAAAAAAAAGACTATTACATAAATAGTATTAAATAGTGAAATATTATTTAGAAAATGATCACCATTTTAACGGACGAAATTAAATATGTTTTGGTTTGCGCAGATTGGTATGGCTAAATAACGTACAGTAATACCTCTATAATAGATAATGTCGTCACTGACAAGCTTTGTAGCCTACAACCCGTCGGAGCAAGGCAAGAAATTACTTCAATCTCTGCAAGGGTCGCTACAACTATCGTGTACCTACTGAAGGCAATTGCAAAAAAACTCGGGAAAATATGTTCGGATTCGATATCGGCTCAAGGCTTACCTTATATGCTCTAGTTATGTTTACATCTTCATATATATTATTATGATATTAGTCATAAATGCCCTTAACAGTAATGTTAGCGTTGTTGTTTCTACCTGTCTACAACGCTACGTTAATTTAGCACAATAGAGTATAGTGTCAACAGTGTCCATTGTTCAATTTTAGGCACGACAATAGATATAATAAAGCCCAACGTCAAGCTTAAATGAGTTATAATAAAAATGTAAACTATTGAAAATCGAGCGCATGCGTAGTACTACAATATAATGTCTATTTCTCCTATTATAAAAATGTCAGAAGGCTAAAGTGAAAAGAATTAATTTCATTAATAAAGACTACTTTAAATGCAAGTGTTATCGAAGAAGCTGAATTATCACTGGACTTGGTACATTGTTACACCCCTTTTCCAACCAAGCAAAACTCCGGAGTTTAAACAAACATACAAAACGCCGATCTTGAGGAAACGGTGAGTGTGTTAACTCTAGAGTTTTGCTGTGATTTCAAAACGGTATAGGCCTAAGACTTTCTCTAGGCCTACACGATAACGTTTTTTTTTTTATACAATGTCCGGTTGATATACGGTATACGCTATTACAGAAAGCACGGAAACATAAACAATAACTTATAATAAATAATAAAACTTGAAAATATGAAAGACTAACTCCACAAGAGTACGCCTCTAGTTATACAAAATATGCAGCACACGAAATATATCGAAGACATTTTGATAGTGGCATTGAATTCAAATGAAATGTGTGTAGTGTGATTAATACTGCAAGTTTTAGTTCTACATAATACAAAGTTAATACAGTTAATAAACATATTTACGATAGCAATCATTGATGGAATTTACTCATTGTTCAAATGTATCTTTGAATATTTTGATATTTGCCGTTTTTGACCCAAGGCCTCTCCAATTTGCAACTGCTATTCTGCCTTTAGTGACTGTTATCCCATACGGAAACATGATGTCATCATTTCGGTGGTCAAGTTGCGTCACAAATTGACCTGTCTCGTGGTCAAACAACTGTAATCTGTCACTGCTTCCAACAATAACGCGACCCTTGCCATCTAGTGCTACAGCTCTAGGGAACTCCAGTTTACCATTGCCATGTCCACGGCCCTTTCCAATGGTTCTAATGTATTTACCACCGAATGTAAAAACCTGCAGACGATGATTGAGACTGTCGGACACAATAAGTTGATCGTTTTTATCTATCACCGCAATAGAATGGGGAGTGTTCAGCTGACCATTGCTATTCCCGTAACCACCGATCTTTGTCAATAGACGTCCCTCATTACTGAAGCGGAATACACAATGTACATGACAATCCACAACAAAAACTTCACTTCTTCTGACTGAAACGGCTATGCCCTTTGGATTCTGCAGCAAGCCTTTTCCGAACTGTCGAACAATAGCACCATCTTGCTTGCAGATCAGTACTTCACTTCCTGTTTTTTCAGTCACTGCCATCAAGTCAAAATCAATACAATAAATACCCTGGATTTCTTTCTTATCTTCTAAGAAAACAGTGTTCAAGTAATTTCCTTGTAAATCAAATCGTAAAATTTGGTTTGTCGAGCTGCAAGCGAGAAGAACATCATCTGTTGTGAAGCAAACGTCGTCGATGTTGCTTTTCTTTTTTGTCCAGAAGTTTCCCGTATCGATGGTCTTGAGAAGCAACTGATGTCGAAGGCCAACCGCTTTAAACGGAGAACCACAAATCGGCTTCCCGAACACTTCTACATGAAGCTTGTATTCCGTTTCCCATTTACACAAACAGGTTATTTGAAATACACCTTTGGAAACTTTGGCTACTTCGCCAATCACCTGGCCACCATATTCGTTTTGGAGCACTGCAGAAATGGACTCTTCTATTACGTGTTTTTTCCTTCCATTGGAATCATTGGTCGTCAGTTTAAACTGGATGGTTTCGCCGACAGTTTTTTCCATCTTCCCTGGGATGTCAGTGCTACATTTAGATTGGTCCAACAATCCACCTTCGTAGACGGTACCTAACTTAAACCCTTCAATACATTCACGATCTGGGTCAAACTCCAGATTTCCAACATTAATAGGGTGCACTTTTGGGATGTTTTCAAGAGCACTTTGAAGTTGTAGAAGTCCATCATTAATCATACAAAGAGCACCATTTGGGTTCAATGTTCCCATAATACCTTGATTCCGCAATCGCGCATTCCTCACGGTACCGTCAATCGATTTCAGTTTTTGAATTTCATCTTCAAGTTGCCTCTCTTTCCTTGTACTTATTTCATTCATGCCCTCTAATAGCTGATCTCTCGCATTTTCCAGTTGTTGCTGCAATCGATCGACATACGCTATGATATCTTGCTCACATTTTATTGTCGACGTCACCCATTTTCTGTTTGTTGCTTCTAATGTTGCAAGTTTCTCCTTTGCCGACTCTTCCTCCTTCAATGCACAGTTCACAAGCGTCTCAGTTGCGTTTTTATACTGTTGAAACGCGTCATCAACAGTTATAATATGATGACCTTCATGCGATCGTGCGCAGTCAGCGCATATAGGCGTCTCGCACGGCGATTTGCAATATGACGAAATCGGCGTATATCTGTGTTTAGTACACAAAGTGTCTTTTGAGTTGCGGTGTTCCCAATTAAGAGTGTTCATTTGTGAAATGGTACAAAATTGGTGGCGATCGCTGGCCGGACGTTTCTCGTGGGTTAGCTTGCAACCGTTGCATAGTAGGTTGTTACACTCAACGCAATGAAAATTTGCTGGGTGTCCACACACTTCGCATTTTTCGGTTTCGACCTTTTCTTGTAGACCACGATAGTCAAACATGTAGTTCATGAAACAGTTAGCCGCCATGTTTTGTCGTCTTCAACGCGTTTCGAATATGTAGTTATTGGTTATCTGCGAATAAAGAAAATATTGTTATCAGAATGGTAAGAATTACTAAGATGACGCAAGTATTAGGAAACGCAACTATATACATCGATCATCAAGACTATAAAGTTGAGTAATTATAACGTTACTCGTCCTCGTGATTGTGTGGGCCTATACGTATATGCCTATTATTTAAAATATTAATAATAGGAACCGATTTGACACGACCTTTACCCAAATGTGTCAAAGTCAATGAAATCAGGCCAAACACGTTAATACCTTGTCATTGTTTATGTTTTTAAAACTGAACAATAGGATCACGTTTAGAATTTATAGAATTGTTCTCGTCAATCTATTTTAGTCATTTTGTATATCAGTAGCACAGTGTTGTTTTTAATTGCCCAATGCACTGTACCATGAAATGGGGAAACCCTATTAACGCAGTGAGTCACATATAACATATAATTAATATACATTTTTTATCATGTAAATTGGTTTAATTAATTTTGTATGAGAGTAAATTAATAGGCAAATTAATGACAGTAATTAAACATTTGCCACAAGTAACATGCCGTATGTAGTACGTGTTGTGTTTGGAACATCCTATTCTACTAAAATGTTCATACTTAAGGTCAGTTTAGGTCGGTTTTAAAAATAGTATACAGTATTAGCAATCATCTAATCTTACGTCACATTACATACCCACATCATCGCAAACTAACTCCATCACGTCGTACTCGCAAGTTGAACATTACAAGGTAGGCCTACATAATAGCCGATATAATAATCACTATACCCTATCATATCATCATTGTCGTCGTCGTCGTCATCACCACCAACTGATCCATCATCATCAGCATATCATCATTATAATCATCATCATCGTAATCACCAACTGATTCATCATCATCATAATTTTATCATCGTCATATCATCATCATTAATTTATCAACACCAACTGATCCATCAGCATCAGCATCATCATTATCATAATTACATTATCATCATCATCATCGTCGTCATCACCAACTGATCCATCATCATCATCATCATATCATTATTATCATCATCATTATTATCATATTCATATCATCATCATCATCATCGTCATCATCATCATCACCAACTGATCCATCATCATCATATCATCATCGTCATCATCATATCATCGTATAATGTCCTATAACACACTGCTATATAATACCTTAACCTTATACCTTCGCATCAATCTCAGAATACACTTAATATTAGAAGAGTTTCGAGTGTTATAAAGGTATACATTGTATCGACTACTATGGCAATCAAATACTATTATACACGTCGACTATTTTTCTCAATATGAAGGTCATATACGGTCCTAGGTACCGAGTTACTATTTGTAAGAGGCATGTCGAGGCCTGCATACATGATCATAAAAAGCAAAACTCGAGCGTACAGTATTTATATTATATAAAAAATATAACACTAAACAAAGAGAATTCCGGAACAAAGAAATCATGAGTTGGAAACGTTATAAACAAAGAGTTTATTATAATCATTCCTTGTTGTAAAGTTATTTGTTTATCCGCATAAATGAGTTGATGAATACAACATATGCCAGCAAAATATTAAACTGGTGGGAAATGTTCAAAATGTTAAAATAAATTATTAACCACAACCTCGTTTATGATGCGTCATTTTCCAATCAGCACGAAGCAGTAAAAATTAAATAATATAAAATTGTATACATTTTAACAGGGTTGTTTTAATACTATAAAGTAGGATTAATTAGTGTCCTCTAATTTATTAAGCATCGTTCGGGCGGTATTGTTAATCCGGATCACAGAAATACCAGGGAGTCCTCAATAAAAAAGAAGCTGGTATCTTATTCGTTATTTTAGCCATTCTGTCACGGCAACTTCGGCATAACCTTTTCTACGCCTCTATTCAAGGGACGCCCTTATTAGTGGATTTTTCCGTGAACGAACGAGGGGCATATAATTATATTATGATGTCGTCTTATATTAAGGTGATTAAAGTACGGTAGGCCTACGGTATGTCATAGTCTATGCAGGCAGGTATCTATATATTGCCATAATTAGGCCTATATTTGTGTACTAATTGTAGTATTATTGAAACACATTCGGCTCAAGTGTGCTGGAGATAGTGAGATGCCCTTCGGTAAATAATACAAATAGCCATGAGAACAGATACACATTGTGTCAACATACACCTGTAGCATTGTGCAATAGTTTTTTAAAGAAAATACTTAGCCACAAAACAAGGCCTAACCAATATGATCAATCATTGCAATCATGATCATGTCAACTTCATCGAGTCTACCAATTAAATCATCATCATTATCGTCATCATCATCATCATAATCATCATTATTATCATCGTCGTCGTCATCATCATGATCATCATCACCAGGACACGTCTGCTAATTCCTTTTAATTTACATTAAGTACGATATCGATCATGATCTTAGGAGGTCATAACATTTTTTTATAACTCTATGAACAGGTCTAAGGGAACACATAGACAAGTCTGGTGGAAAATAGTAATGCCCTTGAAGAGCTACAGCACATCCTAGCCCGGTTCATGACCAGTTCAAGAACAAAATAATCTCTAACACGAAAAAGTGTTAATACAACGGCTTGAGAACAAGTTGAATTAATATCAATTGCAATATGGCATGACCTGATACAAAATAACCCAAGCGATGCCTCAATAAGGGAGATATTTTTATACAAGAATAGCAATAATACAATATGTATTATTAATATTGTATACCAGGTATAAATAAAAAAAAAACAGGTCAAGAAATAAAATGTCACACTTATTTTTAGACAATGCAGTAAGATACGGTACGTCTGTGCCGTACCCACAATCTTCATAAAGCACGTTAATACACATACCACTCAGCACTGTTACTGAATGTAAAATATTCATATGATTCATGTTATTAATAACGGAAGTAGCAATGAGATGAACATTAATAATGAGTTAAGTTTAATACCAGTTTTCATATGCAACGATTAGGCCTATACAGATCACTGGAGATACATAGGCTATTGTATGCCTAGTATAGCGAGAATGATTATTCAATATAATTGTAAATGTAACAATAAAAACATAATGAAATTGAACCCACACGATGATGATCAAAAACGTACTCGACGACGAATCGAATATTTAAGTATCCTTTAAGTTTCGTCATCGTTGATAATAATAAAGACAATGTGAGTGCTCAAATTCCCTACTAAAACTAAACGTACCCCAGTAATACACCCATAGTATACAAATCGTCGAAATATATTAAAGATTTTAAATACATTATGTATACTTACCACACAGCTGACTGGAGGATGACAGACAACCAACGACTGAGAATATAAACTGATGAATCGAGCTCAATACAAAATACGTAGTAAATGCTCCATTTACTGTTAACAAAAAATAAATTCAAAACCGCTTAACAATTTGTGCATGGGTTGATAAATACACAATATTATATATATTGTATGTAATACGGAGTAGACCAACACAAAAATACCAGATGCACATTACCCGAGTGTGTTTTCCGAAATTGCGTTTTAACAATGAGATAATCGTGTATACATGCAAATAACAAACACATGAACTTTGACATATCAATATTCCGTACTGACCAATCAGATCACGCAATATTTGTTGCTACGACGAATGCTTAATAAGATCAAAAGAAAATTAATTAGGTGATAGTTCCCAGGGCCGCAAAATTAAGGATATTTCGTAACGTTACATGATTATTCTTAATGATGTGTTATGACCGGTTTTTGTAAAATGAGACAAAGACGAAAAATTGTGGTTTTGAGGAATATTATTGTATCCTTACCATCACAAAAGATGTACGAAACAATGAAATACAATAATACCCGTTATTTAACAAACGGCTCAGCTGTTCGTCGTGCGAACCATAACACGTTTTTCACCTTGGATGCACTCAGTTGATTATTAATCGTCATTAATAAACTAATAGCTTCAATATTTTTATATTTATCACTGGTATCTGATCTGTTTAAAATGTAAAATTTCAAAAAACAAGTCCTCTTTGTTTGATCAAAGCAGAAATAAAGACCTACCGGTGGTAAAAATCACTTTATTTACTATTCATGAGTATCGCTTCTGCCATCTGCCCTTTGTCTTGTACCTAATTAATTACATTGAGTACATACACAACTACTCATCGATGTGGACTTATTTCTTTAAAAATACAATCTTTATTAAAATCAACAATACGCTGACAACAGACTTAAAATTGTGATTGAATTGTGTCAGGGTATATTATAGCAACGTACGTGCGCACATCAATGCGCGTGCGTCGTGTGTCCGCTTAAAAACTGATCAGAGAGGTATATAAATATAGACTGATAGGCCTATACATGTAGTGTGTTTCATTTAATAATAATAATAATAAGTTCAAACGACGGGCTTACGATTGACAGGAAGGCAGATTTCCTATTGGCCGCCATGCCCTGACACTTAAACATGTAGAAGAAATTATGCATCGAAAAATATCCCACACATGGGCCTAAAAAATGTAAAGACATATGTTATGTTTAGCAGACAATACTTACAATACTTTATGGTATTGTACAACTGGTCATCAAAGATGTACACAATATGTGCGTTTAATCTGCCCAATGACAAATCGAGGTCGTAGAGAGTTAATAAAAGCTATTATATAGTTTTAAACTTGTTTACGTTTTACAAAACACACTGGTAATGAATAAATTGCATGCAGACTTAACGTGGACATTGTCCGAGTATCAATTGGTCAGTATGAATGACCAATCATTTTAGTGAAATCGTTGTTCCTAGGGAAAACTTTAGTGAAACAGACGTTTAAAATAAATGTAAATAAAGATCTTCAGTGGGCCTGTCGAAGCTAACATTGGTAAATGTAAAGTGTTTACTTTGCATTTCTATTAATTTATACACATGTATTATTAGAGCCCTTATCAACTTTTTGTTTGATTGATTTTCCTTTCTTTGTTCATTTATTGTGAGTGGAGTGGTACAGTATGTGACGTGTCTAAAATAAGTTGGCTTAGCCTAATGGCTTTGAAGAAAAAGCGCACGTTTGTGATACTTAAGCGTGGTTCCCACTAGAAACGCAACGCAACGTAACGCAACGACGTATTGACGCAAAGTGCTGTATTGCGTAATCACGCAACATGATGCAACATTGCTGCAAACATCGCAGGTTTGATTTCACGCAGGCGGGGGCAAACAAAATTATTGGAAGGGAATTTTCTTACGTTGCGTTGATTACGTTACGTTGCGTCGCTAGTGGGAACCAAGCTTTAGTAATTCCACATTTAATGACATTAGATGGACCACATAATGGATTCTGTTCATATATAATCCATGACCAAATTAAGAAACGCATATTTGTGTAAAACCAAGAGATCGCTATAGGTAAAACCTGAATGGTCAAAGTGTCAGAAACCTCAATGGTCAAAGTGTCAAAGACTGTCAATCTGTTATCTATTACGATGAAAGGACCGGAAGAGTTACGTAACCCTCTTCTACATCTTGATGTTTCGTCCGGAAACTCGGTGTGGTTACTGCGCAGACGCAGTAGTTATGGGGAACCTAGATTTTATGAATTTTAATCACTTTTTTGATGTGTTTGATTTTTCCTTTGTTTTTGTATGACTTTTTCGTGTTTGATTGTTTTTTGTATAAATTTGTATTACTATAACGTATTGATATTTTTCTATGTTAATGTTTTGATGTTTTTGTGTACTTTTTATACTGATTTTATGTAAATGCAATACTTTTGCTGCTTTTTGTATATATTTTTTTTTTATACCGAAATAAATAAATAGATGTACTTACTGTAATCAATTTTAACGTATATAGCCATCGTTGCAATTAATATAGCTTGTTTCTCTTTCTCTTGTTTTTAATAACCACTCATTAGAGATTGCAAATTGAAAGTGCTGTGACTTAGTTATGGGGGAGTGAAATGAAAAGATTTCTTTTAAATACGATGTATATTGTAGTTTCGATTGTACAGTAGAGTCGAACAAAGTAATATTATAAAAAAAGATGGTACCGGATAATGAATTTGAGAACATAAATTTTCAATAAAAACTTTAATACAAAAACAGAAAATATTTAATTTCTTATCTTATTTTGGGGGCCGGATCGAATATTTCTAGACTTAAGATTTATTCTTCTATTTTATTAGTTGTATTTTATCATGAAGATTATATTAAACATTCCAAAGTTTTCTAAATATATGATTTTAAAAACAACGTATGTTTTCTTCGAAAAGCAATAATATAAGTTAGAAACCGGAGAAACAATGCCATATACATTGCTGCAGTCGCGTGCTCAAGTTAGTGTTTACCGACCAACCGACCGACATAGTGAGCTGTAGTGTCGCGTGCAAAATGTATTCCGTTATAACGTAGGCCAGGTATCGCCTAATTGACTGTGTCTGTAATTAAGAAATACGGTGCTGCTTAAACGGTATCTCATCAAATACAGTTGCGCAATAATCCTGAGTCATATCTATATTCTGAAATGAGAAAATACTAACATTGACGACTTTCGTTGCTTGTTTCGATTTCTTCAGGTGTTCAATACAAAGCAAAAAACAACAGTGAAAGCATTAAACACATAATTATTTGAAAGCAAGAGTATGAATAATTGGTTATGTTCATATTAGAGAGGTTTCGCAATCTTACGAATACGATAACGAAAACGGATACGTCACGCACACGTATTCGTTTTCGTAAGCCATCAAAAAATCTGTTTCGCATGGCAACGAAATATCGAGGCGCGTCCAAAATATGACTGCGGTAAATTTGAGCGAAGCGCAGGTACGTGTTGCTAGGTGCTTGGCTGCCTAGGCCTAGCGTAACATCAAAGCGAGTGAGGACTTTAAAAACTGCTATTTATCTAAATTGACCTGGCATTTTAGTAAATTACTTTAGTAAATTACTTTCAATAAATCTATAATTATATTATAATCATGAATCATTCCTAATTCAAATGCAAAATGTGCAAAATAGATCAAAAACTATACTCGTTTTGTAGTTACGAATATGACTGGTGATATTCGTCAACACGAATACGCTTTACGAATATGAAATGGGGATCAGCTCAAAAGTTTCACAAATGTATGACGTATCCGTTTTCGTTATCGTATTCGTAAGGTTGCGAAACCTCCCTAATATCTGTAAATCAGAGAAAACAATATTATTTAGAAGAGTTGTTTGTTTGTTTTTCAAACAAACAAGCAGGCCTGTATTTAGAAAAAAATGTTTATTGACATAGTACAATTAATGAGAAAAAAATCAATATATCTTTCAATCCCCTTTATGCTTAATTTTGAGGACTTTGTTTGCCCGTTTGCCAAATCACTGAGTAGTATAGGCCTACAAACAATGGTTTAATTATATTCACAATAAAAGAGGCCACCTTGTAAGCCTAAGTCCCTATTAAAATAGTAGGCACTTGCCATGGAGTTACCGAAACTGATACAATTAGAGATAAGATCTTAGCTGTTTAATTTCTAAGTACTTATAATGAAGAAATGCGGTAATTACCATTATGAAACGTTTCTTTTTATTGTCAACCTGTCGGTTTGTCTGTTTGTCTTCACAGTTTTCTTCTAGCTCTCAGTCAGAAATGAATAACTGAACAAAGATCATTCAGTCAAAACGTAAATTATTAAAACTCTTTTTTGGGCGATTTAAACATTAATTTGTAGCCTAATTTGAAATGTCTAAGTTCTAAATTTAAAAGTAGTAGAGCCTATTGGTTTTTTGTTTGTTCTTAAACTGTAATGATTATGTCAACTTCAATATTTAAGTCTGTGCTCCACGTTCATATATATCTCCATAAGACGTTTGTAGCAACCTTTTGAAACAAATGGGTACCGCAAACCTATTAGGCCTAATACTAGATTGTTTTAGCCTAGAAATAATTTAACATTCAAGTAAAGCCATGTACACTATCTCAGTCATATGACTTTATAAAATCACTTGATTCCGATAAGCAATTTTAAATGTCAAAACTCATAAGCTCGCTCATTTATCAAATAGTTGTTTCCTCATGTCGAATTCCCAATTATGTTTTTTTTTTGTGTTAATTGAACTTTGACGTTATGTAAAATTGTGTTAAACTAAATACTTAAAGCTCAGGTACAGGCATGAATTTTAAACATAATATCTGGTTAATTGTACATAAATCAAATATTTGTAATAGAAATCTAGAAGAAAAAACATGTTAATTTCCCTTAAAATGGTCAAATACAAAATTTGGTAAAATTCTGCTATAGAGGCCCTAAAACAACAAGCTCGTGTAACACAAATACAATCCCAAAAATTATGAAACATAGTGGAAACTATAGATCAATAATTATTGGAATGTATGATCAATAGAAATGTTTTGCCAGCACCTGGCGTTTAACACAAACACCCTTTCGTGATACTCCTAATCAGAAGACACCATACGCGGGCGCTTTCAATGATATGAAAGAGAGGCATGTTTTAACACTATAAACACCTATTATAGGGGACACTTTCCAACAGGGAGGAAATGCCACCATAACATATTAAGGGGATTTGTTGGCCTAGAAGGACTTTTCACCTCGATAGGTTTTTACTGTAATTCCTGTGTTGTATGTAATACCATGGAGAGTCTGTCCCGTCAACCATGTACTCTTTTTTGCTTGCATGAGCCCTAGCATTACTGTGGAGTAATCACATCCTAATATTCTTATATGAATATGATACTGCACTACTCAAACATACTTAAGTAGGTCTACAGTCAATTAATGTTACACTAGAGTCTGTTGTGACCAACATTACGACTTCAATTTCCTAGTTTTCCTTCCTTCCTTCCCTATTTCCCAGTCACATTGAGGACCTGTATCTGATAATTACTTAACCACCCGATTCTCGTATACAGGCATTATCTGTCATATGCAAATTCTTAGTGTAATGCAATGTCACATATGTATCGCCTGTATTATGTTAATTAATATAATTAATATGCATACTTATAGCCTATGATACAGGCATTGCGATAACAAATATCTACATAATTTACCTATGATAGAAACTGTGCCAATTTTAGATATAGTACCAACAACCGGCTAGTCTCATACTTAAGCTTGGTTCCCACTAGGACGTAAGGACGTGAGTGATTTGACCAATCTCAAGCTATGGATTATTCGAACAGTCGCGTGTGATTGGTCAACTCGCTTACGTTGCGTCTACTTGGCATAATTGTGATCAACATTATTGTTTCAATTTGTTTTAATTACACATTAACAATATCAGTGTTGTTTATCACCGTTTACTATTGTACAATAGACCAGAGGATATGATTTCATTGTATCTGAACGTAGTGTGATTGTTCAATTGACTCAACATCTTTACTGCTCGTTATCTGTCGGGTTACTTACGTATGTCTAATACCAACTTAGTATTTCGAGACAGGTTTCATAATGTTGAGCGAGACGCGAGACATTCTAAAATAATGGAACATTCGGACATATAGATGAACATTCGAACTCACTCCGCACTATTCATGGATGGATGATATAAGACTACTCAATGGTGGCGCTGTGCAGTAAAAACGTATCCTCAATCAGTGGTACTTTCCTAGTGACAACAATATAGGTCCATGGCCATATAACAAAGATCGTTTGTTGAAAGAATCAACCAAGAACCAAGGATGATTACTAATAATGTTACTGTTAGTCCATTAAGTTCCTTTCTTTTTAACATTAAGTTTTATAAATTGTTAAATTGGATGGGTATCAATGCAATAGAATCAAATTTGAGAATGGGTCTTCAAATAAACATAAGACCTGTTGTTGTCGATAATCGAATTATAAATGGTCTTGTTGGGCCTATCCCCAATTTTATTTTAATACGAATTAATTCTCACAATTAAAATCGAATTACCATAACATTTTCAAATCTGTTGGCATACAATATTTATTCATTGGCCAAAAATAAATAAAATTATTAGATTAACTCTCTCAGGGACAGATTTACAAGGAGCGCTAATATAGTTTAAGAAGGCGGTCGTAATAGTTTACTCCTTCTGTTGCATTGTTTTGATTCTCTCAATGCCTTATGCTTGGTTCCCACTAGAGGCAACGCTTGTCATTGGTCAACATACTTGCGTTGCGTTTACGTCCTTGCGTTGCGTCCTAACGGGAACCAAGCTTTAAGCTTGGTTCCCACTAGAACGTAACGCAATGACGTAAACGCAACGCAAGCGTTTTAACCAATGACAAGCGAAGTTATAGACAGTTAGCAATCACAAGCGAATAAGCCATCGCTTGTGATTGGTCAATTCACTTGCGTTGCGTTACGTCCTTGCGTTGCGTCGCTAGTGGGAACCAAGCTTTATCAATAGGCCTACTTATCCACATAATGATTTAAATACAAAGTAATATAATTGGAATATTTGATATTCATAAATTCATTGTAGCTATAAGTGGAGTGGGGGTACATCTACCCCATGAATCCGTCTCTGTATTAACAACTTTTACAAGCTACGTATCGTAACGTAACGTAACTGTGAAACCTACACCAATTGGTTGGTTAATTGATCAATTTATTTCATTTCATTTCATTTATTTATTCGACCAAAACACAGATACAGAACAGAACAGAAACAGAGCACAATGGTCAGGGGTAACTAAAGCAAAACAATTACTATAACTCAAAGAGTCAGTTGCCCCAGAATAACACAATTCCATATCAAAAATAAAACAAAGCAAAAAAAAAAAGAAGAAAAAAGGAAAATCACACTAAAATAGGGTTTTCTCCCATTTAGTGAATAGATTAAAGCTTGGTTTACATTAGCATGACTCAACGCAAGCCGCGAAGTATGCGAACTGACCAGTCAAAAGCGATGGATAATTCTAACGGTCGCTTACGACTGGTCAATTCGCTTGCGTTGCGGCTTCGTCCTTATAATTTGCGTCCTATAATGACTGCCTGTAGTAAAAATGGATATGTTAAAACCAATTAATTTTATCACTGAATAATTTCCAATAAAATAATTCGAGTGTAACTCCAAATAAAGAGACGGAACACATTTTTATCCCATTGTTTTGATTTGTCGACTTGACTAATACCGTATAGCTTAAGACTTTCAATGAACTGACCGACCAATCAATGGTTTTTTTAAGTTAAACTTATAAACCTCGATTTAGTAGATCATTTTAAACTTCAGTATGTTATAAGTGGATACGTCTTAATATCATTTCAAATGTAAACCGCATTACTAAACCGGTTTCTTCAAATGCATTATCAATATTGTTATATCAAAGTAATTTTGCCTCGTATTAATACGTGTGACGAGGAATCTAATTGTGTTTCAGTTCCGATTTGCGACTCATTGCTATTATATGAGAAACCGCCAAGTAGAATTAAGCCTTTGATAGATAGATAACCCGGTGTTTTCGGAACAAGTCACCGACAAAAGTTGGCCGGATTGTAATTTTCACATCGTGCCAAACATGAATAGCTTGTTGATGAAATTGTACGTATTTTATCAATGCTGTATGAGCATCGTAATATCTAGGGTAACATTCAGCATACAACCCGTTGACACAACCGTAGATGTTGGCCAAGTCGCGGTACTCTTCTGCTCCGTCACGGGCCGAGGCATATCACAACAGGTTGCCTGGGTAAAAGACGCAACTATCATCAGTTTGAATGGCCAAAACCCAACTTTTAGACCGCAAAACGGAAGATACTTTATCGATGCTAGCCCAGTGGACGGCGATTTTAATCTGGTTATAAGGGATGCAGACCCAGACGACGTCGGAATTTATTCCTGTTTTGTGCCTTCTACAAGAGTTGTTTCCACATCTGCCAGACTAACTGTCAACTTCCCACCTGCCGATCAATTCCCAATATGTTCCACACACAAATCTGTTTATCGAGAAGGTAACGTTTTAAATGCTGATTGTTCATCGGGAAAAAGTCAACCAACAGTAGATCTTATATGGAGTGACGGCGAGAATGAATTACCGAGTATAGTAAAGGTGGATAAAGAATCAAGTATCGGTAATGTGACGTCAACGTATCAACGTGTACTAACTTATGTTGACAACAATCGTGACTTTTATTGTCTACAAGATCACCCTTTGTTGTCGACAACAAAAATGTGTAAAATAGGACCATTAGATATACACTACGCTCCAAAGAATATTCGATTATTTTCAGCGAATGCTATTGTTGTTAAAGGTTCTGTTTCGGTTACCTGCCAAGCTTCGGCAAACCCGGAAATATCTGAGTACGAATGGGAGGTTTCTGGATCTCTCTCCCCAGATCGGTTTAATATTCTCGACAGTATTTTAACTATAGCTAGCATTGAAGCCTCTGACAACGGTACAAATATATCATGTAACGCTGTAAATAATTTTGGGTCAGGAAGTGCGTATTTCGTGATTGTCATTGACAGCAACATGTTAGAGCAAGGGAACGTGTCGACAGGTCTTTCCGCTGGGGCGCTGATAGCAGTTGTAGTAAGTGTATCACTTGTTGTAGCATTCTCGGTCCTAATTATACTGTGCGTGTTCAGCAGAAAGCGAAATACGGATAAATCAACACGACCTGCTGTAGAGGCCCACTTGGAATCTGTTCTACAGAGGCATGTCGACACTCAACGGAAAAAATCTATCACAGAGGTAAACACTGCAGAGAAGAATCTAGGAAACTTAACTGAGCTACAGTTACAGTTAAATAACAGTAAACCTACCGAGCCGAATAGAGAAAGTGTCAGACCGTCACTTTTGAATAAAGGGAGTATAAAATCATCGCTTTCTAAAAAAGACAGTAAGAAACCAAATACTTTGAATACATCTACTGGCAGTGTAAAAACACCGCATCCAATTAATAAGGGGAGCATAAAACCAAGTATTTCAAAGAAACCTAATTTAGGAGATATCGATAAACGCAACGTGCCAAAATCAACTATTGACGAAAGGAGGAAAGATGAATCAGCTACCGGCAGTATAAAAAAGTTGCAAAAAAGTGTTAACAAGGAAAATTTAGGAGATATTCAAGAGAGCAACGTGTCAAAACTTGGGGAGAGACAGAAAGATAAATCAGTTAAAGGAACAAAACCGTCGAAATTTAGTAAGGCGAGTATAAAAACAACTGCTAACAAGAAACACCATTTGGGAGATATCGAAGAAAGTGGAGTCAAACCATCATTTGACGAAAGAAAGGTAGATGATTCCGAGACATATGCAATCGTTCTGTCTGGTAATTCAAATACTAGTGCCATTCAACCCCATCCTATCAATACCAGTGAGTACGCATCACCGGAAAAAACACCAGACAAATCGAATAAAAATGTGGAAGGGCTAACATACGCAGATTTAGATTTTGGAAATATGAAAAAGTCAATAAAATCACAAACACCCGAGCCAACAACGATATACGCTGATGTGAAGATTTAAGGAAATATTATATGTGTTTAAAAATAACTCAAACAGAAACTAGACAAGACAGTAATCAACCTTTGAATGCATTAGCAACGTTTGAGCTTCTGCTGCCGCAAATTTATCATTAACCAATGAAAATTATGTATGAAAAGTTCAAGATTACTTGTAAGTACCTTAGATGAGAATGATTGTTATTAGTCATCGATGTTTTAACGGAAATAGTTTGTGAATTAAGCCGCACAGCATATTTTGAACATAAACATTATTGTATGAATTGTTACAGTTGCTCATAAACACAATGCGTATACAAGGAAGATTCATCAAAAGTAGAAGCTATAGTTTAAATGTATGAATGCAGTGTATTGTTACATTAATAATGTATAGGTCCATAATACAAATATTAAATATGTAGTATGGTACGCCAATGACGCCACAAATAGACAATACATTTTTATTTACGCACGTTCAGAGTTGATAATACCAAGGCAAGTTAGATTGCCTTGATAATACAGTACGCGCCAACCTTCGATACTTGATGAATACATGTTATTTATTATTACGTTACGATTATGCCAAAACAGCAAACAGATAGTTATTTCCTGGATAAGTCATTGAGTGACGAACAATAGGCCCACCGTTGTTATTTTACATTGTAGTGGGCCTGCTTTTAAATATTTGTATTCGGACAGTAGCATGCAGCGATCGTAAATGTTGGTGTATTGTTAGGCCTACACAATACTTAAGCAACACTATCCAATTCAAATGAAATAGAGTGATTTTATTGCTATTGATCAATTAGAGTATGAGGTACAATGCAATCATTTAGTTGGAAATTGGGAAATGTTGATAACATTTGGAAATGTTAATATTTAAATTGAGAGTGCAATACTTCAACAATGTTATTGAAATTTTAGTATTCATGAACTATACTGGTTTTGATTGAGTCATTCTAATGAAGGTGTCTGAATGGGCTTCAACACCACCAACATATCAGGCAAAGCAGCAGATACATGCGTGGATGTTTATAGTTAAGCTTGGTTCCAACTAGTGACGCAACGTAACGAAACCTACGCAACGTAAGAAAATGCCCTTCCAATAATTGCGTTTTCCCCCGACTGCATGAAATCAAACCTGTGTGTTTGAAGCACTATTGCGTCGTCGGTTGCCACTTGTGATTACGCAATACAGCACTGTGCGTCAATACGTCGTAGCGTTGCGTTACGTTGCGTCGCTAGTGGGAACCACTAAACTAAAACTGGACACAACGTGCAATTGACGGAACATCATTCGAACTGTCATTGTGATTGGTCACATGACTTACATTGCACGTACGTCATTGCTTTGCGTCTAAAGTGAGACCCAAGTAAACCCATATACCGTACTTTTTATTCTTTTACTTTTGTTGTTTGTTTTCACTATTTTTTATTTTGATTTGAGTCAGTAACCAAACAAAAAGATGTTATAAAAACAATGATTATAATTAGATTAATTTCTATTACTCAGTTGTGATACTGATTTCCGATGATTGTATTTTGAGGTATGTATTGGGCATGATCGAAATGAGAGGCCACCATTACTTACTTGTTACTTGTTTGCATAGCTATCCCCATTATTGGGGACATTTCGCCGTCATTGACATTATGTTGACATAGCACAACAATGAGAGACATTACACAGGCTAATTAGGACATAATATCAAATAAGATGTACTCCCTTTACATTTGTTGTTAATAATAATTTTTATATTTTGAACATGCCACTTAATAATACTAAGTTAGTAAGAGGTATTTTTTATAATACAAATAAATGTATATTTGCCATTTGATTGGTTAATGTTGTATCACGTGTCGTGCGTTAGTTTTCACATTTCAATGATTCAATGTACTATTTTTCTGGGACATTTTTTGTTCGACGGGGTAGGCTGATGAGTATAATATACGATCGATATCCAACCTGTAGAGTGCGTCGATAATAATCAAACTTCGTAGGGCCTCAACCCAGAGTAGTAAAGTACTGGCCTTGCAACATCTAGAAACGTCTTAGCTGCGTGCTCAAACCCGCACGCAGTCAGACGATCAACGAACTTGGCAACGGTTGGTAAAATGCCACGGTCTCGACACAATGTGAGGGCGTTTGCCATTTGCTCTTGCGGATCTCTCTTGTAACGTTGGATCTGATCAATCACTTTACTGTCCAATCCTTCAACCAAAGGTGATGGAATATTTTGAACGATTGACGGCCACTCATGTGCCCTGTTGACGTGCATCCAGCTACTGACGTAACGTAAACAGAAATCACAAAGTGCGCCTACAATAGAAAAATAACATTTAAAGATGTATTGTCCCCCAAAAACATGAAAAATGAAGATTAATTAAATCAGACTTTGAATAGGTTATTTTGTAGTTTTAATAAAGTGAATCACTTCCGTAAAAACAAAACGGGAAAAATAATGTTTTCACTTATAAAATAACATGATAAATGGTTAAATTCAACCAAAAATCCATTTGACCATTTTTTGCTTTAAATTCCATTTTTTTCAGGTAAATACATTTTTTTTCGATCTAATTTTTTGTCGAGGTCAATAACTATTATGTGACATCAAAATGGCATATTCAACAACAAAAATTGTAAAAAAATATTTTTCAGGAGGAAAATACATCTTTAAGTTAATCTCACGATTAATTGTTGCTATATTAAACAAAAGCCATTTTGACTTTATGCAAATTAGGCCACTAGATTTTGGATATAGTATTCTCTTATATATTTTTAACATATTTCAACAATAAACAAACTTTTGCAATTTGTTTGACTCACAGGCTATTTTTGAGCTATTTCCATCCATCTAATACCACAATTGTTTCTTACGAACGAAGGTCTATAGGACAGAATAGATAGGGTGTCGTACTGCGCTCCATATTTAAAAGAAGTTTGTCACCTACGTGTATAGCTCATGAATAGAAAGACCAACCCATTAATGTCTATTGATGGCTATAATAAAAATCTAAACCAAAATATTATATATTTACCTCGTTTTATATCAATTGAACCAATCGCATCAATCTGTGTGACTACAGATGAGAGCCCGACAGTTCGAAGAGCGCTTATTAGCTCCGTATGCGTAGCGTATTTCCCGCGTACTTCCTTCCAACGTTGGAGCAGACGAAATCGCACTGCCTCTTCGAAGGTTCCGTCAGGAATTTGCATTTTCTCGGTATCAACCCCTAATTCGTCGGCTAGTGACTGGATATGTTCCGGCTCAATTAATTTGGCTAGCTTGCTTAGCCCTAAATTGAATTCAACACATATTATTAATACATCTGTATGATCAATCGTTAAATATAGTTAGTGTTTATTCGTCATGTAAAACTTTACACACAAATCGTTTTCTCCAATTTTTATAGACCTAATGCACTTACGTTTTTGTGATATCAGTTCTTCGTCAAGTATATGCGCGTTCATTTTTAGACCGATTGCTTTGGATCGCATAATACCAAGAATGTGTTCAAATGTCATTTCTCCCTTTTCCATCCATTTTACCAAGCAATTCAATAGAAACATTCGCTTGTTGAAATCGAATCCGAAAGTACGTGTTATAGCGTCTATGTTGTCTTGACTAATCCCTAGACTCTTAACCAGACGATAGATAGTTTCACGACTAGCATCCTTTGTTATGATGCGCAATATAGTGACTGGAAAAAAACAAAAGTAATACTGTTACGTTTTATAGTTCATGATTCTAATTTAGGCCTGACGTCTACCTGCTTGCAAAAACAACACTTAGGTATTTTCCCGGGTAGTTGGCTTCTATCGACCAACGTTATCGATAACTGTGCACATGATACCAACTTACCCCCAATACCTAAGCATATGCATATTTAATATGAAAATCGTTAACTGAACTAAAGATTAATGTATAAATTAAAACTATATACCGTCTCTTGTATCAACAGATGTAATTTCACCACATTTCTTTGCCAAGTTTTCTAGTCCAATGTTTCGTAGATGTTTGAGGAGGTGCAGGTGACACGCTCTTGCCGACGACAGCTTTTTGTGCGTTCTCTCTTTCCATCGGCTTAGAATCTGGTAAGTATGTTCATTCAGTTCGTCGGTATATTTTGCTTCCACTTCAGTCATCTTTATCTTGAAATGGTCACATAGCTTTTTAGGGTCTGGTGGAAGAGCGTTGGCAACTACTTTCAGAACTGAAAATAGATAATTAGATACGAACATCTTTAAATCATGATCTTTTATTCTTGTTGTTTGATTGCCTCCATTACAAAAACAAAACACTGATATGATATGAAGGGACAGGGATTTACCTTAGCATTGCTCCTTATCACATAAATTACATTATTAATCATAAATAAGAAGTATAGGGCCTAGATCATATCAACTATATCAATGGCAAAGTGTCGTATTGTAACATATAAATACAGATTTGTATAGTTACGTGTTGAAAATGTGAATGAAAATAATTAAATTATTTTATTAGACACTAGTATTGCCAACAGCGCGTACTAACCGGACCCTGTTTAAACAAAGTTGTTTGCGCGTAATATTGAGTCTAACCAATATTCAAACACGATAAAATTGAAAATTATGGTTAGAACAAAAAAGAGTCTGATGATAATTGTATTTTGTAGTAATCAATACAATAAAATAAGAATGTAAATATGTTAGGATCTAATGTTACTTACGATTATCTGTAAGTAGATTTCTATTCAACGATTGCGCCGGTGCTGTCATCCTGACTGCTCTGAAGGCCCCAATCAATTTCTCAAACGATGCATTCTCCCCTTCTTGTGTTTTCCATTTCTTTAGAATCAGGTATCTCTGTTCGTTGAAGTCGTAGTGGTTGGGTAGCAGATTTAAGTTAAGAATTTCTGTCTCCGTTAATCCAAACAGGTGCATAGCCAACGGAATAGCAAACCCACGGTGTATATCTTTCGAAATAGTTCGAAGAATAATATCTGAAATAAATAAAATAATGTAAAACGAAATGAAGTGGGTAAGAAGTATAAAATGAAGAAAGTAAATTACCTTTTTTACAAGAAAAGAAAAAAATAGGGATAAAAAAAATCCGTCCCTGGGTGGGCTTGAACCACCAACCTTTCGGTTAACAGCCGAACGCGCTAACCGATTGCGCCACAGAGACCCGGATGATTGCTAATCGTCACTAAACAATTCCTTATTATCTACCGGTACTTGCATTGCATGAGTAATAGATAAGTACAAGCGATAGGACATATGTAATACAATGAACTAAATAAATAAGTACTTTAGCAAACGTTAATTCCCTGAATACAAATGTTTTTTCCTTTTACCTGTTCTACTTTATTCTTTTGGCATAATAAAATAAGCAGTTTTCTTAACCCAATCAAAAGAAAGAGGCGTCCCTGGGTGGGCTTGAACCACCAACCTTTCGGTTAACAGCCGAACGCGCTAACCGATTGCGCCACAGAGACCCATTTGGTTTTATTGTTAAATTAGTATCGATATAATACTTCCTCATTATTTTAAAATATCATTATTATATTATTATATTAACTCATTCTCTATTATTAGCTATACATATTGTTATTTTATAATTAGTAGATATCACTGTTTGAATAGGCCTGTAAATTTACCTGCTTATGCACGTACGCCTAATCTGGCTAGTAAATATAAAACTTTTTATTATTTTTGTTTAAAATGCATATAACAATTTTTGAGAATAAAAATATTTCCGTTCTGGTTAATGACCAGAGGTAAATATCCTTTTACTTGCAAAGTTAAGCCGTAAGTGAACAAAAGATGTGGTGCCTAGTATGCCTAGTATTTTAGGCCTTTTTTAGTATGTACTCACCTTTTTTAGTTTCTTCTTCAGTTCCCTCGGTGTCTTCTGGTACTGGGTCATCAAGCGCCTTAATAATAATATGATAGTTAAAAAAACGTAATGTTTTTCCGGATGTGAGGTTTCGATATTGAATTTTAACACATAAGGCTTGTGCTTTCTTATTTTGCATATCGAGCTTTACTTAGTGTTATCTTATTTATTTTGTTACTTTGAGGTAAATTACATTTAAAAAAATTAAAGTCAAATGTTTTAGTATTTAAAGCAATAATGTATAACAATAACAGAGTATGGTACCTTTGGTAAAACAATGGAGACACTTGCCACAACCTTTCCTATAACACTTTCTAAATTGGTCATTCCGAACTGCCTGCCACTACCCTTATTGGTAGTACCTGCGTGGATTGTAGTTCGACGTAGCATCACTTTACCAACATACTCAGGCTGGTATCTCCCTCTGTAGTACCCCTTTACGTAGAAATCTCGACGGTTAATACGATTCCGTAGATACTTTAACTGTATCCGATCACTTCTGTAGCTGTGCTCTCCAAAAGTTTTTATAATGACGTCACCGATGACATGAATGATGAAGGATTCGTCTACCTTAGCGTTAAATGGTTCTGACTTGATAGCTTCGCACAAAGTTGATCCATTTTCCATCATCGTTTTACACAACTGGTAACGATTTATAAAGAAAACAATAAGGTTAATGATGTATTTTTAATACTTTTGTTTGTAAGAATGATAAATTATTTAATTTTATATCGTGAACAACTTTAAGTATTCGTATCAACAATAATGTTTCTAAATCGCACGCACGAAACAACTTAGGCGCAACGAAATTGAGTTGACCAATTAGAAGCGACTAATTGATAGATCCAAGTAAAAAAATAAATAATTATATCTGAAGAAAAAACAATGATTAAAAATTAAAAAGTCGAATTCCATGATAATAAGTCCATTTCTTACCTTTTCATATTCATCTTCTTTGATTATATGAGCAAACACTTCATTTGGATCCTTTTCCGTTTGATGTAGAACAAATCGAACCTTATCTCCTTTTGAGTCAGGCATGTTGTCGACTATTTAACGTCTTAACAATCAAAATGTATACGTATGTATGAAAGTAGGCCACACTGTCTTGATATTTTTGACTTTATAAAAGCATGGACGGTCATCAATGTAAATAATTCTAGAAAAAAATCTACCCTTCCAAATGTCTAGGATGCCTACCATAAATATAATAATATCTAATTCTTATATAACTCGTTATAAGCAGGCTCCCAATGCGCTGTACCGTACCAAAAAATACAGATAGAAAATCCTATATTGTTTTCTTCGTATATTACGAAGGGCTATCACTGATGACAAATTCTGTGTATGAAGTACTAGATTTTGATCGTTCCGTTCAGATCTCTTGTATGCTTTCAATGAATAAGTCACAGTGGCCTAATAATACATGTTTATCATTTAACTATTATTACAATAGGCCGATCATTGCTTGTTTATTTATTATGCTTTTGGGAATTATACGTGTACCTGCCAACCTCTAACCCTGCCTATTCACCTTACCTACGGAGTGGAAGCAACAGACAATGTGTATAGGCCACCTAGGCCTACATCGAACCTCCTGCTAAGTCATAATGATAATCGCCTTTCAACTTGATACAGCTTTTAAAAATATCTAGTATAATTTAATGTTGAATACGTAAACACAAAAATGTGTCGTGGATAAGCCTACGAAAATATTGTTATAATGTTATATTAGGCCTAGCTATAAAGAACTTTTTATTAAGATGATAACAACAAATTAGTCCTACCTCGTCTGTAATTCCTTGGTCTTGCCACACCGATAGTAGGCCTACGAGGCAAGTAAGTTTGGTTTCCAAGACATGAAGTCAAAGGAACAAATGCGGTTTATTGTTAAAAGACATTGGTGTTTGTTTAATTATTTCTCTTAATGTTCTTTACCCGTCGCAACAAAGGCACTTGTATCGATTATCGTAAGAAGACAATAACATGCTATTGTATCATAGCAGTGCTTAGAAATAGAGCTTAACTTTTTTTCATGGTACACTACACCGCCCTCTTACGGACAATTAACTTTAAACTACATTTTATAAATTAATTTTAATTACATATAGAAATGAATGATCTGTGTGTTAATAAATTCGACTTTACTATCTACATTGTTTATACTATTATATTTTATTATTAAATCCTCTATAACTTTTGTAATTACTTCGTAATTTACTACTAAGTTTTCTTATAAATAATCCTTGTCCAATCACTTTCCGTTTACTTTGCCACTGTTTCAAAAGTGGAGTTTCCAAATAAATAAATATTATCATTGTTTTCATAATAATGTTTATATACCAGAAATACAGTGACAACGCACATCTTCGCTTATTTTCTCTACATTGGTTTAGCATACTATAAGTTATTAGTCATTTTAAAAACCCGAACTGAAATCCACGAACGTTTATAGTACTTGTGTTAGTGTTAGTAGAATGTTTTAAATATAATCGTATACAGGTATTGTTGATACTATAGACTAAAGTGTTACATTGTGTTTACCCACGTTAAATCAATGTTCGTGTTTTTAACTTAACATATTGTATATCGTTGCTTTTAAACATGAATATTAATAGGTCAACTTATACTAATTCTTATTTTACTACTATCATCTTCTTTAAATCCTTTGTTTTATTGTATTATCATCATTATTAATACAGTAAATATTCCCTTGTAATTGTTTTATTTATTTAAAACACAATGATTATTATTATTATTATATTTTATGGTTTCTATGTAAATACATTATTTTTAGTTCTATAACTTTTTTGGTGACTTGTTTTAAAGAATCAAACTTATTTTGAAAGGTTGTACTGTGACTCAGACTGGACCATATTTCGCCAATGTTTCAAAATGTGAGATTTTACCAATTAGTCATACCCAAGTTCATGAATGTACAATTGGATTTGTATTGTGTTATCTACTCTTCTTCAACACAGGGTTCACAACGTTTAGTTCTGTCACTGTATATCATTCCTTCTTCACATGAACGTTTATAACCAAAACCAGAGCTGCAGTAAATGTACTTTCTTTGGTCACGTGGGTGAGGATAATTACCGTCTGGTTTACCTGTACATGTTTCGTCATAGTTGTGGCATCCGGGAACTTGTGATTTTGGTTCGCACTTCTTTGTCTCCGATCTGTAGGAATACCCGTTGTAACATTTACGCGAAAACTGCATCCCATCCTTACATATGTAAAACCTTGTGCACGAATTTGGATCTTTAAACACACCATTGCCACGACCAGCACATATATTGGGTTCTTGTGGCGTACATCCAGAGATATGATGGCTTCCTCTACATTTTAACCGCTTTTCATCAAACGCAAGGCCTTCAGCGCAAGATAGATGATATGAAATATGTCCATGACAGCTAAAGAACTTGTTACAATCACTTGGGTCTCGATAAAGACCGTTTGGTTTTCTATCACAGAAAGGGTTATGGACTCCAACAGGTACATTACATGTATGAACGTATTGCGGATAGTCGCATCTTTTTGTTGGTTCGTTGTACAGAAGACCAGAGGGGCATGTGAAGTGATAAGGAATACCATTAGAACATTGGTAGAATCGACCACAATCTTCTGGATCTGTGTAGAGTCCGTTATACTTACCGTGGCAAAACCCATTGCCTTTTAATACAGAGCAGGCACCGGATGACGGAGGGTAGTCACATCTTCTTTTGGAGACTACGAATACCAAGCCCGAGGGGCAAGATTTTGTTATAATGTTTCCATTCGAGCATTGATAGAACTTCTTGCAGTCTGATGGATGTGGATGCAAGTCTGTGGATGATTTTGCGCAGATGCCGCAGTTAGTACACGAGCATTCTGGTACATTGAATGGCCAATCGCAGACTCCAATATTCTGATTATAAACTAGACCTAACGGACACCTGAACACGTATCGTGTGTGTGACACGCATGTGAAGAACTTCTTACAATCATCAGGATGTCTGTAATTTCCGTCAGGACGGTTTGTGCAGAATCGGCCATCGGTCCCCTGAGTATATCTACACTCCGGCACGTTGTATGGATAGTCGCATCTGTCTTCATACTGATTGTAGACCAGACCTTTTTGACAATACTGTATAAAGTCCTCTCCACCGGAGCACTGATAGAACCTTTTGCATTCTGTTGTATCTCTGTAATTTCCGTCCTTCTTTCTGTAGCAAAAGTTCGAGTGTAATCGGCAGTCTTTGATTTGGCCCGGGTAGTCACATGCGTCTGTATGTTCATTATAGGCCAGTTTACCTGGGCAATGCTGTACAACGAGTCGGCCTCCGCTACACTGAATGAAGCTGGAGCAGCTTTCCGGGTTTCGATAATTACCGTCTTTTTTCCATTTGCAAAAATTCTTCTTTCCTGTCAAAACTATTACAAAATAAAAATACTTGCTTAATGTCATCTCTGTCACTAAACGGCTCCTTATTGATTTAAAGTTGTTTATTATTTTGTTCTGTGATCATTATAATATATTATACACATTAATGTTACGGTTAGTGTGGAAACAATAATGTATTCAATTCAAATTCAAATTTATTCACCTCCCTTAGGAGAAACATAAAAAACTGTACAATTAAACACATCAAAATTAAAATTCACACGAATCAAACGATTAAAATGGTTTTAACAAGTTAAATAAGGTGGCAAAATAATTGTGAAAAAGAGCAGACTTAACGCTATCCCAGATACCATGATTGACACAATCCACAGATTTACACATTTTTAAAGATTATGGCGGTATGTACTATTAAAGACAATATTACGAATAGAAAAGTTATTATGTGATACTGTATTTAGTTTTTTTGGACTAATGTAATTTAATTGCTCACAAAACTTACCAATTTCACAGTTTGGCCCAGTATACTTTTTAGAACACACACAAGTGTAACCGTTGAACTGGTCAATACAGTAACCCCCATTTTGACAAGGTGAACTCCGGCATTCGTTAGTTTCTAAAGATAATCAAATGTATGTACTGTTGTTATATCTATATTATTACGTCATAATATTATGACTTGATCGATACTGACATTGTTGGCCTTCCATAAAAGATTCCTACCTCGTTCACAATTGACACCTTTATACCCGTTACGGCAAATGCAACGATATCCATTGATCTCGTCTTCACAAATACCTCCATGTTGACATGGCATACTGTAGCATTCATCTATCGCTGTAAACATTATAATAAGTATAAGTTAAACAAAAATGTTCTTTAACAAATTCGGCACACTGTTATTAAACGTTATTATGTCAGATTATTATTTGTCCTTCCTTAAATTATATAAATACAGCGTTATATATCATGTCTGAACTTCCTTATTTCTGTTACGTAATAGAGTACGAGTTGATTATTCATCTGAGTATCTGTTAACGAATCTGGTCTAAGTATGAATGTCAATTCTGTATCGAGGCACATAAAGCCCGTTCATGTCTTCATGTAAATTTATTTCATTGGCACAGTTGTCGCTCTGTGGCGGGTAAAGAACCAACTAACCCGGGTAAAATAACACAGTCAATAACACAGTCTTATAGTTATCAGTTTGATAATTGTGATATTGTAGTTTTATTTCTTTCATACGGCCTCGTGGAAGAACACATTTTGTTGTGAACGAGCCTCCGTTTTAAAATAAAGATTTTATCATTATTATTATTATTATTATTATCAGCAGGTTTAAGTCGAAAGTTGTCTTACTTTTGTTCACATGTTGTATTCATTACCTTGTTCACACCATTTTCCCTGGTAACCAAATAAGCAATTACACCATACATTTCCATTCTGGACAACACACTCTGCTCCATTTTGACATATATTTTGATCACATTGCCGTACTTCAAACATGAAAAGACAAAAATAATTTTCTGATTGCGTGGTTTTAAATTCTTCATAGAAAAAAAATATACATGACCACCAATACCCATACGCGTATAATAAGTTGACCAAATTCTTTATAATTAATTTACGGACAAAGTTCATGCTTCTCTCTGTCAGGTGGTTCTTGTCAGCTTCCTGGTTTTATCTGATGTACTTAAGTTGTTTAAATTATATAAATAAAAGAGAATTAATAAAAAAAGAATTTTGATAATTAGTGAATGAGACGTTTGAATGTTTAAATTATTATTATATTATTTTTTTTTCTTTGTAATGTAACCACACTGCGATGCAAATACATCAAATCAATAAACGTTGAAGAAGATAACTATTATTTGACAGAGTAAAAAGAGTACAATTTCTTACTTACGATTTCCATAAGATCCAGAGGTCGATGGTAGTTTCTTTGATTCCGCCAGCCCTGGTAATAGCAACAAGTAGATAATGTTAAACATTTGGAACTATATAGGCCTATTTTAATAGTAAGAAAACTGACACTAACAAGAGAAACAGCCGTTATGAAATTGAGGTAGAACAATGTTTTCCACTTTACTTATAACCATTTTTTGTAAGCTACTTCAAAAGGTCGCGTTTTTTGTTCAATAATTTGTTGAGTACATACTTTGTCAAAGTGGGATGACCAATTCATTAAAAAGTACTACTTATCAGATTAAATGTGCCAAGGTTTTTTGTTTATTACATATTTTTCATCCATGAAGAGATTATATGGTTCTTAGAACTTGTTGAAAGAGTTATAAATAGAAAGATATTCTTTAAAATAAGACAAAGTAGGTATCATGTTTATATAACCAGATTTAGAGTATAGTTTTTATAGCTAATACATGGGAAGAAAATAAAATTGACCAAAAAGCGAATTAAGTGACGTTAGGTTAATATTTATATTTTGCAACAATAATGTGTATTTTTATTTATTTATTTATTTAATTTTCAGGTATACAAACAGAAAGAAACCACCATTATACAAACAAGTGTGGATGGAGTACCCTAAGGATTGCCAACAGTGCAAGCACTATCAAAGTGGCTCTCCAATACTCCAAACCACATACATACATCACATATAAATTGAAAACACACATTAACTTTAAAATATATAAAATACAAATCAAAAGATTTATAAATATACAAACTACAGTATGTATCTGACTAGATCGTAATAGAAATACAAATAAAACAAGTAAAAGGCTAAAACATGGAGAAAGAAGTGTCAATCTTTATGAATAGAGGGTGGATAGAATAAGATAGAAGACAGTTAATATCTAATTAAGATTTATTATATTACAGTTCGACCTGATACTGTAGTATGTACATAATAATCGGAACACTAAAACCATATTTTTAGTCACGTGGACGCGACTCTATAGTTCACTATGTCGGTCGGTCGGTCTGTCGGTCTGTCTGTCGGTCCGGTATCACTATGCGTTTTATCGCTTTTCTGTACTTTTTGAACTTTTTCGATGTACAGAAAAGTTTTAAAGTACATTACTTTTTGAAAGTTCATTTTTTTCTGAGAGCACGCTACTTATGGCTGTTGGCCTTGTTTTAATAATATGACGTTATATTAAGTAATGTAGGCCTGGTGGTTAAATGAACTTTCTCCGAACCATTTTGGTATTTAAAACACGCCAAGTTTAGGCCCATATTGTGTGAAATGTAAGTATTAACGTTCTAATGCATATTGCTGAAACATAATATTATCTTATCTTCGGAATAAACTTCAACTTGATATTTGTAAAAACTTGTTTTCCATTGGACGAATTCAAAGAAAAGGGGCGTTGGGTAATGCGCATGCGTATTCATATTTTCATATAACTATGTGTGACGTAAACAAATTCTGAACCATTCAGAGTTCTTGAATTAGGTTCTGACAGATTTAATAGACAATGTCAAGCTTGATCTGCATTAATACTGCATGAGGAGAAAAATATGAATATTCATTAGTTTCAATTTTTAGCTAGAATAGAATTAGTTTTGAAGCTTAAACTAAATATTTTTTTCAAAACACGAGATCACCGTTATGGAGTTTTCACGAAATTATTATACTGTAGCAAGCATGCCTCAATGGCGGATAATGCATTCATGAATAATTTTAGTATTATTTAAATTAGCTGTAAAGTTTAAATCATTACATTTCTTGAACTTCTAGAAAGATCATAGTTTAAAATAGTATTTAAAAACACACTTAACACGTAAACTTGGAATTTAAAGATTGATAACACCTTTGTTTATCGACAGCGTAGGTGTTGTACTGTGACTCTAGTTAATAAGTGTTGTTTAGAATAATTGGGTCAATGGGTCTTCTAACTAACTACCACTTCAGTATTAAATACACCAGAATAAAAACAATTATGTCTACAAAATCGTAACGTCTGGTGGTTAATCAAAGTATTATTAATATACGTCGATTTACCACCGAAAGTATTACTTGAAATAATATGTTTCCAGCATAGCGTAGGATCAGTTCAACCTAGATAGGTTGTGAGGTTGTAGGATCACATGAAAACCCTATTTACAAACGTTTATTTGCCCTCCACACGGCCATAAATGCCACACCCAAATGCTAATAAATGACCGTACGGACCAGCGTGTAAATTCATTTCCAGGCTAGTTTGTTCTCTAGCAAACCCGAGAAACGAAAACTAATTGAAAGGAGAGAAAAAAGGTTACCTATCATGCAGTGAAATTCAATTAAATTCAGATAGAAAAAGTTAAATCATAAATTAAAGTGGTATATTGTATGTAGACATATTAATAGCATATAATATTAATAACACTCCAGTCGATGTATAGTAATCATTTTAGTAAGATGATCACTATAATAGATATGATGTATTACCTTGGATTATTAGATGTGAGTGTATTTGATGCTTTGCTATGGAATTAAAACCACTAAAAGGCAAGACAAAGTTAAAAATATTGAACTGTTAACCTTCTTTAACATAATTCAAGAGATTATATTAACCGTCTTAACATAATCTGTAAAAATGTTGACATAACATTGAACTTTATGATATGCCGCGTACATATTATTATAAATAATGTAGACCTATATACATATAAAGCACTATAACTTTTCCTTTACTTTATCGTTCTGATTTAGCGTTTTCCTTATTATATTTGTACCTCCATTGGCATCTAGCCATTGATTCCCACAGTATTTCCATTTTTGTAAGTAATTTGCTTTTGGATTTACAAAATACTGTATATATTATAAGAATATTATTAAGAGTCGCATCACTTAGTTTATAGTACCAGTATCTTTTATAATTTAGGTTGAATTATTATTACAATTGATAACTCTTTATTTATATATATATAAACACAAGAGGCAAAGAACATTAATTCTAAACCGCCCGGTGATATACTGAAATTTAATTAATTAATTTGAAACGATAAAGATGAGGAAATCTGTGAGAATGAGAAAAAGTCGCCCCAACCGAGACTCGAACTCGGACCGCCTGCTTGATATGCAGATGTCCTAACCATTAGACCACTGGGGCTTTCATGGTATTGTTCGAACTCGATTGGATAACGACTCTTTAACATTCTCGGCGTGGTACGGCGGAACAGCACTAGCACTAATTGATACGCCCTCATCTTTCAGTATTTTTATTCACGAGGCGGGATGTCCGAAGAGATACTTTTATATATATAAACACAAGAGGCAAAGAACATTAATTCTAAACCGCCCGGTGATATACTGAAATTTAATTAATTAATTTGAAACGATAAAAATGAGGAAATCTGTGAGAATGAGAAAAAGTCGCCCCAACCGAGACTCGAACTCGGACCGCCTGCTTGATATGCAGATGTCCTAACCATTAGACCACTGGGGCTTTCATGGTATTGTTCGAACTCGATTGGATAACGACTCTTTAACATTCTCGGCGTGGTACGGCGGAACAGCACTAGTCCTCAGTTGTACGCACGCGCAACAGAGATCAAATTGATACGCCCTCATCTTTCAGTATTTTTATTCACGAGGCGGGATCTCCGAAGAGATACTTTTATATATATAAACACAAGAGGCAAAGAACATTAATTCTATATATATATAAAATGTCAGCAAGAATAAGACTCAACCGACACTCTAACTTGAGTTACCTGAAAAAGGACGATTAGATCATAGTATATTTTTCTCTGATTGGATATCCACTCTTCTCACCCACAGCGTCGTAGGCCTACTACTGTTAAATCTTGCTGGAGAGAGTGCGTAGGTAGACACTTAAGCTGCTGGTTAACGAACTATGTTAAAAGTGAGACAATAAGATCCAGAATGTATTGTTTTTTAAGATTTTGCATTTGTAAGCAATTCTTAAGAAAATTCCTCTTTAAAGGAATACATTGACTGATTTACTTTTGTTTAAAACACTTCAATCTAACTCAAAAGAAGGTCAGGCAGACAATATTTTTCTCGTTGTTAATAAATTTTATTTGGATTAAAATCTTTCCGGTTTCTTTTTTAAAAGTGAACTAATTATTGATGACGATTCTAGGTAATTCTATGTGGTGTTTCTAGTAACTCATTTGCATTCCATCCAACGGATAAAGCAATGGGAATATATTAATAACCTTTTCACACTTGATATTTGATTATTCTGCTTTCAGCAAATTACTTTACATAGTTTAATCTTCTGTAATACACTAAACACAGAATAGAGTATAGGTTATACTATAATCAGTCACCTAGCAAGTATGGGTACAGTAGGCCTGTAATCTATTCTCTTTCTGTTGGTAGTTACCAGTTTAGTTACATAAATGATCAATACAATATAATACTCCATAACACGACATTTTTTGTGATATAGTATATTCTGATACCTATTAAGTAGAGTTTCCACGGTACGCATCAATTATTTGACGAAGACAATTTTCTTTTTTTAAACGTCAGCTCAGTACATAATTGCGTAGGTCTAATAACCTTCGTTCGTTATACTGTTATTGTTATTTAACTTGAAGCTAGGTCCGTTTCAAACCTCATGGTCAATTTTTGGTGTATCTTAACCCAATAAGTGCCCGGATGTTCGAAATACCTGTCAAAAACGCGGTTTCACCTGGGTTACGCTGTATGCTGAATATTATGTCTGATTCAAATAATGACCTATATTCAATGGTTTTATAACAGGGAGAGTGAGATTACTATTTCATGGTTTTGATGTTGTAAATATGTATTGTTGATTGGTTCATGGCCTATTAAAATGCTCCTATCGGATCTATTTTATTACATATTGTTCAGTATTTTTCCACAACCCGAAATTCCTGCAGCTGAATGACCGAGAAAATTCCGTACGTCATTAACAATGTCTTAAAATGTTAGCCGCATTGATACTATTGTAATTACTTTTATTCTGAACTTTTCTTGGAAAAGGATATTCACTTTTGAAATATTTTGATACAGCGTAGGCTTGTGACAGCAAAGGTATACATACAGCGCACGCTAAACTTTGCAAAAAATGAAACTTGAGTCCTACACGACGAGTACCGATGGGAACCGAAAATAAAGAATATTAATACACAAACTTATATTTAATAAAGTAAATAACACAATAATATACACACTGTTAGGACACATCCTTTATACTATCTTCTTCAAAACGTTCTGTTTTAAATAAGCATGTATTTTTATTTCTACTACTGTTCTGTACATGTCGTTATATAGTTTTTGATTCATGGTTCCTTCTTGGCTATTTTCATGAAATATACCTTAATTAAAGAACGATAAGAATTATGAAATACATATAATGTTTGTATGGGTTGCAAAGTTGCAATGTTCTGGTCCGCCAGCAAACTAGGTCACCACACCACCACCACCACATAATATGGACTTAGCGGAATAATCCCGATGGAATAATCTTTGGTAATTTATCTTTTGAATTGGTAAATAATAAATTCTTAACAGAGATTGCATTCATTTAACGAGGTATTAGTTAAAATTCAGGGGGAGTCTCCTTATGATAAACTAACCGATATTTTTCTGATATAAATATTTTAGTAGATACAGATACTCAACCAACCTCCAAACTACGAGCCCCCATCCCAATCACACAAAACCCCAACCACCAACCACCGTTTCCTTTCAAAAACCCTTCTAATTTAGTAGCATTTTTAAAATAGAAAATCAATACCGGTACTGTACCCTAGCTGACCCATAACTATTAATTAGCACTCGAGTCATTTTTACAAATTTAATTGTACTATCAGTTCATTGATAATTAGGCTAAGGATTGTAGTTAACTTTGAGGTCACGTATACGCCGCTTTTAAGAGAGTCTTGACTCGCCGCTTATTTTTGAGGAGTTATTTTCTCTTCTTAATCAATTGTTTACCGACAAGTTGTTTTACAACAATGTAAGATGATAAAATAGACAAAATACCTTGTATATGAAGTATTCTAACAATTCATAATCTTCAAATCTTTTCATTGTTAAGCAGAGTTGTTGAGTTACAATACTGTCTTTATCCATGCAAATTATCAAATTAATCCAGATAAAACGTTGGATTAAAAAACAATGTTTACGTTGCTACGACTGCACAATTGGAGTCTGAAACAATTTTTTCTATAGAATCGGAACGTCAAAGCTTCCTGATAAAAATGGATTATAGGCCTATAGAGAAATATGTGTATATAAATCAATGTTTTTTCTGTTCTTGGCATCTTTAACGTTTTGGAACTGGTCGGACTGGTAAGGTCCGCAACGAACTCAAAGGATCATAATGTTAGACAAATCAGTAAAGTGTTTCCTATGTATATTATTTTTATCGGCTGTATCAGCCCAAGAGGAAGAAGTTGTTGTTTCAGGTAAAGGCTTTATATTGTTGTTTTTTTCATTATTTTGTTACATTTGTCTACCTGAAGTTTTTTTTTCCCAAAATTATTTTTTAAAAAACGGGTAGGGTATATAATACGATTTCTCTAAATTGATTCTTACAAATCAAATAATTTGGTTTTTCTTCCTATAAAAAAACTCCCAACTAAGCTCATACTTCTTTGTTTCTTAGCCTAACCCATTTTCTGCTTTCCTTCACTTATATTTCACCAGATCAAGTTATATAATAGAGATTGTAATTGTTATACCATTCAGTATTGGTAATGTTAGAATTACCTGATTTTATATTTATATTTATGTTATTTACTTACTACTAAAGGTAGTTTAGCTAACTAAAAAGACTATATTTTATTATTATCTCGTATGTTCCTTTGTGACTAGTGAGGAGTTGCTATCATCTATTCATTCTGTCTGTGCGATGGGAATGTAAAATAAATCTTAAAGCTAAAATATATTATCTTTTTCGAATCTTACACCCTGAAAGTACTACTGAACCTTACAGTATAACCAAATTATACTAGATAAATAATTGCACGGAAAGTTCGTAAGGATACGTTCCTAGAAATTCTGAGAGCCAATTCCAATTGTAACATGCAATTATTAATAGATAGCATTATACCGCGGTGATTATTCTTGCATACCAATTCATGTCGTGGGTTCAAATCATGGTTTTAGGTCAGGTGTGGCACATGATCAAAACACACATATCAAACAGTTTGAAATGTTTGCGTTTATTAAAATTGAAAACAAAACAGATAAAATACAGAAATACGATTTCAAGAAACTTGCCTATTAAAAGCAGCGAAGAGTGAAAATACAAATTACAATGTAATTTTACTCTTCCTTGAAAGTTAGTTAATTAAGTGGTTTGGAATGGATTGCAATTATTTTAGATATGATATTATACTGAGAAAAAATAATACTGTATTACGTCAGTCAATCGGTTTGTGTGTGTAGTGCATACTATGTTAGTGCAATTCAATTGTCATTGTACTTGGGAGTGATATCACTGAGTAATACAACGTTTAAAGAGCTGGTTTAGCGTACTTGTCCTCTTTGTAAGCCAACAGTTGTTTGTTTGTATCGAGTGTGCCTTTATGAATACATACCTGAACTAGATCTTATCATCATCTATTCACCAGTAAAGCTCCTTAAAACCACCGTCCCACTCCCATTTAATAAAATAATGATTTAACGGTTCTCAAAAAAATTGAATGGAGATGTTGGCTCTTTAGGAGCATAAGATATAGTTGTAACATCATTGGCTGATAATCATTCTTTTAAATGCCCGGTACATGTTTTTAGTCGCGTGGACTATGTCGGTCGGTCGGTCTGTCGGTCTGTCGGTCTGTCTGTCGGTCCGGTATCACTATGCGTTTTAGCACGCGACTTATGGCTGTTGACCTTGTTTTATAAAGTTACGTTTGTGTTAGCTAGAGATGTGTTGAATCATTTACAGTGGGATAAGCCCAACGTGTAATAACTGACATTTCAATCGTATAATCGATGTTAACCTTTTATATCATCGAAATGTTTATGTACTATTGCAGAGGAATGGACAATATGGTTTGATAGTGACGATCCAGACGGTACTGGAGATCTTGAATTATTAGATGAATTAAGACAAGTAAGTTCGTCGATCATTTCGAAGAAAAAACTCTTTATTATTAGCCGTACATAACACGTATGTAAATTAGCTATGCCACTACAAATACACTGACTTATATGCCTATTCACATTATATTTAATGACTTTAATCTTCATTTCAGTTAAACCCATTTCTGATTTGTTCATTCCCTTTTGGGATTGAGTGTCAGACTACTTCTAGGCAGCCATATACAGTCACTGGACAAGACGTGTCATGTGAGGCATCTAGAGGTCTAGAGTGTCTGAACGCAGATAATCAGCCAGAAACTTGTCTTGATTATCGAGTTCGATTTCGATGCGCAGAACCAATAGGTAAGTGGTTTCTTTTTGCGCTTCAAAAATAGCTTCAAGAATTAAATTAGATTAATAATAATAATAATTAAATTGTAAATAAGTAATATTAGAAAAACTTGCTGATGCTGAGACTTAGCAATATCTTTATAAGCTTCTAATTTCCTTCAGTTATGTTGTCTTGTTTCTTTTGTATACTTTGAGTATATCTAGATTCTGGTTTATTTAATACAATTATGAATTTTTAGATGAATGCGCATCGCAGCCATGTTTGAATGGTGGAACGTGCAATGATCTTGTAAACGAATTTGAATGTGTTTGTGTTACTGGCTATTCAGGATACCGGTGCGAAATTGGTAGGTTCCATTTACAAATCATACAAACATAAATTATAGTGTTAGATAGAGTCTCCAGGACGTTCGTAAATTGAACATGTGTTCGTTGGGGACGGCGACCCCTCCGTTGGAGGTACACGCCCCCTCCGGGGGAAACGGTGACGTCGCCACTACCAACGTAAAATGAAATGGACTTCCACTGACATCGGTTATTCTATTTTTAGATACCAACGAGTGCGCATCAAATCCATGTCAAAATAGTGGGACTTGTGTAGATTTTCTTGGATTTTATGTTTGCAATTGTCAACTCGGATATCAAGGAACACACTGTGAAATAGGTAACAAACATTCAATATTATTATTATTATATTATTTTGGGTAGATATTAGCAAATAGACCTATCAAGATTAAATTTGTATTCAGCGTAGACTCAATTCACACTTTTCTGTCATATTGATCGGTCTCTTCTATTGATCGAGTCTGCTGCCAACTATATTACATATTGCTCCAAAATATAGCACGGATGTTCGCAACCCACTCCACTTTTGTACATCTCATGCAGTGTTTGTATAAATTGACATACTGTACTACAATCAAAAACTTTTGTTCACACAGATATTAATGAATGCAGTTCCAATCCATGTATCAACGGAAATTGTTTTAACCTAGTAAATTCATATTTCTGTAGCTGTTTTCAAGGATACACGGGAACAAACTGTCAAATAAGTAAGTGTTTATTTCAGTCGTTTATTGTTTTTACCCTTATTGTTAAAAGTAGCCGATTCTTGGTACTGTGTCTATAATCTGTGACGCATCAAAGGCAAATTATGTGATGCAGTGGCACATATTACGTATATGATAGGTCATACGCCTAACTAATCGATAACCTAATTAATACTTGCGCCATATGTGATGCTTGTGTCAGACTTAATGCCTCCTGAATACTGTCATATGTGGAAGTACAGTAAAGAGAATCGGATGGTTAATGGAAAATATTTAAACAGTGCTTTCGGTGCCGCTTAAATCATCAGTTCTTTTTCAATTATATATACACTTTTATTATTTAACATTTCTACTAATAATCATTATTTAAATGTTATAATTAATGTATTATAGATATCAACGAATGCGCCTCCCAGCCTTGTCTAAATGGCGGAACATGTCAGGATGAAGTGAACGGATACCAGTGTGTATGTGTACTTGGGTACACCGGTGTTAATTGTCAAATAAGTAGGTTTTATCTCAATTAAACAAACTTTATCACTATATCCTGTTACCTCAGGTCACCATGAATGTCATAATGTAATTCCATCCTAGTGAGGAGGGGTTTGACCGTTTGACATTCATACTAAACGTTTTGTATGTTTCTTTATTAGATACAAATGAGTGTGTACCTAACCCATGTGTGTTTGGTTCCTGTACTGACTTAAACAACGGCTATTTTTGTTCATGTAACTCCGGTTATACTGGTACCAACTGTGCACAGAGTAAGTAGACATATTCTTTTATCGTTCGCTTAATTCACGGTTAGTTATTCTTCCTCAGTCGCATTTGCCTCATTTGAATACACGGTCACACTAGACTGAACAACCATGCCATCATAGTCAATTGACGTGACTATCCCAACCGAAATGTTTGGTATAGTGGTAAAGGCTTTAAAGATGTATTGTCCCCCAAAATCATGAAAAATAAAGATTTTTAAAATCGGACTTTGAATAGGCCATTTTGCAGTTTTAATGAAGTTGTTCACTTCCATAAGGAAAAAAACGGGGGAAAAAATTATTTCACCTATAAAAAGACAAAATAAACAGTTAAATTACCCAAAAACTCATTGTCTTCCATACAATTTGACCATTTTTTTGCTTTAAATTACATTTTTCTCAGGTAAATAAATTTTTTTCAGACCCAATTTTTTGTGAGAGTGAATAACTATTATGTGACATTAAAATAACATATTCAACAAAAAAATTTAAAAAATCATTTTTTTAGGGAGACAATATATCTTTAACCTATTACTGGAGGTCTTTCATGAACATGTTTTTTTTTAATAGTTGAGAGAGATTATCTAGAGGGTTAGGTTAAGTACATTTAGGAAGGTAATCTCTTCTAGGCAAATGTGACCGAGGAAAAAGAGATGACCTTAATTCACACTATCAAACGAATGATTCGTCTTTATATTCTTTTAGGACCTGGTTAGTAATACCTCTCTTAGGTCACGATTTTTTTTACGAGGCCTAGAGATGTGTTTGGTTATAAATACAAAACTACTTTCACTTATTTTGTTTTCAGATATCAACGAGTGTGCCTCATCTCCATGTTTGTTTGGCACATGCGTAGACGAGATAAACGGCTACCGGTGTGATTGTAATCCAGGGTACACAGGCCTAAGATGTGACATAAGTAAGCAAATCATTATTATAAAACATTCATTTAAACATATAAGGCTTCTGACTTGGCCACCTTACCACAGTTTTCTTCTTATTTACATACGGTAATAATATTCTTACTTATTTGTCAACAGATATTAACGAATGTGCACCTAACCCTTGTTTAAACAATGGAAATTGTGTTGATGGCATCAACAGCTTTCTGTGTATCTGTCCATTTGGCTATGCTGGGACAATTTGTCAGGATGGTAAGTGGTAAAATTACAATATGTAAATGTTTATCTGATTGCCAGTACAAAGTAAATTTGTAATTTTAAATCAATCGTAAAAAACCTATACTTGGGCCTAAATGGTATTTCTGAAAAAAAAATCAGGATTACATCATTCATTTTTTAAATGTATTTATACAATCCTGAGCTCCAATGTCAATTCCCTATTATTGATATTCAAATATTATTATTATTAATACTATTTTTTATTAGCATTGTTAATTGTATCTATTTGCAGATATTGATGAATGTACAACCAGCCCTTGTTTGAATGGAGCTACTTGCTTTAACTTCGGCGGTGGCTACTTTTGTAGCTGCGTTCCAGGCTACACCGGCACTGATTGTGAAACAGGTACATTTTCGCCTCTAAAGATATTTAATTCACTAGTCCGCGCTGATCTAGTCCATGGAGGCATAACACATTGTCTCTATGTTCGAAAAATAATATAAATAAGAAAAGACTAATAGACAGCTCTTGGAAAGTAGACTGCATAGCAATGGCAAGTAAAACAATAATAATTGAACAGAAACAAGTAATAAGCCAAAGTCTTAGATCCACTGAGGACAGATCGTTGCAGCAGACAGAGAATTTAAAATTGGGCAAGCAGGTATTTAATTGACTCAAGCGCATATCACCCTCCACTTCATGTTTCTTTCGATCTAACACGAATATATTTTGTTTTCCTTTTCAGACATCGACGAATGTGCTCAACCACAACCTTGTTTAAATGGTGGAACTTGTAACGATTTAGTAAACTCTTACCAATGCGACTGTTCACCAGGATACGGAGGCATAAATTGTGAAATAAGTAAGTAATATTAATAATTATATACGAGTTCTTGTATAGCGCCGATTCCTACGAATAGGTCATTGCTCATGGCACTTTTCCAATGTCAGTGCAGCCACTTTAAGACGGTGTATATGTGTGTACTAGTAGGCCTTCACCGGTGTAACCCCCTACTCGTCTCGAAAGATGTACTAGGTTCTTTAAACACAAACACTGGGCCTACGGTGTAAAGTCTTCATCCGAGAATACTTGTTTTGCCATCAGCACCACGGAGCGAGTGAACATTGAACCCTTGCCGATTGCAATGCTCTGGATTACGAATGACGTGCGTAGAAGATGGAAGAAGCGAAAAGCAGCCATAATATACACAAATTCTTAATATAATAATACATCGTTACTCTAAAGTTTATTTCCAATGTATTTCCAGATATCAACGAATGTAGTTCAGCTCCTTGTCAAAATGGAGGAAGCTGTTTAGATGGAATCAACCAATACCTATGCGTCTGCGAAATAGGATTCCAAGGATTCAATTGTGAAATCAGTAAGAACAATTTTAATACCTGTACTGCACTAGTAAACAAAGTAATAACATTTAGACGTTGTCAACCCATGATAATTTATTTAATTTTTTAATTATTTATATATATAAATATATATAAATCCAAAGGCAAATTACTGAAAAAAATGACAATGCTGTGGGTATCAATGGCTGGATCTCAATGGAGATACAAAAAAAAGCGAAAAGCTAAATCAAAACGATAAAGTAAACAGCCAGAAAAGTTAGCAGAGCTTTCGGGCAACACTAGCCAATATATATATATATTCCGTATGAGAATGACACAACACAGACCAGCTATCAAAACATTAAAGCTTGATCAACCTGTAGCCGAACATTTTAATTCAGCTGGTCACTCGATTGCAAATTTCAGAGTTATTGCAATAGACCACGATGTCAAATGGAGCGACAAAACTCACAAAGACAACGAAACCCACTGGGAATTACAACTTAAAACCACAAAACCTTTTGAACTTAACATTATATATAGGAACATACTCCCAGATCGGTAAAATTATTCCATTGACTACCAAAAGTTAAGTTTCAGTATTAACCACCATTTAAGCTGTTTTTTAGTTTCATTCCAAAATTGTTTATATCTCTACCAAGCTACCTTCTTTGTTTTCTACTCTTATTCAGACTCCACCCTGTCTCCTTTTGTTGTATTTCTTTTATTCCTGTTCACTCAGGCAGCACTTGCCAGCTCTTATACTATGACGTTATCCAAATTCCTTCACTTGCACTGATGAAGGGCTAGTGTTGCCCGAAAGCTCTGTTAACTTTTCTGCTTTATCGTTTTGATTTAGCTTTTCGCTTTTTTTTTGTATCTCCATTGAGATCCAGCCACTGATACCCACAGCATTGTCATTTTTTCAGTAATTTGCCTTTGGATTTATATATATATATATAAACACATCAGGCAAGAACATTAATTCTAAACCGCCCGATGATATATATATATATATATCTTTATATATATGTCTCGGTTGGGGCGACTTTTTCTCATTCTCACAGATTTCCTCATCTTTATCGTTTCAAATTAATTAATTAAATTTCAGTATATCACCGGGCGGTTTAGAATTAATGTTCTTTGCCTCTTGTGTTTATATATATATATGAGTTATATATCAAATTTTCACGCTTCCCTGAATAAACTATATAATGCTCTTTTATGAATGGATGAAATAACAAATTTTAAATGTACAAATTAATTTTGGGGAATGTTTTGCTTGAAGGGCAATTTGAATCAGTGATTTTGCAGGATCACAATGTTGTCTTTTTGGAGGTTATTCTTTGCTTTCAAAGTTTCCAATTGAGCTGGTAGCAGATCAATCCTAATAACATTAAAACTAATCAGTTGTTTTTTTAAAGGATTTTTATAGAATTTTAGACTTTTTAACGTAGAACTATATAATTTATCAACTGTTGAAGTCTATCTGATAGTATTGTTCCTAGTAGTGGTTTATGATATGGTTATACATTTTCTTTAAATTAAATGATCGTGTCCATCTAACTTTGCCAATTTAGATATCAATGACTGTCTCCCGAACCCTTGCTTAAACCAAGGCACGTGTATCGACGGTGTTAACACGTACGTCTGTTTATGTATGGCTGGATACACTGGTTTTAACTGCCAAACAGGTAGGTGTTATAATAATATAGATAACACAGTTCATTATACCAATTGTGTGCAGTTTGTAAAGTGAGTGCATTTTACCTGACTTTGTGCATTTCACCAATTGGGTTAATTTTACCGTCCTGATTTTTATATATTACCGATTGTGTGCATTTTACCGACCTTGTACAATTTACCGACTGTGTGTGTTTTACAGATTGTTTAATTTACTGATTTTGTGTATTCTACCGATTGTGTTCATTTTAATTTACCGATTGTGTACAGCTTTACCGGTTGTATACACTTTGCCAATATCGTTGCCCATTTCATTTTGTGGTGATTTAACGAAAAATGTGTGTTTTTATTTGTTTTTTTTATCAAGATATTAATGAATGTGCATCGAATCCTTGTCAAAATGGTGGAACGTGTCTTGATGGTGTGAATGGTTTTATCTGTAGATGCATTCCTGGTTACGTTGGTATCAACTGTGAAACAGGTTAGTTATTTTCGACTTATAACTCCGTCGAGAAATTTAGAATCAACAACTTATATCAACGTTGGTTTATTCGTGTAGTTATTGTATGTATAGGACTAATAACTAAAATGAATCCAATCTCGTAAACGATTATTACAATATGGGATTCTGTTATTTTTTTTTCCAGACTTGGATGATTGTGCCTCAAACCCATGTTTAAACGGAGCTACTTGTGTTGATAGAGTAAACTTCTATGAATGTGAATGTGTCATCGGATACGTTGGTAATAGATGTGAAATAAGTACGTCATCATCATTATATTTACGCTTCCTCGTCGTTAAATAGGCATATTAGAGTACATACATAATTCATGTTAATTGTCATGAAAGAAATTACATTGGCAGCGGAAGATAACCATATATTATCATGTTTTGATCATTATTACATATTTGCGACACATACAAAAGTAATAAACAAAAACTAATTTGTTATTACAGATTTCAACGATTGTTTCCAAAATCCGTGTCTGAACGGAGGTTTATGCACAGATCTGGTTAATGGATACATCTGCACATGCGTAGCAGGTTACAGTGGTGTTAACTGTCAGACAAGTGAGTTTAACTGAAAGCGTGACAATGGTTATTTTAGGTAGTCAAATTCATAATTTAAAATTTAAAAAATATTATATTTATTACAGATATCGACGACTGTGCATCTAACCCTTGTATTAATGGTGGAACGTGCAATGACGAGGTCAATTTCTTTTTCTGTACATGTCCTTTTGGTTATACAGGAACAGTATGTCAAATTAGTAAGTCAAAATGATTATTACAATGATTAGGTTGCTTAAAGCTTAAAGCTTGGTGCCCACTAGGAAGCAACACAAGGACGAAACGCAATGCAAAGTGATTCATTACAATTTGTTTTGTTTTTTTGGCCTATTTAATTTTAGTGCGTTGGGTTCTTATCAGTTGATCTCAATCTGCTCCCTAATACAGTGGTGGGTAATGAACCATGTTGGGTCGTCCCACTTTGCTAGGAGGTAACTTTCAGACAGTTAACACAAGTTTTTAATACAAGAAAACAAAGCAATACAATAGGTACAAAAGAACAATGTTAGAGTGTTAAGAACTATTTATTAGGAGACTATTCCCCTTAAAATAACTATGGTACATTAACAATAAGTATTGTATAGAAAAAAATCCCAAAAGGGCGGAGGCTGATACAGAAGGTAATAATAGAACATCAGATGTGTCATACTGAACTACGCCCAATAGGTAATCTGTTCCATAGGCATAGTGCGTACACTTAATCTGTTAAATATATTATATTTAAATTATTTCTATTTTTATAGCAATCTTCAAATATTGCACAAACAAATAAAAGTAATAATAATTTTAGTAGAACTAAGGGTATACCAACTCCCTGTGTTGAAAAATCATCAAAACAAAGTGCAGTATAACAGTATGTAGATGCTAACTAGTACAATATGAATATATAATATATTACATAGAGATACTAATAATATAATATTAATTTTACATTAGAAAACAGAAATGGAAACCACATAGGTCAAATTCAACGTTTTATATGTGCTACAATCCTTGTCCTATTAGTAAAATGGACGAGTCCGCCAATACGGCAATACCACGCTGGTGGTTTTCAAATAAACCAAGTGTTTTAAAACTATTTATGTAAAACATCCTGTACCCTAATCTTAAATATATTTACATATTACAAATAAGGGATAATAACTCTTAACTTTCGTGAAAAAATTAAGCGTTTTGGATAAGTAGTTTTTCAGCAACTGTAATTTTAGTTTTAACGTTACGTTCTGACTGTTAAGGAAAGCTTTGTCGACTTCGAAAATTTTCGCCTATCCTTTAACACTAGCCGGTCACTGACAAACTAAAACACTGCTTCAAAAAAGGGGCTGTGCCGACGAAGTATCTGAACCAATCAAATTTTAATTTAGGTCATTAGAAAGCTTGATTGATTAGCTTTTGCATGGTGGAATAGCCAATATCATTGGATAACTAGGTCAAACGTTATGAACGTTTTTGTAAAGATCTCAACAAATTTGCAAAACAAGCCTATTCTTTAACACAGGGCAATTTTCAAATCGTCTAACTTTAAAAATCAATGCCGACGACGTTTTAAGTTTTTTTTAATTAAAAAAAACATGACATTGTATGTACTTAATTAGGCATTACAATGTCGAAACAGCCATAAAAATCGGTCAATTAATAACAAAGTTACATTGAAAAAACTTTCAAAAAATAGCTGTTTTTCGGTGATTTCGTGCCGTTTAGCGGAAATCGCCCGGATTTTTGGGTACATAAAACAAATTGTAATGTGACCAATCTCAAGCGATGAATTATTGGAACAGTCGCGTGTGATTGGTCAACTCGTTTACGTTGCGTCTACGTCCTTGCGTTACGTCCTAGCGTTACGTCCTAATGGACGCAAAGCTTTAATATGCGAGGAATACACACTTAAAGTACGACTAATATCATTTGTTTTTATCTTTTTCACTAAAATAGTAAATAAAATTGTGTTTGTATGAACAGATATTAACGATTGTTCCCCGAACCCATGCGTCAATGGTGTATGTAATGATTTGGTTGGTGGATATTCCTGTCTGTGTTCTCCAGGCTACACTGGTACAAACTGTGATATAAGTAAGTAATTCGTTGTCGAGTGATCTGCTATTCACCCACAGGAGTATACGTATATATGAACAGACACCGATTGGATTAAGTACCGTAACAGAAATGTGATATAGGCCTAGCAAGCTAACTTTATGGTTAAGAACCTTAAAAATAAATTTATTTATTTTCTAATTACTTGCTGCAATGCATTGACGTCATCTTATGAATAATGTTATTTAGATATTAACGAATGTGCATCAAATCCATGTCAGAATGGAGGTACGTGTGTTGATCTCATCAACGGATTCACGTGCACGTGTGTTGCTGGTTACATTGGTACTCTATGTCAAAATGGTATGTGGCACTCACCATTCATATTATATTTATGAATACAATTTTAGCTTTTGTTGTTAAGATGTTTTTTGACAGGCCCGCGATCCTGGGTTCAATCGTGTCTCATTTATTATTTAGGCCTACAGCAAAAAATAAATCCCAGTCGTAGGCATTTTTTCATACATGCGCTTACAACCGCTATGTAGAAAGCGCCAGTCAATGAATAAGGTCTATTTTCCACTAGGCGATTTTGTTCGCATGAATCGAAAACGTCAGCTTATAGGAGGCATGTGTAGAGATGGATTTGGAAGATGGAAACATGAATACGCCAAGTGGAAAATAAGCTTGACGACGTAAAGATATGTCTACACTATCAAACTGGTTTGACACAAAATTGTGATGTACCTAAACATAGTAGAGATATGTTTAAATATGGTACTGATATGACATCATCATGTCCATATATGGTCACATGACATTTTTTGTCACAAAAAGTTTGATAGTGTAGACAGAGCTTTAGAACGCATATAAACACATTTGGTTAATACTACATTAGCTGAGGTTTCTACATTAGCGGTTGTAACAGAGCTCAAGAAATCATATTGATATCGTTATTACTATTATTATAGGCCAGTCATTAAAATTGCAAACTTTCCAGCAAAAAATAGGAATGAAAACTAAACTAGTACCATGATGTTGTTTACAGTAATTTATCATTAATTTGTATTGTACATTATTTCCAACGTTTACATATTTAAAAAACCACGTCTGGTGTCTTTACACATCTTAATACATGGATTGTTGAGATTCTCGAAAGCTATGTCAAGCTAGCTATGTGCATTCATAATTCTAATGAACTTGATGATTTGTCTAAGATTTTACACAGTATCATTTAATCTATGACAGATTTTGATAACTGTTCACCTAACCCTTGCCTTAACGGAGGAGTATGTGTAGATCTTTTGGGAGGATACATCTGTAGTTGCCAAGCCGGCTATACTGGTGGAAATTGTCAAATCAGTAAGTACTAACATGTATAAAAAGTTGAATCAAACGTTTAATGTAAAGTAGGAGGTTTGTATTAATGTAGGCTAGGTGTTTTCACACAGCGTCTTGCTGTTGATTTTTTTAGTGCGGTTATGTACAAAACAATTTCATCTCTCACTATCTTTTAACTGATTTTTGTGAAAGTCTTTTTTCTACAGATTGTCACCTTTTGTCATTTTTAACGTAACTTATTACAGATACCGATGATTGTTCACCAAATCCATGTGTCAATGGTGTATGTACTGATTTGGTTAATGGATATTCCTGCGTGTGTCCCACAGGCTACACTGGTATAAACTGTGATATAAGTAAGTATTATGCGAACCTTTAGCGCATGTAACGCATGCGTACGCGCGCTAAAAAAATTTGAAATTGTCAAAATTTATTTTCGATGAAATAAGAGTTTAAAAAATTGCCATGAGTGCGCAGATTTTTGCACGCGTACTGCGCGTTAAATATTAATACGCACTCTTTTTGCCAGATTTCTGTTTTCTTGACTTACTTTTCAACTCGAAATTACGTTATACGAGCACATCAAAAGTGACAGGCTACGCACGTGTAAATTAAAAAAATATAAATGTTTTTAAACATTTTCAACATTTTTAAACATGTTCAGCAATTTCGGTCGGTTGGTCGATCGGTTGGTAGGTTGGTCGGCGACTGCAGCCATCTATATGGCCTTGTTTAATATTCATATAGATTTATTATTCTTTCTCTAACTTGACTTTCATTCTATAAGTAAAATATGCATATGTACAGTACTTTATCTTATCACCTCTTTTATACTATAATTTAAATTTTTGCTTCGCCGTTTAGATGCTGATGATTGTTCTCCTAATCTTGATCACAATTTGTGAAAATGAAGAATGTTTCAAAAACTTCGTTATAAATATTTACATGGTTACTTGTTTTTTTTTTAGATGTTGACGATTGTTCTGGAAATCCATGTGTAAATGGGCAATGTTTTGATTTGGTTGGTGGTTATGTTTGTTCTTGTTTCCAGGGCTATACAGGAATCAACTGTGACATAGGTAAGTAAAGTGAGTGGCCGAGTGGTTGGCCGATCGGTTAAGACAGTGGAACCGTAATTACGTAGCCATAACATCGGCAAGGGTTCGAGGCTCACGCGCTCCATGGTTCTGGTGGTAGAACGAGTCTTCTCGGATCGATATATACAGTTTATTTATTGTTTTATGAAAATCTAAATTACTTTAACAGATATCAATGATTGTTCGCCGAACCCCTGCGTCAATGGTGTATGTACTGATTTGGTTAATGGATATTCCTGCGCGTGTTTAACAGGCTACACTGGTACAAACTGTGATATAAGTAAGTATTGTGCGAACCTTAAGACATACATCCTGTTTGACCTGAATACGCTGCTGGTACATCACCATTAGTTTGCGAAATCCACTTTTCAAATGTCAACCTGCCCCTGTGATTGCCATGTTTTTTAAATATTCATATAGATTTATTATTCTTTCTCTAACTTGACTTTCATTCTATAAGTAAAATATGCATATGTAGGCCTACAGTACTTTATCTTATCACCTCTTTTATACTATAATTTAAATTTTTGCTTCGGCGTTTAGATGCTGATGATTGTTCTCCAAATCCATGTCAAAATGGAGGGCAGTGTACAGACTTTGTCGGTGGTTATTTGTGCACATGCATCGCTGGGTTTATCGGTCAAAACTGTGATATAAGTAAGTCAATACAAAATGTAATGAAGGATCAATCCAATCGTATACATCGACGTAGTTTTATTAATCGATGAAATATCAAATTACGAAATTGCAATAGGTTAAGTGATTTTATGACGTTTATAATAATAATTTATAATTTTGCTTTATAGATGTCAATGATTGTTCTCCAAACCCATGTTTGAATGGTGGTCAATGTACAGACTTGATTAATGATTATTTTTGCGCATGCCAAACGGGGTATTCAGGAAGGAATTGTGAAACAAGTGAGTATTACAATATCGTAACCATATAAGGAGTAGAAATAAGTTATGATTTTAACAGAAAAAAATTAGATTCGCCATTTTTCTAGTTTCACTTTCTTCTTCTTGTATTTTTCCTTAAAAACTTCTGTCAATAGAGTCTACCTTCCACCACCACCCGCCTCTACATCACTACCACTACCTGTAACTAACTGTCTTGTTTTTTTTAGTTTTTTATAGTAAACACGTTTTGTCCCCACCTTTTCTACGACCAGTTTTCTTTGTCTAATTTCGAACATCTAATCTTTATCACAATTTGTGAAAATCAAGAATCTGTGCGAACACAGAGTGTTTCAAAAACTTCGTTATAAATATTTACATGGTTACTTGTTTTTTTTTAAGATGATGATGATTGTTCTGGAAATCCATGTGTAAATGGGCAATGTTTTGATTTGGTTGGTGGTTATGTTTGTTCTTGTTTCCAGGGCTATACAGGAATCAACTGTGACATAGGTAAGTAAAGTGAGTGGCCGAGTGAGTGGCCGAGCGGTTAAGACAGTGGAACCGTAATTACGTAGCTATAACATCGGCAATGGTTCGAGGCTCACGCGCTCCATGGTTCTGGTGGTAGCACGAGTCTTCTCGGATCGATATATACAGTTTATTTATTGTTTTATGAAAATCGAATTTACTTTAACAGATATCAATGATTGTTCGCCGAACCCCTGCATCAATGGTGTATGTACTGATTTGGTTAATGGATATTCCTGCGCGTGTTTAACAGGCTACACTGGTACAAACTGTGATATAAGTGAGTATTGTGCGAACCTTAAGACATACATCCTGTTTGACCTGAATACGCTGCTGGTACATCACCTTTAGTTTGCGAAATCCACTTTTCAAATGTCAACCTGCCCCTGTGATTGCCATGTTTTTTGTAAATATTCATATAGATTTATTATTCTTTCTCTAACTTGACTTTCATTCTATAAGTAAAATATGCATATGTACAGTACTTTATCTTATCACCTCTTTTATACTATAATTTAAATTTTTGTTTCGCCGTTTAGATGCTGATGATTGTTCTCCAAATCCATGTCAAAATGGAGGGCAGTGTACAGACTTTGTCGGTGGTTATTTGTGCACATGCATCGCTGGGTTTATCGGTCAAAACTGTGATATAAGTAAGTCAATACAAAATGTAATGAAGGATCAATCCAATCGTATACATCGACGTAGTTTTATTAATCGATGAAATATCAAATTACGAAATTGCAATAGGTTAAGTGATTTTATGACGTTTATAATAATAATTTATAATTTTGCTTTATAGATGTCAATGATTGTTCTCCAAACCCATGTTTGAATGGTGGTCAATGTACAGACTTGATTAATGATTATTTTTGCGCATGCCAAACGGGGTATTCAGGAAGGAATTGTGAAACAAGTGAGTATTACAATATCGTAACCATATAAGGAGTAGAAATAAGTTATGATTTTAACAGAAAAAGATTAGATTCGCCATTTTTCTAGTTTCACTTTCTTCTTCTTGTATTTTTCCTTAAAAACTTCTGTCAATAGAGTCTACCTTCCACCACCACCCGCCTCTACATCACTACCACTACCTGTAACTAACTGTCTTGTTTTTTTTAGTTTTTTATAGTAAACACGTTTTGTCCCCACCTTTTCTACGACCAGTTTTCTTTGTCTAATTTCGAACATCTAATCTTTATCACAATTTGTGAAAATCAAGAATCTGTGCGAACACAGAGTGTTTCAAAAACTTCGTTATAAATATTTACATGGTTACTTGTTTTTTTTTTAAGATGATGATGATTGTTCTGGAAATCCATGTGTAAATGGGCAATGTTTTGATTTGGTTGGTGGTTATGTTTGTTCTTGTTTCCAGGGCTATACAGGAATCAACTGTGACATAGGTAAGTAAAGTGAGTGGCCGAGTGAGTGGCCGAGCGGTTAAGACAGTGGAACCGTAATTACGTAGCTATAACATCGGCAATGGTTCGAGGCTCACGCGCTCCATGGTTCTGGTGGTAGCACGAGTCTTCTCGGATCGATATATACAGTTTATTTATTGTTTTATGAAAATCGAATTTACTTTAACAGATATCAATGATTGTTCGCCGAACCCCTGCATCAATGGTGTATGTACTGATTTGGTTAATGGATATTCCTGCGCGTGTTTAACAGGCTACACTGGTACAAACTGTGATATAAGTGAGTATTGTGCGAACCTTAAGACATACATCCTGTTTGACCTGAATACGCTGCTGGTACATCACCTTTAGTTTGCGAAATCCACTTTTCAAATGTCAACCTGCCCCTGTGATTGCCATGTTTTTTGTAAATATTCATATAGATTTATTATTCTTTCTCTAACTTGACTTTCATTCTATAAGTAAAATATGCATATGTACAGTACTTTATCTTATCACCTCTTTTATACTATAATTTAATTTTTTGTTTCGCCGTTTAGATGCTGATGATTGTTCTCCAAATCCATGTCAAAATGGAGGGCAGTGTACAGACTTTGTCGGTGGTTATTTGTGCACATGCATCGCTGGGTTTATCGGTCAAAACTGTGATACAAGTAAGTCAATACAAAATGTAATGAAGGATCAATCCAATCGTATACATCGACGTAGTTTTATTAATCGATGAAATATCAAATTACGAAATTGCAATAGGTTAAGTGGTTTTATGACGTTTATAATAATAATTTATAATTTTGCTTTATAGATGTCAATGATTGTTCTCCAAACCCATGTTTGAATGGTGGTCAATGTACAGACTTGATTAATGACTATAGTTGCGCATGCGAACCTGGGTATTCAGGGAGGAATTGTGAAACAAGTGAGTATTACAATATCGTAACCATAAAAGGAGTAGAAATAAATTATGATTTTAACGGAAAAAAATGAGATTCGCCATTTTTCTAGTTTTACTTTCTTCTTCTTGTATTTTGTCTTGAAAACTTCTGTCAATAGAGTACAATAACCGACTTCCTCTACCGACTTTTGTTCCACCACCACCCTCCTCTACATCACTACCATTACCTGTAACTAACTGTCTTGTTTTTCTAGTTTCTTACTAAACACGTTTTTGTCACCACCTTTTCTACGACCATTTTTTTCTTTGTCTAATTTCGAACATCAAATCTAGATCACAATTTGTGAAAATCAAGAATCTGTGCGAACACACAGTGTTTCAAAAACTTCGTTATAAATATTTACATGGTTACTTGTTTTTTTTTTAGATGTTGACGATTGTTCTGGAAATCCATGTGTAAATGGGCAATGTTTTGATTTGGTTGGTGGTTATGTTTGTTCTTGTTTCCAGGGCTATACAGGAATCAACTGTGACATAGGTAAGTAAAGTGAGAGTGGCCGAGTGGGTGGCCGAGCGGTTAAGACAGTGGAACCGTAATTACGTAGCCATAACATCGGCAATGGTTCGAGGCTCACGCGCTCCATGGTTCTGGTGGTAGCACGAGTCTTCTCGGATCGATATATACAGTTTATTTATTGTTTTATGAAAATCGAATTTACTTTAACAGATATCAATGATTGTTCGCCGAACCCCTGCATCAATGGTGTATGTACTGATTTGGTTAATGGATATTCCTGCGCGTGTTTCACAGGCTACACTGGTACAAACTGTGATATAAGTAAGTATTGAACCTTAAGACATACATCCTGTAGATTTTTGACCTGAATACGCTGATGGTACATCACCTTTAGTTTGCGAAATCCACTTTTCAAATGTCAACCTGCCCCCGTGATTGCCATGTTTTGTTTAATATTCATATAGATTTATTATTCTTTCTCTAACTTGACTTTCATTCTATAAGTAAAATATGCATATGTACAGTACTTTATCTTATCACCTCTTTTATACTATAATTTAAATTTTTGTTTCGCCGTTTAGATGCTGATGATTGTTCTCCAAACCCATGTCAAAATGGAGGGCAGTGTACAGACTTTGTCGGTGGTTATTTGTGCACATGCATCGCTGGGTTTATCGGTCAAAACTGTGATATAAGTAAGTCAATACAAAATGTAATGAAGGATCAATCCAATCGTATACATCGACGTAGTTTTATTAATCGATGAAATATCAAATTACGAAATTGCAATAGGTTAAGTGATTTTATGACGTTTATAATAATAATTTATAATTTTTTTTTATAGATGTCAATGATTGTTCTCCAAACCCATGTTTGAATGGTGGTCAATGTACAGACTTGATTAATGATTATTTTTGCGCATGCCAAACGGGGTATTCAGGGAGGAATTGTGAAACAAGTGAGTATTACAATATCGTAACCATATAAGGAGTAGAAATAAGTTATGATTTTAACCAAAAAAAATGAGATTCGCCATTTTTCTAGCTTTACTTTCTTCTTGTTGTGTTTTTCATTGAAAACTTCTGTCAATAGAATACAATAACCGACTTCCTCTACCGACTTTTGTTCCACCACCACCCTCCTCTACATCACTACCATTACCTGTAACTAACTGTCTTGTTTTTCTAGTTTCTTACTAAACACGTTTTTGTCCCCACCTTTTCTACGACCAGTTTTCTTTGTCTAATTTCGAACATGTAATCTTTATCACAATTTGTGAAAATCAAGAATCTGTGCGAACACACAGTGTTTCAAAAACTTCGTTATAAATATTTACTTGGTTACTTTTTTTTTTAGATGATGATGATTGTTTTGGAAATCCATGTGTAAATGGGCAATGTTTTGATTTGGTTGGTGGTTATGTTTGTTCTTGTTTCCAGGGCTATACAGGAATTAACTGTGACATAGGCCTAGGTAAGTAAAGTGAGTGCCCGAGTGAGTGGCCGAGTGGTTAAGACAGTGGAATCGTAATTACGGCAAGTGTTCGAGGCTCACTCGCTCCATGGTTCTGGTGGTAGAACGAGTTTTCTAAGGACTATAAACCACTGTACACATAGCTCATGTGCACTTTAAAGAACATAGTACATCTTTAGGGTTACCCCGGTGTACTAGTCCACACAAACACAGCAGTTGGGACTTTAGAGGTATTTACCACCTGTTGGTCCAGATCCTTCACTAACAGAGTTAGTAAGAAGTTAATAAATAATAAACACATTTAGTCTCCATCAATTACATTTCGCATTATTTATACATTCATTTATCCATGTATTTATTTATTCTCCTCCCTTGTTCTTTTAGACATCAATGAATGTGCTAGCTTCCCCTGCCTTAATGGAGGAGCATGTATTGATGAAATAAACAGATACACTTGTATTTGTTTAGGAGGAACATCTGGAGTGAACTGCGAAAATGGTAAGATATACATTTTCTTCCATTTCAGTATTACAAAAATGAATGAAATATTACAATTACAGCGACAGATTTGACAAAACACAATATACTTATTTGAAAGATTTTAAATAATACTAAATAATAAACACGCAGTAAATTATGCGCTCAAAAACTGAGTGAAATAATAGGTCATTCACTCGCTCCATGGTTCTGGTGGTAGAAGGAGTCTTCTCGGATAAGGACTATAAACCACTGTACACATAGCTCATGTGCACTTTAGAAAACCTAGTACATCTTTAGTGTTACCCCGGTGTACTAGTCCACACAAACACAGCCACTGTGCAATTGGGACTGGACCGTTTTAGAAGTATTTACCACCTATTGGTCCAGATCCTTCACTAACAGAGTTAGTAAGAAGTTGATAATTAATAAATAATAAACATATTTAGTCTCCATTAATTACATTTCGCATTATTTACACATTCATTTATCCATGTACTTATTTTTTCTCCTCCCTTGTTCTTTTAGATATCAATGAATGTGCTAGCTCTCCCTGCCTTAATGGAGGAGCATGTATTGACGAAATAAACAGATACACTTGTATTTGTTTAGGAGGAACATCTGGAGTGAACTGCGAAAATGGTAAGATATACCTTTTTTGCCATTTCAGTATAAATGAAATATTACAATTTGACAAAACACAATATACTCATTTGAAAGATTTTAAATAATACTAAATAATAAACACGCAGTAATTTATGCGCTCAAAAACCGAGTAAAATATTTGGTTAACTAAACACAACATAGGGCGATAAGCAAGATAAAGATGTTGATAAGATTTTAATAAGCATTTGTGTTGTTACAAATATATCTATTTTTCTGAAACTAACGCTAAAAAATTCAGGACGATAATTTAAAAATTGAGAACGCTATTGTGAAAAACAAACAAACATAACACAAAAACAATGTAATGCAAGTACTATATATTTGGGTAACTTGTTATTTTTTTTTAAATGAAGACTGTAATCACACGTTCAATCAACGTGCTTTGACTGTCTTATGTAGACAAATCAAATTATTTTTAATTTATTATTTTGAACTTGAAGAGAAATGTTGATTGATTGAGATGCAAAACATTTACGTTAAATATGACTTAAATACTTGTTTGATAGATGACAGTTGTGACGGTGATCCGTGTGATAACGGTGGTACATGCATAAACATTCCTGGCGCAGGACTCTTCTTCTGTCAGTGTATCCCTGGATATACTGGACCAAGATGCGAGGTTAACATTGATGAATGTGCCTCAGACCCGTGTCAAAATAATGGTCTTTGTATTGATCTGGTTAATGGATATTTCTGTAGCTGCACCGTAGACTATACTGGAACAGTCTGTGAGATAGGTAACTACACGCTTGTTTCACACTAAAAAGTGATTTCGTCAATCACATGTGTCTCATTCTTCACTTTACTTTAAAGCTCTGTCTATACTATCAAAACAATGTGGTCTGCCCATATATGGCCACGACGATGTTATATCACTACCATATTTTGGCACATCACACTTTTTTGTTAAACTAGTTTGATAGTGTAGACAGAGCTTTAGGCCTTAAAATGCATGTACTAGAGCCTTGTCTACACTATCAAACTTAATGTGACATAACAATGTGTATGCCCATATGCTGTATGGACATGATAATGATATATCACTGCCATATTTAAGCATATCACTACCATATTTGGGCACAACACACTAATTTGATAGTGTGACTATTTAGGCCTTTGTGTGTTTTTTGGTTTGATTATGTTACACATTGGTTAAAAATCAAAGAACTCTATTAAGTTAACGTCAAATGTGTTATTGATAATTATGTTACTTTTTTTTATATTACTACAATGTTGTTTATTTTAGGAGTTGATGCGTGCCAAAGTAATCCGTGTAACAATGGTGCCGATTGTTTTGATTTAACAATCGGATATTTCTGTCGCTGTCTAACGGGATACAGTGGTTTCAACTGTGAAACCAACGATAATGATTGTGATCCTAACCCTTGTCTGAACGCAGGAACCTGTTTAGATGGTGTTAATGCTTTTGTATGTCTATGTCCTTCTGGTTATACTGGACAATTTTGTGAAATCCGTAAGTATTATTCAAAACCACCACCAATTAAATTTAACTAATGATATACCTCAAGCAGGTCACCACAAAAGTGGAGCCTCGGTCTTGTCTCCTGGAGTGGATGTTCTGATTCTTAGTATACTGCCATATCTGCACATAGGCCTACAGTATTTTTGAATATCGATATTTTATAGATAAGCTCCTTTCTTTGTGAACAGTACAATGATATAGTGGAGTTGTGGCTTAGTGGTTATGATGCTTGGCCCAATTCAAGGGTCCTGGGTTCAAGTCCTGTCATATGTCAGGACAAATTACAACTCCACTCCCAAAGACTTGTAATAAGACTTTGTTTATGTAGAGCATCTTGTGTATATATTTGTCTTGTGAACAAGATTGTCACCTTTAAGAAGAATGGTGAATGAATTCGTTTGTGGTTATTAATTATCCTTGGCAATTTGCCTAAATAATAAAAATATTAAAAACAAAAAAATATATATAAAAACAAAACAAAACAAAATAAAAACAAACCTGTATGAATATGTTATTGTTATTATACCACCGAAAACTATGTCCGTCTAGTTCTGGTGCAGCAGCAGTCAATGTGAAGACGAATGCATGATGATAACATTATATCTAAATGTGAAACAGTTTCTTCCAAAAGTACATTTTAAAACATTTCATATGTATACGTGTGAGTTTTTGAATTAATTAATCACAAAACGATTGTTATTATTATAGTTATTGATCCCTGTGGCTCTCAACCGTGCCAAAACGGTGGAACGTGTCAACGTCTTGGTTCCACTTCAAATTTCGTTTGTATCTGTACAAGTCAGTATACAGGACCAACTTGTGCAACTTTCATCCCAGGAGGTACGTAAGGCTACATAGATGGTTAACCATAAACATATGTAAGCCTATTAGGCCTATAGTCACTATTGATACATTTATGTGTCAATTTTACTTGGTACTCTTCATGGCGTAAACATTGCGAGCATAAACCGTCTTTGGTACAACAAAAAAACTACTTATATTAAAAAAAAACACTGTTTTTTATAATTTGATAATTATCTTGTTCTTATTTAGGAGGAAATCCTTGTAACTCACAACCTTGTGCAAATGGTGGTACGTGTGTTCAAACCGTTGAAGGCGGTTTCAAATGTATTTGTCAAGGATACGGATTTGATTTCTACTGTAATGTCAGTAAGTGTAACTGTTTTAATAACTTTATTGCAAATTTGTGGTATACATACATATATATAAGTTTTGAGCACACCGTATACATTTTAGTAAACTCCAACACATGATGATTATTGTTACGAGTTTCATCACATTATATTCCCCTGTTATTCAGATAACAATGTTAGATTGACCTGAATTATTATATTTGTGCTCCTTACTTTACAGATCCCGATCTACTGTGTTATCAGAGAGCGGATGGAAATTATGCTCATCCAACAAACTGTTCTGTAATCGTGGCCTGTGTAAGTGGTATTCCGATATTTATTACGTGTCCACAAGGATTGGCGTACAATGAGACTGCCGATATTTGTGATCGACCAGAAAACGTACCTGGGTGCGCTGGTATTGGAACCGGTACCCCATGTTCTGGACGAGCAGATGGCAACTACGCTATCCCAGGAGCGTGTAATAATTTCTTACAATGTGTTGCAGGCATAGACTATATTGCACAATGTGCCCCGGGTTTGGCTTACGATGAAATTGAAGATGCATGTGTGCAACCGTCTTTGGTTCCAGGCTGTGCTGGTACAGGCGTTGTAACACCTGGTGATTTCTGTTCAGGACGTCCAGATGGCTTATACCCTAACGTAGATGATTGCCAATCATTCTTCCAATGCAGTAATGGCAATACTTTCGTGTTGCAATGTGGCGAAAATTTGGTATACAACCCCATTGAAGAACAATGTGATAGTCCTATAAATGTACCAGGTTGTGAGGACTTCACTGGTGCAGATAATGAGTGTCGAGGACGTGACGATGGCTTTTATTCTGTTCAAGGGAACTGTAGTGCAATTCTAACATGTTCTGGTGGCACTCCAATTTACCTTGTTTGTCCAAATGGTCTTGCATTCAACGATACCACTGACATGTGTGAGAGTCCTCAGAATGTTGACGGATGCCAAGGAAGCGTTGGTGGAGACTTCTGCAGTGTTCTTCCAGATGGCAATTATCCATTGTCGTGTATATCATATTATACGTGTGTATCCGGAACATCAATCATACAATCTTGCCAAGCCGGATTAGCTTACAACCCGATTGAAGATATTTGCGATTACCCACAGAACGTGGCAGGATGTACTAATGTTGGTGGTGATCCAGCTTGTTTTAATCGAGAAGATGGCAACTATGCTGTTTCTGGAAATTGTAGTGCCATCTTGAGTTGTGTTGGTGGATTCCCATTCTACCAAGTGTGTCCACAAGGAACAGTTTTTAACGAGACTGGCAATATTTGCGACCAGCCATCGAATGTTCCAGGATGCAACGTATTTCAATCTGGCATCTGTGGAAACCGCCCTGATGGCAACATTCCTAACCCATCTAGTTGTAGATCATTCTACTCGTGTGTTGCCGGCCAAGAAACTATTTTATTCTGCCCATCTGGTCTAGTTTATAATCCACTTACAATGGAATGTGACTTTTCATCAAATGTACCTGGATGTCAGCTTCCTACTACAGGAGATTGTTCTGGGCTACTAGACGGTAATTATGCTGTTCCTGGAAACTGTAGTGCAATTCTCTCTTGTACAGGGGGCGTATCAACATACCAGGTATGTCCAACGGGATTATCCTTTAACCAAACTGGTAATAGGTGCGACCGCGATGTTCCAGGTTGTGCCGGTAGTGGAAGTGGTTTCTGTGCAGGTCTACCTGATGGAAATTATATTAATCCAAACAATTGTAGTCAGTTTATCTCATGTGTAGGAGGTAACCCAATTATACAATCCTGTCCAGCTGGCCTAGGCTTCAACATTACTGGTAACAGGTGTGATGTAGGTGTCCCTGGATGTTCTGTAGGAGGCCAAGGTTTCTGTACGTCACGTGAAGACGGTAATTACGCTAACCCAATTGATTGCAATAGCTACTACGCATGTAGTGGAGGAGTAACAATAGAACTTGCATGCCCAGGAAGCTTGGCATTTAATGAAGCCGACAATGAATGTCAGCAGCCAGGAAATGTACCTGGATGCTCTGGTGATGTTGGTCCACCAGTAACGTGTACTGGTCGACCAGATGGATTTTACGCTGATGCTTCTAATTGCAACAGCTTTTATAGATGTGAAGGAGGTGTTATTGTTTCTTTCCATTCATGTAACCCAGGATTATATTTTAATGCTGAATTCCGTACCTGTGACCTACCAGAGAATGTGCCAAATTGTGGTGGTGGTGGTGGAGGAGGAGGAGGATTTTGTTCAGCTAGACCTGATGGCAATTACCGAGATCCTCAATTATGTAACCAGTACATTGCCTGCTCTGGAGGCTCGGAAGTAGCAACATTGACTTGTCAAGGAAACCTAGTCTTCAATGAAATTGATAATCAATGTGACTTTGCTCAAAATGTTCCTGGTTGTGAAGATTTTGTCGGTGGTGGTGGAGATCCAGAATGTAATAACCTTCCAGACGGCAACTATGCAGTTGCAAACAACTGCACTGCTATATTGTCCTGCAGTGGAGGTTTTGCTGCTACTCTAGTCTGCCCCGGTGGTACAGCCTACAATAGTGTAAATGACACTTGTGATTTGCCTTCCAATGTTCCTGGATGTGAGCTTTCAGGCGGGTCAGCATTTTGCTCGGGTCTTCAAAATGGTAACTATCCAAACCCCTCTAGCTGTGGTTCCTATTATGCTTGTAGTGGTGGACAAGCTCAATTGCTATTATGCCCAGACGGACTCGCCTTCAATTCTCAAGAGAATAGATGCGACTTTCCATCGACTGTGCCAGGTTGTTCAGGAGATCGTGGAGACGGTGATGGTAGCGGCGCTTGTTCAAATATACCTGACGGCAACTACCGCGTACCTCAAAATTGTAGTATATTTGCTGCTTGTGCTGGAGGTCTTGCTACATTCTTGTCATGTCCACCAGGTCTTGTATTTAACCAAACCGGAAACCTATGTGATAACCCAGCTAATGTTCCAGAATGTTCAGGATTCTTCCCAGGCAGTGGATTCTGTGCTGGCCTTCCTGACGGAAATTACCCTGACGCTGCTGACTGCTCTCAGTACTACGCATGTTCAGGTGGAGTAACTACATCACTCGAATGTCCAGCTGGACTTGGATATAATCCAACCATAGACCAATGTGATCTTAGAGGAAACGTGGACAATTGTGTCGCACCGCTTCCTGATCTATGTGAAGAAGGACAGAGCGGACATTTTGCCGATTCTACAGATTGTAGAAAATACTACATCTGTACAGATGGCCAGCTTGGAAGCTTCACGTGTCCACCTCAGCGTGCATTTGATCCGGTCACGTGCTCATGTATAGATTTTACTCTCGTTCCTTATTGTTAATATCGTTAGATAGTCATGGAGTTTATTTAATGTTCACGAAGATAATGTTAGTGTTCACAACTTAATAAAGAAGGCCATGATGGTGACGGTGTAGAATGACAATTCAGTTATAATGTAACTCTAATATTTTATTTAATGGCATTTGTATTTTTATTTAATGGCTACAGTAATTATATTTAATGGTTTGCTATTTTTTATTTATATTTATTTTTGTTTGGTATCCGGTAGTCTATTGAACTGTGTGTTATGGCTATTATAAAGTGTGCTGCTGTGATTTATCGCAGTCTAATTTGATTATTGGTGCTATATATAGTTTAAATGTTTTCCTCTAATTTACTTTCTAGACTATACCGTGTAAATTTCCTGATTAGGCTACTTCCATTGCTTCGGGATATTTATTTCAATATTATTATTTTTAAGTTCAAAATTATATGGTGATTAATAATAATTTTGTAGCTCTAAAATTGTTTTATTTATTTACATAACTAATTTTATACAACTTATGTTCGAATAATAAAATATTCATAACAAATTCAAATGTTGTTCAATGACATTATTTGATGTTGGTGTAGGATATATTTTGCAATAGTTTAAGAGGCAGGGATTAGTATCAGCAGCATGCCGATAGAACAGTTTCTAAGACATGAGATAGTTATTGCAATAATGATGACAATGACACGGACAAGACATTGAGGAGGAAAATATGACAAAGTTGATGATAATAAAGTTTGTCCAACAATTATCCCCTTCGTACACGGACGTAATTTGTTTTCGTACATAAGTTGGAGACATTAGTGAATTGTAGTTAGATCAATTCATACGTAACATCTTATGGATATGACTAATGCATATTCATGTTTATTTTGTGACGTTTCATAAGGAGGTCCCCAACATAGATACAAAACTGAAATATCGCTACCCGGAAAATTACTCTCTGGACAGCCCCTTAGGATAACTACCCCAGGACAATTTTTTGTCGAAAATGGCCAAAATATTACCTTTTCTTTTCTTTTTTTTGTGACGTTTCATGATGAGGTCCCCAACATATGTACGAAAAGAAAATAGCTACACGGACAATTACCCTCCTCTTAGGATAACTACCCCAGGACAAATGGAAAATGGCCAAAATATTACCTTTTCAAAATGTAATTATTATGCCATAATATCATATCATTGATGACGTCATACCGGTCATTGCATTGATTGAGAACGTTTTCGTAATTTAAGTCATACTTTTTTTCTTTTCTTTCTTTTTCTTTTTCTTATTTTCTCCAAAAACGTGACTTAAACAAATTGATTGATTACTTAATAAAGTAAACAACAAAGTTTCACTTTTAAAATTAAGACGTCACAAATTAATAGGTCAAGGATAACATTGTAGGACGTGCAGACATTACTGCGTAGCTTATCCATACCTACTGCACTATACTTTGTTGATTTCTCACATTAGGTCTCGATCAATTTTACTTGTGACGTTCATTATCACATGTATAACTATAACGTAAAAAAAATGTAATAATCTTCCTACATCTTACATCAGATGCATTTATATTATATATCATTTAGGCCTATACAAAATATCTCCACCTTATTCAATCTATTTGATATGCAGTCAAATTAATTCCATCATAACTTAAGTACTGTGTTTTAGTTAGATGCAAACAATAACTAATATGGTTGTTTTCTACACCAACAGTATAGTTAAAATGTAAAAAAAAGTAGGCCTACTTTAACACAACTACTGCTGTCTGTTGATTAAACAAGCTACCCGGATGTCGTTTACAAATTAATTGATTTATAAACCCCTGGATCTAGTTGATCTTTACTAGGAAAAATCAACGCACAGCCTCATACATATTCGTATTTGTATGATTTTCAAAAAACATAATGTATTATATTATAATTATATAAATGTATGTATAATGTAATGTATTTATGTGGTTTCTTATTTAGTAAGAAATTAAGCTTTATTTACATGATCACTTACATGACAATATATCAAATGTAAACAATTCTGACTTTAAACAATATATGAAAGACAGTCAATCCCAATCCATATTCTTCAATCCTACGAATGAAGAAGAGGTCATTGAAATAAATAGTCAAATCAAAAATTCAAATTCAGAAGGTGTTGATAACTTAAGTAATCGTATTCTAAAACATATTATTGCTGCTGTGGCATCTCCTCTTGTACATATCTTTAACCTCTCTCTTGAGACAGGCATGGTCCCTGATAGTATGAAAGTAGCTAGAGTAGTTCCAATTTTTAAATCGGGCAATAAAAGTGACGTCAGTAATTATAGGCCGATCTCTATTCTGCCTACCGCTTCAAAAATCGTTGAAAAAATTGTTCAAATTAGAATATAAATAATTATATCACTAAGTTTAACATCAGGCACAATATGGTTTCAGAAAAAACAGTTCTACTTTTATGGCCGTTATAGATCTGGTTGAACGAATAACTGATGCGCTTGATAAGAAAGAAAATACCATCGGAATATTTATTGATTTGTCAAAAGCTTTTGACACCATCAACCATGATATTCTTCTAAAAAAATTGGAACACTATGGCATAGGGGAACACAACTAATCAAGCTCTTTTGAGTTTTTATGTGTTTCCTTTTCATTTTATATTATGTATTCATATATTGTTGTATTTTTTTTATGTTTGATGAATAAAGAATTTGAATTGAATTGGTTGTCTTTCAAATATTAACTTAACGTAACATTCTAATTAATGATCTCTCACAAATCCACAATCGAACCCTTTCTTTCGATTTGGAAGAGCTAACACACTAACCATTCTGTCAAACAGCTGGCTCAGGCCTACAGAAAAGCGTTGAGATAACGTATTTGAAAAAGAGAGGCATGTGTTTTACATAACATTTTACGAATATGTAATTAGTTTATTTTCAACATTTATTTTCTGTGAAAGATATTGTTGTATGTATAGCCATGTTGACAATGAAAACAGTCTCTCATGCGTTGGGCTTGATTCGTCATTCCGGTAAAAACGCGTACTGACCGCGCAGAGTCACTGAAGCATGAGTTAGCAGACAAGAAACTGTATTATACCTTTTGAGAGTTGGGCGATTAAAGCATCGTAATTATTATAAATAATACGCCACAGACCAACAAATCTTGTCTAATTAACTAATTAACTAATGTTCTTCTCTAATTAATCTTATTAGTTTATTCATAAATATCCTTGGACTGCATACTTGACAAACCTTCTTGAATAATCTAAGTTGAGTATTAAAACATAATCTAATTTATTGAAACAATGAATTATATATATCATTGATTTTCAGTAGATTAATCTGTTAAGTTGGGCGTTTGCCACTTGAGTTAATTCAACAAAAATAACACTTATTCACTGTGGCCTATATATAACTATTACTACCTCCTACTGCATTTAATTATTATTATTATAATAAGTATGTAAATTAGATTATGTCAGTGAAAGTTCTTAATAAACGTATGGAGCAATATAATATAAATAAATGTACAGTGTAAATACTAGGAATGTAAATGTCAACGTTGTAGGCCATATTACTATAAAATATACAATGGATAGATCAAGAGAATTGTTGTAGGCCCTATTACTATAAAATATACAATGGATAGATCAAGAGAATCGAAATAAAGTTTGCTTGAACCACTTCACAAAAACTGTATCCTCTTTAAAAAAAACATTCCACTAATATGCTGCAGCAGCCCTAATTTAATAACGGTGCCTCTCTATGCATGGCGAATCGAACGCTTGTTATGTTGGACTTTAGTTATAAAATATCTATAAATTGTATCTAATTGTAGGCCTACTATTCAACACTGTTTGTATATTGTTTTAATAAGTATCAATCCTATATAGGTCATACTAGGAATTAATACTATTTGACCTAATTATGAAGGACAATCAATCCTATGGGATGACCATCGGAAATCACTTATGCGGCTTTTACCACTGCTTCCTGTACGAATTGTGGATTTATGCTAATCCGATATCAATATCTTTATTCCTTCAGCTTAAGATTATTATTATTCATTAAACATAGCACCTCCTACTTATATAATTCCTCTAAAATGACTTAATGTTAATATTTTGAATATAATACAGCTTCGTCTATTCCGGATTTAGCGTATTCCATTATTACGGAATTATTATTATGGTTACGTCACAACCATAAGTAGGCCTACTTATTTTTTATAAAGCATGTATGATTAACTTTAATTTATGAAAATAAAATATGTTTTTTTGAAATTATTAACCAGTTACATCATTGCAAACACTTTAGACAAATACATTCTGCATAGACAAATTTGCCTTGGAGGAGGTTGCTTCAAAAATGAGTTCAAAATGCAGTATTGTTTCACTTTGCCATTGTTTATTCCTTTCAACAAACATTAGATAATAATACTCAATTTTCCTCATATTTCTCCGTGCATGGGAGGGAATCCCGGAAGAAAATAAGAGATTCATTCATTTTAAATACAGGTATTAAGACTTTTATAAACAAGCTTAAAATGTATTGTAAGTAGGATTATGCTATTTATTGATGATTTTTAATGATATTGCAATATATTTCATGCACTTATGTTTATACAAATTATATTCTAAATGGTTTTTTTATACAATGACCTACTAGATAATGATTAAGTTCGATTTTTAGGAATCCTGACTCTGCCTGGTTTTGTGTGATGTGTTCTTGTTCTTTGTCCACGTTTTTTTATATTGTATTTTTATGGAGACAAAATAAATGAAATTAAATGCAACACAAGGAAGAGAAGTGATGAGGAACATTACAAAAACAAATTTGATTACAAATTAGGAAAATCAAGAAACATCGGTATATTTATAAATCAATGAAACAATCTACATATCGATTATCAATGTTATTGTAATATACTTTTAGTTTAAGTTAATATTCAAGTAATTGTCTGTAATTTTAGTATAATATATTGTATTAGAATTAAAACCGATGAATATCTATAATATAATAAATTTAAATTAAATCAAACGGCAAATTACTGGGAAAAAAATACATTCTTAAACACAAAATAAAATTTAAAAAAACATATAAAGCGTCAACATGAATAAATAAATATAATAAAACAAAACAAAAAAGGATTATCTGTATTTCAATTTATTGGAAAATATTTGTAAACTCTACGTCACGAATGGACATGGCTAAATTTGATGACATTTCAATTTAGGTTATTTGTTGTGTCCGGATATTTGCCTAAACAGGAAATGTTGAGCCATACAAGGGGACAAATCTCCTTGGACATTAATCGCTTTCTGAAAAAAATGTGTTTTCATAATTAAAGATTCCTAAACATGTCATGCAACCGCATAATTCAATGTAATCTAATATTCATTCACTATAACAAATTCTCGCATCTGATTGGTTATCGATGAATTTGTTTTTGTGCCAATCAACTGCAGGCTTCCCAGAAGAAAGTTTGCAAAGTTAAGACATCAGGTAGGAATCACCCTTGTGTCCTGTTTCAGGCCAAGGCCAGGGTCGTCGATGTATGTTTATAAGAAGGTACGATGCCTAGCTTCAAACCAAACGAGAGATTTGAGTCTATCAGGCCGGTCGAAAAATAATGAAAACGATGTTATACCTCAAACGCAGTCCGGTCTTTTTATGTGCAATATTTGCTGTTATCAGCGCTGTAAACGCCCAGTTTAGTACATTCGCTCCGATTGAACAAGGTGAGTTACATTGTTTGTCTTTTTAATAACATATACAATATATGTATATTGGTTCAAATTAAAGAATGGAAAATTCGGTAATAGAAATTAGAAAAGCAAATTTCATTTGTAACAGTATCATTGCCTTGGTTGCCTTGCATTTCTATATCTTTTATCTTTCATTTTATATTCTTTAGAGCATCTTACGGGCTGGTTTAACCGAGATAGTCCGACAGGTGAAGGTGATTTTGAAACATTAGAAGATCTTAAAAGGGTAAGATTACATATATTATATAATATTTATATAAACGTAAATAATATAATATATGTGACGTGAAATACGTACAAATCAGTTATAGGCAACTGACAATAATTATGTGATATATAGGCCTACAGCTAGACAAATACCGTAGCCCTACGATAATTTGATATCCTTTGATATTTAATTATATGATTGGTTCAAACTATCTGACAACAAACTATTTTTTCCACTGACAATAATTATACTGAAGTTCAAACACATTATTAGAAAGTAAATACAAATTGTCTGATCTTTACAGGAAAATCCTTTTCTGTTATGCGACTTTCCATTTGGAATCGAGTGTCAAACTACATCTGGAGTTCCGTACACTGCCACAGGACAGGTCGTGAAATGCGAAGCATCAACTGGCTTGATTTGTCGAAATTCTGAACAAAAACCAGGAGAACGTTGCCTTGACTACCGCGTGCGATTTAGATGCTCACATCCAATCGGTAAGTGATATTAGGCCTATTTGTAATTATATAAATTATCGAATTGTAATTAAACGTTTTTAGTTCTTTTTTTCTCAAAATATTTACATCGCTTTTTTGTCTACTATATAATCATAAACTTCGTATCCTCAATGCAAATCGAAACATTTAAAATATTATAAAGAAACAAATAATTATTATCATATATAAAATAATTCTTCTGTAACGGCAATCTGTTAAATACTTAGTTACTGTATTGTTGAACTATGTTGTTAGGGATCAAATAAAATAAAATGAATATACCATGTATCAATATTTGTTTAATAATAGATGAATGCGCTTCAAATCCTTGTCAGAATGGAGCTACGTGTCGTGATAGAACGAATGCCTTCCAGTGCATTTGTCCTAAAGGATATGAAGGAGAAAGATGCGAAATAAGTAAGGTTCAATATTCCATTTGAATTACGATTGTTTATTATAATAATTAATCTGCTATACATTTAACTCTTCTGAATATAGGTCTGGGTAGTAGCTAATTATTAAGAATGCAATGTCTCTAGAAGTAGTAGTGCCAGTGCAATGTTTATTGAACATGGTGTCCCTTCCTTTAATGAGTATATGCGAAAATCTACCTATGGTTTCATGCAACGTATGTTGAATAGTGGTAACATCCTTGTTGCTTGTGTTTCCAAACATATGCTCCTTAACTCCAAAATGTATTGTAGATGGAGAAGCATTCTATATACTTAAGTTTAGAGTTTACGATTTTTCTTTTTCTGTTTATAAGTTTATTAATATGGTTGATATTTCCGAAATAAAAAGAAATTGAAATTGACTACATCTACAGTATATTAACATTTCCAAGTTTCAGAATTTCAGCTCTAAATTTGTGCCAATACAATTCTACAGGCTGCTTTTTAAAATTCTATTTACGTAATAACTTATCAATTTTATTTTAGATATCAATGATTGTGAACCGAACCCATGTCAAAATGGTGGAAAATGTATCGATGCCGTATCAGCTTACAAATGTATTTGTGCCAAAGGCTACGATGGAACACATTGCGAGAGAGGTGAGTTTCAAATACCAGTGCTAATGATAAAGACAAGTTCTATACGAATTTGACATAGAGAGAGCTACTGATTATTGGAAATATAATGCCTAGAAATGAGAAACTCGTTATTTAAGAAAAGAAAGAAAAACACTGTTAGTAAGGTTGAACATATCATTGCATTGTATTGGAAACAGAGAAAAGATAATCGAAGTAAAACATCTTTAATCAACAAAAAAATAATGTTATATCTGTGTTTTTGCTTTTATTTTAGACATTAATGAATGTATCGGTAATCGTTGTGAAAACGGAGCTACGTGCAAAGACGTTGTTTATGGATATGTCTGCTTTTGTGCATCAGGGTATGCGGGTTTATTCTGTGAAGAAAGTGAGTAACTTTAACTGACAACAATGACCACGCGCGCTGGGTAATCTAGAGATTGAGACCCTTAGGCCTACTTTTGAATGAAGTGTTCTATATCTAGCCTATGTAGGCCTAACCACTGGTTGATGTTTAACAATTCTGCCCATAAGAATCTAGATGTTGTTTAATATTGGGATTATTTACTGGTGCTTTAAATACGCCTACCGGTACCGTATCCGTACTGATAACGTTTTGGTAGAGGAGTTACACACTCCAGCTTTTGCCAAATTAAGATAATTAAGACTCGTTTGATGCATTGGCTTACTTAATACATTGTTATAAATTATTTTTTAGATATAAATGATTGCGTGCCACAACCATGTCTGAATAATGGAAAGTGCCAAGATTTAATTAATGGATACAAGTGTTGGTGTGAGCCTGGCTACACTGGAGTAAACTGTGGAACAGGTAAAATTAAAAACCAAATTTCGTATATTATAATTTACGTTCTACCGTTTTAACAAAACTGTCACAAATGTTAAACTAGAAAATGGTTGGTAACGTATTAGTCATGTCAGACAGAAATGTCAGTCTCTCTCCATCCATCTGCCAAATATTCTCAATCTGTCTCAGCATCATATTATCGTGTAGAAATAATATAACCTTAATTCGTTTATTAGTTCTAATTTTTAGACTATATAAGGCATACAATTTGATATTTTCATCATTTCAGATATTGATGAATGCAACCCAGATCCTTGTTTGGCTGGCACATGCGTAGACGGTATAAATGGATACACATGCGACTGTTCGACTGGATTCAGAGGCGATATCTGTCAAATAAGTAAGTATGCCGGGTTGTTTTTTATTTGTTTTTTCATGTTAAACTCATTAATTACATCATAATAAGTTAAAAGTGTGTATATATCAACTCAATATTTAATTATCTATTTAGATGAAGACGACTGCAACCCAAATCCATGCGTATACGGATCATGCATTGATGGTGTCGGAGACTATTTCTGCGCATGTCAAGCAGGATTTGAAGGGAAAAATTGTGACATAAGTAAGTACAATTTTAAAGAAGTTGTATGAGAGTAGATAGCATTTATTCTTTTTTAACTATTTGGTTTGGTTGTATAATACTTTGTAAGGTGTAGTTTACACTATTATCTTATTCTTATTATCTTAATTTAGACACGAATGATTGTAGCCCTACAGCGTGTATGAATGGGGGCACGTGTCAAGATGGTGTCAATACTTACACCTGTATATGTCCACCTGGATACCAAGGACTAATCTGTGAAATCGGTAAGTTGCTTTTTAAAAATTATTCTGTAATTATGTATATTTAAGCAAATGTTGCAAACTTTGGATTGAAGAATGATTTAACAGTAATTGCAGCTTGTGTGGACATGCACAACAAACAATAGAAGAAATAGACTTGGTGATTAACGTACTCTCAATTTCCAGGGTTCATTCCTGACCTAGTACCGGGGTTGTAACTCACGACTCTTTCAACTTCACTCTCTAATCCTCGAGTGAGACTTTATAAGCACGATACATTCTAATATTTTAACCATTAATAATTGATGAGTTACTCGCTGTTTGATGCGTATAAAAAAAAATCATAATTATAGAATGAAGCAGTTGAGTGAAATATAAAAGTTTCTTAGAAACAAAAAACATTTCTTTATCTTTATCTATTTTATTATTATATGTTTTTTATGTTTCTTTATTTTCTATGAGATTACATCTTTATAGATAATGCTATAATTACAATGACATTATACAATGTTTATTTCTCTCAGATATTAACGAGTGTAACCCGGAACCGTGTAAAAATAAAGGAGTTTGTATAAACAGTATCAATGCCTACTACTGCATATGTCCACCTGGGTATATCGGTATCAACTGCGAAATTAGTAAGAAAAAATATTATTTATAATAAAAACAAATCTTACCATATAAAGAAGTGTGGTCTAAAAATATTATTTACCTGATAAAACCGTAATGGAAAGAAAAAAAATAGTCAACCGGAAACTGGAATCTTTATTTCTCATGTTTTTGTAGATAAAGAATTTTGTAATATCTCTGTTTTACCCTCTAATTGAATTGTATAATTGAATATATGTTATATTTTAGATGTTGACGACTGTGTCGGAGATCCGTGTAAAAATGGCGCCACGTGTGTCGATCGTATTGGTTACTACAGATGTGAATGTCCAACTGGCTACACTGGAAAAACTTGTGAAATTCGTAAGTGTAATATAATTTATTTTGTAAAGCTTGGTTCTCACTAGCACGCAACGTAAGGACGTAAAACGCAACGAAAGCAAATTGACCAATCAAAAGCTAGGTTTTCCTAACTGTTGCCTGTGAATGGTCAATTCGTTTGCGTTGCGGCATATTTCCTTGCGTTGCATCCTAGTGAGAACCAAGCTTACGACAGTGTGGGTTTTTAAAATACAAATATGATTCTTAATTCGTGGTAATTTGTAGGCGTATTATTCACATACTATCACATGGGTTATTTTCTTTATTAGCTATCAACGAATGCGCATCATACCCATGTGTGAATGGAGCAACGTGCTTTGATTTTATTGGCTATTATGAGTGTAAATGTAATCCAGGATACACTGGTGTCAATTGCGACCAGAGTAAGTATTGCTTATTAATTACTGAATAATAACTAATTATCATATATGTCATTCCAGAAACGAGTATATAATAATATTCAATTTGACTTGCGATTGTTAGTTAGAATCTGTTTAGTGATAGCTGCTGGCTGATGGCTGGCTGGCTTTGTGGTCATATTAATCTTCTGTAGTAGTTCGTTGTTGGCATATCTATCTATATTTCACATTTCACTTTTCTTGTATCGCGTATGTTAATTATATTATCTGCTATAAGTTGAATTTATATTATTTTCAGATGTAAATGAATGTGAACCAAACCCTTGCTTAAACGGAGGAATTTGTCTTGACAAAGTCAACGATTATAAATGTCTTTGTTTAAATGGTTACACAGGCAAGAACTGCGACATCGGTACGTAATTTTTTTTTTGTCAGGAAGACTTTAGGAGAGTTCAAGCCTGCTCTTTTAAAATGTTATAGCCTATAATTATTGTTGTCTGGAGGAGAACGCCATTTCCCACCTCCTATCCACCTCTAGTATCCGTTTCTGACATCCATGGGGTTTGTTTAAATTGATTGAAATCTATTTTATTTCAGATACAGACGAGTGCCGCTCAGACCCTTGTGAAAACGGCGGGACTTGCGCTCAGAGTCCAAACGGAGGCTACACATGTACATGCATTCCTGGCTACATTGGTGACAGATGTGAGACTGGTAAGCTATCAATAAATATCTAAACAATAATATTACACATCCAGATGACTATAGTAGTGACTAATTGAAACATATTGTTAGTAGTAAAACTATAATACATTGACAGATAGTATTAATCTTACAGATATAAATGAGTGCGACAGCAACCCTTGCCAGAACGGAGCTACATGCATTAATTTGCTAAACATGTTTTGGTGCAACTGCGCCCCTGGTTACCAAGGATACACGTGTGACCAAGGTACGAACGCTGATTTCATTCACCCAAAATATTTTGTAATGTCGTAATCAGACATCATATTTAATTTTGAATTAAAGTTATTTAGAATAAAGCCTTGTAAAATATATACTATCTTTAATTGAGGATTAAGAACCATCATTTTGTATTATACCTATACAACTGTGAACAATCCTTTGAAAAACTTCTTCATAACGGTGACTGTATATTGTTCCTGAATCTAAACCATAGTCTACACAAGCAGACTTTAGTTTGCAAGCGCAAGCAGACATTAAGCTTGGTTCCCACTAGGACGCAACGCAAGGACGTAAACGCAACGCAAGCGAGTTGACCAATCACAAGCGAAAATTCGGATAATTCATCGCTTGTAATTAATAATTAATTGATTACGTCGCGCTTACGTCGTTGCGTTAGGTCCTAGTGGGAACCAAGCTTTAGTTTGCAAACGCAAGTAACCTCGCAGTCAAAAGTTGTCTGGTGTAGACTAGGCTCTACTAGGAAACTTGATCAAACTTGTGTTTACAAACTGCGAGTTTGTTCGTTTTATCCTTTACCTTACATCAAGCGTGTGATAGGTTTAGATTTTTTTTAAATGTCGTTATTTTATATTTTATTCAGAGATTGATGAGTGTTACAGCCTACCTTGCCAAAATGGTGCTACCTGTAAAGATGAAGTAAATTCTTACTCATGCATCTGTTTCCCTGGATACGAAGGACCAAATTGTGAAATCTGTGAGTTGTTTAAACAAACACAGCATTAGGCCTATGTATTATCATTTAATAGCAATTCTTATAGTATAACACGTCATATGCTGACACAAGGACATTACGTAAACACAAGATAAACCAAACGTACAAAATACAAAAATCACAAAATAGGATAAGTTAATGGAAATTAAGAAGAAAAAAGTTATTCAATAGTTACACACATTTTTAAAATAAATATTACCTTAGGTTGCCTATATATTCCCTAATTTAATTGGGAAAACTGTTTAAATTGTATTTATTTAAAAACGTATTTATACAGGATAAAACATATCAGGTCTGGATATTGCACTTGTTTTAAATATGATCCTGTTTTTTTTAGATCAGTAGATTTAAAACATTCACAAAAAGAATTTAAAATTTACTAATATCACTATAAAAGTCACTATACAAAGTAACGAATTGTATATAATTGTTTTTATTTTAGCTGTAAATGAATGTGATAACATACCATGTCAACATGATGGAGTATGTCTTACGACTGGTCCTGGAACTTACAAGTGCGTGTGTTCCACTGAATGGTTCGGAGATAACTGCCAATATCGTAAGTACTGTATTTAAAGATTAATTTGCTTATTATACATGTGTTTATAATAAGTCAGATTTTTCGCAAGGAGTTCTTGATGTACTATGTTGTCAATGAGATTGTCAACAATTAGATAAATAAAGCTCTTAGGCCTACTTCTATTAATAGTGATTTAATTTGCTAATACGTTGTTGTCTTTATCTACTTAACAGACGAGGATATGTTCTGTGATCATAAGAAAGATGGTTTATACAGTCACTGGGTGCTTTGTTCTACCTACATCACATGTAGTAATTTCGTTACATACAAAGTTGAATGTCCAGAAGGTTTAGTTTTTAACGCTAAAGCAGGGTATTGCGACTGGCCATCAAGTGTTCCAGACTGTGATGTACCAACCGAATGTACTGGCCGTCCGGATGGTCTCTACAGCCATCCTTCTGATTGCAGTCAATATATCCAGTGTGGCGGTGGAATTGAATACGTACGGCAGTGTCAAGTTGGACTAGTTTTTAACCAGGCAAAAATGAAATGTGACTATCCGTATAATGTTGTTGGATGTTCAAATCAGCAACAGGTTGATCCATTTTGTAACGGTAAACCCGATGGTAGCTACAGACATCCTACGGATTGCACTAAGTATTATATTTGCTCTTATGGAAGCCTTCAAGTTGCCTCTTGTTTTTACAACCTGGTGTACAACGAGCTTCTCAATAAGTGTGATTTCCCTACAAAGTTTCCAGAATGTAACCAAGCACAAACTGGTGACGTCTACTGCAATGGAAAAGATGACGGTAACTACGAATACCCAGGTGATTGTGGTAAATTTGTTCAATGTTCCGGTGGCGTAAGTACTGTCACAACATGTGTACCAGGTTTAGTCTACTCTGTTGAGAATGACGAGTGCGATTATCCATTAACAGTTGGACCATGTGCCCAAGCTGCTCAAGTTGGAGACTTCTGTTCTACAAAGAGTGCTGTCGGCTTATACAAGGATCCATCAAACTGTGAAAAGTTCTACCAATGTTCAAATGGCAAAACGTATCACCACAGTTGTCCAACTGGTTTAGTATATAACGAAGTAGTCGAAAAATGTGACCATCATTCCAATGTACCCGGATGTGCAGAACCACAAATTAAATTCGATCCATTTTGCTGGGATAAAGATGATGGAGCATACGCAGATCCAAGAAACTGCAACATGTATTACTGGTGTGACGAGCAGATAGCTTTTCATTATGCTTGTCTTGAAAACCAGGCTTATAATGTATATCAGAATACTTGTAACAGAGAAAGTGGCTGCAACAGCTTAGAACCTCAATACCAACAACTGGACGCAGAATGCGAAACTGCTACTGGTTACTTTCCAGACAACAATTACTGCAAAGGATACTACGTATGTATCCTAGGCTCTGCCCAACGCCTTGAATGTGATGGAAATCTGGTTTTCAATCCACAAACAAAGAAATGTGACTTTGTTTCCAATGTTCCAGAATGTCAACCTGAAGATCCTCTCTGTGTCGATAGACCCAATGGTAAATATCCTTACCCAGATTCATGTACCACGTATTTAGTATGTGAAAATGGATATTCTGACGTCAGAATATGCAGATCTGGTCTTGCATACAATGCGGACGCTCAAGAATGTAGAGCACCAGAAGACACACCATCCTGCTTTTGCGTCGGGAAGTTGGACGGAAGTTACACAGATCCTTCCAGCTGCAATCGATACTATAGCTGTTCAAATGAGGTTACATCACGTCCTAACTGCTCACCCGCGTTAACATACAATGCTGCCATTGGAACCTGTGATTCATCGCCAAATACAGGAACGCCAGCGTGCACATTCCAACAACAGTCACCAGATCCATTATGTTTAGGTAAACCAGATGGAATCTACGGATTCGATGACCGATGCGATCTATATTACCAGTGTACCTGGGGAGTGTCACAAGTCAATATATGTGTAACAGGAAAGGTTTACAATCCGGCTGTCAAGACGTGTTCAGAAGCAACTAAAGTAAACGGGCCTTGTGGAGTCCAAGCACAAGTAGATAACCAATTCTGTTTCGACAAGACTAATGGATATCACTACCATCCAACAGACTGTAATAGATTTTACCAATGTTACCAAGGTACAACATACCCTAAAACATGTCAGCCTGGACTTTTCTTCAATGGTGAAGTAACACCTGTAAGATGTGACTATCCATCAAACGTACCTAGGTGTAATTAATTGTCTCAAATATGTATGCCGGTGGCATAGTAAATTTCAACAATGGATATTAAAATGTCCGATACTACGCTTTTAAGCTATTTATACTAGCTGATCCATATTTCATGATATATAATTTATGTAATTATTAGCTGGATAGTTTTTCTGTGGCGAAAGCCCTATAATAATAAAGAAGTATAGATACATTACGGTATTTTGTATTGTAAATTGTTAATTTGAATAATTTAAACTAAATTTTAAAATGTTGTATTGTAAATTGTTCGATCTAATAATACCTCAATGTTAATTTGAATAATTTAAACTAAATTAATTTGTACAACCAAAGATTAAAACTTTTTGAAATAAAAAGATGTTGATAATAATAATGGTGTTGCTTCTTTTTTTGCTGCTTTTCTATGACTAACTGGAAACAGCCATCACATTTTTAAAAGTTTTTAAATTTGCTAGCGGACGGTGAGGCTACTATAACTACAACCAACTTATGGTATTGTTAAACTTTATAAATATATCAGTTTAGTGGGAAGGCAGTTTGTAACAATAATTTTCAGAGAATGTTTGGTGCACCAAATTTTACATTTATTTTCGTGTTTTTCTTTCGGTAATATCTACATATTTGCATGCCATTGTTCATAACATTTCTGTAGGCCTAGATCAATTATATCATACCAAAACAACATGTTAATTCAATTGGTCCAATACATCCTGGTATAGTATTCTTTAGCCAAGTTTCAAAGTTTGTATAACATGTTACCTTATAACACACATATTATGTTATGGTCATAATATAATCGCCTTTAATGTCTCGTATCAGTAAGATGGAGACAATTGTAGACCTACTGTAAATGTATTACAAAAAAATGCTTTTTATTATTATTTGAGCACTGTTACCAAATAGTATATCCACATATTTGTGGCGCTGAATATTTGTTCAGAACTTCACATACAATATCACCTATAAAATATCACCTACTGTCTTGTACAATACCATAATTATTAATTACAGCTTACAACTGAATGCGTACTCGAATTGACAGTTTCTAAAGTTTTCAAAAAATCCATTCCATGTTTTTATACTTTTTACGCACCAATAATATACAAATAATGAATGTTTATGAGTAAGGGTACAAATAATGGCATTTGGTGAATGATGAAAGGTCATATGGAGATATAGATATTTAGATGTTAATAACAATAATGAATACCGTAGCTCACGTTATAGGTTATTGACATGATGCACATAAAACCGACTCCTTATTGTGGAAACTTTTCAAAGAACCTAAAAAATATATTGATGATTATTTCCATTTATTCAAATAAGTCTTTCGGTTTCATTTGTTGTGTTAAACTTATTGAACCTTCCTCTACATTCAAAAGTGTATACTTGGTTCAAGTAATACACTATTTAGCAAGTAGCATGCAAACATTTTGCTTACAGCTAGTCATCATAAAATACATAAAATGTTTTGACTTCCCGAGAGCTCTACCAAGGAAGTATATGAAAAACATATTGCCATCTGTGAAACTAATTGATACCAAGACAAAACAATATATATGACAATTAATTTAGAAGAAGAAATAAAACATGCAATCAATTAAACAAGAATAGAACATAAAATACATTTAAATAAGAGGTACAGTATGTTACATTTTTTTATTATAGGCCTACCATTATTGTAGTACATTTTAGGCTACCCATTATTATTAACATATTCAATAAAATGATAATATTATAATTGTTCACATCATAGGTCGTTGACTTTACATATACAATATGGTATCGTGCTTAAATTTGCAAATGACTTACCTTGGTATTGAGCATTTAATCCTATTATGTCCATTTTATTGGAAAGTTTTAAAACATCCAAATATGACTATTCTTACTATTCATTTATTTGTATGATGTCCGTGTTTTTTCTCAGTGACATAGGTGGTTATTCACTTCAGAATACGGATTCTTACAAAAGAGTCTAATGCTGTTATTGTTCCTATCTTATTGTACAATAACCTTTTACCTATCAATGTATTTGTGAGATATTTGATAATAATATAGAATCTATTCTTCTTTTGTCGCATTGCTGTCATATTTAGGTATCATACGGTAATTATTAGTTTTCCATATATTTTGTTTGTACTCCTTTACCTGGAAACATAATAAGAGGCCATTAACTCTTACTAAAAGACAAACCAGAGTTATATAAGGAGCCGATACTCTGGTTTCGCACAAATCTTTCCTGTTATTCTCTTGATTTAACATAGAAGATATGTTCATGTTTGGTACTTACCGGTACTAATATTGTAAGCAATAATAATGCTAATCATAATATCACACGATAGGTTATTATTGACATGACATATATTGTATAAAAATTGTTGGAAAGTTTCCAAATAACTATTCATTACTATTCATTATATCTATGTATTGGTATGAAGATTTTTCCGTGATTTTGTCGTAATCTTTTACCTGGAAACCCATAGGCCTATTGTACCCAGATAGTTGGTCATTTACTTCAACACATATTTTGAAGACGAATTCTTACCAAAGAGCCTGATGCTGTTTTGTCTACCTTATTTATAATTACCTTTTACCTACTGTAATAAACATATTTATTGACGCAAATAACGCAAGTAAAATAATACCATTAATAGAATCATTCTTCACACCTAAATATGTATTGTCCCTTGAAACACAAAAAATGAAGGTCAAAATATTTTTAATTTAAATTGGCCATATCAAGTAATATCAAAATCTAATTTAGATATCAATGATTGTCTCCCGAACCCTTGCCTAAACCAGGGCATGTGTATTGACGGTGTTAACACGTACGTCTGTTTATGTATGGCTGGATAGACTGGTTTCAAAGTGTCAAACAGGTAGGTGTTATAATAATAAATAACACAGTTCATTATACCAATTGTGTGCAGTTTGTAAAGTGAGTGTATTTTACCTGAATTTGTGCATTTTACCGATTGGGTTAATTTTACCGTCCTGATTTTTATATAATACCGATTGTGTGCATTTTACCGACCTTGTACAATTTACCGACTGTGTGTTTTAAAGATTGTTTAAAGACACCTTCCCTAGAATTTGTGACGTTTTGTAAAAATAATACATATATATTACTTTAAAAAACATTAAACCATGTCATTCCTTGTCTTAAATGTACGTTTTTTGGTAAATTATGTTAAAAAGTGAGAAACAATGCACTACCTAAGTAGCTCGCGGCGTTTCACCAGTACAAAATAAACTAATAATTGTATCAAATACAAATAAACAATACTTAAATCTTAATCTTAACTTTAGATCAGACAAGTAGTAGTAATAATATAAAAAAATATATTTAAAAAAAATACACAGTTACGCTACAGGACAACACAAACACAACAAGCTGTAACTAACTGTCTTGTTTTTCTAGTTTCTTACTAAACACGTTTTTGTCACCACCTTTTCTATGACCAGTTATCTTTGTCTAATTTCGAATATCTAATCTTTGTCACAATTTGTGAAAATCAAGAATCTGTGCTTCGTTATAAATATTTACATGGTTACTTGTTTTTTTTTTAGATGACGATGATTGTTTTGGAAATCTATGTGTAAATGGGCAATGTTTTGATTTGGTTGGTGGTTATGTTTGTTCTTGTTTCCAGGGCTATACAGGAATCAACTGTGACATAGGTAAATAAAGTGAGTGGCCGAGTGTGAGTGGTCAAGCGGTTAAGACAGTGGAACCGTAATTACGTAGCAATAAAATCGGCAAGGGTTCGAGACTCACTCAGCCCATGGGTCTGGTGGTAGAACGAGTCTTTTCGGATAGATAGATTCAGTTTATTTTTTGTTTTATGAAAATCGAATTTACTTTAACAGATATCGATGATTGTTTGGCGAACCCCTGTGTCAATGGTGTATGTAATGATTTGGTTGGTGGATATTTCTGCTTGTGTTCTCCAGGTTATACTGGCACAAACTGTGATATAAGTAAGTATTATGCGAACCTTAAGACATACATCCTAAATGATTTGACTTTATTACGCTGCTGGTAGATACAGTTTATTTTTTGTTTTATGAAAATCAAATTTCTTTAACAGATATCGATGATTGTTTGGCGAACCCATGTGTCAATGGTGTATGTACTGATTTGGTTGATGGATACATCTGCGTTTGTTCTCCAGGCTACACTGGTATAAACTGTGATATAAGTAAGTATTATGCGAACCTTAAGACATACGTCCTCTAGATGTTTGACCTGAATACGCTGCTGGTACATCACCATTAGTTTGCAAAATCCACTTTTCAAATGTCAACCTGCCCCTGTGATTGACATGTTTAAAAACAATATTTATATAGATTTATTATTCTTTCTCTAACTTGACTTTCATTGTATAAGTAAAATATGCATATGTACAGTGCTTTATCTTATCACCTCTTTTATAATATAATTTAAATTTTGTTTCGCCGTTTAGATGCTGATGATTGTTCTCCAAACCCATGTCAAAATGGAGGGCAGTGTACAGACTTTGTCAGTGGTTATTTGTGCACATGCATCGCTGGGTTTATCGGTCAAAACTGTGATACAAGTAAGTCATTGCAAAATGTAATAACGGATCAATGCAATCGTATACATCGACGTAGTTTTATTCATCGATGAAATATCAAATTTAAAAAATGCAATGGGTTAAGTGGTTTTATGACGTTTATAATAATAATTTATAATTTTGCTTTATAGATGTCAATAATTGTTCTCCAAACCCATGTTTGAATGGTGGTCAATGTACAGACTTGATTAATGATTATTTTTGCGCATGCCAAACGGGGTATTCAGGGAGGAATTGTGAAACAAGTGAGTATTAGAATATCGTAACCATATAAGGAGTAGAAATAAGTTATGATTTTAACAGCGAAAAATGAGATTCGCCATTTTTCTGGTTTTACTTTCTTCTTGTTGTATTTTTCCTTGAAAACTTCTGTCAATAGAGTACAATAACCGACTTCCTCTACCGACTTTTGTTCCACCACCACCCTCCTCTACATCACTACCATTATCTGCAACTAACACGTTTTTGTCCCTACCTTTTCTACGACCAGTTTTCTTTGTCTAATTTCGAACATCTAATCTTTATCACAATTTGTGAAAATCAAGAATCTGTGCGAACACACAGTGTTTTAAAAACTTCGTTATAAATATTTTTTTAGATGATGATGATTGTTTTGGAAATCCATGTGTAAATGGGCAATGTTTTGATTTGGTTGGTGGTTATGTTTGTTCTTGTTTCCAGGGATATACAGGAATCAACTGTGACATAGGTAAGTGAAGTAATTGCCGAGCGGTTAAGACAGTGGAACCGTAATTACGTAGCAATAAAATCGGCAAGGGTTCGAGACTCACTCGCCCCATGGTTCTGGTGGTAGAACGAGTCCTTTCGGATAGATAGATTCAGATTATTTTTTGTTTTATGAAAATCGAATTTACTTTAACAGATATCGATGATTATTTGGCGAACCCCTGATGGATACATCTGCGTTTGGTCTCCAGGCTACACTGGTATAAACTGTAGTAGTTAAATAGCGTTTATAGTCCGTTTATAGGCTGTTTTTACAAATTGTAAATATTAGTCAGTTGTATAAATCACTGAAAAAACAAATTCCTAGGAAGTATGAAACAATAGGTATTGCATTTTGGGGTATATAACAATAGAGGTATTTACCGTATATAATTTAAATTAGTTACATGCTATCTTGTTGTGTTGTTAAAAAAAGTGGGGTTAATTCAGTATGTTGTCTACTATATGCTGTATAATTTAAATTGTACAACTTGTAGTTCAGTTGTACAAAGTACTGAAAAGTAAATGACTAAGGAAGTATAAAACAATAGGTGTTTCGGATATATAACAATTTAGGTATTATTTAATTTGATAGTTACATGACATCATGTATTGTCGGCAATTTTAAAAGGAGATAACTATGTATGCACGTGCATGAGTAGGCCTATTTGATTAATTAAAAAATAAATAATAAAGTTGGGATCTTCCCGCGCAGGTTCGAACCCTGCTCACAGCGCCAATGTTGTAAATCGGCCGAGAGTGCGAAGCTACTACAATTATTACACAAAGCGTACCAGCTTACCTTTTAGGCGGGACTGGTCTCTTTCCGCCTCTAGTAGCCGAGATGTGGTGTTATACCCAGAAGAGTACGAACAGTCTACTCCGATGTGTGGCTGCTGGTAGTGATAAACACTCAGGCCAGCCTAGGAGGACTAGACGTACCTTAATTCCGTTGCTGTGTGCGTATGGCTACCCGGTGAGCAGTCCCTTAGTACTAGCTAGGCGGTAACGGGACGATTCGGCGCTGGGACGATTCGGCCCGGGACTATTCGGCCCGGGACGATTCGGCCCTGAGAAGTTTCGGCTCACTTAAATTTATCGGCTTTGATATCCATTTTATAAGCATAAAATAAGCTTTTTCCCCAAATTTTATTTCCAGAGAGACTATGAGGTAGTACTACTAGGGATAAAGATGCAATAAAGCAAACATTTTGAAAACATTGTCGAAAATGATCAATTTTTAGTCACGCGAACGATGTAAACAAGTTACGCCCTCTGTTGGCCGCTTGGCGAATACACGAAATAAACAAGATTTTCGAAGTAATAAATTGAATATAAAATTACGTTTTTTTAGTAATTTATTGTATATATTATATCAAAATTGTCAATATCAATAAAATACGGATTGTTAAACACCTTTAAAAACTTTAAATACCCACAAAAATGAATATGAATTTGGTCTAAAGTGAGACGTTTCGGCCTACAAAGTGGGATGTTTCGGCCCAAAAGTGGGCCGAATCGTCCCACCAAAAGTGGGCCGAATAGTCCCGGGCCGAATCGTCTCAGGGCCGAATCGTCCCTGTGCATTGTGCATTCGCCAAGCGGCCAACAGAGGGCGTAACTTGTTATCATCGTTCGCGTGACTAAAAAATGATCATTTTCGACAATTTTTTTTTAAATGTTTGCTTTATTGCATCTTTATCCCTAGTAGTACTACCCATAGTCTCTCTGAAAATAAAGTTTGGGGAAAAAAGCTTATTTTATGCTTATAAAATGCATCAAAGCCGATAAATGTAAGTGTGCCGAATAGTCCCGGGCCGAATCGTCCCAGGGCCGAATCATCCCGGGCCGAATCGTCTCAGGGCCGAATCGTCCCGTTACCAACCCTGCTGGCTATAGGCTAATGTATATCTAACACCAGGGAACGTGCGTAGAGCTGATACTTATACAGTGTAGTCACGATTTACGTCCGTCCCGTCCAATGTCATGCGTTCAAAGAGGCCGCTACGGCACCGGTCAGTAACGCACGTGACCTCGGGTCACACCTTTGGTCGACCCATTATTATATAATGGGGTTTTCGCTACACTCCTCCCAATTTTATAAAGGCTGAGCCCAGTGTTCTGATGGGGTCAAGTGCCTGGTAGCAATCGAGACTGATTAATTAGGAGGATTTGAGGTAAACTCAGAAAAGTCCGTCCTAATTGAAAATCTGCAAAGAAACAATGCGAGAGGTAACCATTCTACACATCTTCCACAGTGAATCAGATCCAGCTCAGGATAGGAATGTGGAAAACGGTCAGTTAACTACCCAGGGGCTGTCAGTTGCGAGGTTGGAGTTACTTCACCCTTCTTCTCAGCGAGACAAAGAACAGTCCTAGGCTAATTAATTTGATAACAGTACTGGTCCATAGGGGACACAGCTTCGTGGATAAGGGTGTTTTGATAGAACTAGACCGACATATAATTAATACTGGTATTTTATAACAACGACAAAAATAAAAAGATAAGAATATAATGAAGTGATATAATAAGTATGTCTTGATTGAACTATACAGACATGTACTTAATTTCTTCCGGAAATTATAACAATGGAGCTTCGCAATGAATGAATGGTGTAACGTCAAGCAATATGTTAGTTTCACTATTTTTCAAAAATAAATAATAATTATTTCTAACTTTAAATTAAGTTTCATTTTCATTTAAATGGTTTACGTTTTACATAAAGAATTCTTTGTTTCCTTTTAAAATAAAACAAAAAAGGACGCTACAACTGACATGTATACATTATTTTGTTTAGTATAAATGTAGGGTGAATGTATAGTTAAATTATCAGTATTCAATTCAATTCAAAGCAACATTTATTTACTCCTTTGGAATAAAAAAACTGATTACAATGTACAATATATATAAAAGATTTTAGAAAGAAGAGGGTACAAGAAAGATGAAAACACATTCTGTTGAGGGCGTACATATTATTTACACAGACAATCAAAAAAGAATAATAAAAAAAAAAATAAATAAATAAAAAATTGACCAAAGAATAGTTAATATTTGGAAATAAGGTGACTTTTAAGTTTAGATAAAAATGATTTACTGGAAACGGAGTTTAAGATGGGGAGTGGCAGATCGTTCCAAAAAGTGGGTCCGGAATACCTAATGTTGTGTTGAAGTGGTTGGTTTTATGGGTTGGAATATGTAATTTTTGAACTAATACGGGTATGATGATAATGAATTACAGAATTAGGAGTGAACATGGAGCAAAGATGTTTTGGAAGGTTAGAATAATAGAAGAAAAGATGAAAGAGCCTTGTTGGGTTAGATTGATATCAAGGACTTTGAGAAGGTGAAGCTTAGAAAAAATGAGATGAATGAGACAGGGGTGGGGCGCCAGGTATAACCCTGATGGCCTTTTTTTTTAAGAGTTTGAAGTTTTTTAATATTGGAAGGTTAAGAGTTGCGCCAGACAATATTGCAAAAATTGCAATATATTGTTAATATAGTTAAGGTAAGGCAGGATAATTGAGCAGTAAAGAATATGAAGAATGTTAGGGGGTAAAAAAAAGAAAGTCTAGTGATGATGCCCAGACTTTTTGAAATTTTATTCTCAACAAAATTGATATGATTTTTCCATGAAAGTCGACTGTCTAGATGAACTCCTAAAAATGTAGCAGATTGGACTGAGGGAATGTCATGATTGTTAATCGAAATGTTATAGTTTGCAGTATCAATGTTTTTAATTTTCTGAGGGGTCCCAAACAGGATGAAGTTACATTTTTTGTGGTTAAGAGAAAGTTTGTTAGCTGAAAAGTATTGAGACATGAGGGTCAGATTGGTATTAACAGTATTAAATAAGGTTTGAATATCAGGGTCAGAGTAATAAACAGTGGTGTCTTCAACATATAGAAAAAAGTTAAGAATTGAAGAAGAAAGATAGATGTCATTAATATATAGAATAAATAGCATGGGGCCAAGAAGAGAGCCTTGGGGAACACCACAAGTACAGGATTGAAGTTGGAGACAGAATTAGAATACATGGTACATTGAAAACGATTGGTAAGGTAACTTTTGAAAAGATCATATGCAGGCTCTCTGATTCCATAATAGGATAATTTAAATAAAAGTACATTGTGGTCTATTGTGTCGAATGCCTTCGACAAATCTAAAAAAACGCCGATGGCTAGATGACCACTTTCAAATGCGTCAACAATTTTGTTTGTTAAGTCAATGAGAGCCATGGGTGTGTTGTGTCCTTTTCTAAAGCCGTATTGATTTTTGTGAAGAATGTCATGTTTTGAGATAAATGAAAATGTACGATCGTAGATTACCCTTTCTAAAGCTTTAGAGAAAATAGAAAGGACAGAGATGGGGCGATAGTTAGAGAAATCAGATTTGCTTCCAGATTTGTAGATAGGGATAACGCGCGCAAACTTCATCCTGTCTGGGAAAACACCCTTTGATAAAGCAAGATTAAAAATATGAGTAAGTGGAAAAGAAAGAGATCGGCAATATGTTTAATGGGCTTGGTTTGAAAATCATCAATACCGGGTGATTTGTTGTTTTTAAAAGTAGAAATGATTTTAAAAACTTCGGCCTCATTGACTGGAGTAAAGAATATTGAGTTAGGGGAAGAGTTGGGTAAGAAGTATTTAAATGATCTGTTACTATTGGGAATTTCATTAGCAAGTGAAGTGCCGATTTCAAAGTATCAGTTTTCAAAGCGCTGAACTCACTTCTACAATCTTGATTAAGAGAATTTAGTACAGTTTTCATCAGTATGAACTTCTACAAACCAACAGTCGATTACACCGATTCTAAAATAGCCGATAAGGCTAAGGCTACTATGCAGTGAGTTATGAGGTCTAGCAAGAGACAGAGAGTAGAAGATGAACCAAATACTAGCGCTTCTTTTCAACAAGATTGTCGACCGGTGGTAAAGAATCACTTTTTAAGAATGATAATCGAATTACAGTTACAGCTACTAAACGTATTAAACTTGACGTGATGATAATATGTACGTATGTATCCGAGAATACTATCAATCAGAACCAGATGGTAAATGTAAATTAGGCAAGAAAGGTATTAATTTAACATTGATGCAGTGGAGAGATCTAATGGAACAAAAGGACATGGTCGATGAAATGATTGAAGAGTTGAATGGATGTGAAGATTGTGGAACCGGTGTAAACATGAATGACAATGAAATGCTAGAAACACGGACCAAAAAAAGCTACAAGAATGACAATTACGATTGGTTAAAACAGTTTCCGTAATTACAATGTAATCTTTTGGAAAACAGAACGGATTGATGATCTTGGATCGGACATTTTTTAAATTGAATGACATTGGGGAAGCTAATTTTGAAACAAATGAAACACAGCGCTTCGACAGGATCTGTGAAAATGAGACAAGGGATGAAACAGTTTTAGTAAATGCCGAATGTTATTTTTAATCCATGGAAGCTGTATATAACACGACGATATGCTGTAACATTTAACCATTCTACAACGCTGTAACCTATCAGACATACTATTTTTCTTCAGACACTTTAGCCAGTTAAAAAAATCACTATGAATTTCGTCAACGAAGTAATTGAAATTATCGACTTAACCATGCAGGAAGAAGAAGTCGCTGCAATTGAACTGATTGACTTAACAACGCTACCTGATTCAGAAGAAGAATATGAACTATTAGAATTTAAAAGGTTTTGAAGAACTAGAGAGGGAAGCCGATTTTTCAATCCATTCAGAAGAAGAAAACGTTCCGATAGAATTAACGATGGATTCTAAAGAGATGGAACTAATGGAGGAAGATATTACACCAGAAGAGGATGTTCTATACCCACGTATAATCTCGACCGAGGAAAAATACTCTTCGATGAAACCAAAACCATAGAAGACAACTTAAACTATCTGACAGAAGATAATTCAGAACTAGACGACGATGTGTTCATCTATGAAATAGCCATAGACCAGTTGACGGAAGAAGTGAAGGCGATGACAAGTTCTAACCAAAGAGAATGGTTAATGATAAAGGAAACAGTTAAACGAACATACATATCGGCATTCATAGCTGTGATGAATGATATGAAAAAACTTTACTGTTTGGGTTGCCTGTACGGCAGATATCAAATAAGATGTACAGAAGAAGACCACGACATTTGTAACTTACCAAAACTTGAACTTCTTCACAGGTGTTATCAAGCTATCTTATGTTTAAATCTCGTCGACAATGGTAGTACCCACTTTGAATGGGCATTTAAACATTTTAACCTGCTGTTATGAACGTCAATGAATTTAACTCACTGATAAAAATCGTTTCAAGTGATTACAACCTTTTTTCAAAAATGTATAATTGTATGTAGTTACCATCTTTTTCAATTATTTGTAATGTTATTAAATGTTTTGAGTTATTTTTCTTTTCTTTTTTTCTTATCTGTTAAAGTATTATTATTCTTATTATGTTTTGTAAAGTGTATTGCAATAGAATGTGTATTGAAATAAATTTTGTTTTTAACAACAACGAAAATGAAATTTGATCTTTGCGTGTTATTTAAGTATTTGAATTATTTTTTAAATTTTTATTTGGGTGATTGAGGGTAATGAGTATAAACAAATCAGGCATATCAAGCAGAAGGTCCGAGTTCGAGTCTCAGTTGGGGCGACTTTTTCTCATTCTCACAGATTTCCTCATCTTTATCGTTTCAAATTAATTAATTAAATACAGTATATCACCGGGCGGTTTAGAATTACTGTTCTGATTTGTTTATATATATAAAAGTATCTCATCGGAGATCTCGTCTCGTGAATAAAAATACTGAAAGATGAGGGCGTATCAATTTGATCTCTGGTGCGCGCGTACAAATAAAGACTAGTGCTGTTCCGACGTACCACGCCGAGAATGTTAAAGAATCGCTATCCAATCGAGTTTGAACAATACCATGAAAGCCCCAGTGGTCTAATGGTTAGGACAACTGCATATCAAGCAGAAGGTCCGAGTTCGAGTCTCGGTTGGGGCGACTTTTTCTTATTCTTACAGATTTCCTCATCTTTATCGTTTCAAATTAATTATATATATATATATATATAAAGTCAAATTACTGAAAAAATGACAATGATGTCGATATCAGTGGCTGGATCACAATGGAGATACAAAAAAAATAAGCGAAAACCTAAATCAAAACGATAAAGTAAAACAGCCAGAAATATTGGCAAAGCTTTCGGGCAACACTAGCCCTTCATCAGTGCCTTATTGTAAGCAATAATAATGCTAATCATAATATCACACGATAGGTTTTTGACATGACATATATTGTATAAATATTGTTGGAAAGTTTCCAAACTTGCAAATAACTATTCATTATTATTCGACATTCGTCCGTGATTTTGTCGTAATATTTTACCTGGAAACCCATATTGTACCCAGATAGTTGGTTATTTACTTCAAAACATATTTTGAAGACGAATTCTTACAAAAGTGATCCTATTTATTTGCTACCTTATTGTATAATTACCTTTTACCTACTGTAAACAATTTAGTGACGTAAATAACGCAAACAATATGTATAATAATACCATTAATAAAATCATTCTTCACACTTAAATGATTTATTATACCGTTTCCAAAAACATGAATTCTTGCATATGTCACATGTCTATCATTTTGGTTTTATATTTTTGCCACATATTGTTGTTGTAATACCTACCTGGAAAAATAATAAGAAGCCATTCACTCTACTAAAAGACGAATTGTTATAAAAGGAGCCGTTACTCTGGTATCGTACAAATTGATAAGTTTGATTCTCTTGATAAGTGACCTACAACTTACAAACAAGATGTTACTCCTCAAGAACAGCCTGTTCGTTCTATTTGTAGTTATCGGAGTTGCTCATGTCCGAGCATTCCCTCAAACTCAAAGTAAGTTCTGTGTATTTATTTTTCATCATGATACCTTACCGCTGCAATCCAGTCTAAGTATAGTTATGCCATTATTACGATGTTTGGTGTTGTTTAAATTTAGTTGAGCTCATTAGCAATAGTGCGATTTAAACTTGTAAAATTGCAATATCAATAGGAAGTGCTCTATGGTATCAATTACGATAGTTGATTTACTTTAATCGTCTTTAAAATTTAATTTTAGTTTCTTGTTTGCTTATAAATATTATTTGTTTATAGTTCCTTGACTTAAAGAGACAGTGAACCTCTATAACTCACAATCTAGAAGTCACAGTAATCTAAATTAGCCTTCCGTCTGTCTAAAATGTGTATAATATTAATATATATATTCCTGTCCACCCAGGCAGCACTTGCCAGTTCTTATGCCATGACTTTATCCAAATTTCTTCACTTGCACCGATGAAGGGCTAGTGTTGCCCGAAAGCTCTGCTAACTTTTCTGGCTGTTTTACTTTATCGTTTTGATTTAGCTTTTCGCTTTTTTTCACTGAAAAAAATGACAATGCTGTGGGTATCAGTGGCTGGATCTCAATGGAGATACAAAAAAAAGCGAAAAGCTAAATCAAAACGATAAAGCAAAACCGCTAGAAAAGTTAGCCTTTTTGATCTTGTGTTTTTGTATAAATGTTTTAATTCTTTATTAGACTGTAACTTAGTTAGTCTTAGAGTCCCTTGTCGTCGTCTTAGAAGAAATCCTACATTCCATATTCCTTTTAGTAGAGTAAATTTAAAAAAAATGGTTTTATTAGTAGATTAAGTCAAACTTATAATTCTTTTACTTTAAAGATGTATTGTCCCTCTGAAAAAATAATTCTTAAACAACTTTTTTTTTAATATTCCATTTTAATGTAACATCATAGTTGTCCACTTTAACCAAAAATTGGATTTAAAAAATGTATTTACCTGAAAAAAATGTAATTTAAAGCAAAAAATGGTCAAATTGGCTGTCAGCCGATGGATTTTTGGTTAAATTTAACCATTTATTTTGTCATTTTATAAGTGATATTTTTTTTCGTTTTTTGTTTCTATGGAAGTGTTTAATTTTATTAAAACTACAAAAAAAAATATTCGAAGTCCGATTTAATTAATCTTCATTTTTCATGTTTTTGTGGGACAATACATCTTTAAGAAACCCTGCGTTAGATATTTTTATTAATAATCTCCGTAAGTTTCATAACATTGTTTAGTAGTTTAGTATAATATTTGTTATTGTATGTGTACGTGTTTGTCTGTGTTCCCTCCTGTAAGTGGTGAACCATGAGTTCACTGTTGGTTGGGAAATGAAATAAATAAATAAATACAGTTTTTTTGTTAATTCATTACTTTTTGCGGTCTTTTATGTAGCTGTTTTTCATGTTCGTGGCTTATGAATCCTCTACTACTATTAATTTCGAAAAACAGTTATAATGCAATGATTTAATAAATTTTAATCATGTTATTATATATCGTTTTAGTCTTATTTTTTTAATAATTGCGAATTGTGGCATATCTTCATTTCTGGTGTCCAATTATAATATATGTATTGTTTGTCTGGTAATGTCTTAAAGATGTATACTTATACTGTATGCTTTTTGCAATTTTTTTTCAATAGTAATATTATAATATTAGGCTTGCTAAAATAACTTCGCCGTAGTCGGTCGTATAATTAGGTTATCATTTAGAATAAAAGTATCACCTAATGTTATTGTATGAAATCTTTATTGGTTATCCGGTATTGGTAACTTTTTTATTGAAACTTCAAAAAATCATAATTTATATAAGGCTTCGTCGACCTTATATCGAATAAAAATGGCTTATTGCACAAGAAATTACGCGCGCACGCGCCATTAAAATTTTATATTGCGAAAAATCAATTTCTGCGCGTTTCAGGTCATTATAAACATTTTCGATTTGTTTACATTGCGCGCGCACTTTTGCGCACGCAGATCGTAAGCAACATAGAAAGGTCGTTTTTGTAATTGATTTTTGCGTTTCATATCATCTGTAGCAGATTTCATTAATTTTGATGAACTTTAATTGCAAAATAACGGCGCAGGTACACGTTGAACTTGAATAATCGTGTGTTTAAAAATGCGTAATTTAATGCAAATCTGTGAAATGTTTTCTAACCAGAATATGGCTGGTGTCCTCCAATTTTTGAAAATTTTTTATTGGAAGTTGATGAGTTGTAGATATGAATTAATGTAAAAATGTGTACCTACCGGATGTTTTGACTTCACCATATGACCAGTTTCTCAGAATGAAAAGTGATTCTCATGATTAAAACTTTTAATGAAAGCTGTTAAATTGTAGATCAGAATTCATATAAAAATGTTGTCTATTGGATTTTGTGACGTCATCATATGGTCAGTGGAATTTAAAACGTCGGATTTACATCTCTTTCGTAAACATTTTTAGCGTTTAAAAGTTTCGTTTATGTTTTCTAATTTCATAGATAGTAACGATTGTTCCCCGAACCCATGCGTCAATGGTGTATGTAATGATTTGGTTGGTGGATATTCCTGTCTGTGTTCTCCAGGCTACACTGGTACAAACTGTGATATAAGTAAGTAATTTGTTGTCGAGTGATCTGCTATTCACCCACAGGTGTATACTTATATAGTGATAAACAGAAACCGATTGGATTAGGTACCATAACAGAAATGTGATATAGGCCTAGCAAGCTAACTTTATGGTTTATAAGATCCTTAAAAAAGAATTCAGTTATCTTCAGGAGTACTGATTTGTTGGGCCGTGATTTATGACGCCTAAGGGATCTTTATATAGACTTATTTTTTCGAATAAATGTACGTACCTATCAGATACACTTGTCTTGTGTCGTATGACAAATAAGTACTGTAATAGTTACTGAAGTTAGTATTACAACCTCGTCAATGAAAACACAAATATGTATATGTTTATTCACTTATTTATGAAAATGCATACTATAAAGTTTCGTTTGTCTGTAAAATGATGTAATCAAGCTGTTTACATAAGTAATTAAAACCAAATTGTAGTTGGAGAAAAGAAACTACGAAGCATGTTTATGTTATGTTGTGTGCCGTTATGTTTTCACCATTGACAGCCATTGGAGTGTTTAACAATGGCAAAACTATACATTGTGTTTATCATAATTGAACTTGAAATACCTCCTAAATAAAGGAACCTAAATGTTAATTTTCACTGTATACAATGGAAAGGTTACCAAAGTTTACCAATATTGTATTTATACTATTATATAGTTTAGTGCCTTATAGTCTACTGATATAATAATTATATTGTAGTATCTTTTACCTGGTGAAATATCCACATATTTATATATAACGCCTACGAGTATCTATTCTTAATCTATGCAAATTTGCTGAGTAAAATAACAGCATATTACCATATACTGTATCAAATATTCCGCAATCATTTTGTTGTTCATGCTATAATATCCTAATTATGACATATTAATCTCATTTTTATTAATGATTTCTGCTTGATATAAATGATTTTTTGTTCTAAAGAGCCTAATTATAAAATGTAAGGAATTTTATGTCTTGGTATTGTTTAATCATCTAATGTACTCAGAGCAATTAATACATTTAAAAGAGAAATTTGAATCTGTAAATTTGCGAAATCCATAATCGTAATTCATCCCCCATTTAGCCTAGCAGGACCAAACATAAATTATTAATCCTTCAATTACCTACACTTTTCTTACACAAATAATCTTTTTTCTCTCTTGTACATATCAAATGATCTACTCCTATCTTCCAATTCTGTTTACCTTTAGGCCTAGATCAATTCTGTTTCGACAAGACTAATGGATATCACTACCATCCAACAGACTGTAATATATTTTACCAATGTTACCAAGGTACAACATACCCTAAAACATGTCAAATTTTAAAATGTTGTATTGTAAATTGTTCGATCTAATAATACCTCAATGTTAATTTGAATAATTTAAACTAAATTAATTTGTACAACCAAAGATTAAAACTTTTTGAAATAAAAAGATGTTGATAATAATAATGGTGTTGCTTCTTTTTTTGCTGCTTTTCTATGACTAACTGGAAACAGCCATCACATTTTTAAAAGTTTTTAAATTTGCTAGCGGACGGTGAGGCTACTATAACTACAACCAACTTATGGTATTGTTAAACTTTATAAATATATCAGTTTAGTGGGAAGGCAGTTTGTAACAATAATTTTCAGAGAATGTTTGGTGCACCAAATTTTACATTTATTTTCGTGTTTTTCTTTCGGTAATATCTACATATTTGCATGCCATTGTTCATAACATTTCTGTAGGCCTAGATCAATTATATCATACCTAAACAACATGTTAGTTCAATTGGTCCAATACATCCTGGTATAGTATTCTTTAGCCAAGTTTCAAAGTTTGTATAACATGTTACCTTATAACACACATATTATGTTATGGTCATAATATAATCGCCTTTAATGTCTCGTATCAGTAAGATTGAGACAATTGTAGACCTACTGTAAATGTATTACAAAAAAATGCTTTTTATTATTATTTGAGCACTGTTACCAAATAGTATATCCACATATTTGTGGCGCTGAATATTTGTTCAGAACTTCACATACAATATCACCTATAAAATATCACCTACTGTCTTGTACAATACCATAATTATTAATTACAGCTTACAACTGAATGCGTACTCGAATTGACAGTTTCTAAAGTTGTCAAAAAATCCATTCCATGTTTTTATACTTTTTACGCACCAATAATATACAAATAATGAATGTTTATGAGTAAGGGTACAAATAATGGCATTTGGTGAATGATGAAAGGTCATATGGAGATATAGATATTTAGATGTTAATAATAACAATGAATACCGTAGCTCACGTTATAGGTTATTGACATGATGCACATAAAACCGACTCCTTATTGTGGAAACTTTTCAAAGAACCTAAAAAATATATTGATGATTATTTCCATTTATTCAAATAAGTCTTTCGGTTTCATTTTTTGTGTTAAACTTATTGAACCTTCCTCTACATTCAAAAGTGTATACCTGGTTCAAGTAATACACTATTTAGCAAGTATCATGCAAAAATGTTGCTTACAGCTAGTCATTATAAAATACATTAAATGTTTTGACTTCCCGAGAGCTCTACCAAGGAAGTATATGAAAAACATATTGCCATCTGTGAAACTAATTGATACCAAGACAAAACAATATATACGACAATTAATTTAGAACAAGAAATAAAACATGCAATCAATTAAACAAGAATAGAACATAAAACACATTTAAATAAGAGGTGCAGTATGTTACATTTCTTTATTATAGGCCTACCATTATTGTAGTACATTTTAGGCTACCCATTATTATTAACATATTCAATAAAATGATATTATAATTGTTCACATCATAGGTCATTGATTTTACATATACAATATGGTATCGTGCTTAAATTTGCAAATGACTTACCTTGGTATTGAGCATTTAATCCTATTATGTCCATTTTATTGGAAAGTTTTAAAAGATCCAAATATGACTATTCTTACTATTCATTTATTTGTATGATGTCCGTGTTTTTTTCTTATAGTGACATAGGTGGTTATTCACTTCAGAATACGGATTCTTACAAAAGAGTCTAATGCTGTTATTCTTCCTATCTTATTGTACAATAACCTTTTACCTATCAATGTATTTGTGAGATATTTGATAATAATATACACGATAGGTTATTATTGACATGACATATATTGTATAAAAATTGTTGGAAAGTTTCCAAATAACTATTCATTACTATTCATTATATCTATGTATTGGTATGAAGATTTTTCCGTGATTTTGTCGTAATTTTTTACCTGGAAACCCATATTGTACCCAGATAGTTGGTCATTTACTTCAACACATATTTTGAAGACGAATTCTTACCAAAGAGCATGATGCTGTTTTGTCTACCTTATTGTATAATTACCTTTTACCTACTGTAATAAACATATTTATTGACGCAAATAACGCAAGTAAAATGCATAGACCTAATAATACCATTAATAGAATCATTCTTCACACTTAAAGATGTATTGTCCTTTGAAACACAAAAAATGAAGGTCAAAATATTTTAATTTAAATTGGCCATATCAAGTAATATTGCCAAAAACAACATGTTAACGTAATTAACAGGTAAATTAATTTGATTACATTTCGTCTAGAAAATCGTCGTGAGCGAAAGTAAACAAAGATTTCAAACCACGAGTATGAATTATGCATGATGCTAATTAGGATTGTTTACAACTCGTTACGGTTGAGAAGGTGTTTTCACACAGATCGCGAGGAAGTTTTATGATTATGCATACAGAGTAGCCAAACAAGCGCGCTGCATTATGAGATATGTTTTGATCGAAAACTTTGACTGGAAGTCAAAGTTATTTTTTGAACAATAAAAACGTCTGTATTTCAGTTAAATGATTTTTTTTCGATTAATTTTTTGTGAAATTTAATAACTATTATGATACATCAAAATGACCCACTTTTTTTCGAAATCTTTTATTTTTATTTTTTTGGAATTAGTCAAAGGGACAATACATCTTTAAATGATTTATTATACCGTTTCCAAAAACGTGAATTCTTGCATATGTTACACGTCTATTATGTTGGTTTTTTTTTCCACATATTGTTGTTGTAATCCCTACCTGGAAACATAATAAGAGGCCATTCACTCTACTAAAAGACGAATGGTTATAAAAGGAGCCGTTACTCTGGTATCGTACAAATTGATAAGTTTAATTCTCTACAACTTACAAACAAGATGTTACTCCTCACGAACAGCCTGTTCGTTCTATTTGTAGTTATCGGAGTTGCTAATGTCCGAGCATTCCCTCAAACTCAAAGTAAGTTTTGTGTATTTATTTTTCATTATGATACCATACCGCTACAGTCCAGACTAAGTATAGTTATGCCATTATTACGATGTTTGGTGTTTTAGTTTAGCTCATTAGCAATAGTGCGATTTAAACCCCCGATTTTAAATAAGCTAATGTCTTTTATATGAATGAATTAACACATTTTATTAGATTTCAAATCCACAAATTAATTTAAAGAATGTTTTGCTTGAAGTGCAATTTGAATCAATGATTTTGCAGGATCACTATGTTGTGTTTTGGAAGGTTATTCCTTGCTTTAAGAGTTTCCAATTGAGCTGGTGCAGATCAATCCTAATAACATTTAAACAAATCAGTGGTTTTTTTAAAGGATTTTTATAGAATTTAGGCCTAAACTTTTTAACGTAGAACTATTGTTAATAATGCTGTTGAAGTCTACCTGATAGTATTGTTCCTAGTAGTAGTTTATGATATGGTTATATATTTCATTTTCTTTAAATAATCGTGTCCATCTAACTTTGCTAATTTAGATATCCGAATGATTGTCTCCCGAACCCTTGCTTAAACCAGGGCATGTGTATCGACGGTGTTATCACGTACACGTCTGTTTATGTATGGTGTGTTTTAAAGATTGTTTAAAGACACCTTCCCTACAATTTGTGACGTTTTGTAAAAATAATACATATATATTACTTTAAAAATATTAAACCATGTCATTCCTTGTCTTAAATGTACCGTTTTATGGTAAATTATGATAAAAAGTGAGAAACAATGCACTACCTAAGTAGCTCGCGGCGATTGACCTCTCGTGGACGGTCTTAGGCCTAGCCTAGCTAGGCTTAGTTTTGTAGGCCTAGCTGGTAAACATCGGTAACGTACCAGGGCCGTAGCCAGGATCTGTCAAGGGGGGGTTCGGACACTAAGTATTTGGGTCACTGCCCCGCGCCACCCCAACCCGGTGGGGTCTGAGGCGAATTTTGTTAAATGACACCCCTTGATGGCCGGAAATGGTACTCTCGCCCATAACATTCATGATAAATGGCACCTGACCCGGAACTTGATAGGCTTAGTCATAAAGTAGTTACAGAGTTGCAGGGCATTTTATCATTGTTGAAGGTTTTGATATTAGCCTAATTGTTAAAACGACCTTCACAACCAAAATACTTCTTTGTAATAAAATTTATTTTAAATGGAACGCTATAAAAATAATCCTCTGCTTCATCAGAGCATGAATACCTAATAACCAGACAAGAACGTATCTTTATTACGTTTTACTATAAATCCATTTTCATATCACGCAATCCATTTTTCAACAATATAGTAGTATAACAATAACATTTTGATTGAATAGTGAGGGATTAGTTACAGTTTGACTTTGAATAAACCATTGGTAATTTACTGAAAATCCAAAATGAACTTGTGTTATAATACAAACAATATTATTCAATCAAAGAAACGCTCTACTACACATGAGAAATAGATGTCGGTCGATAAACTTCTGACGACGACTAAAACAACGACCATCAGCTAAATGTTAGTGATTTTATTTCATCTCTGGCTTGTTACATTTTTCATGACACATTACCGGACTTCCCCCTCCTCTCGCAATGAACTACAGTACAGATCTTCCCTATCTAGGCTCGTGTATGTAGCATACTATTTCTGATGCGTGTAGTACCCTATTTATCTTCATTTCCGTACGTTCGTAAATATTAGGCCGAATTTCCGTAGTAATTTATAGACGTTCCGAAATTTGAACCGTGTTATACCGGTAGCAGAGCAAAGTTCGCTTCTTTCATGTCCTATCATTATTTTCTTTGTTTTATTTGAAGTGTGGTTTAAAACAACACTTTTGTAAAGTTTATAGTGGATAAATAAAAATGAATTTTTGGAAATTGTGGTTTTAACATCTGACTTTATTTAGCATTTTTAAATGAATTAAAATTCCAAATTATACAATTTAACCTTTTGCTCAATATATTTATAGCAACAGCTTCATATTTTTTTGTATAACTTTTTAAAATTATTATTTGATAATTAATTTACATTAATTGAGTACAGTTATTAGAATGTATTACCGTTATTAGAATGTATTATTCATAATAAGACCAACTTTAACCTCGTAAATGTTTATGCTCCAAACAATTACAAGGAAAGAGCAATATTTTTTAAGAAACTTGAAAATAAGATAAACACATTATGTGATGTAACTAATGAATACATAATAATAGGAGGTGACATGAATTGCATATTAGATAAAAAGGTAGATCAGAAAAACAGCGTGAATAGCTACGACAAATCACCAATAGCATTAAAAAATGCATGAATAAGTTACATTTAATTGATATATGGAGACAAAGTCATAAAGATAAATCCCAATTTACATGGAGAAGAAAGGATACGTACAGAAGGTTAGACTTTTGGTGCACATCAAACGCCCTTTATAAAAATGGTGACATCATTTCTACAGATATTCGACCTTGTATCTTCTCTGATCATCAAGCGATATCTTTGAAAATAATAAATGATGAAAAAAAGAGAGGTACAGGATTCTGGAAACTAAACAATAAGGTCTTGAATGATGAAATATATGCGTTAAATGTTATACACATAATTGAAAAGACAAAAAAAAACGAATATAACTTGAAACCTGACAGTTTATTGGAATACTTAAAAGTTAAAATAAAAGAGTTCTCGTGTAAATATTGTTCAAGAAAGAAAATTAAAAAAAATTATACTAAAGAAAAGTTGATAAAAGAAGTTAGCGAACTTACAAAAAAACTTGATTCAACCTACAGCCAAGAAACTGACTGTCAATTAAAAAATAAAATAGAACAACTTGATGAAATATACACATCTGAGGCCCAAGGAGCCCAAATCCGTTCGAGAATAGAATGGTTTGAAAAGGGAGAAAAAAATACTAAGTTTTTTCTCGGCCTTGAAAAAAATAATGGAAAAAGAAAACAAATTACTACCCTATTAAAAACTAATGGAAAGTATACTACCGACACTAATGACATTTTAAGAGAACAGGTCAACTTTTACAAAAACTTATATTCCAAAAAAAATATTTCTGTTAATAATATAAATAGCTATCTTGATAAATCAAAATCCAAAACACTTTCATTAAATGACAGTATGCAATGTGAAGGTTTACTAACTATAGATGAATTAACAAGTGCTCTTCATAAAATACACTTGAATAAAAGTCCGGGGTGTGATGGACTAAGTGTAGAATTTTACAAGTTTTTTTGGAATCATATAAAAGAAATGTTATGTGCATCCTTAAATTATAGCTACAATAAAAGTAAACTACCTAAAACACAAAAAAAGGGAATAATAAAATTATTATTTAAAAATGGAAAAAGAGAATTACTAACAAACTGGAGACCAATTACATTGTTAAATGTTGATTATAAAATTATGGCCCATGCCCTATCGAGTAGAATACAAAAAATAATTGCCCCAATTATTGATTCCGACCAAAAAGGTTATATCAACGGACGATTTGGAGGAGAAAACATACGCTTAGTAGAAGACGTTCTTTTCCAGACCAATACATGTAACTTACCCGGAGCATTAGTTTTTCTAGACTTTGCAAAGGCCTTCGATTCATTAGATAGAAACTTTATTTTTAAATGCCTCCAAAAGTTTGGCTTTGGAATGTCATTTACAAAATGGATTACATTGTTATTATACAGAAACAGAATGTATTATAGAAAATAATGGTTGGCTATCTGAAAGTTTTCAGATAAAAAGTGGAGTAAGACAAGGATGTCCACTGTCTGCTCTTTTATTCACACTTGCTGTTGAAATAATGGCTAATAACATAAGAGATAATCCTCTATGTAAAGGCATTATGTTACCATGTAATATAGATAATGTAAATGAAAGTACTGTTAAAATTTGTCAATTAGCAGATGACACCGTCTTATTTACACAAGACGAGACTAGTTTAAAACACTTTTTGAAAGAAATAGAGGTTTTTTGTAATATATCTGGATTAAAATTAAATAAAGAAAAAACTAAAGGAATGTGGATTGGTTCCAGCAAAAATAATGAAACAGCACCTTTTAATCTAACATGGACGAAGAATCCAGTTAAATTCTTAGGGATATATGTCGGCTACAATAAAAGAGTGTGCGAAGGAAAGAACTGGAATGAAAAAATCACTAAACTTGATCAGATATTGCAATTATGGCAAAAAAGAAACCTCTCTTTTTTTGGAAAAATAATTATTATAAAAACATTTGCAATTTCCAAACTTGTATATAATGCTAGTGTCATAAATGTGCCTAAATATGTATTCCCAAAAGTAGAAAAGGTATTATATAGATTTTTGTGGGGTAAAAAAAGAGAAAAAATAAAAAGAAAAACCCTTATAAATTCAATACTAGAAGGTGGTCTAAATATGGTACATCTTAGCACAATGGTTAGTTCGTTAAAACTTAGTTGGGTTAAGAGATTGTTAAGCCCTGACCCAGGTAAATGGAAATATTTACCAAAACATTATATGTATCCATTTAATTATACTGTCAATATTAGTGAGCCCAATTTTGAAAGTCATGTAGAACTGAAATGTATGCCTGAATTTTATAAAGAAATGTTAAAAGTGTTAGTGTATTTTAACAATATAAGTAATACATACCCGCAAAATGTAAACGAAGTTGAAAAACAACATTTGTGGGAAAACACTTTTATAAAATGCAGTGGAAAAACATTATATTTTAAAAGTTGGATACAAGCAGGGTATAAAACAATAAAAGATATAATAGTTAATCACAGATTAATGACTCCGACAGAATTGATAACTACCCTTTCAGAGCAACAAAATGGAATAATTGAATATTTTAAGATTGTAAATGCAATTCCCTCAAATTGGAAGAAAATATTTATAAACAATAAAAAAGAGAGAGACAAACAAGAAATACAAACAATATATTGTAAACAGTATAAAAATTCTTTTTATTATAAACACATTATAAACAATATATCTATTACTCCATTTTGTCAATCGAAATGGGAAACGGAATTTAGAAATGTGAACTTTAAGTGGAATAAAATATGGTTAAAAAAAGTCTATAGCATGAAACATGTAACAAAAGTAGCACCATTTAATTTTAAACTGCTACATCGGATTCTGGCATGTAAACAACGAATGAAGATATGGAAAATATCTCCTGAAGAAATGTGCGAACACTGCCAAAACGAAATTGAGACAGCACATGCTTCTGAAATGTAAAAGTATCCAAAAAGTATGGACAAAATTTAACAACATGATTATAAAATGCTATACACTTGAAGAAACCGTACATGATTGGCTAGACATTGTTATTGGAACAAAAAGTGAAAATGTCAATGAATTATTATCATTGTTTACTTTTTGTATTTATAAAACAAATTTTATTAAATCATTAGAAAAGCATTAAAAAATGAGATCAAAAGTCGTCTGGAACTTGTTCCGATGTGAGCTAAAAAATCTTATAGAGAATCAATATGCTTGTAACATAAACAAGGCAAAAAAGAAATGGGGTAACGTAAAAAGAAAATTATTAACTTGTATTTCTTAAAATTACATGTATTAATTTTTAATTGTTTCATTATTATTTTAATTTTTTATTTATATATATATATATTTAAAACTTTATTTTAATGACATTTTATACAATTTCTATATATAACTACAATGTGTAATATGAAGAATGAAATAAAAGTGGGTTGCCCCCACGAAAGAGAAAAAAAAAAAGGAATGTATTACCGTACCAAAAGTACCTTCATCGGGGACTTCCATGTGACGTTCGCATTGAACGATAAAAAATTTATCATGAATTTTATGTGCGAGAGTACCATTTGCGGCCATCTAAGGATGTCATTTAACAATTTGCTTGCTCAGTGTCTACAGCCCTGGAGTCTTTGGGCAACCCTCTTGAAATAGTCTTGCGACTGCCCCTGATAGCTCTATCTATATTTATTTACAGCAATTTGTTGAGGAAACTAAATATATCAATGTAAATAGGTGGTATTGATACAGTTGAGTAGGCCTACGTATCGGCTGGTGGTCTAGAAAAAAATAATTGAATGCTATAGGCCTAATGTAAACTACAGTACATGATACCATAGATATTATAGTGTAATATATTAAATTCACTATAATCCTCTATGATGATGATGACACATTATACTTCATAGAACAGGGTTCGCTGTAAAGGGGGGTTCGCCCGAACCATAAAACCCCCCTGGCTACGGGCCTGCGTACGAACATCGTACGCTAGCTATATACCTAGCCTGACGTTGTATAGTTGCTGCATTAATTGTCTTTCTAATTTTGCCAGACTCCGTTGATACAAATTGGGGAAAACCCGGTATTTTCGCTGAAAAGTTAGGAGTCCTCCATTTGTTTTGGCCTCACGATTGATCGAAAAGTGGGTGAATTACAGAAGAAAAACAAAAATATCAATTCGCGCGCAATGCATTTTAGGATTTATAGCGGGCCGCTATAATTATTAGAATCGACTTATTTTTCACATTTTTAACCATTTAAAGACGAAAAAAGTTATCGCAATAGGACCATATAGTATTATTTTTACATTAAATATAGTTTGTGATCTTAAATTAGATCTAAAAAACGTAGGGAATGGGTCTTTAATTAAATTTACTCAATGTGTGTATTCTACCAATTGTGTGAATGTTACCGATTGTGTACAGCTTTACTGGCTGTGTACACTTTTCCGACATCATTGCACATTTCATTTTGTGGTGATTTAACGAAAAATGAATTTTTTATTAATTTTGTTTTATCAAGATATTAATGAATGTGCATTTACATTGGGAGCGGAAGATTACCATATATTATCCTGTTTTGGTTATTATTACATATTTGCGACACATACAAAAGTAATAAACAAACACTAATTGGTTGTACAGATTTCAACGATTGTTTCTAAAATCCGTGTTTGAACGGAGGCTTATGCACAGATCTTGTTGGTGGATACATCTGCACATGCGCAGCAGGTTACAGTGGTGTTTACTGTCAAACAAGTGAGTTTAACTGAAAGCGTAATACTGGTTATTTTAGCTAGGTACTCAAATTCATAAATTGAAACTAAAAAATTATTATATTTATTACAGATATCGACGAATGTGCATCTAACCCTTGTAATAATGGTGGAACGTGCAATGACGAGGTCAATTTCTTTTTCTGTACATGTCCTTTTGGTTATGCAGGAACAGTATGTCAAATTAGTAAGTCCAAATGATTTACAACGATTACGTTGTGTGTAGATCCTAAAGCGTGCATCTCACTTGAACACATCGCAACGCAAACACGTAAGCGCACCCGGAGTAATTTAATCACTCATTCGTTCATTCTTTCATTCGTTTTTATTTCACAATACATCAAACTTGTTATTTATCCAGATTAATTCAAAGTATTAAATAAAGAATGCAAAGCCTGGAAAAGACCAAATAAACTCAATATAGAGCTTTAAGCCAGTACAAAATAAACTAATAATTGTATCAAATACAAATAAACAATACTTAAATCTTAATCTTAACTTTAGATCAGACAAGTAGTAGTAATAATATAAACAAATATATTTAAAAATACACTGTTACGCTACAGGACAACACAAACACAACAAGCTGTAACTAACTGTCTTGTTTTTCTAGTTTCTTACTAAACACGTTTTTGTCACCACCTTTTCTACGACCAGTTATCTTTGTCTAATTTCGAATATCTAATCTTTATCACAATTGGTGAAAATCAAGAATCTGTGCGAACACAGTGTTTCAAAAACTTCGTTATAAATATTTACATGGTTACTTGGTTTTTTTTTAGATGATGATGATTGTTTTGGAAATCCATGTGCAAATGGGCAATGTTTTGATTTGGTTGGTGGTTATGTTTGTTCTTGTTTCCAGGGCTATACAGGAATCAACTGTGACATAGGTAAGTAAAGTGAGTGGCCGAGTGAGTGGCCGAGCGGTTAAGACAGTGGAACCGTAATTACGTAGCAATAAAATCGGCAAGGGTTCGAGACTCACTCAGCCCATGGTTCTGGTGGTAGAACGAGTCTTTTCGGATAGATAGATTTAGTTTATTTTTTTGTTTTATGAAAATCGAATTTACTTTAACAGATATCGATGATTGTTTGGTGAACACCTGTATCAATGGTGTATGTAATGATTTGGTTGGTGGATATTTCTGCCTGTGTTCTCCAGACTACACTGGTACAAACTGTGATATAAGTAAGTATTATGCGAACCTTAAGACATACATCCTAAATGATTTGACTTTATTACGCTGCTGGTAGATACAGTTTATTTTTTGTTTTATGAAGATCAAATTTCTTTAACAGATATCGATGATTGTTTGGAGAACCCATGTGTCAATGGTGTATGTACTGATTTGGTTGATGGATACATCTGCGTTTGTTCTCCAGGCTACACTGGTATAAACTGTGATATAAGTAAGTATTATGCGAACCTTAAGACATACGTACTCTAGATGTTTGACCTGACTACGCTGCTGGTACATCACCAATAGTTTGCAAAATCCACTTTTCAAATGTCAACCTGCCCCTGTGATTGCCATGTTTAAAAAAAATATTTATATAGATTTATTATTCTTTCTCTAACTTGACTTTCATTCTATAAGTAAAAATGCATATGTACAGTACTTTATCTTATCACCTCTTTTATACTATAATTTAAATTTTTGTTTCGCCGTTTAGATGCTGATGATTGTTCTCCAAACCCATGTCAAAATGGAGGGCAATGTACAGACTTTGTCAGTGGTTATTTGTGCACATGCATCGCTGGGTTTATCGGTCAAAACTGTGATACAAGTAAGTCAGTGCAAAATGTAATAACGGATCAATGCAATCGTATACATCGACGTAGTTTTATTCATCGATGAAATATCAAATTTAAAAAATGCAATGGGTTAAGTGGTTTTATGACGTTTATAATAATAATTTATAATTTTGCTTTATAGATGTCAATGATTGTTCTCCAAACCCATGTTTGAATGGTGGTCAATGTACAGACTTGATTAATGATTATTTTTGCGCATGCCAAACGGGGTATTCAGGGAGGAATTGTGAAACAAGTGAGTATTAGAATATCGTAACCATATAAGGAGTAGAAATAAGTTATGATTTTAACAGCGAAAAAATGAGATTCGCCATTTTTCTGGTTTTATTTTCTTCTTGTATTTTTCCTTGAAAACTGTCAATAGAATACAATAACCGACTTCCTCTACCGACTTTTGTTCCACCACCACCCTCCTATACATCACTACCACTACCTGTAACTAACTGTCTTGTTTTTTTAGTTTCTTATAGTAAACACGTTTTGTCCCTACCTACGACCAGTTTTCTTTGTCTAATTTCGAACATCTAATCTTTATCACAATTTGTGAAAATCAAGAATCTGTACGAACACATAGTGTTTTAAAAACTTCATTATAAATGTTTTTTTAGATGATGATGATTGTTTTGGAAATCCATGTGCAAATGGGCAATGTTTTGATTTGGTTGGTGGTTATGTTTGTTCTTGTTTCCAGGGCTATACAGGAATCAACTGTGACATAGGTAAGTAAAGTGAGTGGCCGAGTGAGTGGCCGAGCGGTTAAGACAGTGGAACCGTAATTACGTAGCAATAAAATCGGCAAGGGTTCGAGACTCACTCAGCCCATGGTTCTGGTGGTAGAACGAGTCTTTTCGGATAGATAGATTTAGTTTATTTTTTTGTTTTATGAAAATCGAATTTACTTTAACAGATATCGATGATTGTTTGGTGAACACCTGTATCAATGGTGTATGTAATGATTTGGTTGGTGGATATTTCTGCCTGTGTTCTCCAGACTACACTGGTACAAACTGTGATATAAGTAAGTATTATGCGAACCTTAAGACATACATCCTAAATGATTTGACTTTATTACGCTGCTGGTAGATACAGTTTATTTTTTGTTTTATGAAGATCAAATTTCTTTAACAGATATCGATGATTGTTTGGAGAACCCATGTGTCAATGGTGTATGTACTGATTTGGTTGATGGATACATCTGCGTTTGTTCTCCAGGCTACACTGGTATAAACTGTGATATAAGTAAGTATTATGCGAACCTTAAGACATACGTCCTCTAGATGTTTGACCTGACTACGCTGCTGGTACATCACCAATAGTTTGCAAAATCCACTTTTCAAATGTCAACCTGCCCCTGTGATTGCCATGTTTAAAAAAAATATTTATATAGATTTATTATTCTTTCTCTAACTTGACTTTCATTCTATAAGTAAAAATGCATATGTACAGTACTTTATCTTATCACCTCTTTTATACTATAATTTAAATTTTTGTTTCGCCGTTTAGATGCTGATGATTGTTCTCCAAACCCATGTCAAAATGGAGGGCAATGTACAGACTTTGTCAGTGGTTATTTGTGCACATGCATCGCTGGGTTTATCGGTCAAAACTGTGATACAAGTAAGTCAGTGCAAAATGTAATAACGGATCAATGCAATCGTATACATCGACGTAGTTTTATTCATCGATGAAATATCAAATTTAAAAAATGCAATGGGTTAAGTGGTTTTATGACGTTTATAATAATAATTTATAATTTTGCTTTATAGATGTCAATGATTGTTCTCCAAACCCATGTTTGAATGGTGGTCAATGTACAGACTTGATTAATGATTATTTTTGCGCATGCCAAACGGGGTATTCAGGGAGGAATTGTGAAACAAGTGAGTATTAGAATATCGTAACCATATAAGGAGTAGAAATAAGTTATGATTTTAACAGCGAAAAATGAGATTCGCCATTTTTCTGGTTTTATTTTCTTCTTGTATTTTTCCTTGAAAACTGTCAATAGAATACAATAACCGACTTCCTCTACCGACTTTTGTTCCACCACCACCCTCCTCTACATCACTACCACTACCTGTAACTAACTGTCTTGTTTTTTTTAGTTTCTTATAGTAAACACGTTTTGTCCCTACCTACGACCAGTTTTCTTTGTCTAATTTCGAACATCTAATCTTTATCACAATTTGTGAAAATCAAGAATCTGTACGAACACATAGTGTTTTAAAAACTTCATTATAAATGTTTTTTTAGATGATGATGATTGTTTTGGAAATCCATGTGCAAATGGGCAATGTTTTGATTTGGTTGGTGGTTATGTTTGTTCTTGTTTCCAGGGCTATACAGGAATCAACTGTGACATAGGTAAGTAAAGTAATTGCCGAGCGGTTAAGACAGTGGAACCGTAATTACGTAGCAATAAAATCGGCAAGGGTTCGAGACTCACTCGCCCCATGGTTCTGGCGGTAGAACGAGTCTTTTCGGATAGATAGATTCAGTTTATTTTTTGTTTTATGAAAATCGAATTTACTTTAACAGATATCGATGATTGTTTGGCGAACCCCTGATGGATACATCTGCGTTTGTTCTCAAGGCTACACTGGTATAAACTGTAGTAGTTAAATAGCGTTTATAGTCCGTTTATAGGCTGTTTTTCAAATTGTAAATATTAGTCAATTGTATAAATTACTGAAAAAACAAATTCCTAGGAAGTATGAAACAATAGGTATTGTATTTTGGGGTATATAACAATCGAGGTATTTACCGTATATAATTTAAATTAGTTACATGCTATCTTGTTGTGTTGTTAAAAAAAGTGGGGTTAATTCAGTATGTTGTCTACTATATGCTGTATAATTTAAATTGTACAACTTGTAGTTCAGTTGTACAAAGTACTGAAAAGTAAATGACTAAGGAAGTATAAAACAATAGGTGTTTCGGATATATAACAATTTAGGTATTATTTAATTTGATAGTTACATGACATCATGTATTGTCGGCAATTTTAAAAGGAGATAACTATGTATGCACGTGCATGAGTAGGCCTATTTGATTAATTAAAAAATAAATAATAAAGTTGGGATCTTCCCGCGCAGGTTCGAACCCTGCTCGCAGCGCCAATGTTGTAAATCGGCCGAGAGTGCGAAGCTACTACAATTATTACACAAAGCGTACCAGCTTACCTTTTAGGCGGGACTGGTCTCTTTCCGCCTCTAGTAGCCGAGATGTGGTGTTATACCCAGAAGAGTACGAACAGTCTACTCCGATGTGTGGCTGCTGGTAGTGATAAACACTCAGGCCAGCCTAGGAGGACTAGACGTACCTTAATTACGTTGCTGTGTGCGTATGGCTACCCGGTGAGCAGTCCCTTAGTACTAGCTAGGCGGTAACGGGACGATTCGGCGCTGGGACGATTCGGCCCGGGACGATTCGGCCCTGAGAAGTTTCGGCTCACTTAAATTTATCGGCTTTGATATCCATTTTATAAGCATAAAATAAGCTTTTTCCCCAAATTTTATTTCCAGAGAGACTATGAGGTAGTACTACTAGGGATAAAGATGCAATAAAGCAAACATTTTGAAAACATTGTCGAAAATGATCAATTTGTAGTCACGTGAACGATGTAAACAAGTTACGCCCTCTGTTGGCCGCTTGGCGAATACACGAAATAAACAAGATTTTCGAAGTAATAAATTGAATATAAAATTACGTTTTTTTAGTAATTTATTGTATATATTATATCAAAATTGTCAATATCAATAAAATACGGATTGTTAAACACCTTTAAAAACTTTAAATACCCACAAAAATGAATATGAATTTGGTCTAAAGTGAGACGTTTCGGCCTACAAAGTGGGATGTTTCGGCCCAAAAGTGGGCCGAATCGTCCCACCAAAAGTGGGCCGAATAGTCCCGGGCCGAATCGTCTCAGGGCCGAATCGTCCCTGTGCATTGTGCATTCGCCAAGCGGCCAACAGAGGGCGTAACTTGTTAACATCGTTCGCGTGACTAAAAAATGATCATTTTCGACAATTTTTTTTTAAATGTTTGCTTTATTGCATCTTTATCCCTAGTAGTACTACCCATAGTCTCTCTGAAAATAAAGTTTGGGGAAAAAAGCTTATTTTATGCTTATAAAATGCATCAAAGCCGATAAATGTAAGTGTGCCGAATAGTCCCGGGCCGAATCGTCCCAGGGCCGAATCATCCCGGGCCGAATCGTCTCAGGGCCGAATCGTCCCGTTACCAACCCTGCTGGCTATAGGCTAATGTATATCTAACACCAGGGAACGTGCGTAGAGCTGATACTTATACAGTGTAGTCACGATTTACGTCCGTCCCGTCCAATGTCATGCGTTCAAAGAGGCCGCTACGGCACCGGTCAGTAACGCACGTGACCTCGGGTCACACCTTTGGTCGACCCATTATTATATAATGGGGTTTTCGCTACACTCCTCCCAATTTTATAAAGGCTGAGCCCAGTGTTCTGATGGGGTCAAGTGCCTGGTAGCAATCGAGACTGATTAATTAGGAGGATTTGAGGTAAACTCAGAAAAGTCCGTCCTAATTGAAAATCTGCAAAGAAACAATGCGAGAGGTAACCATTCTACACATCTTCCACAGTGAATCAGATCCAGCTCAGGATAGGAATGTGGAAAACGGTCAGTTAACTACCCAGGGGCTGTCAGTTGCGAGGTTAGAGTTACTTCACCCTTCTTCTCAGCGAGACAAAGAACAGTCCTAGGCTAATTAATTTGATAACAGTACTGGTCCATAGGGGACACAGCTTCGTGGATAAGGGTGTTTTGATAGAACTAGACCGACATATAATTAATACTGGTATTTTATAACAACGACAAAAATAAAAAGATAAGAATATAATGAAGTGATATAATAAGTATGTCTTGATTGAACTATACAGACATGTACTTAATTTCTTCCGGAAATTATAACAATGGAGCTTCGCAATGAATGAATGGTGTAACGTCAAGCAATATGTTAGTTTCACTATTTTTCAAAAATAAATAATAATTATTTCTAACTTTAAATTAAGTTTCATTTTCATTTAAATGGTTTACGTTTTACATAAAGAATTCTTTGTTTCCTTTTAAAATAAAACAAAAAAGGACGCTACAACTGACATGTATACATTATTTTGTTTAGTATAAATGTAGGGTGAATGTATAGTTAAATTATCAGTATTCAATTCAATTCAAAGCAACATTTATTTACTCCTTTGGAATAAAAAAACTGATTACAATGTACAATATATATAAAAGATTTTAGAAAGAAGAGGGTACAAGAAAGATGAAAACACATTCTGTTGAGGGCGTACATATTATTTACACAGACAATCAAAAAAGAATAATAAAAAAAAAAATAAATAAATAAAAAATTGACCAAAAATAGTTAATATTTGGAAATAAGGTGACTTTTAAGTTTAGATAAAAATGATTTACTGGAAACGGAGTTTAAGATGGGGAGTGGCAGATCGTTCCAAAAAGTGGGTCCGGAATACCTAATGTTGTGTTGAAGTGGTTGGTTTTATGGGTTGGAATATGTAATTTTGAACTAATACGGGTATGATGATAATGAATTACAGAATTAGGAGTGAACATGGAGCAAAGATGTTTTGGAAGGTTAGAATAATAGAAGAAAAGATGAAAGAGCCTTGTTGGGTTAGATTGATATCAAGGACTTTGAGAAGGTGAAGCTTAGAAAAAATGAGATGAATGAGACAGGGGTGGGGCGCCAGGTATTACCCTGATGGCCTTTTTTTTAAAGAGTTTGAAGTTTTTTAATATTGGAAGGTTAAGAGTTGCGCCAGACAATATTGCAATAATTGCAATATATTGTTAATATAGTTAAGATAAGGCAGGATAATTGAGCAGTAAAGAATATGAAGAATGTTAGGGGGTAAAAAAAAGAAAGTCTAGTGATGATGCCCAGACTTTTTGAAATTTTATTCTCAACAAAATTGATATGATTTTTCCATGAAAGTCGACTGTCTAGATGAACTCCTAAAAATGTAGCAGATTGGACTGAGGGAATGTCATGATTGTTAATCGAAATGTTATAGTTTGCAGTATCAATGTTTTTAATTTTCTGAGGGGTCTCAAACAGGATGAAGTTACATTTTTTGTGGTTAAGAGAAAGTTTGTTAGCTGAAAAGTATTGAGACATGAGGGTCAGATTGGTATTAACAGTATTAAATAAGGTTTGAATATCAGGGTCAGAGTAATAAACAGTGGTGTCTTCAACATATAGAAAAAAGTTAAGAATTGAAGAAGAAAGATAGATGTCATTAATATATAGAATAAATAGCATGGGGCCAAGAAGAGAGCCTTGGGGAACACCACAAGTACAGGATTGAAGTTGGAGACAGAATTAGAATACATGGTACATTGAAAACGATTGGTAAGGTAACTTTTGAAAAGATCATATGCAGGCTCTCTGATTCCATAATAGGATAATTTAAATAAAAGTACATTGTGGTCTATTGTGTCGAATGCCTTCGACAAATCTAAAAAAACGCCGATGGCTAGATGACCACTTTCAAATGCGTCAACAATTTTGTTTGTTAAGTCAATGAGAGCCATGGGTGTGTTGTGTCCTTTTCTAAAGCCGTATTGATTTTTGTGAAGAATGTCATGTTTTGAGATAAATGAAAATGTACGATCGTAGATTACCCTTTCTAAAGCTTTAGAGAAAATAGAAAGGACAGATATGGGGCGATAGTTAGAGAAATCAGATTTGCTTCCAGATTTGTAGATAGGGATAACGCGCGCAAACTTCATCCTGTCTGGGAAAACACCCTTTGATAAAGCAAGATTAAAAATATGAGTAAGTGGAAAAGAAAGAGATCGGCAATATGTTTAATGGGCTTGGTTTGAAAATCATCAATACCGGGTGATTTGTTGTTTTTAAAAGTAGAAATGATTTTAAAAACTTCGGCCTCATTGACTGGAGTAAAGAATATTGAGTTAGGGGTAGAGTTGGGTAAGAAGTATTTAAATGATCTGTTACTATTGGGAATTTCATTAGCAAGTGAAGTGCCGATTTCAAAGTATCAGTTTTCAAAGCGCTGAACTCACTTCTACAATCTTGATTAAGAGAATTTAGTACAGTTTTCATCAGTATGAACTTCTACAAACCAACAGTCGATTACACCGATTCTAAAATAGCCGATAAGGCTAAGGCTACTATGCAGTGAGTTATGAGGTCTAGCAAGAGACAGAGAGTAGAAGATGAACCAAATACTAGCGCTTCTTTTCAACAAGATTGTCGACCGGTGGTAAAGAATCACTTTTTAAGAATGATAATCGAATTACAGTTACAGCTACTAAACGTATTAAACTTGACGTGATGATAATATGTACGTTTGTATCCGAGAATACTATCAATCAGAACCAGATGGTAAATGTAAATTAGGCAAGAAAGGTATTAATTTAACATTGATGCAGTGGAGAGATCTAATGGAACAAAAGGACATGGTCGATGAAATGATTGAAGAGTTGAATGGATGTGAAGATTGTGGAACCGGTGTAAACATGAATGACAATGAAATGCTAGAAACACGGACCAAAAAAAGCTACAAGAATGACAATTACGATTGGTTAAAACAGTTTCCGTAATTACAATGTAATCTTTTGGAAAACAGAACGGATTGATGATCTTGGATCGGACATTTTTTAAATTGAATGACATTGGGGAAGCTAATTTTGAAACAAATGAAACACAGCGCTTCGACAGGATCTGTGAAAATGAGACAAGGGATGAAACAGTTTTAGTAAATGCCGAATGTTATTTTTAATCCATGGAAGCTGTATATAACACGACGATATGCTGTAACATTTAACCATTCTACAACGCTGTAACCTATCAGACATACTATTTTTCTTCAGACACTTTAGCCAGTTAAAAAAATCACTATGAATTTCGTCAACGAAGTAATTGAAATTATCGACTTAACCATGCAGGAAGAAGAAGTCGCTGCAATTGAACTGATTGACTTAACAACGCTACCTGATTCAGAAGAAGAATATGAACTATTAGAATTTAAAAGGTTTTGAAGAACTAGAGAGGGAAGCCGATTTTTCAATCCATTCAGAAGAAGAAAACGTTCCGATAGAATTAACGATGGATTCTAAAGAGATGGAACTAATGGAGGAAGATATTACACCAGAAGAGGATGTTCTATACCCACGTATAATCTCGACCGAGGAAAAATACTCTTCGATGAAACCAAAACCATAGAAGACAACTTAAACTATCTGACAGAAGATAATTCAGAACTAGACGACGATGTGTTCATCTATGAAATAGCCATAGACCAGTTGACGGAAGAAGTGAAGGCGATGACAAGTTCTAACCAAAGAGAATGGTTAATGATAAAGGAAACAGTTAAACGAACATACATATCGGCATTCATAGCTGTGATGAATGATATGAAAAAACTTTACTGTTTGGGTTGCCTGTACGGCAGATATCAAATAAGATGTACAGAAGAAGACCACGACATTTGTAACTTACCAAAACTTGAACTTCTTCACAGGTGTTATCAAGCTATCTTATGTTTAAATCTCGTCGACAATGGTAGTACCCACTTTGAATGGGCATTTAAACATTTTAACCTGCTGTTATGAACGTCAATGAATTTAACTCACTGATAAAAATCGTTTCAAGTGATTACAACCTTTTTTCAAAAATGTATAATTGTATGTAGTTACCATCTTTTTCAATTATTTGTAATGTTATTAAATGTTTTGAGTTATTTTTCTTTTCTTTTTTTCTTATCTGTTAAAGTATTATTATTCTTATTATGTTTTGTAAAGTGTATTGCAATAGAATGTGTATTGAAATAAATTTTGTTTTTAACAACAACGAAAATGAAATTTGATCTTTGCGTGTTATTTAAGTATTTGAATTATTTTTTAAATTTTTATTTGGGTGATTGAGGGTAATGAGTATAAACAAATCAGGCATATCAAGCAGAAGGTCCGAGTTCGAGTCTCAGTTGGGGCGACTTTTTCTCATTCTCACAGATTTCCTCATCTTTATCGTTTCAAATTAATTAATTAAATACAGTATATCACCGGGCGGTTTAGAATTACTGTTCTGATTTGTTTATATATATAAAAGTATCTCATCGGAGATCTCGTCTCGTGAATAAAAATACTGAAAGATGAGGGCGTATCAATTTGATCTCTGGTGCGCGCGTACAAATAAAGACTAGTGCTGTTCCGACGTACCACGCCGAGAATGTTAAAGAATCGCTATCCAATCGAGTTTGAACAATACCATGAAAGCCCCAGTGGTCTAATGGTTAGGACAACTGCATATCAAGCAGAAGGTCCGAGTTCGAGTCTCGGTTGGGGCGACTTTTTCTTATTCTTACAGATTTCCTCATCTTTATCGTTTCAAATTAATTATATATATATATATATATAAAGTCAAATTACTGAAAAAATGACAATGATGTCGATATCAGTGGCTGGATCACAATGGAGATACAAAAAAAATAAGCGAAAACCTAAATCAAAACGATAAAGTAAAACAGCCAGAAATATTGGCAAAGCTTTCGGGCAACACTAGCCCTTCATCAGTGCCTTATTGTAAGCAATAATAATGCTAATCATAATATCACACGATAGGTTTTTGACATGACATATATTGTATAAATATTGTTGGAAAGTTTCCAAACTTGCAAATAACTATTCATTATTATTCGACATTCGTCCGTGATTTTGTCGTAATATTTTACCTGGAAACCCATATTGTACCCAGATAGTTGGTTATTTACTTCAAAACATATTTTGAAGACGAATTCTTACAAAAGTGATCCTATTTATTTGCTACCTTATTGTATAATTACCTTTTACCTACTGTAAACAATTTAGTGACGTAAATAACGCAAACAATATGTATAATAATACCATTAATAAAATCATTCTTCACACTTAAATGATTTATTATACCGTTTCCAAAAACATGAATTCTTGCATATGTCACATGTCTATCATTTTGGTTTTATATTTTTGCCACATATTGTTGTTGTAATACCTACCTGGAAAAATAATAAGAAGCCATTCACTCTACTAAAAGACGAATTGTTATAAAAGGAGCCGTTACTCTGGTATCGTACAAATTGATAAGTTTGATTCTCTTGATAAGTGACCTACAACTTACAAACAAGATGTTACTCCTCAAGAACAGCCTGTTCGTTCTATTTGTAGTTATCGGAGTTGCTCATGTCCGAGCATTCCCTCAAACTCAAAGTAAGTTCTGTGTATTTATTTTTCATCATGATACCTTACCGCTGCAATCCAGTCTAAGTATAGTTATGCCATTATTACGATGTTTGGTGTTGTTTAAATTTAGTTGAGCTCATTAGCAATAGTGCGATTTAAACTTGTAAAATTGCAATATCAATAGGAAGTGCTCTATGGTATCAATTACGATAGTTGATTTACTTTAATCGTCTTTAAAATTTAATTTTAGTTTCTTGTTTGCTTATAAATATTATTTGTTTATAGTTCCTTGACTTAAAGAGACAGTGAACCTCTATAACTCACAATCTAGAAGTCACAGTAATCTAAATTAGCCTTCCGTCTGTCTAAAATGTGTATAATATTAATATATATATTCCTGTCCACCCAGGCAGCACTTGCCAGTTCTTATGCCATGACTTTATCCAAATTTCTTCACTTGCACCGATGAAGGGCTAGTGTTGCCCGAAAGCTCTGCTAACTTTTCTGGCTGTTTTACTTTATCGTTTTGATTTAGCTTTTCGCTTTTTTTCACTGAAAAAAATGACAATGCTGTGGGTATCAGTGGCTGGATCTCAATGGAGATACAAAAAAAAGCGAAAAGCTAAATCAAAACGATAAAGCAAAACCGCTAGAAAAGTTAGCCTTTTTGATCTTGTGTTTTTGTATAAATGTTTTAATTCTTTATTAGACTGTAACTTAGTTAGTCTTAGAGTCCCTTGTCGTCGTCTTAGAAGAAATCCTACATTCCATATTCCTTTTAGTAGAGTAAATTTTAAAAAAATGGTTTTATTAGTAGATTAAGTCAAACTTATAATTCTTTTACTTTAAAGATGTATTGTCCCTCTGAAAAAATAATTCTTTAACAACTTTTTTTTTAATATTCCATTTTAATGTAACATCATAGTTGTCCACTTTAACCAAAAATTGGATTTAAAAAATGTATTTACCTGAAAAAAATGTAATTTAAAGGAAAAATGGTCAAATTGGCTGTCAGCCGATGGATTTTTGGTTAAATTTAACCATTTATTTTGTCATTTTATAAGTGATATTTTTTTTCGTTTTTTGTTTCTATGGAAGTGTTTAATTTTATTAAAACTACAAAAAAAAATATTCGAAGTCCGATTTAATTAATCTTCATTTTTCATGTTTTTGTGGGACAATACATCTTTAAGAAACCCTGCGTTAGATATTTTTATTAATAATCTCCGTAAGTTTCATAACATTGTTTAGTAGTTTAGTATAATATTTGTTATTGTATGTGTACGTGTTTGTCTGTGTTCCCTCCTGTAAGTGGTGAACCATGAGTTCACTGTTGGTTGGGAAATGAAATAAATAAATAAATACAGTTTTTTTGTTAATTCATTACTTTTTGCGGTCTTTTATGTAGCTGTTTTTCATGTTCGTGGCTTATGAATCCTCTACTACTATTAATTTCGAAAAACAGTTATAATGCAATAATTTAATAAATTTTAATCATGTTATTATATATCGTTTTAGTCTTATTTTTTTAATAATTGCGAATTGTGGCATATCTTCATTTCTGGTGTCCAATTATAATATATGTATTGTTTGTCTGGTAATGTCTTAAAGATGTATACTTATACTGTATGCTTTTTGCAATTTTTTTTCAATAGTAATATTATAATATTAGGCTTGCTAAAATAACTTCGCCGTAGTCGGTCGTATAATTAGGTTATCATTTAGAATAAAAGTATCACCTAATGTTATTGTATGAAATCTTTATTGGTTATCCGGTATTGGTAACTTTTTTATTGAAACTTCAAAAAATCATAATTTATATAAGGCTTCGTCGACCTTATATCGAATAAAAATGGCTTATTGCACAAGAAATTACGCGCGCACGCGCCATTAAAATTTTATATTGCGAAAAATCAATTTCTGCGCGTTTCAGGTCATTATAAACATTTTCGATTTGTTTACATTGCGCGCGCACTTTTGCGCACGCAGATCGTAAGCAACATAGAAAGGTCGTTTTTGTAATTGATTTTTGCGTTTCATATCATCTGTAGCAGATTTCATTAATTTTGATGAACTTTAATTGCAAAATAACGGCGCAGGTACACGTTGAACTTGAATAATCGTGTGTTTAAAAATGCGTAATTTAATGCAAATCTGTGAAATGTTTTCTAACCAGAATATGGCTGGTGTCCTCCAATTTTTGAAAATTTTTTATTGGAAGTTGATGAGTTGTAGATATGAATTAATGTAAAAATGTGTACCTACCGGATGTTTTGACTTCACCATATGACCAGTTTCTCAGAATGAAAAGTGATTCTCATGATTAAAACTTTTAATGAAAGCTGTTAAATTGTAGATCAGAATTCATATTAAAATGTTGTCTATTGGATTTTGTGACGTCATCATATGGTCAGTGGAATTTAAAACGTCGGATTTACATCTCTTTCGTAAACATTTTTAGCGTTTAAAAGTTTCGTTTATGTTTTCTAATTTCATAGATAGTAACGATTGTTCCCCGAACCCATGCGTCAATGGTGTATGTAATGATTTGGTTGGTGGATATTCCTGTCTGTGTTCTCCAGGCTACACTGGTACAAACTGTGATATAAGTAAGTAATTTGTTGTCGAGTGATCTGCTATTCACCCACAGGTGTATACTTATATAGTGATAAACAGAAACCGATTGGATTAGGTACCATAACAGAAATGTGATATAGGCCTAGCAAGCTAACTTTATGGTTTATAAGATCCTTAAAAAAGAATTCAGTTATCTTCAGGAGTACTGATTTGTTGGGCCGTGATTTATGACGCCTAAGGGATCTTTATATAGACTTATTTTTTCGAATAAATGTACGTACCTATCAGATACACTTGTCTTGTGTCGTATGACAAATAAGTACTGTAATAGTTACTGAAGTTAGTATTACAACCTCGTCAATGAAAACACAAATATGTATATGTTTATTCACTTATTTATGAAAATGCATACTATAAAGTTTCGTTTGTCTGTAAAATGATGTAATCAAGCTGTTTACATAAGTAATTAAAACCAAATTGTAGTTGGAGAAAAGAAACTACGAAGCATGTTTATGTTATGTTGTGTGCCGTTATGTTTTCACCATTGACAGCCATTGGAGTGTTTAACAATGGCAAAACTATACATTGTGTTTATCATAATTGAACTTGAAATACCTCCTAAATAAAGGAACCTAAATGTTAATTTTCACTGTATACAATGGAAAGGTTACCAAAGTTTACCAATATTGTATTTATACTATTATATAGTTTAGTGCCTTATAGTCTACTGATATAATAATTATATTGTAGTATCTTTTACCTGGTGAAATATCCACATATTTATATATAACGCCTACGAGTATCTATTCTTAATCTATGCAAATTTGCTGAGTAAAATAACAGCATATTACCATATACTGTATCAAATATTCCGCAATCATTTTGTTGTTCATGCTATAATATCCTAATTATGACATATTAATCTCATTTTTATTAATGATTTCTGCTTGATATAAATGATTTTTTGTTCTAAAGAGCCTAATTATAAAATGTAAGGAATTTTATGTCTTGGTATTGTTTAATCATCTAATGTACTCAGAGCAATTAATACATTTAAAAGAGAAATTTGAATCTGTAAATTTGCGAAATCCATAATCGTAATTCATCCCCCATTTAGCCTAGCAGGACCAAACATAAATTATTAATCCTTCAATTACCTACACTTTTCTTACACAAATAATCTTTTTTCTCTCTTGTACATATCAAATGATCTACTCCTATCTTCCAATTCTGTTTACCTTTAGGCCTAGATCAATTCTGTTTCGACAAGACTAATGGATATCACTACCATCCAACAGACTGTAATATATTTTACCAATGTTACCAAGGTACAACATACCCTAAAACATGTCAAATTTTAAAATGTTGTATTGTAAATTGTTCGATCTAATAATACCTCAATGTTAATTTGAATAATTTAAACTAAATTAATTTGTACAACCAAAGATTAAAACTTTTTGAAATAAAAAGATGTTGATAATAATAATGGTGTTGCTTCTTTTTTTGCTGCTTTTCTATGACTAACTGGAAACAGCCATCACATTTTTAAAAGTTTTTAAATTTGCTAGCGGACGGTGAGGCTACTATAACTACAACCAACTTATGGTATTGTTAAACTTTATAAATATATCAGTTTAGTGGGAAGGCAGTTTGTAACAATAATTTTCAGAGAATGTTTGGTGCACCAAATTTTACATTTATTTTCGTGTTTTTCTTTCGGTAATATCTACATATTTGCATGCCATTGTTCATAACATTTCTGTAGGCCTAGATCAATTATATCATACCTAAACAACATGTTAGTTCAATTGGTCCAATACATCCTGGTATAGTATTCTTTAGCCAAGTTTCAAAGTTTGTATAACATGTTACCTTATAACACACATATTATGTTATGGTCATAATATAATCGCCTTTAATGTCTCGTATCAGTAAGATGGAGACAATTGTAGACCTACTGTAAATGTATTACAAAAAAATGCTTTTTATTATTATTTGAGCACTGTTACCAAATAGTATATCCACATATTTGTGGCGCTGAATATTTGTTCAGAACTTCACATACAATATCACCTATAAAATATCACCTACTGTCTTGTACAATACCATAATTATTAATTACAGCTTACAACTGAATGCGTACTCGAATTGACAGTTTCTAAAGTTGTCAAAAAATCCATTCCATGTTTTTATACTTTTTACGCACCAATAATATACAAATAATGAATGTTTATGAGTAAGGGTACAAATAATGGCATTTGGTGAATGATGAAAGGTCATATGGAGATATAGATATTTAGATGTTAATAATAACAATGAATACCGTAGCTCACGTTATAGGTTATTGACATGATGCACATAAAACCGACTCCTTATTGTGGAAACTTTTCAAAGAACCTAAAAAATATATTGATGATTATTTCCATTTATTCAAATAAGTCTTTCGGTTTCATTTTTTGTGTTAAACTTATTGAACCTTCCTCTACATTCAAAAGTGTATACCTGGTTCAAGTAATACACTATTTAGCAAGTATCATGCAAAAATGTTGCTTACAGCTAGTCATTATAAAATACATTAAATGTTTTGACTTCCCGAGAGCTCTACCAAGGAAGTATATGAAAAACATATTGCCATCTGTGAAACTAATTGATACCAAGACAAAACAATATATACGACAATTAATTTAGAACAAGAAATAAAACATGCAATCAATTAAACAAGAATAGAACATAAAACACATTTAAATAAGAGGTGCAGTATGTTACATTTCTTTATTATAGGCCTACCATTATTGTAGTACATTTTAGGCTACCCATTATTATTAACATATTCAATAAAATGATATTATAATTGTTCACATCATAGGTCATTGATTTTACATATACAATATGGTATCGTGCTTAAATTTGCAAATGACTTACCTTGGTATTGAGCATTTAATCCTATTATGTCCATTTTATTGGAAAGTTTTAAAAGATCCAAATATGACTATTCTTACTATTCATTTATTTGTATGATGTCCGTGTTTTTTTCTTATAGTGACATAGGTGGTTATTCACTTCAGAATACGGATTCTTACAAAAGAGTCTAATGCTGTTATTCTTCCTATCTTATTGTACAATAACCTTTTACCTATCAATGTATTTGTGAGATATTTGATAATAATATACACGATAGGTTATTATTGACATGACATATATTGTATAAAAATTGTTGGAAAGTTTCCAAATAACTATTCATTACTATTCATTATATCTATGTATTGGTATGAAGATTTTTCCGTGATTTTGTCGTAATTTTTTACCTGGAAACCCATATTGTACCCAGATAGTTGGTCATTTACTTCAACACATATTTTGAAGACGAATTCTTACCAAAGAGCATGATGCTGTTTTGTCTACCTTATTGTATAATTACCTTTTACCTACTGTAATAAACATATTTATTGACGCAAATAACGCAAGTAAAATGCATAGACCTAATAATACCATTAATAGAATCATTCTTCACACTTAAAGATGTATTGTCCTTTGAAACACAAAAAATGAAGGTCAAAATATTTTAATTTAAATTGGCCATATCAAGTAATATTGCCAAAAACAACATGTTAACGTAATTAACAGGTAAATTAATTTGATTACATTTCGTCTAGAAAATCGTCGTGAGCGAAAGTAAACAAAGATTTCAAACCACGAGTATGAATTATGCATGATGCTAATTAGGATTGTTTACAACTCGTTACGGTTGAGAAGGTGTTTTCACACAGATCGCGAGGAAGTTTTATGATTATGCATACAGAGTAGCCAAACAAGCGCGCTGCATTATGAGATATGTTTTGATCGAAAACTTTGACTGGAAGTCAAAGTTATTTTTTGAACAATAAAAACGTCTGTATTTCAGTTAAATGATTTTTTTTCGATTAATTTTTTGTGAAATTTAATAACTATTATGATACATCAAAATGACCCACTTTTTTTCGAAATCTTTTATTTTTATTTTTTTGGAATTAGTCAAAGGGACAATACATCTTTAAATGATTTATTATACCGTTTCCAAAAACGTGAATTCTTGCATATGTTACACGTCTATTATGTTGGTTTTTTTTTCCACATATTGTTGTTGTAATCCCTACCTGGAAACATAATAAGAGGCCATTCACTCTACTAAAAGACGAATGGTTATAAAAGGAGCCGTTACTCTGGTATCGTACAAATTGATAAGTTTAATTCTCTACAACTTACAAACAAGATGTTACTCCTCACGAACAGCCTGTTCGTTCTATTTGTAGTTATCGGAGTTGCTAATGTCCGAGCATTCCCTCAAACTCAAAGTAAGTTTTGTGTATTTATTTTTCATTATGATACCATACCGCTACAGTCCAGACTAAGTATAGTTATGCCATTATTACGATGTTTGGTGTTTTAGTTTAGCTCATTAGCAATAGTGCGATTTAAACCCCCGATTTTAAATAAGCTAATGTCTTTTATATGAATGAATTAACACATTTTATTAGATTTCAAATCCACAAATTAATTTAAAGAATGTTTTGCTTGAAGTGCAATTTGAATCAATGATTTTGCAGGATCACTATGTTGTGTTTTGGAAGGTTATTCCTTGCTTTAAGAGTTTCCAATTGAGCTGGTGCAGATCAATCCTAATAACATTTAAACAAATCAGTGGTTTTTTTAAAGGATTTTTATAGAATTTAGGCCTAAACTTTTTAACGTAGAACTATTGTTAATAATGCTGTTGAAGTCTACCTGATAGTATTGTTCCTAGTAGTAGTTTATGATATGGTTATATATTTCATTTTCTTTAAATAATCGTGTCCATCTAACTTTGCTAATTTAGATATCCGAATGATTGTCTCCCGAACCCTTGCTTAAACCAGGACATGTGTATCGACGGTGTTATCACGTACACGTCTGTTTATGTATGGTGTGTTTTAAAGATTGTTTAAAGACACCTTCCCTACAATTTGTGACGTTTTGTAAAAATAATACATATATATTACTTTAAAAATATTAAACCATGTCATTCCTTGTCTTAAATGTACCGTTTTATGGTAAATTATGATAAAAAGTGAGAAACAATGCACTACCTAAGTAGCTCGCGGCGATTGACCTCTCGTGGACGGTCTTAGGCCTAGCCTAGCTAGGCTTAGTTTTGTAGGCCTAGCTGGTAAACATCGGTAACGTACCAGGGCCGTAGCCAGGATCTGTCAAGGGGGGGGGTTCGGACACTAAGTATTTGGGTCACTGCCCCGCGCCACCCCAACCCGGTGGGGTCTGAGGCGAATTTTGTTAAATGACACCCCTTGATGGCCGGAAATGGTACTCTCGCCCATAACATTCATGATAAATGGCACCTGACCCGGAACTTGATAGGCTTAGTCATAAAGTAGTTACAGAGTTGCAGGGCATTTTATCATTGTTGAAGGTTTTGATATTAGCCTAATTGTTAAAACGACCTTCACAACCAAAATACTTCTTTGTAATAACATTTATTTTAAATGGAACGCTATAAAAATAATCCTCTGCTTCATCAGAGCATGAATACCTAATAACCAGACAAGAACGTATCTTTATTACGTTTTACTATAAATCCATTTTCATATCACGCAATCCATTTTTCAACAATATAGTAGTATAACAATAACATTTTGATTGAATAGTGAGGGATTAGTTACAGTTTGACTTTGAATAAACCATTGGTAATTTACTGAAAATCCAAAATGAACTTGTGTTATAATACAAACAATATTATTCAATCAAAGAAACGCTCTACTACACATGAGAAATAGATGTCGGTCGATAAACTTCTGACGACGACTAAAACAACGACCATCAGCTAAATGTTAGTGATTTTATTTCATCTCTGGCTTGTTACATTTTTCATGACACATTACCGGACTTCCCCCTCCTCTCGCAATGAACTACAGTACAGATCTTCCCTATCTAGGCTCGTGTATGTAGCATACTATTTCTGATGCGTGTAGTACCCTATTTATCTTCATTTCCGTACGTTCGTAAATATTAGGCCGAATTTCCGTAGTAATTTATAGACGTTCCGAAATTTGAACCGTGTTATACCGGTAGCAGAGCAAAGTTCGCTTCTTTCATGTCCTATCATTATTTTCTTTGTTTTATTTGAAGTGTGGTTTAAAACAACACTTTTGTAAAGTTTATAGTGGATAAATAAAAATGAATTTTTGGAAATTGTGGTTTTAACATCTGACTTTATTTAGCATTTTTAAATGAATTAAAATTCCAAATTATACAATTTAACCTTTTGCTCAATATATTTATAGCAACAGCTTCATATTTTTTTGTATAACTTTTTAAAATTATTATTTGATAATTAATTTACATTAATTGAGTACAGTTATTAGAATGTATTACCGTTATTAGAATGTATTATTCATAATAAGACCAACTTTAACCTCGTAAATGTTTATGCTCCAAACAATTACAAGGAAAGAGCAATATTTTTTAAGAAACTTGAAAATAAGATAAACACATTATGTGATGTAACTAATGAATACATAATAATAGGAGGTGACATGAATTGCATATTAGATAAAAAGGTAGATCAGAAAAACAGCGTGAATAGCTACGACAAATCACCAATAGCATTAAAAAATGCATGAATAAGTTACATTTAATTGATATATGGAGACAAAGTCATAAAGATAAATCCCAATTTACATGGAGAAGAAAGGATACGTACAGAAGGTTAGACTTTTGGTGCACATCAAACGCCCTTTATAAAAATGGTGACATCATTTCTACAGATATTCGACCTTGTATCTTCTCTGATCATCAAGCGATATCTTTGAAAATAATAAATGATGAAAAAAAGAGAGGTACAGGATTCTGGAAACTAAACAATAAGGTCTTGAATGATGAAATATATGCGTTAAATGTTATACACATAATTGAAAAGACAAAAAAAAACGAATATAACTTGAAACCTGACAGTTTATTGGAATACTTAAAAGTTAAAATAAAAGAGTTCTCGTGTAAATATTGTTCAAGAAAGAAAATTAAAAAAAATTATACTAAAGAAAAGTTGATAAAAGAAGTTAGCGAACTTACAAAAAAACTTGATTCAACCTACAGCCAAGAAACTGACTGTCAATTAAAAAATAAAATAGAACAACTTGATGAAATATACACATCTGAGGCCCAAGGAGCCCAAATCCGTTCGAGAATAGAATGGTTTGAAAAGGGAGAAAAAAATACTAAGTTTTTTCTCGGCCTTGAAAAAAATAATGGAAAAAGAAAACAAATTACTACCCTATTAAAAACTAATGGAAAGTATACTACCGACACTAATGACATTTTAAGAGAACAGGTCAACTTTTACAAAAACTTATATTCCAAAAAAAATATTTCTGTTAATAATATAAATAGCTATCTTGATAAATCAAAATCCAAAACACTTTCATTAAATGACAGTATGCAATGTGAAGGTTTACTAACTATAGATGAATTAACAAGTGCTCTTCATAAAATACACTTGAATAAAAGTCCGGGGTGTGATGGACTAAGTGTAGAATTTTACAAGTTTTTTTGGAATCATATAAAAGAAATGTTATGTGCATCCTTAAATTATAGCTACAATAAAAGTAAACTACCTAAAACACAAAAAAAGGGAATAATAAAATTATTATTTAAAAATGGAAAAAGAGAATTACTAACAAACTGGAGACCAATTACATTGTTAAATGTTGATTATAAAATTATGGCCCATGCCCTATCGAGTAGAATACAAAAAATAATTGCCCCAATTATTGATTCCGACCAAAAAGGTTATATCAACGGACGATTTGGAGGAGAAAACATACGCTTAGTAGAAGACGTTCTTTTCCAGACCAATACATGTAACTTACCCGGAGCATTAGTTTTTCTAGACTTTGCAAAGGCCTTCGATTCATTAGATAGAAACTTTATTTTTAAATGCCTCCAAAAGTTTGGCTTTGGAATGTCATTTACAAAATGGATTACATTGTTATTATACAGAAACAGAATGTATTATAGAAAATAATGGTTGGCTATCTGAAAGTTTTCAGATAAAAAGTGGAGTAAGACAAGGATGTCCACTGTCTGCTCTTTTATTCACACTTGCTGTTGAAATAATGGCTAATAACATAAGAGATAATCCTCTATGTAAAGGCATTATGTTACCATGTAATATAGATAATGTAAATGAAAGTACTGTTAAAATTTGTCAATTAGCAGATGACACCGTCTTATTTACACAAGACGAGACTAGTTTAAAACACTTTTTGAAAGAAATAGAGGTTTTTTGTAATATATCTGGATTAAAATTAAATAAAGAAAAAACTAAAGGAATGTGGATTGGTTCCAGCAAAAATAATGAAACAGCACCTTTTAATCTAACATGGACGAAGAATCCAGTTAAATTCTTAGGGATATATGTCGGCTACAATAAAAGAGTGTGCGAAGGAAAGAACTGGAATGAAAAAATCACTAAACTTGATCAGATATTGCAATTATGGCAAAAAAGAAACCTCTCTTTTTTTGGAAAAATAATTATTATAAAAACATTTGCAATTTCCAAACTTGTATATAATGCTAGTGTCATAAATGTGCCTAAATATGTATTCCCAAAAGTAGAAAAGGTATTATATAGATTTTTGTGGGGTAAAAAAAGAGAAAAAATAAAAAGAAAAACCCTTATAAATTCAATACTAGAAGGTGGTCTAAATATGGTACATCTTAGCACAATGGTTAGTTCGTTAAAACTTAGTTGGGTTAAGAGATTGTTAAGCCCTGACCCAGGTAAATGGAAATATTTACCAAAACATTATATGTATCCATTTAATTATACTGTCAATATTAGTGAGCCCAATTTTGAAAGTCATGTAGAACTGAAATGTATGCCTGAATTTTATAAAGAAATGTTAAAAGTGTTAGTGTATTTTAACAATATAAGTAATACATACCCGCAAAATGTAAACGAAGTTGAAAAACAACATTTGTGGGAAAACACTTTTATAAAATGCAGTGGAAAAACATTATATTTTAAAAGTTGGATACAAGCAGGGTATAAAACAATAAAAGATATAATAGTTAATCACAGATTAATGACTCCGACAGAATTGATAACTACCCTTTCAGAGCAACAAAATGGAATAATTGAATATTTTAAGATTGTAAATGCAATTCCCTCAAATTGGAAGAAAATATTTATAAACAATAAAAAAGAGAGAGACAAACAAGAAATACAAACAATATATTGTAAACAGTATAAAAATTCTTTTTATTATAAACACATTATAAACAATATATCTATTACTCCATTTTGTCAATCGAAATGGGAAACGGAATTTAGAAATGTGAACTTTAAGTGGAATAAAATATGGTTAAAAAAAGTCTATAGCATGAAACATGTAACAAAAGTAGCACCATTTAATTTTAAACTGCTACATCGGATTCTGGCATGTAAACAACGAATGAAGATATGGAAAATATCTCCTGAAGAAATGTGCGAACACTGCCAAAACGAAATTGAGACAGCACATGCTTCTGAAATGTAAAAGTATCCAAAAAGTATGGACAAAATTTAACAACATGATTATAAAATGCTATACACTTGAAGAAACCGTACATGATTGGCTAGACATTGTTATTGGAACAAAAAGTGAAAATGTCAATGAATTATTATCATTGTTTACTTTTTGTATTTATAAAACAAATTTTATTAAATCATTAGAAAAGCATTAAAAAATGAGATCAAAAGTCGTCTGGAACTTGTTCCGATGTGAGCTAAAAAATCTTATAGAGAATCAATATGCTTGTAACATAAACAAGGCAAAAAAGAAATGGGGTAACGTAAAAAGAAAATTATTAACTTGTATTTCTTAAAATTACATGTATTAATTTTTAATTGTTTCATTATTATTTTAATTTTTTATTTATATATATATATATTTAAAACTTTATTTTAATGACATTTTATACAATTTCTATATATAACTACAATGTGTAATATGAAGAATGAAATAAAAGTGGGTTGCCCCCACGAAAGAGAAAAAAAAAAAGGAATGTATTACCGTACCAAAAGTACCTTCATCGGGGACTTCCATGTGACGTTCGCATTGAACGATAAAAAATTTATCATGAATTTTATGTGCGAGAGTACCATTTGCGGCCATCTAAGGATGTCATTTAACAATTTGCTTGCTCAGTGTCTACAGCCCTGGAGTCTTTGGGCAACCCTCTTGAAATAGTCTTGCGACTGCCCCTGATAGCTCTATCTATATTTATTTACAGCAATTTGTTGAGGAAACTAAATATATCAATGTAAATAGGTGGTATTGATACAGTTGAGTAGGCCTACGTATCGGCTGGTGGTCTAGAAAAAAATAATTGAATGCTATAGGCCTAATGTAAACTACAGTACATGATACCATAGATATTATAGTGTAATATATTAAATTCACTATAATCCTCTATGATGATGATGACACATTATACTTCATAGAACAGGGTTCGCTGTAAAGGGGGGTTCGCCCGAACCATAAAACCCCCCTGGCTACGGGCCTGCGTACGAACATCGTACGCTAGCTATATACCTAGCCTGACGTTGTATAGTTGCTGCATTAATTGTCTTTCTAATTTTGCCAGACTCCGTTGATACAAATTGGGGAAAACCCGGTATTTTCGCTGAAAAGTTAGGAGTCCTCCATTTGTTTTGGCCTCACGATTGATCGAAAAGTGGGTGAATTACAGAAGAAAAACAAAAATATCAATTCGCGCGCAATGCATTTTAGGATTTATAGCGGGCCGCTATAATTATTAGAATCGACTTATTTTTCACATTTTTAACCATTTAAAGACGAAAAAAGTTATCGCAATAGGACCATATAGTATTATTTTTACATTAAATATAGTTTGTGATCTTAAATTAGATCTAAAAAACGTAGGGAATGGGTCTTTAATTAAATTTACTCAATGTGTGTATTCTACCAATTGTGTGAATGTTACCGATTGTGTACAGCTTTACTGGCTGTGTACACTTTTCCGACATCATTGCACATTTCATTTTGTGGTGATTTAACGAAAAATGAATTTTTTATTAATTTTGTTTTATCAAGATATTAATGAATGTGCATTTACATTGGGAGCGGAAGATTACCATATATTATCCTGTTTTGGTTATTATTACATATTTGCGACACATACAAAAGTAATAAACAAACACTAATTGGTTGTACAGATTTCAACGATTGTTTCTAAAATCCGTGTTTGAACGGAGGCTTATGCACAGATCTTGTTGGTGGATACATCTGCACATGCGCAGCAGGTTACAGTGGTGTTTACTGTCAAACAAGTGAGTTTAACTGAAAGCGTAATACTGGTTATTTTAGCTAGGTACTCAAATTCATAAATTGAAACTAAAAAATTATTATATTTATTACAGATATCGACGAATGTGCATCTAACCCTTGTAATAATGGTGGAACGTGCAATGACGAGGTCAATTTCTTTTTCTGTACATGTCCTTTTGGTTATGCAGGAACAGTATGTCAAATTAGTAAGTCCAAATGATTTACAACGATTACGTTGTGTGTAGATCCTAAAGCGTGCATCTCACTTGAACACATCGCAACGCAAACACGTAAGCGCACCCGGAGTAATTTAATCACTCATTCGTTCATTCTTTCATTCGTTTTTATTTCACAATACATCAAACTTGTTATTTATCCAGATTAATTCAAAGTATTAAATAAAGAATGCAAAGCCTGGAAAAGACCAAATAAACTCAATATAGAGCTTTAAGCCAGTACAAAATAAACTAATAATTGTATCAAATACAAATAAACAATACTTAAATCTTAATCTTAACTTTAGATCAGACAAGTAGTAGTAATAATATAAACAAATATATTTAAAAATACACTGTTACGCTACAGGACAACACAAACACAACAAGCTGTAACTAACTGTCTTGTTTTTCTAGTTTCTTACTAAACACGTTTTTGTCACCACCTTTTCTACGACCAGTTATCTTTGTCTAATTTCGAATATCTAATCTTTATCACAATTGGTGAAAATCAAGAATCTGTGCGAACACAGTGTTTCAAAAACTTCGTTATAAATATTTACATGGTTACTTGGTTTTTTTTTAGATGATGATGATTGTTTTGGAAATCCATGTGCAAATGGGCAATGTTTTGATTTGGTTGGTGGTTATGTTTGTTCTTGTTTCCAGGGCTATACAGGAATCAACTGTGACATAGGTAAGTAAAGTGAGTGGCCGAGTGAGTGGCCGAGCGGTTAAGACAGTGGAACCGTAATTACGTAGCAATAAAATCGGCAAGGGTTCGAGACTCACTCAGCCCATGGTTCTGGTGGTAGAACGAGTCTTTTCGGATAGATAGATTTAGTTTATTTTTTTGTTTTATGAAAATCGAATTTACTTTAACAGATATCGATGATTGTTTGGTGAACACCTGTATCAATGGTGTATGTAATGATTTGGTTGGTGGATATTTCTGCCTGTGTTCTCCAGACTACACTGGTACAAACTGTGATATAAGTAAGTATTATGCGAACCTTAAGACATACATCCTAAATGATTTGACTTTATTACGCTGCTGGTAGATACAGTTTATTTTTTGTTTTATGAAGATCAAATTTCTTTAACAGATATCGATGATTGTTTGGAGAACCCATGTGTCAATGGTGTATGTACTGATTTGGTTGATGGATACATCTGCGTTTGTTCTCCAGGCTACACTGGTATAAACTGTGATATAAGTAAGTATTATGCGAACCTTAAGACATACGTACTCTAGATGTTTGACCTGACTACGCTGCTGGTACATCACCAATAGTTTGCAAAATCCACTTTTCAAATGTCAACCTGCCCCTGTGATTGCCATGTTTAAAAAAAATATTTATATAGATTTATTATTCTTTCTCTAACTTGACTTTCATTCTATAAGTAAAAATGCATATGTACAGTACTTTATCTTATCACCTCTTTTATACTATAATTTAAATTTTTGTTTCGCCGTTTAGATGCTGATGATTGTTCTCCAAACCCATGTCAAAATGGAGGGCAATGTACAGACTTTGTCAGTGGTTATTTGTGCACATGCATCGCTGGGTTTATCGGTCAAAACTGTGATACAAGTAAGTCAGTGCAAAATGTAATAACGGATCAATGCAATCGTATACATCGACGTAGTTTTATTCATCGATGAAATATCAAATTTAAAAAATGCAATGGGTTAAGTGGTTTTATGACGTTTATAATAATAATTTATAATTTTGCTTTATAGATGTCAATGATTGTTCTCCAAACCCATGTTTGAATGGTGGTCAATGTACAGACTTGATTAATGATTATTTTTGCGCATGCCAAACGGGGTATTCAGGGAGGAATTGTGAAACAAGTGAGTATTAGAATATCGTAACCATATAAGGAGTAGAAATAAGTTATGATTTTAACAGCGAAAAATGAGATTCGCCATTTTTCTGGTTTTATTTTCTTCTTGTATTTTTCCTTGAAAACTGTCAATAGAATACAATAACCGACTTCCTCTACCGACTTTTGTTCCACCACCACCCTCCTCTACATCACTACCACTACCTGTAACTAACTGTCTTGTTTTTTTTAGTTTCTTATAGTAAACACGTTTTGTCCCTACCTACGACCAGTTTTCTTTGTCTAATTTCGAACATCTAATCTTTATCACAATTTGTGAAAATCAAGAATCTGTACGAACACATAGTGTTTTAAAAACTTCATTATAAATGTTTTTTTAGATGATGATGATTGTTTTGGAAATCCATGTGCAAATGGGCAATGTTTTGATTTGGTTGGTGGTTATGTTTGTTCTTGTTTCCAGGGCTATACAGGAATCAACTGTGACATAGGTAAGTAAAGTAATTGCCGAGCGGTTAAGACAGTGGAACCGTAATTACGTAGCAATAAAATCGGCAAGGGTTCGAGACTCACTCGCCCCATGGTTCTGGCGGTAGAACGAGTCTTTTCGGATAGATAGATTCAGTTTATTTTTTGTTTTATGAAAATCGAATTTACTTTAACAGATATCGATGATTGTTTGGCGAACCCCTGATGGATACATCTGCGTTTGTTCTCAAGGCTACACTGGTATAAACTGTAGTAGTTAAATAGCGTTTATAGTCCGTTTATAGGCTGTTTTTCAAATTGTAAATATTAGTCAATTGTATAAATTACTGAAAAAACAAATTCCTAGGAAGTATGAAACAATAGGTATTGTATTTTGGGGTATATAACAATCGAGGTATTTACCGTATATAATTTAAATTAGTTACATGCTATCTTGTTGTGTTGTTAAAAAAAGTGGGGTTAATTCAGTATGTTGTCTACTATATGCTGTATAATTTAAATTGTACAACTTGTAGTTCAGTTGTACAAAGTACTGAAAAGTAAATGACTAAGGAAGTATAAAACAATAGGTGTTTCGGATATATAACAATTTAGGTATTATTTAATTTGATAGTTACATGACATCATGTATTGTCGGCAATTTTAAAAGGAGATAACTATGTATGCACGTGCATGAGTAGGCCTATTTGATTAATTAAAAAATAAATAATAAAGTTGGGATCTTCCCGCGCAGGTTCGAACCCTGCTCGCAGCGCCAATGTTGTAAATCGGCCGAGAGTGCGAAGCTACTACAATTATTACACAAAGCGTACCAGCTTACCTTTTAGGCGGGACTGGTCTCTTTCCGCCTCTAGTAGCCGAGATGTGGTGTTATACCCAGAAGAGTACGAACAGTCTACTCCGATGTGTGGCTGCTGGTAGTGATAAACACTCAGGCCAGCCTAGGAGGACTAGACGTACCTTAATTACGTTGCTGTGTGCGTATGGCTACCCGGTGAGCAGTCCCTTAGTACTAGCTAGGCGGTAACGGGACGATTCGGCGCTGGGACGATTCGGCCCGGGACGATTCGGCCCTGAGAAGTTTCGGCTCACTTAAATTTATCGGCTTTGATATCCATTTTATAAGCATAAAATAAGCTTTTTCCCCAAATTTTATTTCCAGAGAGACTATGAGGTAGTACTACTAGGGATAAAGATGCAATAAAGCAAACATTTTGAAAACATTGTCGAAAATGATCAATTTTTAGTCACGTGAACGATGTAAACAAGTTACGCCCTCTGTTGGCCGCTTGGCGAATACACGAAATAAACAAGATTTTCGAAGTAATAAATTGAATATAAAATTACGTTTTTTTAGTAATTTATTGTATATATTATATCAAAATTGTCAATATCAATAAAATACGGATTGTTAAACACCTTTAAAAACTTTAAATACCCACAAAAATGAATATGAATTTGGTCTAAAGTGAGACGTTTCGGCCTACAAAGTGGGATGTTTCGGCCCAAAAGTGGGCCGAATCGTCCCACCAAAAGTGGGCCGAATAGTCCCGGGCCGAATCGTCTCAGGGCCGAATCGTCCCTGTGCATTGTGCATTCGCCAAGCGGCCAACAGAGGGCGTAACTTGTTAACATCGTTCGCGTGACTAAAAAATGATCATTTTCGACAATTTTTTTTTAAATGTTTGCTTTATTGCATCTTTATCCCTAGTAGTACTACCCATAGTCTCTCTGAAAATAAAGTTTGGGGAAAAAAGCTTATTTTATGCTTATAAAATGCATCAAAGCCGATAAATGTAAGTGTGCCGAATAGTCCCGGGCCGAATCGTCCCAGGGCCGAATCATCCCGGGCCGAATCGTCTCAGGGCCGAATCGTCCCGTTACCAACCCTGCTGGCTATAGGCTAATGTATATCTAACACCAGGGAACGTGCGTAGAGCTGATACTTATACAGTGTAGTCACGATTTACGTCCGTCCCGTCCAATGTCATGCGTTCAAAGAGGCCGCTACGGCACCGGTCAGTAACGCACGTGACCTCGGGTCACACCTTTGGTCGACCCATTATTATATAATGGGGTTTTCGCTACACTCCTCCCAATTTTATAAAGGCTGAGCCCAGTGTTCTGATGGGGTCAAGTGCCTGGTAGCAATCGAGACTGATTAATTAGGAGGATTTGAGGTAAACTCAGAAAAGTCCGTCCTAATTGAAAATCTGCAAAGAAACAATGCGAGAGGTAACCATTCTACACATCTTCCACAGTGAATCAGATCCAGCTCAGGATAGGAATGTGGAAAACGGTCAGTTAACTACCCAGGGGCTGTCAGTTGCGAGGTTAGAGTTACTTCACCCTTCTTCTCAGCGAGACAAAGAACAGTCCTAGGCTAATTAATTTGATAACAGTACTGGTCCATAGGGGACACAGCTTCGTGGATAAGGGTGTTTTGATAGAACTAGACCGACATATAATTAATACTGGTATTTTATAACAACGACAAAAATAAAAAGATAAGAATATAATGAAGTGATATAATAAGTATGTCTTGATTGAACTATACAGACATGTACTTAATTTCTTCCGGAAATTATAACAATGGAGCTTCGCAATGAATGAATGGTGTAACGTCAAGCAATATGTTAGTTTCACTATTTTTCAAAAATAAATAATAATTATTTCTAACTTTAAATTAAGTTTCATTTTCATTTAAATGGTTTACGTTTTACATAAAGAATTCTTTGTTTCCTTTTAAAATAAAACAAAAAAGGACGCTACAACTGACATGTATACATTATTTTGTTTAGTATAAATGTAGGGTGAATGTATAGTTAAATTATCAGTATTCAATTCAATTCAAAGCAACATTTATTTACTCCTTTGGAATAAAAAAACTGATTACAATGTACAATATATATAAAAGATTTTAGAAAGAAGAGGGTACAAGAAAGATGAAAACACATTCTGTTGAGGGCGTACATATTATTTACACAGACAATCAAAAAAGAATAATAAAAAAAAAAATAAATAAATAAAAAATTGACCAAAAATAGTTAATATTTGGAAATAAGGTGACTTTTAAGTTTAGATAAAAATGATTTACTGGAAACGGAGTTTAAGATGGGGAGTGGCAGATCGTTCCAAAAAGTGGGTCCGGAATACCTAATGTTGTGTTGAAGTGGTTGGTTTTATGGGTTGGAATATGTAATTTTGAACTAATACGGGTATGATGATAATGAATTACAGAATTAGGAGTGAACATGGAGCAAAGATGTTTTGGAAGGTTAGAATAATAGAAGAAAAGATGAAAGAGCCTTGTTGGGTTAGATTGATATCAAGGACTTTGAGAAGGTGAAGCTTAGAAAAAATGAGATGAATGAGACAGGGGTGGGGCGCCAGGTATTACCCTGATGGCCTTTTTTTTAAAGAGTTTGAAGTTTTTTAATATTGGAAGGTTAAGAGTTGCGCCAGACAATATTGCAATGATTGCAATATATTGTTAATATAGTTAAGATAAGGCAGGATAATTGAGCAGTAAAGAATATGAAGAATGTTAGGGGGTAAAAAAAAGAAAGTCTAGTGATGATGCCCAGACTTTTTGAAATTTTATTCTCAACAAAATTGATATGATTTTTCCATGAAAGTCGACTGTCTAGATGAACTCCTAAAAATGTAGCAGATTGGACTGAGGGAATGTCATGATTGTTAATCGAAATGTTATAGTTTGCAGTATCAATGTTTTTAATTTTCTGAGGGGTCTCAAACAGGATGAAGTTACATTTTTTGTGGTTAAGAGAAAGTTTGTTAGCTGAAAAGTATTGAGACATGAGGGTCAGATTGGTATTAACAGTATTAAATAAGGTTTGAATATCAGGGTCAGAGTAATAAACAGTGGTGTCTTCAACATATAGAAAAAAGTTAAGAATTGAAGAAGAAAGATAGATGTCATTAATATATAGAATAAATAGCATGGGGCCAAGAAGAGAGCCTTGGGGAACACCACAAGTACAGGATTGAAGTTGGAGACAGAATTAGAATACATGGTACATTGAAAACGATTGGTAAGGTAACTTTTGAAAAGATCATATGCAGGCTCTCTGATTCCATAATAGGATAATTTAAATAAAAGTACATTGTGGTCTATTGTGTCGAATGCCTTCGACAAATCTAAAAAAACGCCGATGGCTAGATGACCACTTTCAAATGCGTCAACAATTTTGTTTGTTAAGTCAATGAGAGCCATGGGTGTGTTGTGTCCTTTTCTAAAGCCGTATTGATTTTTGTGAAGAATGTCATGTTTTGAGATAAATGAAAATGTACGATCGTAGATTACCCTTTCTAAAGCTTTAGAGAAAATAGAAAGGACAGATATGGGGCGATAGTTAGAGAAATCAGATTTGCTTCCAGATTTGTAGATAGGGATAACGCGCGCAAACTTCATCCTGTCTGGGAAAACACCCTTTGATAAAGCAAGATTAAAAATATGAGTAAGTGGAAAAGAAAGAGATCGGCAATATGTTTAATGGGCTTGGTTTGAAAATCATCAATACCGGGTGATTTGTTGTTTTTAAAAGTAGAAATGATTTTAAAAACTTCGGCCTCATTGACTGGAGTAAAGAATATTGAGTTAGGGGTAGAGTTGGGTAAGAAGTATTTAAATGATCTGTTACTATTGGGAATTTCATTAGCAAGTGAAGTGCCGATTTCAAAGTATCAGTTTTCAAAGCGCTGAACTCACTTCTACAATCTTGATTAAGAGAATTTAGTACAGTTTTCATCAGTATGAACTTCTACAAACCAACAGTCGATTACACCGATTCTAAAATAGCCGATAAGGCTAAGGCTACTATGCAGTGAGTTATGAGGTCTAGCAAGAGACAGAGAGTAGAAGATGAACCAAATACTAGCGCTTCTTTTCAACAAGATTGTCGACCGGTGGTAAAGAATCACTTTTTAAGAATGATAATCGAATTACAGTTACAGCTACTAAACGTATTAAACTTGACGTGATGATAATATGTACGTTTGTATCCGAGAATACTATCAATCAGAACCAGATGGTAAATGTAAATTAGGCAAGAAAGGTATTAATTTAACATTGATGCAGTGGAGAGATCTAATGGAACAAAAGGACATGGTCGATGAAATGATTGAAGAGTTGAATGGATGTGAAGATTGTGGAACCGGTGTAAACATGAATGACAATGAAATGCTAGAAACACGGACCAAAAAAAGCTACAAGAATGACAATTACGATTGGTTAAAACAGTTTCCGTAATTACAATGTAATCTTTTGGAAAACAGAACGGATTGATGATCTTGGATCGGACATTTTTTAAATTGAATGACATTGGGGAAGCTAATTTTGAAACAAATGAAACACAGCGCTTCGACAGGATCTGTGAAAATGAGACAAGGGATGAAACAGTTTTAGTAAATGCCGAATGTTATTTTTAATCCATGGAAGCTGTATATAACACGACGATATGCTGTAACATTTAACCATTCTACAACGCTGTAACCTATCAGACATACTATTTTTCTTCAGACACTTTAGCCAGTTAAAAAAATCACTATGAATTTCGTCAACGAAGTAATTGAAATTATCGACTTAACCATGCAGGAAGAAGAAGTCGCTGCAATTGAACTGATTGACTTAACAACGCTACCTGATTCAGAAGAAGAATATGAACTATTAGAATTTAAAAGGTTTTGAAGAACTAGAGAGGGAAGCCGATTTTTCAATCCATTCAGAAGAAGAAAACGTTCCGATAGAATTAACGATGGATTCTAAAGAGATGGAACTAATGGAGGAAGATATTACACCAGAAGAGGATGTTCTATACCCACGTATAATCTCGACCGAGGAAAAATACTCTTCGATGAAACCAAAACCATAGAAGACAACTTAAACTATCTGACAGAAGATAATTCAGAACTAGACGACGATGTGTTCATCTATGAAATAGCCATAGACCAGTTGACGGAAGAAGTGAAGGCGATGACAAGTTCTAACCAAAGAGAATGGTTAATGATAAAGGAAACAGTTAAACGAACATACATATCGGCATTCATAGCTGTGATGAATGATATGAAAAAACTTTACTGTTTGGGTTGCCTGTACGGCAGATATCAAATAAGATGTACAGAAGAAGACCACGACATTTGTAACTTACCAAAACTTGAACTTCTTCACAGGTGTTATCAAGCTATCTTATGTTTAAATCTCGTCGACAATGGTAGTACCCACTTTGAATGGGCATTTAAACATTTTAACCTGCTGTTATGAACGTCAATGAATTTAACTCACTGATAAAAATCGTTTCAAGTGATTACAACCTTTTTTCAAAAATGTATAATTGTATGTAGTTACCATCTTTTTCAATTATTTGTAATGTTATTAAATGTTTTGAGTTATTTTTCTTTTCTTTTTTTCTTATCTGTTAAAGTATTATTATTCTTATTATGTTTTGTAAAGTGTATTGCAATAGAATGTGTATTGAAATAAATTTTGTTTTTAACAACAACGAAAATGAAATTTGATCTTTGCGTGTTATTTAAGTATTTGAATTATTTTTTAAATTTTTATTTGGGTGATTGAGGGTAATGAGTATAAACAAATCAGGCATATCAAGCAGAAGGTCCGAGTTCGAGTCTCAGTTGGGGCGACTTTTTCTCATTCTCACAGATTTCCTCATCTTTATCGTTTCAAATTAATTAATTAAATACAGTATATCACCGGGCGGTTTAGAATTACTGTTCTGATTTGTTTATATATATAAAAGTATCTCATCGGAGATCTCGTCTCGTGAATAAAAATACTGAAAGATGAGGGCGTATCAATTTGATCTCTGGTGCGCGCGTACAAATAAAGACTAGTGCTGTTCCGACGTACCACGCCGAGAATGTTAAAGAATCGCTATCCAATCGAGTTTGAACAATACCATGAAAGCCCCAGTGGTCTAATGGTTAGGACAACTGCATATCAAGCAGAAGGTCCGAGTTCGAGTCTCGGTTGGGGCGACTTTTTCTTATTCTTACAGATTTCCTCATCTTTATCGTTTCAAATTAATTATATATATATATATATATAAAGTCAAATTACTGAAAAAATGACAATGATGTCGATATCAGTGGCTGGATCACAATGGAGATACAAAAAAAATAAGCGAAAACCTAAATCAAAACGATAAAGTAAAACAGCCAGAAATATTGGCAAAGCTTTCGGGCAACACTAGCCCTTCATCAGTGCCTTATTGTAAGCAATAATAATGCTAATCATAATATCACACGATAGGTTTTTGACATGACATATATTGTATAAATATTGTTGGAAAGTTTCCAAACTTGCAAATAACTATTCATTATTATTCGACATTCGTCCGTGATTTTGTCGTAATATTTTACCTGGAAACCCATATTGTACCCAGATAGTTGGTTATTTACTTCAAAACATATTTTGAAGACGAATTCTTACAAAAGTGATCCTATTTATTTGCTACCTTATTGTATAATTACCTTTTACCTACTGTAAACAATTTAGTGACGTAAATAACGCAAACAATATGTATAATAATACCATTAATAAAATCATTCTTCACACTTAAATGATTTATTATACCGTTTCCAAAAACATGAATTCTTGCATATGTCACATGTCTATCATTTTGGTTTTATATTTTTGCCACATATTGTTGTTGTAATACCTACCTGGAAAAATAATAAGAAGCCATTCACTCTACTAAAAGACGAATTGTTATAAAAGGAGCCGTTACTCTGGTATCGTACAAATTGATAAGTTTGATTCTCTTGATAAGTGACCTACAACTTACAAACAAGATGTTACTCCTCAAGAACAGCCTGTTCGTTCTATTTGTAGTTATCGGAGTTGCTCATGTCCGAGCATTCCCTCAAACTCAAAGTAAGTTCTGTGTATTTATTTTTCATCATGATACCTTACCGCTGCAATCCAGTCTAAGTATAGTTATGCCATTATTACGATGTTTGGTGTTGTTTAAATTTAGTTGAGCTCATTAGCAATAGTGCGATTTAAACTTGTAAAATTGCAATATCAATAGGAAGTGCTCTATGGTATCAATTACGATAGTTGATTTACTTTAATCGTCTTTAAAATTTAATTTTAGTTTCTTGTTTGCTTATAAATATTATTTGTTTATAGTTCCTTGACTTAAAGAGACAGTGAACCTCTATAACTCACAATCTAGAAGTCACAGTAATCTAAATTAGCCTTCCGTCTGTCTAAAATGTGTATAATATTAATATATATATTCCTGTCCACCCAGGCAGCACTTGCCAGTTCTTATGCCATGACTTTATCCAAATTTCTTCACTTGCACCGATGAAGGGCTAGTGTTGCCCGAAAGCTCTGCTAACTTTTCTGGCTGTTTTACTTTATCGTTTTGATTTAGCTTTTCGCTTTTTTTCACTGAAAAAAATGACAATGCTGTGGGTATCAGTGGCTGGATCTCAATGGAGATACAAAAAAAAGCGAAAAGCTAAATCAAAACGATAAAGCAAAACCGCTAGAAAAGTTAGCCTTTTTGATCTTGTGTTTTTGTATAAATGTTTTAATTCTTTATTAGACTGTAACTTAGTTAGTCTTAGAGTCCCTTGTCGTCGTCTTAGAAGAAATCCTACATTCCATATTCCTTTTAGTAGAGTAAATTTTAAAAAAATGGTTTTATTAGTAGATTAAGTCAAACTTATAATTCTTTTACTTTAAAGATGTATTGTCCCTCTGAAAAAATAATTCTTTAACAACTTTTTTTTTAATATTCCATTTTAATGTAACATCATAGTTGTCCACTTTAACCAAAAATTGGATTTAAAAAATGTATTTACCTGAAAAAAATGTAATTTAAAGGAAAAATGGTCAAATTGGCTGTCAGCCGATGGATTTTTGGTTAAATTTAACCATTTATTTTGTCATTTTATAAGTGATATTTTTTTTCGTTTTTTGTTTCTATGGAAGTGTTTAATTTTATTAAAACTACAAAAAAAAATATTCGAAGTCCGATTTAATTAATCTTCATTTTTCATGTTTTTGTGGGACAATACATCTTTAAGAAACCCTGCGTTAGATATTTTTATTAATAATCTCCGTAAGTTTCATAACATTGTTTAGTAGTTTAGTATAATATTTGTTATTGTATGTGTACGTGTTTGTCTGTGTTCCCTCCTGTAAGTGGTGAACCATGAGTTCACTGTTGGTTGGGAAATGAAATAAATAAATAAATACAGTTTTTTTGTTAATTCATTACTTTTTGCGGTCTTTTATGTAGCTGTTTTTCATGTTCGTGGCTTATGAATCCTCTACTACTATTAATTTCGAAAAACAGTTATAATGCAATAATTTAATAAATTTTAATCATGTTATTATATATCGTTTTAGTCTTATTTTTTTAATAATTGCGAATTGTGGCATATCTTCATTTCTGGTGTCCAATTATAATATATGTATTGTTTGTCTGGTAATGTCTTAAAGATGTATACTTATACTGTATGCTTTTTGCAATTTTTTTTCAATAGTAATATTATAATATTAGGCTTGCTAAAATAACTTCGCCGTAGTCGGTCGTATAATTAGGTTATCATTTAGAATAAAAGTATCACCTAATGTTATTGTATGAAATCTTTATTGGTTATCCGGTATTGGTAACTTTTTTATTGAAACTTCAAAAAATCATAATTTATATAAGGCTTCGTCGACCTTATATCGAATAAAAATGGCTTATTGCACAAGAAATTACGCGCGCACGCGCCATTAAAATTTTATATTGCGAAAAATCAATTTCTGCGCGTTTCAGGTCATTATAAACATTTTCGATTTGTTTACATTGCGCGCGCACTTTTGCGCACGCAGATCGTAAGCAACATAGAAAGGTCGTTTTTGTAATTGATTTTTGCGTTTCATATCATCTGTAGCAGATTTCATTAATTTTGATGAACTTTAATTGCAAAATAACGGCGCAGGTACACGTTGAACTTGAATAATCGTGTGTTTAAAAATGCGTAATTTAATGCAAATCTGTGAAATGTTTTCTAACCAGAATATGGCTGGTGTCCTCCAATTTTTGAAAATTTTTTATTGGAAGTTGATGAGTTGTAGATATGAATTAATGTAAAAATGTGTACCTACCGGATGTTTTGACTTCACCATATGACCAGTTTCTCAGAATGAAAAGTGATTCTCATGATTAAAACTTTTAATGAAAGCTGTTAAATTGTAGATCAGAATTCATATTAAAATGTTGTCTATTGGATTTTGTGACGTCATCATATGGTCAGTGGAATTTAAAACGTCGGATTTACATCTCTTTCGTAAACATTTTTAGCGTTTAAAAGTTTCGTTTATGTTTTCTAATTTCATAGATAGTAACGATTGTTCCCCGAACCCATGCGTCAATGGTGTATGTAATGATTTGGTTGGTGGATATTCCTGTCTGTGTTCTCCAGGCTACACTGGTACAAACTGTGATATAAGTAAGTAATTTGTTGTCGAGTGATCTGCTATTCACCCACAGGTGTATACTTATATAGTGATAAACAGAAACCGATTGGATTAGGTACCATAACAGAAATGTGATATAGGCCTAGCAAGCTAACTTTATGGTTTATAAGATCCTTAAAAAAGAATTCAGTTATCTTCAGGAGTACTGATTTGTTGGGCCGTGATTTATGACGCCTAAGGGATCTTTATATAGACTTATTTTTTCGAATAAATGTACGTACCTATCAGATACACTTGTCTTGTGTCGTATGACAAATAAGTACTGTAATAGTTACTGAAGTTAGTATTACAACCTCGTCAATGAAAACACAAATATGTATATGTTTATTCACTTATTTATGAAAATGCATACTATAAAGTTTCGTTTGTCTGTAAAATGATGTAATCAAGCTGTTTACATAAGTAATTAAAACCAAATTGTAGTTGGAGAAAAGAAACTACGAAGCATGTTTATGTTATGTTGTGTGCCGTTATGTTTTCACCATTGACAGCCATTGGAGTGTTTAACAATGGCAAAACTATACATTGTGTTTATCATAATTGAACTTGAAATACCTCCTAAATAAAGGAACCTAAATGTTAATTTTCACTGTATACAATGGAAAGGTTACCAAAGTTTACCAATATTGTATTTATACTATTATATAGTTTAGTGCCTTATAGTCTACTGATATAATAATTATATTGTAGTATCTTTTACCTGGTGAAATATCCACATATTTATATATAACGCCTACGAGTATCTATTCTTAATCTATGCAAATTTGCTGAGTAAAATAACAGCATATTACCATATACTGTATCAAATATTCCGCAATCATTTTGTTGTTCATGCTATAATATCCTAATTATGACATATTAATCTCATTTTTATTAATGATTTCTGCTTGATATAAATGATTTTTTGTTCTAAAGAGCCTAATTATAAAATGTAAGGAATTTTATGTCTTGGTATTGTTTAATCATCTAATGTACTCAGAGCAATTAATACATTTAAAAGAGAAATTTGAATCTGTAAATTTGCGAAATCCATAATCGTAATTCATCCCCCATTTAGCCTAGCAGGACCAAACATAAATTATTAATCCTTCAATTACCTACACTTTTCTTACACAAATAATCTTTTTTCTCTCTTGTACATATCAAATGATCTACTCCTATCTTCCAATTCTGTTTACCTTTAGGCCTAGATCAATTCTGTTTCGACAAGACTAATGGATATCACTACCATCCAACAGACTGTAATATATTTTACCAATGTTACCAAGGTACAACATACCCTAAAACATGTCAAATTTTAAAATGTTGTATTGTAAATTGTTCGATCTAATAATACCTCAATGTTAATTTGAATAATTTAAACTAAATTAATTTGTACAACCAAAGATTAAAACTTTTTGAAATAAAAAGATGTTGATAATAATAATGGTGTTGCTTCTTTTTTTGCTGCTTTTCTATGACTAACTGGAAACAGCCATCACATTTTTAAAAGTTTTTAAATTTGCTAGCGGACGGTGAGGCTACTATAACTACAACCAACTTATGGTATTGTTAAACTTTATAAATATATCAGTTTAGTGGGAAGGCAGTTTGTAACAATAATTTTCAGAGAATGTTTGGTGCACCAAATTTTACATTTATTTTCGTGTTTTTCTTTCGGTAATATCTACATATTTGCATGCCATTGTTCATAACATTTCTGTAGGCCTAGATCAATTATATCATACCTAAACAACATGTTAGTTCAATTGGTCCAATACATCCTGGTATAGTATTCTTTAGCCAAGTTTCAAAGTTTGTATAACATGTTACCTTATAACACACATATTATGTTATGGTCATAATATAATCGCCTTTAATGTCTCGTATCAGTAAGATGGAGACAATTGTAGACCTACTGTAAATGTATTACAAAAAAATGCTTTTTATTATTATTTGAGCACTGTTACCAAATAGTATATCCACATATTTGTGGCGCTGAATATTTGTTCAGAACTTCACATACAATATCACCTATAAAATATCACCTACTGTCTTGTACAATACCATAATTATTAATTACAGCTTACAACTGAATGCGTACTCGAATTGACAGTTTCTAAAGTTGTCAAAAAATCCATTCCATGTTTTTATACTTTTTACGCACCAATAATATACAAATAATGAATGTTTATGAGTAAGGGTACAAATAATGGCATTTGGTGAATGATGAAAGGTCATATGGAGATATAGATATTTAGATGTTAATAATAACAATGAATACCGTAGCTCACGTTATAGGTTATTGACATGATGCACATAAAACCGACTCCTTATTGTGGAAACTTTTCAAAGAACCTAAAAAATATATTGATGATTATTTCCATTTATTCAAATAAGTCTTTCGGTTTCATTTTTTGTGTTAAACTTATTGAACCTTCCTCTACATTCAAAAGTGTATACCTGGTTCAAGTAATACACTATTTAGCAAGTATCATGCAAAAATGTTGCTTACAGCTAGTCATTATAAAATACATTAAATGTTTTGACTTCCCGAGAGCTCTACCAAGGAAGTATATGAAAAACATATTGCCATCTGTGAAACTAATTGATACCAAGACAAAACAATATATACGACAATTAATTTAGAACAAGAAATAAAACATGCAATCAATTAAACAAGAATAGAACATAAAACACATTTAAATAAGAGGTGCAGTATGTTACATTTCTTTATTATAGGCCTACCATTATTGTAGTACATTTTAGGCTACCCATTATTATTAACATATTCAATAAAATGATATTATAATTGTTCACATCATAGGTCATTGATTTTACATATACAATATGGTATCGTGCTTAAATTTGCAAATGACTTACCTTGGTATTGAGCATTTAATCCTATTATGTCCATTTTATTGGAAAGTTTTAAAAGATCCAAATATGACTATTCTTACTATTCATTTATTTGTATGATGTCCGTGTTTTTTTCTTATAGTGACATAGGTGGTTATTCACTTCAGAATACGGATTCTTACAAAAGAGTCTAATGCTGTTATTCTTCCTATCTTATTGTACAATAACCTTTTACCTATCAATGTATTTGTGAGATATTTGATAATAATATACACGATAGGTTATTATTGACATGACATATATTGTATAAAAATTGTTGGAAAGTTTCCAAATAACTATTCATTACTATTCATTATATCTATGTATTGGTATGAAGATTTTTCCGTGATTTTGTCGTAATTTTTTACCTGGAAACCCATATTGTACCCAGATAGTTGGTCATTTACTTCAACACATATTTTGAAGACGAATTCTTACCAAAGAGCATGATGCTGTTTTGTCTACCTTATTGTATAATTACCTTTTACCTACTGTAATAAACATATTTATTGACGCAAATAACGCAAGTAAAATGCATAGACCTAATAATACCATTAATAGAATCATTCTTCACACTTAAAGATGTATTGTCCTTTGAAACACAAAAAATGAAGGTCAAAATATTTTAATTTAAATTGGCCATATCAAGTAATATTGCCAAAAACAACATGTTAACGTAATTAACAGGTAAATTAATTTGATTACATTTCGTCTAGAAAATCGTCGTGAGCGAAAGTAAACAAAGATTTCAAACCACGAGTATGAATTATGCATGATGCTAATTAGGATTGTTTACAACTCGTTACGGTTGAGAAGGTGTTTTCACACAGATCGCGAGGAAGTTTTATGATTATGCATACAGAGTAGCCAAACAAGCGCGCTGCATTATGAGATATGTTTTGATCGAAAACTTTGACTGGAAGTCAAAGTTATTTTTTGAACAATAAAAACGTCTGTATTTCAGTTAAATGATTTTTTTTCGATTAATTTTTTGTGAAATTTAATAACTATTATGATACATCAAAATGACCCACTTTTTTTCGAAATCTTTTATTTTTATTTTTTTGGAATTAGTCAAAGGGACAATACATCTTTAAATGATTTATTATACCGTTTCCAAAAACGTGAATTCTTGCATATGTTACACGTCTATTATGTTGGTTTTTTTTTCCACATATTGTTGTTGTAATCCCTACCTGGAAACATAATAAGAGGCCATTCACTCTACTAAAAGACGAATGGTTATAAAAGGAGCCGTTACTCTGGTATCGTACAAATTGATAAGTTTAATTCTCTACAACTTACAAACAAGATGTTACTCCTCACGAACAGCCTGTTCGTTCTATTTGTAGTTATCGGAGTTGCTAATGTCCGAGCATTCCCTCAAACTCAAAGTAAGTTTTGTGTATTTATTTTTCATTATGATACCATACCGCTACAGTCCAGACTAAGTATAGTTATGCCATTATTACGATGTTTGGTGTTTTAGTTTAGCTCATTAGCAATAGTGCGATTTAAACCCCCGATTTTAAATAAGCTAATGTCTTTTATATGAATGAATTAACACATTTTATTAGATTTCAAATCCACAAATTAATTTAAAGAATGTTTTGCTTGAAGTGCAATTTGAATCAATGATTTTGCAGGATCACTATGTTGTGTTTTGGAAGGTTATTCCTTGCTTTAAGAGTTTCCAATTGAGCTGGTGCAGATCAATCCTAATAACATTTAAACAAATCAGTGGTTTTTTTAAAGGATTTTTATAGAATTTAGGCCTAAACTTTTTAACGTAGAACTATTGTTAATAATGCTGTTGAAGTCTACCTGATAGTATTGTTCCTAGTAGTAGTTTATGATATGGTTATATATTTCATTTTCTTTAAATAATCGTGTCCATCTAACTTTGCTAATTTAGATATCCGAATGATTGTCTCCCGAACCCTTGCTTAAACCAGGGCATGTGTATCGACGGTGTTATCACGTACACGTCTGTTTATGTATGGTGTGTTTTAAAGATTGTTTAAAGACACCTTCCCTACAATTTGTGACGTTTTGTAAAAATAATACATATATATTACTTTAAAAATATTAAACCATGTCATTCCTTGTCTTAAATGTACCGTTTTATGGTAAATTATGATAAAAAGTGAGAAACAATGCACTACCTAAGTAGCTCGCGGCGATTGACCTCTCGTGGACGGTCTTAGGCCTAGCCTAGCTAGGCTTAGTTTTGTAGGCCTAGCTGGTAAACATCGGTAACGTACCAGGGCCGTAGCCAGGATCTGTCAAGGGGGGGGGGTTCGGACACTAAGTATTTGGGTCACTGCCCCGCGCCACCCCAACCCGGTGGGGTCTGAGGCGAATTTTGTTAAATGACACCCCTTGATGGCCGGAAATGGTACTCTCGCCCATAACATTCATGATAAATGGCACCTGACCCGGAACTTGATAGGCTTAGTCATAAAGTAGTTACAGAGTTGCAGGGCATTTTATCATTGTTGAAGGTTTTGATATTAGCCTAATTGTTAAAACGACCTTCACAACCAAAATACTTCTTTGTAATAACATTTATTTTAAATGGAACGCTATAAAAATAATCCTCTGCTTCATCAGAGCATGAATACCTAATAACCAGACAAGAACGTATCTTTATTACGTTTTACTATAAATCCATTTTCATATCACGCAATCCATTTTTCAACAATATAGTAGTATAACAATAACATTTTGATTGAATAGTGAGGGATTAGTTACAGTTTGACTTTGAATAAACCATTGGTAATTTACTGAAAATCCAAAATGAACTTGTGTTATAATACAAACAATATTATTCAATCAAAGAAACGCTCTACTACACATGAGAAATAGATGTCGGTCGATAAACTTCTGACGACGACTAAAACAACGACCATCAGCTAAATGTTAGTGATTTTATTTCATCTCTGGCTTGTTACATTTTTCATGACACATTACCGGACTTCCCCCTCCTCTCGCAATGAACTACAGTACAGATCTTCCCTATCTAGGCTCGTGTATGTAGCATACTATTTCTGATGCGTGTAGTACCCTATTTATCTTCATTTCCGTACGTTCGTAAATATTAGGCCGAATTTCCGTAGTAATTTATAGACGTTCCGAAATTTGAACCGTGTTATACCGGTAGCAGAGCAAAGTTCGCTTCTTTCATGTCCTATCATTATTTTCTTTGTTTTATTTGAAGTGTGGTTTAAAACAACACTTTTGTAAAGTTTATAGTGGATAAATAAAAATGAATTTTTGGAAATTGTGGTTTTAACATCTGACTTTATTTAGCATTTTTAAATGAATTAAAATTCCAAATTATACAATTTAACCTTTTGCTCAATATATTTATAGCAACAGCTTCATATTTTTTTGTATAACTTTTTAAAATTATTATTTGATAATTAATTTACATTAATTGAGTACAGTTATTAGAATGTATTACCGTTATTAGAATGTATTATTCATAATAAGACCAACTTTAACCTCGTAAATGTTTATGCTCCAAACAATTACAAGGAAAGAGCAATATTTTTTAAGAAACTTGAAAATAAGATAAACACATTATGTGATGTAACTAATGAATACATAATAATAGGAGGTGACATGAATTGCATATTAGATAAAAAGGTAGATCAGAAAAACAGCGTGAATAGCTACGACAAATCACCAATAGCATTAAAAAATGCATGAATAAGTTACATTTAATTGATATATGGAGACAAAGTCATAAAGATAAATCCCAATTTACATGGAGAAGAAAGGATACGTACAGAAGGTTAGACTTTTGGTGCACATCAAACGCCCTTTATAAAAATGGTGACATCATTTCTACAGATATTCGACCTTGTATCTTCTCTGATCATCAAGCGATATCTTTGAAAATAATAAATGATGAAAAAAAGAGAGGTACAGGATTCTGGAAACTAAACAATAAGGTCTTGAATGATGAAATATATGCGTTAAATGTTATACACATAATTGAAAAGACAAAAAAAAACGAATATAACTTGAAACCTGACAGTTTATTGGAATACTTAAAAGTTAAAATAAAAGAGTTCTCGTGTAAATATTGTTCAAGAAAGAAAATTAAAAAAAATTATACTAAAGAAAAGTTGATAAAAGAAGTTAGCGAACTTACAAAAAAACTTGATTCAACCTACAGCCAAGAAACTGACTGTCAATTAAAAAATAAAATAGAACAACTTGATGAAATATACACATCTGAGGCCCAAGGAGCCCAAATCCGTTCGAGAATAGAATGGTTTGAAAAGGGAGAAAAAAATACTAAGTTTTTTCTCGGCCTTGAAAAAAATAATGGAAAAAGAAAACAAATTACTACCCTATTAAAAACTAATGGAAAGTATACTACCGACACTAATGACATTTTAAGAGAACAGGTCAACTTTTACAAAAACTTATATTCCAAAAAAAATATTTCTGTTAATAATATAAATAGCTATCTTGATAAATCAAAATCCAAAACACTTTCATTAAATGACAGTATGCAATGTGAAGGTTTACTAACTATAGATGAATTAACAAGTGCTCTTCATAAAATACACTTGAATAAAAGTCCGGGGTGTGATGGACTAAGTGTAGAATTTTACAAGTTTTTTTGGAATCATATAAAAGAAATGTTATGTGCATCCTTAAATTATAGCTACAATAAAAGTAAACTACCTAAAACACAAAAAAAGGGAATAATAAAATTATTATTTAAAAATGGAAAAAGAGAATTACTAACAAACTGGAGACCAATTACATTGTTAAATGTTGATTATAAAATTATGGCCCATGCCCTATCGAGTAGAATACAAAAAATAATTGCCCCAATTATTGATTCCGACCAAAAAGGTTATATCAACGGACGATTTGGAGGAGAAAACATACGCTTAGTAGAAGACGTTCTTTTCCAGACCAATACATGTAACTTACCTGGAGCATTAGTTTTTCTAGACTTTGCAAAGGCCTTCGATTCATTAGATAGAAACTTTATTTTTAAATGCCTCCAAAAGTTTGGCTTTGGAATGTCATTTACAAAATGGATTACATTGTTATTATACAGAAACAGAATGTATTATAGAAAATAATGGTTGGCTATCTGAAAGTTTTCAGATAAAAAGTGGAGTAAGACAAGGATGTCCACTGTCTGCTCTTTTATTCACACTTGCTGTTGAAATAATGGCTAATAACATAAGAGATAATCCTCTATGTAAAGGCATTATGTTACCATGTAATATAGATAATGTAAATGAAAGTACTGTTAAAATTTGTCAATTAGCAGATGACACCGTCTTATTTACACAAGACGAGACTAGTTTAAAACACTTTTTGAAAGAAATAGAGGTTTTTTGTAATATATCTGGATTAAAATTAAATAAAGAAAAAACTAAAGGAATGTGGATTGGTTCCAGCAAAAATAATGAAACAGCACCTTTTAATCTAACATGGACGAAGAATCCAGTTAAATTCTTAGGGATATATGTCGGCTACAATAAAAGAGTGTGCGAAGGAAAGAACTGGAATGAAAAAATCACTAAACTTGATCAGATATTGCAATTATGGCAAAAAAGAAACCTCTCTTTTTTTGGAAAAATAATTATTATAAAAACATTTGCAATTTCCAAACTTGTATATAATGCTAGTGTCATAAATGTGCCTAAATATGTATTCCCAAAAGTAGAAAAGGTATTATATAGATTTTTGTGGGGTAAAAAAAGAGAAAAAATAAAAAGAAAAACCCTTATAAATTCAATACTAGAAGGTGGTCTAAATATGGTACATCTTAGCACAATGGTTAGTTCGTTAAAACTTAGTTGGGTTAAGAGATTGTTAAGCCCTGACCCAGGTAAATGGAAATATTTACCAAAACATTATATGTATCCATTTAATTATACTGTCAATATTAGTGAGCCCAATTTTGAAAGTCATGTAGAACTGAAATGTATGCCTGAATTTTATAAAGAAATGTTAAAAGTGTTAGTGTATTTTAACAATATAAGTAATACATACCCGCAAAATGTAAACGAAGTTGAAAAACAACATTTGTGGGAAAACACTTTTATAAAATGCAGTGGAAAAACATTATATTTTAAAAGTTGGATACAAGCAGGGTATAAAACAATAAAAGATATAATAGTTAATCACAGATTAATGACTCCGACAGAATTGATAACTACCCTTTCAGAGCAACAAAATGGAATAATTGAATATTTTAAGATTGTAAATGCAATTCCCTCAAATTGGAAGAAAATATTTATAAACAATAAAAAAGAGAGAGACAAACAAGAAATACAAACAATATATTGTAAACAGTATAAAAATTCTTTTTATTATAAACACATTATAAACAATATATCTATTACTCCATTTTGTCAATCGAAATGGGAAACGGAATTTAGAAATGTGAACTTTAAGTGGAATAAAATATGGTTAAAAAAAGTCTATAGCATGAAACATGTAACAAAAGTAGCACCATTTAATTTTAAACTGCTACATCGGATTCTGGCATGTAAACAACGAATGAAGATATGGAAAATATCTCCTGAAGAAATGTGCGAACACTGCCAAAACGAAATTGAGACAGCACATGCTTCTGAAATGTAAAAGTATCCAAAAAGTATGGACAAAATTTAACAACATGATTATAAAATGCTATACACTTGAAGAAACCGTACATGATTGGCTAGACATTGTTATTGGAACAAAAAGTGAAAATGTCAATGAATTATTATCATTGTTTACTTTTTGTATTTATAAAACAAATTTTATTAAATCATTAGAAAAGCATTAAAAAATGAGATCAAAAGTCGTCTGGAACTTGTTCCGATGTGAGCTAAAAAATCTTATAGAGAATCAATATGCTTGTAACATAAACAAGGCAAAAAAGAAATGGGGTAACGTAAAAAGAAAATTATTAACTTGTATTTCTTAAAATTACATGTATTAATTTTTAATTGTTTCATTATTATTTTAATTTTTTATTTATATATATATATATTTAAAACTTTATTTTAATGACATTTTATACAATTTCTATATATAACTACAATGTGTAATATGAAGAATGAAATAAAAGTGGGTTGCCCCCACGAAAGAGAAAAAAAAAAAGGAATGTATTACCGTACCAAAAGTACCTTCATCGGGGACTTCCATGTGACGTTCGCATTGAACGATAAAAAATTTATCATGAATTTTATGTGCGAGAGTACCATTTGCGGCCATCTAAGGATGTCATTTAACAATTTGCTTGCTCAGTGTCTACAGCCCTGGAGTCTTTGGGCAACCCTCTTGAAATAGTCTTGCGACTGCCCCTGATAGCTCTATCTATATTTATTTACAGCAATTTGTTGAGGAAACTAAATATATCAATGTAAATAGGTGGTATTGATACAGTTGAGTAGGCCTACGTATCGGCTGGTGGTCTAGAAAAAAATAATTGAATGCTATAGGCCTAATGTAAACTACAGTACATGATACCATAGATATTATAGTGTAATATATTAAATTCACTATAATCCTCTATGATGATGATGACACATTATACTTCATAGAACAGGGTTCGCTGTAAAGGGGGGTTCGCCCGAACCATAAAACCCCCCTGGCTACGGGCCTGCGTACGAACATCGTACGCTAGCTATATACCTAGCCTGACGTTGTATAGTTGCTGCATTAATTGTCTTTCTAATTTTGCCAGACTCCGTTGATACAAATTGGGGAAAACCCGGTATTTTCGCTGAAAAGTTAGGAGTCCTCCATTTGTTTTGGCCTCACGATTGATCGAAAAGTGGGTGAATTACAGAAGAAAAACAAAAATATCAATTCGCGCGCAATGCATTTTAGGATTTATAGCGGGCCGCTATAATTATTAGAATCGACTTATTTTTCACATTTTTAACCATTTAAAGACGAAAAAAGTTATCGCAATAGGACCATATAGTATTATTTTTACATTAAATATAGTTTGTGATCTTAAATTAGATCTAAAAAACGTAGGGAATGGGTCTTTAATTAAATTTACTCAATGTGTGTATTCTACCAATTGTGTGAATGTTACCGATTGTGTACAGCTTTACTGGCTGTGTACACTTTTCCGACATCATTGCACATTTCATTTTGTGGTGATTTAACGAAAAATGAATTTTTTATTAATTTTGTTTTATCAAGATATTAATGAATGTGCATTTACATTGGGAGCGGAAGATTACCATATATTATCCTGTTTTGGTTATTATTACATATTTGCGACACATACAAAAGTAATAAACAAACACTAATTGGTTGTACAGATTTCAACGATTGTTTCTAAAATCCGTGTTTGAACGGAGGCTTATGCACAGATCTTGTTGGTGGATACATCTGCACATGCGCAGCAGGTTACAGTGGTGTTTACTGTCAAACAAGTGAGTTTAACTGAAAGCGTAATACTGGTTATTTTAGCTAGGTACTCAAATTCATAAATTGAAACTAAAAAATTATTATATTTATTACAGATATCGACGAATGTGCATCTAACCCTTGTAATAATGGTGGAACGTGCAATGACGAGGTCAATTTCTTTTTCTGTACATGTCCTTTTGGTTATGCAGGAACAGTATGTCAAATTAGTAAGTCCAAATGATTTACAACGATTACGTTGTGTGTAGATCCTAAAGCGTGCATCTCACTTGAACACATCGCAACGCAAACACGTAAGCGCACCCGGAGTAATTTAATCACTCATTCGTTCATTCTTTCATTCGTTTTTATTTCACAATACATCAAACTTGTTATTTATCCAGATTAATTCAAAGTATTAAATAAAGAATGCAAAGCCTGGAAAAGACCAAATAAACTCAATATAGAGCTTTAAGCCAGTACAAAATAAACTAATAATTGTATCAAATACAAATAAACAATACTTAAATCTTAATCTTAACTTTAGATCAGACAAGTAGTAGTAATAATATAAACAAATATATTTAAAAATACACTGTTACGCTACAGGACAACACAAACACAACAAGCTGTAACTAACTGTCTTGTTTTTCTAGTTTCTTACTAAACACGTTTTTGTCACCACCTTTTCTACGACCAGTTATCTTTGTCTAATTTCGAATATCTAATCTTTATCACAATTGGTGAAAATCAAGAATCTGTGCGAACACAGTGTTTCAAAAACTTCGTTATAAATATTTACATGGTTACTTGGTTTTTTTTTAGATGATGATGATTGTTTTGGAAATCCATGTGCAAATGGGCAATGTTTTGATTTGGTTGGTGGTTATGTTTGTTCTTGTTTCCAGGGCTATACAGGAATCAACTGTGACATAGGTAAGTAAAGTGAGTGGCCGAGTGAGTGGCCGAGCGGTTAAGACAGTGGAACCGTAATTACGTAGCAATAAAATCGGCAAGGGTTCGAGACTCACTCAGCCCATGGTTCTGGTGGTAGAACGAGTCTTTTCGGATAGATAGATTTAGTTTATTTTTTTGTTTTATGAAAATCGAATTTACTTTAACAGATATCGATGATTGTTTGGTGAACACCTGTATCAATGGTGTATGTAATGATTTGGTTGGTGGATATTTCTGCCTGTGTTCTCCAGACTACACTGGTACAAACTGTGATATAAGTAAGTATTATGCGAACCTTAAGACATACATCCTAAATGATTTGACTTTATTACGCTGCTGGTAGATACAGTTTATTTTTTGTTTTATGAAGATCAAATTTCTTTAACAGATATCGATGATTGTTTGGAGAACCCATGTGTCAATGGTGTATGTACTGATTTGGTTGATGGATACATCTGCGTTTGTTCTCCAGGCTACACTGGTATAAACTGTGATATAAGTAAGTATTATGCGAACCTTAAGACATACGTACTCTAGATGTTTGACCTGACTACGCTGCTGGTACATCACCAATAGTTTGCAAAATCCACTTTTCAAATGTCAACCTGCCCCTGTGATTGCCATGTTTAAAAAAAATATTTATATAGATTTATTATTCTTTCTCTAACTTGACTTTCATTCTATAAGTAAAAATGCATATGTACAGTACTTTATCTTATCACCTCTTTTATACTATAATTTAAATTTTTGTTTCGCCGTTTAGATGCTGATGATTGTTCTCCAAACCCATGTCAAAATGGAGGGCAATGTACAGACTTTGTCAGTGGTTATTTGTGCACATGCATCGCTGGGTTTATCGGTCAAAACTGTGATACAAGTAAGTCAGTGCAAAATGTAATAACGGATCAATGCAATCGTATACATCGACGTAGTTTTATTCATCGATGAAATATCAAATTTAAAAAATGCAATGGGTTAAGTGGTTTTATGACGTTTATAATAATAATTTATAATTTTGCTTTATAGATGTCAATGATTGTTCTCCAAACCCATGTTTGAATGGTGGTCAATGTACAGACTTGATTAATGATTATTTTTGCGCATGCCAAACGGGGTATTCAGGGAGGAATTGTGAAACAAGTGAGTATTAGAATATCGTAACCATATAAGGAGTAGAAATAAGTTATGATTTTAACAGCGAAAAATGAGATTCGCCATTTTTCTGGTTTTATTTTCTTCTTGTATTTTTCCTTGAAAACTGTCAATAGAATACAATAACCGACTTCCTCTACCGACTTTTGTTCCACCACCACCCTCCTCTACATCACTACCACTACCTGTAACTAACTGTCTTGTTTTTTTTAGTTTCTTATAGTAAACACGTTTTGTCCCTACCTACGACCAGTTTTCTTTGTCTAATTTCGAACATCTAATCTTTATCACAATTTGTGAAAATCAAGAATCTGTACGAACACATAGTGTTTTAAAAACTTCATTATAAATGTTTTTTTAGATGATGATGATTGTTTTGGAAATCCATGTGCAAATGGGCAATGTTTTGATTTGGTTGGTGGTTATGTTTGTTCTTGTTTCCAGGGCTATACAGGAATCAACTGTGACATAGGTAAGTAAAGTAATTGCCGAGCGGTTAAGACAGTGGAACCGTAATTACGTAGCAATAAAATCGGCAAGGGTTCGAGACTCACTCGCCCCATGGTTCTGGCGGTAGAACGAGTCTTTTCGGATAGATAGATTCAGTTTATTTTTTGTTTTATGAAAATCGAATTTACTTTAACAGATATCGATGATTGTTTGGCGAACCCCTGATGGATACATCTGCGTTTGTTCTCAAGGCTACACTGGTATAAACTGTAGTAGTTAAATAGCGTTTATAGTCCGTTTATAGGCTGTTTTTCAAATTGTAAATATTAGTCAATTGTATAAATTACTGAAAAAACAAATTCCTAGGAAGTATGAAACAATAGGTATTGTATTTTGGGGTATATAACAATCGAGGTATTTACCGTATATAATTTAAATTAGTTACATGCTATCTTGTTGTGTTGTTAAAAAAAGTGGGGTTAATTCAGTATGTTGTCTACTATATGCTGTATAATTTAAATTGTACAACTTGTAGTTCAGTTGTACAAAGTACTGAAAAGTAAATGACTAAGGAAGTATAAAACAATAGGTGTTTCGGATATATAACAATTTAGGTATTATTTAATTTGATAGTTACATGACATCATGTATTGTCGGCAATTTTAAAAGGAGATAACTATGTATGCACGTGCATGAGTAGGCCTATTTGATTAATTAAAAAATAAATAATAAAGTTGGGATCTTCCCGCGCAGGTTCGAACCCTGCTCGCAGCGCCAATGTTGTAAATCGGCCGAGAGTGCGAAGCTACTACAATTATTACACAAAGCGTACCAGCTTACCTTTTAGGCGGGACTGGTCTCTTTCCGCCTCTAGTAGCCGAGATGTGGTGTTATACCCAGAAGAGTACGAACAGTCTACTCCGATGTGTGGCTGCTGGTAGTGATAAACACTCAGGCCAGCCTAGGAGGACTAGACGTACCTTAATTACGTTGCTGTGTGCGTATGGCTACCCGGTGAGCAGTCCCTTAGTACTAGCTAGGCGGTAACGGGACGATTCGGCGCTGGGACGATTCGGCCCGGGACGATTCGGCCCTGAGAAGTTTCGGCTCACTTAAATTTATCGGCTTTGATATCCATTTTATAAGCATAAAATAAGCTTTTTCCCCAAATTTTATTTCCAGAGAGACTATGAGGTAGTACTACTAGGGATAAAGATGCAATAAAGCAAACATTTTGAAAACATTGTCGAAAATGATCAATTTTTAGTCACGTGAACGATGTAAACAAGTTACGCCCTCTGTTGGCCGCTTGGCGAATACACGAAATAAACAAGATTTTCGAAGTAATAAATTGAATATAAAATTACGTTTTTTTAGTAATTTATTGTATATATTATATCAAAATTGTCAATATCAATAAAATACGGATTGTTAAACACCTTTAAAAACTTTAAATACCCACAAAAATGAATATGAATTTGGTCTAAAGTGAGACGTTTCGGCCTACAAAGTGGGATGTTTCGGCCCAAAAGTGGGCCGAATCGTCCCACCAAAAGTGGGCCGAATAGTCCCGGGCCGAATCGTCTCAGGGCCGAATCGTCCCTGTGCATTGTGCATTCGCCAAGCGGCCAACAGAGGGCGTAACTTGTTAACATCGTTCGCGTGACTAAAAAATGATCATTTTCGACAATTTTTTTTTAAATGTTTGCTTTATTGCATCTTTATCCCTAGTAGTACTACCCATAGTCTCTCTGAAAATAAAGTTTGGGGAAAAAAGCTTATTTTATGCTTATAAAATGCATCAAAGCCGATAAATGTAAGTGTGCCGAATAGTCCCGGGCCGAATCGTCCCAGGGCCGAATCATCCCGGGCCGAATCGTCTCAGGGCCGAATCGTCCCGTTACCAACCCTGCTGGCTATAGGCTAATGTATATCTAACACCAGGGAACGTGCGTAGAGCTGATACTTATACAGTGTAGTCACGATTTACGTCCGTCCCGTCCAATGTCATGCGTTCAAAGAGGCCGCTACGGCACCGGTCAGTAACGCACGTGACCTCGGGTCACACCTTTGGTCGACCCATTATTATATAATGGGGTTTTCGCTACACTCCTCCCAATTTTATAAAGGCTGAGCCCAGTGTTCTGATGGGGTCAAGTGCCTGGTAGCAATCGAGACTGATTAATTAGGAGGATTTGAGGTAAACTCAGAAAAGTCCGTCCTAATTGAAAATCTGCAAAGAAACAATGCGAGAGGTAACCATTCTACACATCTTCCACAGTGAATCAGATCCAGCTCAGGATAGGAATGTGGAAAACGGTCAGTTAACTACCCAGGGGCTGTCAGTTGCGAGGTTAGAGTTACTTCACCCTTCTTCTCAGCGAGACAAAGAACAGTCCTAGGCTAATTAATTTGATAACAGTACTGGTCCATAGGGGACACAGCTTCGTGGATAAGGGTGTTTTGATAGAACTAGACCGACATATAATTAATACTGGTATTTTATAACAACGACAAAAATAAAAAGATAAGAATATAATGAAGTGATATAATAAGTATGTCTTGATTGAACTATACAGACATGTACTTAATTTCTTCCGGAAATTATAACAATGGAGCTTCGCAATGAATGAATGGTGTAACGTCAAGCAATATGTTAGTTTCACTATTTTTCAAAAATAAATAATAATTATTTCTAACTTTAAATTAAGTTTCATTTTCATTTAAATGGTTTACGTTTTACATAAAGAATTCTTTGTTTCCTTTTAAAATAAAACAAAAAAGGACGCTACAACTGACATGTATACATTATTTTGTTTAGTATAAATGTAGGGTGAATGTATAGTTAAATTATCAGTATTCAATTCAATTCAAAGCAACATTTATTTACTCCTTTGGAATAAAAAAACTGATTACAATGTACAATATATATAAAAGATTTTAGAAAGAAGAGGGTACAAGAAAGATGAAAACACATTCTGTTGAGGGCGTACATATTATTTACACAGACAATCAAAAAAGAATAATAAAAAAAAAAATAAATAAATAAAAAATTGACCAAAAATAGTTAATATTTGGAAATAAGGTGACTTTTAAGTTTAGATAAAAATGATTTACTGGAAACGGAGTTTAAGATGGGGAGTGGCAGATCGTTCCAAAAAGTGGGTCCGGAATACCTAATGTTGTGTTGAAGTGGTTGGTTTTATGGGTTGGAATATGTAATTTTGAACTAATACGGGTATGATGATAATGAATTACAGAATTAGGAGTGAACATGGAGCAAAGATGTTTTGGAAGGTTAGAATAATAGAAGAAAAGATGAAAGAGCCTTGTTGGGTTAGATTGATATCAAGGACTTTGAGAAGGTGAAGCTTAGAAAAAATGAGATGAATGAGACAGGGGTGGGGCGCCAGGTATTACCCTGATGGCCTTTTTTTTAAAGAGTTTGAAGTTTTTTAATATTGGAAGGTTAAGAGTTGCGCCAGACAATATTGCAATGATTGCAATATATTGTTAATATAGTTAAGATAAGGCAGGATAATTGAGCAGTAAAGAATATGAAGAATGTTAGGGGGTAAAAAAAAGAAAGTCTAGTGATGATGCCCAGACTTTTTGAAATTTTATTCTCAACAAAATTGATATGATTTTTCCATGAAAGTCGACTGTCTAGATGAACTCCTAAAAATGTAGCAGATTGGACTGAGGGAATGTCATGATTGTTAATCGAAATGTTATAGTTTGCAGTATCAATGTTTTTAATTTTCTGAGGGGTCTCAAACAGGATGAAGTTACATTTTTTGTGGTTAAGAGAAAGTTTGTTAGCTGAAAAGTATTGAGACATGAGGGTCAGATTGGTATTAACAGTATTAAATAAGGTTTGAATATCAGGGTCAGAGTAATAAACAGTGGTGTCTTCAACATATAGAAAAAAGTTAAGAATTGAAGAAGAAAGATAGATGTCATTAATATATAGAATAAATAGCATGGGGCCAAGAAGAGAGCCTTGGGGAACACCACAAGTACAGGATTGAAGTTGGAGACAGAATTAGAATACATGGTACATTGAAAACGATTGGTAAGGTAACTTTTGAAAAGATCATATGCAGGCTCTCTGATTCCATAATAGGATAATTTAAATAAAAGTACATTGTGGTCTATTGTGTCGAATGCCTTCGACAAATCTAAAAAAACGCCGATGGCTAGATGACCACTTTCAAATGCGTCAACAATTTTGTTTGTTAAGTCAATGAGAGCCATGGGTGTGTTGTGTCCTTTTCTAAAGCCGTATTGATTTTTGTGAAGAATGTCATGTTTTGAGATAAATGAAAATGTACGATCGTAGATTACCCTTTCTAAAGCTTTAGAGAAAATAGAAAGGACAGATATGGGGCGATAGTTAGAGAAATCAGATTTGCTTCCAGATTTGTAGATAGGGATAACGCGCGCAAACTTCATCCTGTCTGGGAAAACACCCTTTGATAAAGCAAGATTAAAAATATGAGTAAGTGGAAAAGAAAGAGATCGGCAATATGTTTAATGGGCTTGGTTTGAAAATCATCAATACCGGGTGATTTGTTGTTTTTAAAAGTAGAAATGATTTTAAAAACTTCGGCCTCATTGACTGGAGTAAAGAATATTGAGTTAGGGGTAGAGTTGGGTAAGAAGTATTTAAATGATCTGTTACTATTGGGAATTTCATTAGCAAGTGAAGTGCCGATTTCAAAGTATCAGTTTTCAAAGCGCTGAACTCACTTCTACAATCTTGATTAAGAGAATTTAGTACAGTTTTCATCAGTATGAACTTCTACAAACCAACAGTCGATTACACCGATTCTAAAATAGCCGATAAGGCTAAGGCTACTATGCAGTGAGTTATGAGGTCTAGCAAGAGACAGAGAGTAGAAGATGAACCAAATACTAGCGCTTCTTTTCAACAAGATTGTCGACCGGTGGTAAAGAATCACTTTTTAAGAATGATAATCGAATTACAGTTACAGCTACTAAACGTATTAAACTTGACGTGATGATAATATGTACGTTTGTATCCGAGAATACTATCAATCAGAACCAGATGGTAAATGTAAATTAGGCAAGAAAGGTATTAATTTAACATTGATGCAGTGGAGAGATCTAATGGAACAAAAGGACATGGTCGATGAAATGATTGAAGAGTTGAATGGATGTGAAGATTGTGGAACCGGTGTAAACATGAATGACAATGAAATGCTAGAAACACGGACCAAAAAAAGCTACAAGAATGACAATTACGATTGGTTAAAACAGTTTCCGTAATTACAATGTAATCTTTTGGAAAACAGAACGGATTGATGATCTTGGATTGGACATTTTTTAAATTGAATGACATTGGGGAAGCTAATTTTGAAACAAATGAAACACAGCGCTTCGACAGGATCTGTGAAAATGAGACAAGGGATGAAACAGTTTTAGTAAATGCCGAATGTTATTTTTAATCCATGGAAGCTGTATATAACACGACGATATGCTGTAACATTTAACCATTCTACAACGCTGTAACCTATCAGACATACTATTTTTCTTCAGACACTTTAGCCAGTTAAAAAAATCACTATGAATTTCGTCAACGAAGTAATTGAAATTATCGACTTAACCATGCAGGAAGAAGAAGTCGCTGCAATTGAACTGATTGACTTAACAACGCTACCTGATTCAGAAGAAGAATATGAACTATTAGAATTTAAAAGGTTTTGAAGAACTAGAGAGGGAAGCCGATTTTTCAATCCATTCAGAAGAAGAAAACGTTCCGATAGAATTAACGATGGATTCTAAAGAGATGGAACTAATGGAGGAAGATATTACACCAGAAGAGGATGTTCTATACCCACGTATAATCTCGACCGAGGAAAAATACTCTTCGATGAAACCAAAACCATAGAAGACAACTTAAACTATCTGACAGAAGATAATTCAGAACTAGACGACGATGTGTTCATCTATGAAATAGCCATAGACCAGTTGACGGAAGAAGTGAAGGCGATGACAAGTTCTAACCAAAGAGAATGGTTAATGATAAAGGAAACAGTTAAACGAACATACATATCGGCATTCATAGCTGTGATGAATGATATGAAAAAACTTTACTGTTTGGGTTGCCTGTACGGCAGATATCAAATAAGATGTACAGAAGAAGACCACGACATTTGTAACTTACCAAAACTTGAACTTCTTCACAGGTGTTATCAAGCTATCTTATGTTTAAATCTCGTCGACAATGGTAGTACCCACTTTGAATGGGCATTTAAACATTTTAACCTGCTGTTATGAACGTCAATGAATTTAACTCACTGATAAAAATCGTTTCAAGTGATTACAACCTTTTTTCAAAAATGTATAATTGTATGTAGTTACCATCTTTTTCAATTATTTGTAATGTTATTAAATGTTTTGAGTTATTTTTCTTTTCTTTTTTTCTTATCTGTTAAAGTATTATTATTCTTATTATGTTTTGTAAAGTGTATTGCAATAGAATGTGTATTGAAATAAATTTTGTTTTTAACAACAACGAAAATGAAATTTGATCTTTGCGTGTTATTTAAGTATTTGAATTATTTTTTAAATTTTTATTTGGGTGATTGAGGGTAATGAGTATAAACAAATCAGGCATATCAAGCAGAAGGTCCGAGTTCGAGTCTCAGTTGGGGCGACTTTTTCTCATTCTCACAGATTTCCTCATCTTTATCGTTTCAAATTAATTAATTAAATACAGTATATCACCGGGCGGTTTAGAATTACTGTTCTGATTTGTTTATATATATAAAAGTATCTCATCGGAGATCTCGTCTCGTGAATAAAAATACTGAAAGATGAGGGCGTATCAATTTGATCTCTGGTGCGCGCGTACAAATAAAGACTAGTGCTGTTCCGACGTACCACGCCGAGAATGTTAAAGAATCGCTATCCAATCGAGTTTGAACAATACCATGAAAGCCCCAGTGGTCTAATGGTTAGGACAACTGCATATCAAGCAGAAGGTCCGAGTTCGAGTCTCGGTTGGGGCGACTTTTTCTTATTCTTACAGATTTCCTCATCTTTATCGTTTCAAATTAATTATATATATATATATATATATAAAGTCAAATTACTGAAAAAATGACAATGATGTCGATATCAGTGGCTGGATCACAATGGAGATACAAAAAAAATAAGCGAAAACCTAAATCAAAACGATAAAGTAAAACAGCCAGAAATATTGGCAAAGCTTTCGGGCAACACTAGCCCTTCATCAGTGCCTTATTGTAAGCAATAATAATGCTAATCATAATATCACACGATAGGTTTTTGACATGACATATATTGTATAAATATTGTTGGAAAGTTTCCAAACTTGCAAATAACTATTCATTATTATTCGACATTCGTCCGTGATTTTGTCGTAATATTTTACCTGGAAACCCATATTGTACCCAGATAGTTGGTTATTTACTTCAAAACATATTTTGAAGACGAATTCTTACAAAAGTGATCCTATTTATTTGCTACCTTATTGTATAATTACCTTTTACCTACTGTAAACAATTTAGTGACGTAAATAACGCAAACAATATGTATAATAATACCATTAATAAAATCATTCTTCACACTTAAATGATTTATTATACCGTTTCCAAAAACATGAATTCTTGCATATGTCACATGTCTATCATTTTGGTTTTATATTTTTGCCACATATTGTTGTTGTAATACCTACCTGGAAAAATAATAAGAAGCCATTCACTCTACTAAAAGACGAATTGTTATAAAAGGAGCCGTTACTCTGGTATCGTACAAATTGATAAGTTTGATTCTCTTGATAAGTGACCTACAACTTACAAACAAGATGTTACTCCTCAAGAACAGCCTGTTCGTTCTATTTGTAGTTATCGGAGTTGCTCATGTCCGAGCATTCCCTCAAACTCAAAGTAAGTTCTGTGTATTTATTTTTCATCATGATACCTTACCGCTGCAATCCAGTCTAAGTATAGTTATGCCATTATTACGATGTTTGGTGTTGTTTAAATTTAGTTGAGCTCATTAGCAATAGTGCGATTTAAACTTGTAAAATTGCAATATCAATAGGAAGTGCTCTATGGTATCAATTACGATAGTTGATTTACTTTAATCGTCTTTAAAATTTAATTTTAGTTTCTTGTTTGCTTATAAATATTATTTGTTTATAGTTCCTTGACTTAAAGAGACAGTGAACCTCTATAACTCACAATCTAGAAGTCACAGTAATCTAAATTAGCCTTCCGTCTGTCTAAAATGTGTATAATATTAATATATATATTCCTGTCCACCCAGGCAGCACTTGCCAGTTCTTATGCCATGACTTTATCCAAATTTCTTCACTTGCACCGATGAAGGGCTAGTGTTGCCCGAAAGCTCTGCTAACTTTTCTGGCTGTTTTACTTTATCGTTTTGATTTAGCTTTTCGCTTTTTTTCACTGAAAAAAATGACAATGCTGTGGGTATCAGTGGCTGGATCTCAATGGAGATACAAAAAAAAGCGAAAAGCTAAATCAAAACGATAAAGCAAAACCGCTAGAAAAGTTAGCCTTTTTGATCTTGTGTTTTTGTATAAATGTTTTAATTCTTTATTAGACTGTAACTTAGTTAGTCTTAGAGTCCCTTGTCGTCGTCTTAGAAGAAATCCTACATTCCATATTCCTTTTAGTAGAGTAAATTTAAAAAAAATGGTTTTATTAGTAGATTAAGTCAAACTTATAATTCTTTTACTTTAAAGATGTATTGTCCCTCTGAAAAAATAATTCTTTAACAACTTTTTTTTTAATATTCCATTTTAATGTAACATCATAGTTGTCCACTTTAACCAAAAATTGGATTTAAAAAATGTATTTACCTGAAAAAAATGTAATTTAAAGGAAAAATGGTCAAATTGGCTGTCAGCCGATGGATTTTTGGTTAAATTTAACCATTTATTTTGTCATTTTATAAGTGATATTTTTTTTCGTTTTTTGTTTCTATGGAAGTGTTTAATTTTATTAAAACTACAAAAAAAAATATTCGAAGTCCGATTTAATTAATCTTCATTTTTCATGTTTTTGTGGGACAATACATCTTTAAGAAACCCTGCGTTAGATATTTTTATTAATAATCTCCGTAAGTTTCATAACATTGTTTAGTAGTTTAGTATAATATTTGTTATTGTATGTGTACGTGTTTGTCTGTGTTCCCTCCTGTAAGTGGTGAACCATGAGTTCACTGTTGGTTGGGAAATGAAATAAATAAATAAATACAGTTTTTTTGTTAATTCATTACTTTTTGCGGTCTTTTATGTAGCTGTTTTTCATGTTCGTGGCTTATGAATCCTCTACTACTATTAATTTCGAAAAACAGTTATAATGCAATAATTTAATAAATTTTAATCATGTTATTATATATCGTTTTAGTCTTATTTTTTTAATAATTGCGAATTGTGGCATATCTTCATTTCTGGTGTCCAATTATAATATATGTATTGTTTGTCTGGTAATGTCTTAAAGATGTATACTTATACTGTATGCTTTTTGCAATTTTTTTTCAATAGTAATATTATAATATTAGGCTTGCTAAAATAACTTCGCCGTAGTCGGTCGTATAATTAGGTTATCATTTAGAATAAAAGTATCACCTAATGTTATTGTATGAAATCTTTATTGGTTATCCGGTATTGGTAACTTTTTTATTGAAACTTCAAAAAATCATAATTTATATAAGGCTTCGTCGACCTTATATCGAATAAAAATGGCTTATTGCACAAGAAATTACGCGCGCACGCGCCATTAAAATTTTATATTGCGAAAAATCAATTTCTGCGCGTTTCAGGTCATTATAAACATTTTCGATTTGTTTACATTGCGCGCGCACTTTTGCGCACGCAGATCGTAAGCAACATAGAAAGGTCGTTTTTGTAATTGATTTTTGCGTTTCATATCATCTGTAGCAGATTTCATTAATTTTGATGAACTTTAATTGCAAAATAACGGCGCAGGTACACGTTGAACTTGAATAATCGTGTGTTTAAAAATGCGTAATTTAATGCAAATCTGTGAAATGTTTTCTAACCAGAATATGGCTGGTGTCCTCCAATTTTTGAAAATTTTTTATTGGAAGTTGATGAGTTGTAGATATGAATTAATGTAAAAATGTGTACCTACCGGATGTTTTGACTTCACCATATGACCAGTTTCTCAGAATGAAAAGTGATTCTCATGATTAAAACTTTTAATGAAAGCTGTTAAATTGTAGATCAGAATTCATATAAAAATGTTGTCTATTGGATTTTGTGACGTCATCATATGGTCAGTGGAATTTAAAACGTCGGATTTACATCTCTTTCGTAAACATTTTTAGCGTTTAAAAGTTTCGTTTATGTTTTCTAATTTCATAGATAGTAACGATTGTTCCCCGAACCCATGCGTCAATGGTGTATGTAATGATTTGGTTGGTGGATATTCCTGTCTGTGTTCTCCAGGCTACACTGGTACAAACTGTGATATAAGTAAGTAATTTGTTGTCGAGTGATCTGCTATTCACCCACAGGTGTATACTTATATAGTGATAAACAGAAACCGATTGGATTAGGTACCATAACAGAAATGTGATATAGGCCTAGCAAGCTAACTTTATGGTTTATAAGATCCTTAAAAAAGAATTCAGTTATCTTCAGGAGTACTGATTTGTTGGGCCGTGATTTATGACGCCTAAGGGATCTTTATATAGACTTATTTTTTCGAATAAATGTACGTACCTATCAGATACACTTGTCTTGTGTCGTATGACAAATAAGTACTGTAATAGTTACTGAAGTTAGTATTACAACCTCGTCAATGAAAACACAAATATGTATATGTTTATTCACTTATTTATGAAAATGCATACTATAAAGTTTCGTTTGTCTGTAAAATGATGTAATCAAGCTGTTTACATAAGTAATTAAAACCAAATTGTAGTTGGAGAAAAGAAACTACGAAGCATGTTTATGTTATGTTGTGTGCCGTTATGTTTTCACCATTGACAGCCATTGGAGTGTTTAACAATGGCAAAACTATACATTGTGTTTATCATAATTGAACTTGAAATACCTCCTAAATAAAGGAACCTAAATGTTAATTTTCACTGTATACAATGGAAAGGTTACCAAAGTTTACCAATATTGTATTTATACTATTATATAGTTTAGTGCCTTATAGTCTACTGATATAATAATTATATTGTAGTATCTTTTACCTGGTGAAATATCCACATATTTATATATAACGCCTACGAGTATCTATTCTTAATCTATGCAAATTTGCTGAGTAAAATAACAGCATATTACCATATACTGTATCAAATATTCCGCAATCATTTTGTTGTTCATGCTATAATATCCTAATTATGACATATTAATCTCATTTTTATTAATGATTTCTGCTTGATATAAATGATTTTTTGTTCTAAAGAGCCTAATTATAAAATGTAAGGAATTTTATGTCTTGGTATTGTTTAATCATCTAATGTACTCAGAGCAATTAATACATTTAAAAGAGAAATTTGAATCTGTAAATTTGCGAAATCCATAATCGTAATTCATCCCCCATTTAGCCTAGCAGGACCAAACATAAATTATTAATCCTTCAATTACCTACACTTTTCTTACACAAATAATCTTTTTTCTCTCTTGTACATATCAAATGATCTACTCCTATCTTCCAATTCTGTTTACCTTTAGGCCTAGATCAATTCTGTTTCGACAAGACTAATGGATATCACTACCATCCAACAGACTGTAATATATTTTACCAATGTTACCAAGGTACAACATACCCTAAAACATGTCAAATTTTAAAATGTTGTATTGTAAATTGTTCGATCTAATAATACCTCAATGTTAATTTGAATAATTTAAACTAAATTAATTTGTACAACCAAAGATTAAAACTTTTTGAAATAAAAAGATGTTGATAATAATAATGGTGTTGCTTCTTTTTTTGCTGCTTTTCTATGACTAACTGGAAACAGCCATCACATTTTTAAAAGTTTTTAAATTTGCTAGCGGACGGTGAGGCTACTATAACTACAACCAACTTATGGTATTGTTAAACTTTATAAATATATCAGTTTAGTGGGAAGGCAGTTTGTAACAATAATTTTCAGAGAATGTTTGGTGCACCAAATTTTACATTTATTTTCGTGTTTTTCTTTCGGTAATATCTACATATTTGCATGCCATTGTTCATAACATTTCTGTAGGCCTAGATCAATTATATCATACCTAAACAACATGTTAGTTCAATTGGTCCAATACATCCTGGTATAGTATTCTTTAGCCAAGTTTCAAAGTTTGTATAACATGTTACCTTATAACACACATATTATGTTATGGTCATAATATAATCGCCTTTAATGTCTCGTATCAGTAAGATGGAGACAATTGTAGACCTACTGTAAATGTATTACAAAAAAATGCTTTTTATTATTATTTGAGCACTGTTACCAAATAGTATATCCACATATTTGTGGCGCTGAATATTTGTTCAGAACTTCACATACAATATCACCTATAAAATATCACCTACTGTCTTGTACAATACCATAATTATTAATTACAGCTTACAACTGAATGCGTACTCGAATTGACAGTTTCTAAAGTTGTCAAAAAATCCATTCCATGTTTTTATACTTTTTACGCACCAATAATATACAAATAATGAATGTTTATGAGTAAGGGTACAAATAATGGCATTTGGTGAATGATGAAAGGTCATATGGAGATATAGATATTTAGATGTTAATAATAACAATGAATACCGTAGCTCACGTTATAGGTTATTGACATGATGCACATAAAACCGACTCCTTATTGTGGAAACTTTTCAAAGAACCTAAAAAATATATTGATGATTATTTCCATTTATTCAAATAAGTCTTTCGGTTTCATTTTTTGTGTTAAACTTATTGAACCTTCCTCTACATTCAAAAGTGTATACCTGGTTCAAGTAATACACTATTTAGCAAGTATCATGCAAAAATGTTGCTTACAGCTAGTCATTATAAAATACATTAAATGTTTTGACTTCCCGAGAGCTCTACCAAGGAAGTATATGAAAAACATATTGCCATCTGTGAAACTAATTGATACCAAGACAAAACAATATATACGACAATTAATTTAGAACAAGAAATAAAACATGCAATCAATTAAACAAGAATAGAACATAAAACACATTTAAATAAGAGGTGCAGTATGTTACATTTCTTTATTATAGGCCTACCATTATTGTAGTACATTTTAGGCTACCCATTATTATTAACATATTCAATAAAATGATATTATAATTGTTCACATCATAGGTCATTGATTTTACATATACAATATGGTATCGTGCTTAAATTTGCAAATGACTTACCTTGGTATTGAGCATTTAATCCTATTATGTCCATTTTATTGGAAAGTTTTAAAAGATCCAAATATGACTATTCTTACTATTCATTTATTTGTATGATGTCCGTGTTTTTTTCTTATAGTGACATAGGTGGTTATTCACTTCAGAATACGGATTCTTACAAAAGAGTCTAATGCTGTTATTCTTCCTATCTTATTGTACAATAACCTTTTACCTATCAATGTATTTGTGAGATATTTGATAATAATATACACGATAGGTTATTATTGACATGACATATATTGTATAAAAATTGTTGGAAAGTTTCCAAATAACTATTCATTACTATTCATTATATCTATGTATTGGTATGAAGATTTTTCCGTGATTTTGTCGTAATTTTTTACCTGGAAACCCATATTGTACCCAGATAGTTGGTCATTTACTTCAACACATATTTTGAAGACGAATTCTTACCAAAGAGCATGATGCTGTTTTGTCTACCTTATTGTATAATTACCTTTTACCTACTGTAATAAACATATTTATTGACGCAAATAACGCAAGTAAAATGCATAGACCTAATAATACCATTAATAGAATCATTCTTCACACTTAAAGATGTATTGTCCTTTGAAACACAAAAAATGAAGGTCAAAATATTTTAATTTAAATTGGCCATATCAAGTAATATTGCCAAAAACAACATGTTAACGTAATTAACAGGTAAATTAATTTGATTACATTTCGTCTAGAAAATCGTCGTGAGCGAAAGTAAACAAAGATTTCAAACCACGAGTATGAATTATGCATGATGCTAATTAGGATTGTTTACAACTCGTTACGGTTGAGAAGGTGTTTTCACACAGATCGCGAGGAAGTTTTATGATTATGCATACAGAGTAGCCAAACAAGCGCGCTGCATTATGAGATATGTTTTGATCGAAAACTTTGACTGGAAGTCAAAGTTATTTTTTGAACAATAAAAACGTCTGTATTTCAGTTAAATGATTTTTTTTCGATTAATTTTTTGTGAAATTTAATAACTATTATGATACATCAAAATGACCCACTTTTTTTCGAAATCTTTTATTTTTATTTTTTTGGAATTAGTCAAAGGGACAATACATCTTTAAATGATTTATTATACCGTTTCCAAAAACGTGAATTCTTGCATATGTTACACGTCTATTATGTTGGTTTTTTTTTCCACATATTGTTGTTGTAATCCCTACCTGGAAACATAATAAGAGGCCATTCACTCTACTAAAAGACGAATGGTTATAAAAGGAGCCGTTACTCTGGTATCGTACAAATTGATAAGTTTAATTCTCTACAACTTACAAACAAGATGTTACTCCTCACGAACAGCCTGTTCGTTCTATTTGTAGTTATCGGAGTTGCTAATGTCCGAGCATTCCCTCAAACTCAAAGTAAGTTTTGTGTATTTATTTTTCATTATGATACCATACCGCTACAGTCCAGACTAAGTATAGTTATGCCATTATTACGATGTTTGGTGTTTTAGTTTAGCTCATTAGCAATAGTGCGATTTAAACCCCCGATTTTAAATAAGCTAATGTCTTTTATATGAATGAATTAACACATTTTATTAGATTTCAAATCCACAAATTAATTTAAAGAATGTTTTGCTTGAAGTGCAATTTGAATCAATGATTTTGCAGGATCACTATGTTGTGTTTTGGAAGGTTATTCCTTGCTTTAAGAGTTTCCAATTGAGCTGGTGCAGATCAATCCTAATAACATTTAAACAAATCAGTGGTTTTTTTAAAGGATTTTTATAGAATTTAGGCCTAAACTTTTTAACGTAGAACTATTGTTAATAATGCTGTTGAAGTCTACCTGATAGTATTGTTCCTAGTAGTAGTTTATGATATGGTTATATATTTCATTTTCTTTAAATAATCGTGTCCATCTAACTTTGCTAATTTAGATATCCGAATGATTGTCTCCCGAACCCTTGCTTAAACCAGGGCATGTGTATCGACGGTGTTATCACGTACACGTCTGTTTATGTATGGTGTGTTTTAAAGATTGTTTAAAGACACCTTCCCTACAATTTGTGACGTTTTGTAAAAATAATACATATATATTACTTTAAAAATATTAAACCATGTCATTCCTTGTCTTAAATGTACCGTTTTATGGTAAATTATGATAAAAAGTGAGAAACAATGCACTACCTAAGTAGCTCGCGGCGATTGACCTCTCGTGGACGGTCTTAGGCCTAGCCTAGCTAGGCTTAGTTTTGTAGGCCTAGCTGGTAAACATCGGTAACGTACCAGGGCCGTAGCCAGGATCTGTCAAGGGGGGGGGGTTCGGACACTAAGTATTTGGGTCACTGCCCCGCGCCACCCCAACCCGGTGGGGTCTGAGGCGAATTTTGTTAAATGACACCCCTTGATGGCCGGAAATGGTACTCTCGCCCATAACATTCATGATAAATGGCACCTGACCCGGAACTTGATAGGCTTAGTCATAAAGTAGTTACAGAGTTGCAGGGCATTTTATCATTGTTGAAGGTTTTGATATTAGCCTAATTGTTAAAACGACCTTCACAACCAAAATACTTCTTTGTAATAACATTTATTTTAAATGGAACGCTATAAAAATAATCCTCTGCTTCATCAGAGCATGAATACCTAATAACCAGACAAGAACGTATCTTTATTACGTTTTACTATAAATCCATTTTCATATCACGCAATCCATTTTTCAACAATATAGTAGTATAACAATAACATTTTGATTGAATAGTGAGGGATTAGTTACAGTTTGACTTTGAATAAACCATTGGTAATTTACTGAAAATCCAAAATGAACTTGTGTTATAATACAAACAATATTATTCAATCAAAGAAACGCTCTACTACACATGAGAAATAGATGTCGGTCGATAAACTTCTGACGACGACTAAAACAACGACCATCAGCTAAATGTTAGTGATTTTATTTCATCTCTGGCTTGTTACATTTTTCATGACACATTACCGGACTTCCCCCTCCTCTCGCAATGAACTACAGTACAGATCTTCCCTATCTAGGCTCGTGTATGTAGCATACTATTTCTGATGCGTGTAGTACCCTATTTATCTTCATTTCCGTACGTTCGTAAATATTAGGCCGAATTTCCGTAGTAATTTATAGACGTTCCGAAATTTGAACCGTGTTATACCGGTAGCAGAGCAAAGTTCGCTTCTTTCATGTCCTATCATTATTTTCTTTGTTTTATTTGAAGTGTGGTTTAAAACAACACTTTTGTAAAGTTTATAGTGGATAAATAAAAATGAATTTTTGGAAATTGTGGTTTTAACATCTGACTTTATTTAGCATTTTTAAATGAATTAAAATTCCAAATTATACAATTTAACCTTTTGCTCAATATATTTATAGCAACAGCTTCATATTTTTTTGTATAACTTTTTAAAATTATTATTTGATAATTAATTTACATTAATTGAGTACAGTTATTAGAATGTATTACCGTTATTAGAATGTATTATTCATAATAAGACCAACTTTAACCTCGTAAATGTTTATGCTCCAAACAATTACAAGGAAAGAGCAATATTTTTTAAGAAACTTGAAAATAAGATAAACACATTATGTGATGTAACTAATGAATACATAATAATAGGAGGTGACATGAATTGCATATTAGATAAAAAGGTAGATCAGAAAAACAGCGTGAATAGCTACGACAAATCACCAATAGCATTAAAAAATGCATGAATAAGTTACATTTAATTGATATATGGAGACAAAGTCATAAAGATAAATCCCAATTTACATGGAGAAGAAAGGATACGTACAGAAGGTTAGACTTTTGGTGCACATCAAACGCCCTTTATAAAAATGGTGACATCATTTCTACAGATATTCGACCTTGTATCTTCTCTGATCATCAAGCGATATCTTTGAAAATAATAAATGATGAAAAAAAGAGAGGTACAGGATTCTGGAAACTAAACAATAAGGTCTTGAATGATGAAATATATGCGTTAAATGTTATACACATAATTGAAAAGACAAAAAAAAACGAATATAACTTGAAACCTGACAGTTTATTGGAATACTTAAAAGTTAAAATAAAAGAGTTCTCGTGTAAATATTGTTCAAGAAAGAAAATTAAAAAAAATTATACTAAAGAAAAGTTGATAAAAGAAGTTAGCGAACTTACAAAAAAACTTGATTCAACCTACAGCCAAGAAACTGACTGTCAATTAAAAAATAAAATAGAACAACTTGATGAAATATACACATCTGAGGCCCAAGGAGCCCAAATCCGTTCGAGAATAGAATGGTTTGAAAAGGGAGAAAAAAATACTAAGTTTTTTCTCGGCCTTGAAAAAAATAATGGAAAAAGAAAACAAATTACTACCCTATTAAAAACTAATGGAAAGTATACTACCGACACTAATGACATTTTAAGAGAACAGGTCAACTTTTACAAAAACTTATATTCCAAAAAAAATATTTCTGTTAATAATATAAATAGCTATCTTGATAAATCAAAATCCAAAACACTTTCATTAAATGACAGTATGCAATGTGAAGGTTTACTAACTATAGATGAATTAACAAGTGCTCTTCATAAAATACACTTGAATAAAAGTCCGGGGTGTGATGGACTAAGTGTAGAATTTTACAAGTTTTTTTGGAATCATATAAAAGAAATGTTATGTGCATCCTTAAATTATAGCTACAATAAAAGTAAACTACCTAAAACACAAAAAAAGGGAATAATAAAATTATTATTTAAAAATGGAAAAAGAGAATTACTAACAAACTGGAGACCAATTACATTGTTAAATGTTGATTATAAAATTATGGCCCATGCCCTATCGAGTAGAATACAAAAAATAATTGCCCCAATTATTGATTCCGACCAAAAAGGTTATATCAACGGACGATTTGGAGGAGAAAACATACGCTTAGTAGAAGACGTTCTTTTCCAGACCAATACATGTAACTTACCCGGAGCATTAGTTTTTCTAGACTTTGCAAAGGCCTTCGATTCATTAGATAGAAACTTTATTTTTAAATGCCTCCAAAAGTTTGGCTTTGGAATGTCATTTACAAAATGGATTACATTGTTATTATACAGAAACAGAATGTATTATAGAAAATAATGGTTGGCTATCTGAAAGTTTTCAGATAAAAAGTGGAGTAAGACAAGGATGTCCACTGTCTGCTCTTTTATTCACACTTGCTGTTGAAATAATGGCTAATAACATAAGAGATAATCCTCTATGTAAAGGCATTATGTTACCATGTAATATAGATAATGTAAATGAAAGTACTGTTAAAATTTGTCAATTAGCAGATGACACCGTCTTATTTACACAAGACGAGACTAGTTTAAAACACTTTTTGAAAGAAATAGAGGTTTTTTGTAATATATCTGGATTAAAATTAAATAAAGAAAAAACTAAAGGAATGTGGATTGGTTCCAGCAAAAATAATGAAACAGCACCTTTTAATCTAACATGGACGAAGAATCCAGTTAAATTCTTAGGGATATATGTCGGCTACAATAAAAGAGTGTGCGAAGGAAAGAACTGGAATGAAAAAATCACTAAACTTGATCAGATATTGCAATTATGGCAAAAAAGAAACCTCTCTTTTTTTGGAAAAATAATTATTATAAAAACATTTGCAATTTCCAAACTTGTATATAATGCTAGTGTCATAAATGTGCCTAAATATGTATTCCCAAAAGTAGAAAAGGTATTATATAGATTTTTGTGGGGTAAAAAAAGAGAAAAAATAAAAAGAAAAACCCTTATAAATTCAATACTAGAAGGTGGTCTAAATATGGTACATCTTAGCACAATGGTTAGTTCGTTAAAACTTAGTTGGGTTAAGAGATTGTTAAGCCCTGACCCAGGTAAATGGAAATATTTACCAAAACATTATATGTATCCATTTAATTATACTGTCAATATTAGTGAGCCCAATTTTGAAAGTCATGTAGAACTGAAATGTATGCCTGAATTTTATAAAGAAATGTTAAAAGTGTTAGTGTATTTTAACAATATAAGTAATACATACCCGCAAAATGTAAACGAAGTTGAAAAACAACATTTGTGGGAAAACACTTTTATAAAATGCAGTGGAAAAACATTATATTTTAAAAGTTGGATACAAGCAGGGTATAAAACAATAAAAGATATAATAGTTAATCACAGATTAATGACTCCGACAGAATTGATAACTACCCTTTCAGAGCAACAAAATGGAATAATTGAATATTTTAAGATTGTAAATGCAATTCCCTCAAATTGGAAGAAAATATTTATAAACAATAAAAAAGAGAGAGACAAACAAGAAATACAAACAATATATTGTAAACAGTATAAAAATTCTTTTTATTATAAACACATTATAAACAATATATCTATTACTCCATTTTGTCAATCGAAATGGGAAACGGAATTTAGAAATGTGAACTTTAAGTGGAATAAAATATGGTTAAAAAAAGTCTATAGCATGAAACATGTAACAAAAGTAGCACCATTTAATTTTAAACTGCTACATCGGATTCTGGCATGTAAACAACGAATGAAGATATGGAAAATATCTCCTGAAGAAATGTGCGAACACTGCCAAAACGAAATTGAGACAGCACATGCTTCTGAAATGTAAAAGTATCCAAAAAGTATGGACAAAATTTAACAACATGATTATAAAATGCTATACACTTGAAGAAACCGTACATGATTGGCTAGACATTGTTATTGGAACAAAAAGTGAAAATGTCAATGAATTATTATCATTGTTTACTTTTTGTATTTATAAAACAAATTTTATTAAATCATTAGAAAAGCATTAAAAAATGAGATCAAAAGTCGTCTGGAACTTGTTCCGATGTGAGCTAAAAAATCTTATAGAGAATCAATATGCTTGTAACATAAACAAGGCAAAAAAGAAATGGGGTAACGTAAAAAGAAAATTATTAACTTGTATTTCTTAAAATTACATGTATTAATTTTTAATTGTTTCATTATTATTTTAATTTTTTATTTATATATATATATATTTAAAACTTTATTTTAATGACATTTTATACAATTTCTATATATAACTACAATGTGTAATATGAAGAATGAAATAAAAGTGGGTTGCCCCCACGAAAGAGAAAAAAAAAAAGGAATGTATTACCGTACCAAAAGTACCTTCATCGGGGACTTCCATGTGACGTTCGCATTGAACGATAAAAAATTTATCATGAATTTTATGTGCGAGAGTACCATTTGCGGCCATCTAAGGATGTCATTTAACAATTTGCTTGCTCAGTGTCTACAGCCCTGGAGTCTTTGGGCAACCCTCTTGAAATAGTCTTGCGACTGCCCCTGATAGCTCTATCTATATTTATTTACAGCAATTTGTTGAGGAAACTAAATATATCAATGTAAATAGGTGGTATTGATACAGTTGAGTAGGCCTACGTATCGGCTGGTGGTCTAGAAAAAAATAATTGAATGCTATAGGCCTAATGTAAACTACAGTACATGATACCATAGATATTATAGTGTAATATATTAAATTCACTATAATCCTCTATGATGATGATGACACATTATACTTCATAGAACAGGGTTCGCTGTAAAGGGGGGTTCGCCCGAACCATAAAACCCCCCTGGCTACGGGCCTGCGTACGAACATCGTACGCTAGCTATATACCTAGCCTGACGTTGTATAGTTGCTGCATTAATTGTCTTTCTAATTTTGCCAGACTCCGTTGATACAAATTGGGGAAAACCCGGTATTTTCGCTGAAAAGTTAGGAGTCCTCCATTTGTTTTGGCCTCACGATTGATCGAAAAGTGGGTGAATTACAGAAGAAAAACAAAAATATCAATTCGCGCGCAATGCATTTTAGGATTTATAGCGGGCCGCTATAATTATTAGAATCGACTTATTTTTCACATTTTTAACCATTTAAAGACGAAAAAAGTTATCGCAATAGGACCATATAGTATTATTTTTACATTAAATATAGTTTGTGATCTTAAATTAGATCTAAAAAACGTAGGGAATGGGTCTTTAATTAAATTTACTCAATGTGTGTATTCTACCAATTGTGTGAATGTTACCGATTGTGTACAGCTTTACTGGCTGTGTACACTTTTCCGACATCATTGCACATTTCATTTTGTGGTGATTTAACGAAAAATGAATTTTTTATTAATTTTGTTTTATCAAGATATTAATGAATGTGCATTTACATTGGGAGCGGAAGATTACCATATATTATCCTGTTTTGGTTATTATTACATATTTGCGACACATACAAAAGTAATAAACAAACACTAATTGGTTGTACAGATTTCAACGATTGTTTCTAAAATCCGTGTTTGAACGGAGGCTTATGCACAGATCTTGTTGGTGGATACATCTGCACATGCGCAGCAGGTTACAGTGGTGTTTACTGTCAAACAAGTGAGTTTAACTGAAAGCGTAATACTGGTTATTTTAGCTAGGTACTCAAATTCATAAATTGAAACTAAAAAATTATTATATTTATTACAGATATCGACGAATGTGCATCTAACCCTTGTAATAATGGTGGAACGTGCAATGACGAGGTCAATTTCTTTTTCTGTACATGTCCTTTTGGTTATGCAGGAACAGTATGTCAAATTAGTAAGTCCAAATGATTTACAACGATTACGTTGTGTGTAGATCCTAAAGCGTGCATCTCACTTGAACACATCGCAACGCAAACACGTAAGCGCACCCGGAGTAATTTAATCACTCATTCGTTCATTCTTTCATTCGTTTTTATTTCACAATACATCAAACTTGTTATTTATCCAGATTAATTCAAAGTATTAAATAAAGAATGCAAAGCCTGGAAAAGACCAAATAAACTCAATATAGAGCTTTAAGCCAGTACAAAATAAACTAATAATTGTATCAAATACAAATAAACAATACTTAAATCTTAATCTTAACTTTAGATCAGACAAGTAGTAGTAATAATATAAACAAATATATTTAAAAATACACTGTTACGCTACAGGACAACACAAACACAACAAGCTGTAACTAACTGTCTTGTTTTTCTAGTTTCTTACTAAACACGTTTTTGTCACCACCTTTTCTACGACCAGTTATCTTTGTCTAATTTCGAATATCTAATCTTTATCACAATTGGTGAAAATCAAGAATCTGTGCGAACACAGTGTTTCAAAAACTTCGTTATAAATATTTACATGGTTACTTGGTTTTTTTTTAGATGATGATGATTGTTTTGGAAATCCATGTGCAAATGGGCAATGTTTTGATTTGGTTGGTGGTTATGTTTGTTCTTGTTTCCAGGGCTATACAGGAATCAACTGTGACATAGGTAAGTAAAGTGAGTGGCCGAGTGAGTGGCCGAGCGGTTAAGACAGTGGAACCGTAATTACGTAGCAATAAAATCGGCAAGGGTTCGAGACTCACTCAGCCCATGGTTCTGGTGGTAGAACGAGTCTTTTCGGATAGATAGATTTAGTTTATTTTTTTGTTTTATGAAAATCGAATTTACTTTAACAGATATCGATGATTGTTTGGTGAACACCTGTATCAATGGTGTATGTAATGATTTGGTTGGTGGATATTTCTGCCTGTGTTCTCCAGACTACACTGGTACAAACTGTGATATAAGTAAGTATTATGCGAACCTTAAGACATACATCCTAAATGATTTGACTTTATTACGCTGCTGGTAGATACAGTTTATTTTTTGTTTTATGAAGATCAAATTTCTTTAACAGATATCGATGATTGTTTGGAGAACCCATGTGTCAATGGTGTATGTACTGATTTGGTTGATGGATACATCTGCGTTTGTTCTCCAGGCTACACTGGTATAAACTGTGATATAAGTAAGTATTATGCGAACCTTAAGACATACGTACTCTAGATGTTTGACCTGACTACGCTGCTGGTACATCACCAATAGTTTGCAAAATCCACTTTTCAAATGTCAACCTGCCCCTGTGATTGCCATGTTTAAAAAAAATATTTATATAGATTTATTATTCTTTCTCTAACTTGACTTTCATTCTATAAGTAAAAATGCATATGTACAGTACTTTATCTTATCACCTCTTTTATACTATAATTTAAATTTTTGTTTCGCCGTTTAGATGCTGATGATTGTTCTCCAAACCCATGTCAAAATGGAGGGCAATGTACAGACTTTGTCAGTGGTTATTTGTGCACATGCATCGCTGGGTTTATCGGTCAAAACTGTGATACAAGTAAGTCAGTGCAAAATGTAATAACGGATCAATGCAATCGTATACATCGACGTAGTTTTATTCATCGATGAAATATCAAATTTAAAAAATGCAATGGGTTAAGTGGTTTTATGACGTTTATAATAATAATTTATAATTTTGCTTTATAGATGTCAATGATTGTTCTCCAAACCCATGTTTGAATGGTGGTCAATGTACAGACTTGATTAATGATTATTTTTGCGCATGCCAAACGGGGTATTCAGGGAGGAATTGTGAAACAAGTGAGTATTAGAATATCGTAACCATATAAGGAGTAGAAATAAGTTATGATTTTAACAGCGAAAAAATGAGATTCGCCATTTTTCTGGTTTTATTTTCTTCTTGTATTTTTCCTTGAAAACTGTCAATAGAATACAATAACCGACTTCCTCTACCGACTTTTGTTCCACCACCACCCTCCTATACATCACTACCACTACCTGTAACTAACTGTCTTGTTTTTTTAGTTTCTTATAGTAAACACGTTTTGTCCCTACCTACGACCAGTTTTCTTTGTCTAATTTCGAACATCTAATCTTTATCACAATTTGTGAAAATCAAGAATCTGTACGAACACATAGTGTTTTAAAAACTTCATTATAAATGTTTTTTTAGATGATGATGATTGTTTTGGAAATCCATGTGCAAATGGGCAATGTTTTGATTTGGTTGGTGGTTATGTTTGTTCTTGTTTCCAGGGCTATACAGGAATCAACTGTGACATAGGTAAGTAAAGTGAGTGGCCGAGTGAGTGGCCGAGCGGTTAAGACAGTGGAACCGTAATTACGTAGCAATAAAATCGGCAAGGGTTCGAGACTCACTCAGCCCATGGTTCTGGTGGTAGAACGAGTCTTTTCGGATAGATAGATTTAGTTTATTTTTTTGTTTTATGAAAATCGAATTTACTTTAACAGATATCGATGATTGTTTGGTGAACACCTGTATCAATGGTGTATGTAATGATTTGGTTGGTGGATATTTCTGCCTGTGTTCTCCAGACTACACTGGTACAAACTGTGATATAAGTAAGTATTATGCGAACCTTAAGACATACATCCTAAATGATTTGACTTTATTACGCTGCTGGTAGATACAGTTTATTTTTTGTTTTATGAAGATCAAATTTCTTTAACAGATATCGATGATTGTTTGGAGAACCCATGTGTCAATGGTGTATGTACTGATTTGGTTGATGGATACATCTGCGTTTGTTCTCCAGGCTACACTGGTATAAACTGTGATATAAGTAAGTATTATGCGAACCTTAAGACATACGTCCTCTAGATGTTTGACCTGACTACGCTGCTGGTACATCACCAATAGTTTGCAAAATCCACTTTTCAAATGTCAACCTGCCCCTGTGATTGCCATGTTTAAAAAAAATATTTATATAGATTTATTATTCTTTCTCTAACTTGACTTTCATTCTATAAGTAAAAATGCATATGTACAGTACTTTATCTTATCACCTCTTTTATACTATAATTTAAATTTTTGTTTCGCCGTTTAGATGCTGATGATTGTTCTCCAAACCCATGTCAAAATGGAGGGCAATGTACAGACTTTGTCAGTGGTTATTTGTGCACATGCATCGCTGGGTTTATCGGTCAAAACTGTGATACAAGTAAGTCAGTGCAAAATGTAATAACGGATCAATGCAATCGTATACATCGACGTAGTTTTATTCATCGATGAAATATCAAATTTAAAAAATGCAATGGGTTAAGTGGTTTTATGACGTTTATAATAATAATTTATAATTTTGCTTTATAGATGTCAATGATTGTTCTCCAAACCCATGTTTGAATGGTGGTCAATGTACAGACTTGATTAATGATTATTTTTGCGCATGCCAAACGGGGTATTCAGGGAGGAATTGTGAAACAAGTGAGTATTAGAATATCGTAACCATATAAGGAGTAGAAATAAGTTATGATTTTAACAGCGAAAAATGAGATTCGCCATTTTTCTGGTTTTATTTTCTTCTTGTATTTTTCCTTGAAAACTGTCAATAGAATACAATAACCGACTTCCTCTACCGACTTTTGTTCCACCACCACCCTCCTCTACATCACTACCACTACCTGTAACTAACTGTCTTGTTTTTTTTAGTTTCTTATAGTAAACACGTTTTGTCCCTACCTACGACCAGTTTTCTTTGTCTAATTTCGAACATCTAATCTTTATCACAATTTGTGAAAATCAAGAATCTGTACGAACACATAGTGTTTTAAAAACTTCATTATAAATGTTTTTTTAGATGATGATGATTGTTTTGGAAATCCATGTGCAAATGGGCAATGTTTTGATTTGGTTGGTGGTTATGTTTGTTCTTGTTTCCAGGGCTATACAGGAATCAACTGTGACATAGGTAAGTAAAGTAATTGCCGAGCGGTTAAGACAGTGGAACCGTAATTACGTAGCAATAAAATCGGCAAGGGTTCGAGACTCACTCGCCCCATGGTTCTGGCGGTAGAACGAGTCTTTTCGGATAGATAGATTCAGTTTATTTTTTGTTTTATGAAAATCGAATTTACTTTAAAAGATATCGATGATTGTTTGGCGAACCCCTGATGGATACATCTGCGTTTGTTCTCAAGGCTACACTGGTATAAACTGTAGTAGTTAAATAGCGTTTATAGTCCGTTTATAGGCTGTTTTTCAAATTGTAAATATTAGTCAATTGTATAAATTACTGAAAAAACAAATTCCTAGGAAGTATGAAACAATAGGTATTGTATTTTGGGGTATATAACAATCGAGGTATTTACCGTATATAATTTAAATTAGTTACATGCTATCTTGTTGTGTTGTTAAAAAAAGTGGGGTTAATTCAGTATGTTGTCTACTATATGCTGTATAATTTAAATTGTACAACTTGTAGTTCAGTTGTACAAAGTACTGAAAAGTAAATGACTAAGGAAGTATAAAACAATAGGTGTTTCGGATATATAACAATTTAGGTATTATTTAATTTGATAGTTACATGACATCATGTATTGTCGGCAATTTTAAAAGGAGATAACTATGTATGCACGTGCATGAGTAGGCCTATTTGATTAATTAAAAAATAAATAATAAAGTTGGGATCTTCCCGCGCAGGTTCGAACCCTGCTCGCAGCGCCAATGTTGTAAATCGGCCGAGAGTGCGAAGCTACTACAATTATTACACAAAGCGTACCAGCTTACCTTTTAGGCGGGACTGGTCTCTTTCCGCCTCTAGTAGCCGAGATGTGGTGTTATACCCAGAAGAGTACGAACAGTCTACTCCGATGTGTGGCTGCTGGTAGTGATAAACACTCAGGCCAGCCTAGGAGGACTAGACGTACCTTAATTACGTTGCTGTGTGCGTATGGCTACCCGGTGAGCAGTCCCTTAGTACTAGCTAGGCGGTAACGGGACGATTCGGCGCTGGGACGATTCGGCCCGGGACGATTCGGCCCTGAGAAGTTTCGGCTCACTTAAATTTATCGGCTTTGATATCCATTTTATAAGCATAAAATAAGCTTTTTCCCCAAATTTTATTTCCAGAGAGACTATGAGGTAGTACTACTAGGGATAAAGATGCAATAAAGCAAACATTTTGAAAACATTGTCGAAAATGATCAATTTTTAGTCACGTGAACGATGTAAACAAGTTACGCCCTCTGTTGGCCGCTTGGCGAATACACGAAATAAACAAGATTTTCGAAGTAATAAATTGAATATAAAATTACGTTTTTTTAGTAATTTATTGTATATATTATATCAAAATTGTCAATATCAATAAAATACGGATTGTTAAACACCTTTAAAAACTTTAAATACCCACAAAAATGAATATGAATTTGGTCTAAAGTGAGACGTTTCGGCCTACAAAGTGGGATGTTTCGGCCCAAAAGTGGGCCGAATCGTCCCACCAAAAGTGGGCCGAATAGTCCCGGGCCGAATCGTCTCAGGGCCGAATCGTCCCTGTGCATTGTGCATTCGCCAAGCGGCCAACAGAGGGCGTAACTTGTTAACATCGTTCGCGTGACTAAAAAATGATCATTTTCGACAATTTTTTTTTAAATGTTTGCTTTATTGCATCTTTATCCCTAGTAGTACTACCCATAGTCTCTCTGAAAATAAAGTTTGGGGAAAAAAGCTTATTTTATGCTTATAAAATGCATCAAAGCCGATAAATGTAAGTGTGCCGAATAGTCCCGGGCCGAATCGTCCCAGGGCCGAATCATCCCGGGCCGAATCGTCTCAGGGCCGAATCGTCCCGTTACCAACCCTGCTGGCTATAGGCTAATGTATATCTAACACCAGGGAACGTGCGTAGAGCTGATACTTATACAGTGTAGTCACGATTTACGTCCGTCCCGTCCAATGTCATGCGTTCAAAGAGGCCGCTACGGCACCGGTCAGTAACGCACGTGACCTCGGGTCACACCTTTGGTCGACCCATTATTATATAATGGGGTTTTCGCTACACTCCTCCCAATTTTATAAAGGCTGAGCCCAGTGTTCTGATGGGGTCAAGTGCCTGGTAGCAATCGAGACTGATTAATTAGGAGGATTTGAGGTAAACTCAGAAAAGTCCGTCCTAATTGAAAATCTGCAAAGAAACAATGCGAGAGGTAACCATTCTACACATCTTCCACAGTGAATCAGATCCAGCTCAGGATAGGAATGTGGAAAACGGTCAGTTAACTACCCAGGGGCTGTCAGTTGCGAGGTTAGAGTTACTTCACCCTTCTTCTCAGCGAGACAAAGAACAGTCCTAGGCTAATTAATTTGATAACAGTACTGGTCCATAGGGGACACAGCTTCGTGGATAAGGGTGTTTTGATAGAACTAGACCGACATATAATTAATACTGGTATTTTATAACAACGACAAAAATAAAAAGATAAGAATATAATGAAGTGATATAATAAGTATGTCTTGATTGAACTATACAGACATGTACTTAATTTCTTCCGGAAATTATAACAATGGAGCTTCGCAATGAATGAATGGTGTAACGTCAAGCAATATGTTAGTTTCACTATTTTTCAAAAATAAATAATAATTATTTCTAACTTTAAATTAAGTTTCATTTTCATTTAAATGGTTTACGTTTTACATAAAGAATTCTTTGTTTCCTTTTAAAATAAAACAAAAAAGGACGCTACAACTGACATGTATACATTATTTTGTTTAGTATAAATGTAGGGTGAATGTATAGTTAAATTATCAGTATTCAATTCAATTCAAAGCAACATTTATTTACTCCTTTGGAATAAAAAAACTGATTACAATGTACAATATATATAAAAGATTTTAGAAAGAAGAGGGTACAAGAAAGATGAAAACACATTCTGTTGAGGGCGTACATATTATTTACACAGACAATCAAAAAAGAATAATAAAAAAAAAAATAAATAAATAAAAAATTGACCAAAAATAGTTAATATTTGGAAATAAGGTGACTTTTAAGTTTAGATAAAAATGATTTACTGGAAACGGAGTTTAAGATGGGGAGTGGCAGATCGTTCCAAAAAGTGGGTCCGGAATACCTAATGTTGTGTTGAAGTGGTTGGTTTTATGGGTTGGAATATGTAATTTTGAACTAATACGGGTATGATGATAATGAATTACAGAATTAGGAGTGAACATGGAGCAAAGATGTTTTGGAAGGTTAGAATAATAGAAGAAAAGATGAAAGAGCCTTGTTGGGTTAGATTGATATCAAGGACTTTGAGAAGGTGAAGCTTAGAAAAAATGAGATGAATGAGACAGGGGTGGGGCGCCAGGTATTACCCTGATGGCCTTTTTTTTAAAGAGTTTGAAGTTTTTTAATATTGGAAGGTTAAGAGTTGCGCCAGACAATATTGCAATAATTGCAATATATTGTTAATATAGTTAAGATAAGGCAGGATAATTGAGCAGTAAAGAATATGAAGAATGTTAGGGGGTAAAAAAAAGAAAGTCTAGTGATGATGCCCAGACTTTTTGAAATTTTATTCTCAACAAAATTGATATGATTTTTCCATGAAAGTCGACTGTCTAGATGAACTCCTAAAAATGTAGCAGATTGGACTGAGGGAATGTCATGATTGTTAATCGAAATGTTATAGTTTGCAGTATCAATGTTTTTAATTTTCTGAGGGGTCTCAAACAGGATGAAGTTACATTTTTTGTGGTTAAGAGAAAGTTTGTTAGCTGAAAAGTATTGAGACATGAGGGTCAGATTGGTATTAACAGTATTAAATAAGGTTTGAATATCAGGGTCAGAGTAATAAACAGTGGTGTCTTCAACATATAGAAAAAAGTTAAGAATTGAAGAAGAAAGATAGATGTCATTAATATATAGAATAAATAGCATGGGGCCAAGAAGAGAGCCTTGGGGAACACCACAAGTACAGGATTGAAGTTGGAGACAGAATTAGAATACATGGTACATTGAAAACGATTGGTAAGGTAACTTTTGAAAAGATCATATGCAGGCTCTCTGATTCCATAATAGGATAATTTAAATAAAAGTACATTGTGGTCTATTGTGTCGAATGCCTTCGACAAATCTAAAAAAACGCCGATGGCTAGATGACCACTTTCAAATGCGTCAACAATTTTGTTTGTTAAGTCAATGAGAGCCATGGGTGTGTTGTGTCCTTTTCTAAAGCCGTATTGATTTTTGTGAAGAATGTCATGTTTTGAGATAAATGAAAATGTACGATCGTAGATTACCCTTTCTAAAGCTTTAGAGAAAATAGAAAGGACAGATATGGGGCGATAGTTAGAGAAATCAGATTTGCTTCCAGATTTGTAGATAGGGATAACGCGCGCAAACTTCATCCTGTCTGGGAAAACACCCTTTGATAAAGCAAGATTAAAAATATGAGTAAGTGGAAAAGAAAGAGATCGGCAATATGTTTAATGGGCTTGGTTTGAAAATCATCAATACCGGGTGATTTGTTGTTTTTAAAAGTAGAAATGATTTTAAAAACTTCGGCCTCATTGACTGGAGTAAAGAATATTGAGTTAGGGGTAGAGTTGGGTAAGAAGTATTTAAATGATCTGTTACTATTGGGAATTTCATTAGCAAGTGAAGTGCCGATTTCAAAGTATCAGTTTTCAAAGCGCTGAACTCACTTCTACAATCTTGATTAAGAGAATTTAATACAGTTTTCATCAGTATGAACTTCTACAAACCAACAGTCGATTACACCGATTCTAAAATAGCCGATAAGGCTAAGGCTACTATGCAGTGAGTTATGAGGTCTAGCAAGAGACAGAGAGTAGAAGATGAACCAAATACTAGCGCTTCTTTTCAACAAGATTGTCGACCGGTGGTAAAGAATCACTTTTTAAGAATGATAATCGAATTACAGTTACAGCTACTAAACGTATTAAACTTGACGTGATGATAATATGTACGTTTGTATCCGAGAATACTATCAATCAGAACCAGATGGTAAATGTAAATTAGGCAAGAAAGGTATTAATTTAACATTGATGCAGTGGAGAGATCTAATGGAACAAAAGGACATGGTCGATGAAATGATTGAAGAGTTGAATGGATGTGAAGATTGTGGAACCGGTGTAAACATGAATGACAATGAAATGCTAGAAACACGGACCAAAAAAAGCTACAAGAATGACAATTACGATTGGTTAAAACAGTTTCCGTAATTACAATGTAATCTTTTGGAAAACAGAACGGATTGATGATCTTGGATCGGACATTTTTTAAATTGAATGACATTGGGGAAGCTAATTTTGAAACAAATGAAACACAGCGCTTCGACAGGATCTGTGAAAATGAGACAAGGGATGAAACAGTTTTAGTAAATGCCGAATGTTATTTTTAATCCATGGAAGCTGTATATAACACGACGATATGCTGTAACATTTAACCATTCTACAACGCTGTAACCTATCAGACATACTATTTTTCTTCAGACACTTTAGCCAGTTAAAAAAATCACTATGAATTTCGTCAACGAAGTAATTGAAATTATCGACTTAACCATGCAGGAAGAAGAAGTCGCTGCAATTGAACTGATTGACTTAACAACGCTACCTGATTCAGAAGAAGAATATGAACTATTAGAATTTAAAAGGTTTTGAAGAACTAGAGAGGGAAGCCGATTTTTCAATCCATTCAGAAGAAGAAAACGTTCCGATAGAATTAACGATGGATTCTAAAGAGATGGAACTAATGGAGGAAGATATTACACCAGAAGAGGATGTTCTATACCCACGTATAATCTCGACCGAGGAAAAATACTCTTCGATGAAACCAAAACCATAGAAGACAACTTAAACTATCTGACAGAAGATAATTCAGAACTAGACGACGATGTGTTCATCTATGAAATAGCCATAGACCAGTTGACGGAAGAAGTGAAGGCGATGACAAGTTCTAACCAAAGAGAATGGTTAATGATAAAGGAAACAGTTAAACGAACATACATATCGGCATTCATAGCTGTGATGAATGATATGAAAAAACTTTACTGTTTGGGTTGCCTGTACGGCAGATATCAAATAAGATGTACAGAAGAAGACCACGACATTTGTAACTTACCAAAACTTGAACTTCTTCACAGGTGTTATCAAGCTATCTTATGTTTAAATCTCGTCGACAATGGTAGTACCCACTTTGAATGGGCATTTAAACATTTTAACCTGCTGTTATGAACGTCAATGAATTTAACTCACTGATAAAAATCGTTTCAAGTGATTACAACCTTTTTTCAAAAATGTATAATTGTATGTAGTTACCATCTTTTTCAATTATTTGTAATGTTATTAAATGTTTTGAGTTATTTTTCTTTTCTTTTTTTCTTATCTGTTAAAGTATTATTATTCTTATTATGTTTTGTAAAGTGTATTGCAATAGAATGTGTATTGAAATAAATTTTGTTTTTAACAACAACGAAAATGAAATTTGATCTTTGCGTGTTATTTAAGTATTTGAATTATTTTTTAAATTTTTATTTGGGTGATTGAGGGTAATGAGTATAAACAAATCAGGCATATCAAGCAGAAGGTCCGAGTTCGAGTCTCAGTTGGGGCGACTTTTTCTCATTCTCACAGATTTCCTCATCTTTATCGTTTCAAATTAATTAATTAAATACAGTATATCACCGGGCGGTTTAGAATTACTGTTCTGATTTGTTTATATATATAAAAGTATCTCATCGGAGATCTCGTCTCGTGAATAAAAATACTGAAAGATGAGGGCGTATCAATTTGATCTCTGGTGCGCGCGTACAAATAAAGACTAGTGCTGTTCCGACGTACCACGCCGAGAATGTTAAAGAATCGCTATCCAATCGAGTTTGAACAATACCATGAAAGCCCCAGTGGTCTAATGGTTAGGACAACTGCATATCAAGCAGAAGGTCCGAGTTCGAGTCTCGGTTGGGGCGACTTTTTCTTATTCTTACAGATTTCCTCATCTTTATCGTTTCAAATTAATTATATATATATATATATATAAAGTCAAATTACTGAAAAAATGACAATGATGTCGATATCAGTGGCTGGATCACAATGGAGATACAAAAAAAATAAGCGAAAACCTAAATCAAAACGATAAAGTAAAACAGCCAGAAATATTGGCAAAGCTTTCGGGCAACACTAGCCCTTCATCAGTGCCTTATTGTAAGCAATAATAATGCTAATCATAATATCACACGATAGGTTTTTGACATGACATATATTGTATAAATATTGTTGGAAAGTTTCCAAACTTGCAAATAACTATTCATTATTATTCGACATTCGTCCGTGATTTTGTCGTAATATTTTACCTGGAAACCCATATTGTACCCAGATAGTTGGTTATTTACTTCAAAACATATTTTGAAGACGAATTCTTACAAAAGTGATCCTATTTATTTGCTACCTTATTGTATAATTACCTTTTACCTACTGTAAACAATTTAGTGACGTAAATAACGCAAACAATATGTATAATAATACCATTAATAAAATCATTCTTCACACTTAAATGATTTATTATACCGTTTCCAAAAACATGAATTCTTGCATATGTCACATGTCTATCATTTTGGTTTTATATTTTTGCCACATATTGTTGTTGTAATACCTACCTGGAAAAATAATAAGAAGCCATTCACTCTACTAAAAGACGAATTGTTATAAAAGGAGCCGTTACTCTGGTATCGTACAAATTGATAAGTTTGATTCTCTTGATAAGTGACCTACAACTTACAAACAAGATGTTACTCCTCAAGAACAGCCTGTTCGTTCTATTTGTAGTTATCGGAGTTGCTCATGTCCGAGCATTCCCTCAAACTCAAAGTAAGTTCTGTGTATTTATTTTTCATCATGATACCTTACCGCTGCAATCCAGTCTAAGTATAGTTATGCCATTATTACGATGTTTGGTGTTGTTTAAATTTAGTTGAGCTCATTAGCAATAGTGCGATTTAAACTTGTAAAATTGCAATATCAATAGGAAGTGCTCTATGGTATCAATTACGATAGTTGATTTACTTTAATCGTCTTTAAAATTTAATTTTAGTTTCTTGTTTGCTTATAAATATTATTTGTTTATAGTTCCTTGACTTAAAGAGACAGTGAACCTCTATAACTCACAATCTAGAAGTCACAGTAATCTAAATTAGCCTTCCGTCTGTCTAAAATGTGTATAATATTAATATATATATTCCTGTCCACCCAGGCAGCACTTGCCAGTTCTTATGCCATGACTTTATCCAAATTTCTTCACTTGCACCGATGAAGGGCTAGTGTTGCCCGAAAGCTCTGCTAACTTTTCTGGCTGTTTTACTTTATCGTTTTGATTTAGCTTTTCGCTTTTTTTCACTGAAAAAAATGACAATGCTGTGGGTATCAGTGGCTGGATCTCAATGGAGATACAAAAAAAAGCGAAAAGCTAAATCAAAACGATAAAGCAAAACCGCTAGAAAAGTTAGCCTTTTTGATCTTGTGTTTTTGTATAAATGTTTTAATTCTTTATTAGACTGTAACTTAGTTAGTCTTAGAGTCCCTTGTCGTCGTCTTAGAAGAAATCCTACATTCCATATTCCTTTTAGTAGAGTAAATTTTAAAAAAATGGTTTTATTAGTAGATTAAGTCAAACTTATAATTCTTTTACTTTAAAGATGTATTGTCCCTCTGAAAAAATAATTCTTTAACAACTTTTTTTTTAATATTCCATTTTAATGTAACATCATAGTTGTCCACTTTAACCAAAAATTGGATTTAAAAAATGTATTTACCTGAAAAAAATGTAATTTAAAGCAAAAAATGGTCAAATTGGCTGTCAGCCGATGGATTTTTGGTTAAATTTAACCATTTATTTTGTCATTTTATAAGTGATATTTTTTTTCGTTTTTTGTTTCTATGGAAGTGTTTAATTTTATTAAAACTACAAAAAAAAATATTCGAAGTCCGATTTAATTAATCTTCATTTTTCATGTTTTTGTGGGACAATACATCTTTAAGAAACCCTGCGTTAGATATTTTTATTAATAATCTCCGTAAGTTTCATAACATTGTTTAGTAGTTTAGTATAATATTTGTTATTGTATGTGTACGTGTTTGTCTGTGTTCCCTCCTGTAAGTGGTGAACCATGAGTTCACTGTTGGTTGGGAAATGAAATAAATAAATAAATACAGTTTTTTTGTTAATTCATTACTTTTTGCGGTCTTTTATGTAGCTGTTTTTCATGTTCGTGGCTTATGAATCCTCTACTACTATTAATTTCGAAAAACAGTTATAATGCAATAATTTAATAAATTTTAATCATGTTATTATATATCGTTTTAGTCTTATTTTTTTAATAATTGCGAATTGTGGCATATCTTCATTTCTGGTGTCCAATTATAATATATGTATTGTTTGTCTGGTAATGTCTTAAAGATGTATACTTATACTGTATGCTTTTTGCAATTTTTTTTCAATAGTAATATTATAATATTAGGCTTGCTAAAATAACTTCGCCGTAGTCGGTCGTATAATTAGGTTATCATTTAGAATAAAAGTATCACCTAATGTTATTGTATGAAATCTTTATTGGTTATCCGGTATTGGTAACTTTTTTATTGAAACTTCAAAAAATCATAATTTATATAAGGCTTCGTCGACCTTATATCGAATAAAAATGGCTTATTGCACAAGAAATTACGCGCGCACGCACCATTAAAATTTTATATTGCGAAAAATCAATTTCTGCGCGTTTCAGGTCATTATAAACATTTTCGATTTTTTTACAATGCGCGCGCACTTTTGCGCACGCAGATCGTAAGCAACATAGAAAGGTCGTTTTTGTAATTGATTTTTGCGTTTCATATCATCTGTAGCAGATTTCATTAATTTTGATGAACTTTAATTGCAAAATAACGGCGCAGGTACACGTTGAACTTGAATAATCGTGTGTTTAAAAATGCGTAATTTAATGCAAATCTGTGAAATGTTTTCTAACCAGAATATGGCTGGTGTCCTCCAATTTTTGAAAATTTTTTATTGGAAGTTGATGAGTTGTAGATATGAATTAATGTAAAAATGTGTACCTACCGGATGTTTTGACTTCACCATATGAAAAGTGATTCTCATGATTAAAACTTTTAATGAAAGCTGTTAAATTGTAGATCAGAATTCATATAAAAATGTTGTCTATTGGATTTTGTGACGTCATCATATGGTCAGTGGAATTTAAAACGTCGGATTTACATCTCTTTCGTAAACATTTTTAGCGTTTAAAAGTTTCGTTTATGTTTTCTAATTTCATAGATAGTAACGATTGTTCCCCGAACCCATGCGTCAATGGTGTATGTAATGATTTGGTTGGTGGATATTCCTGTCTGTGTTCTCCAGGCTACACTGGTACAAACTGTGATATAAGTAAGTAATTTGTTGTCGAGTGATCTGCTATTCACCCACAGGTGTATACTTATATAGTGATAAACAGAAACCGATTGGATTAGGTACCATAACAGAAATGTGATATAGGCCTAGCAAGCTAACTTTATGGTTTATAAGATCCTTAAAAAAGAATTCAGTTATCTTCAGGAGTACTGATTTGTTGGGCCGTGATTTATGACGCCTAAGGGATCTTTATATAGACTTATTTTTTCGAATAAATGTACGTACCTATCAGATACACTTGTCTTGTGTCGTATGACAAATAAGTACTGTAATAGTTACTGAAGTTAGTATTACAACCTCGTCAATGAAAACACAAATATGTATATGTTTATTCACTTATTTATGAAAATGCATACTATAAAGTTTCGTTTGTCTGTAAAATGATGTAATCAAGCTGTTTACATAAGTAATTAAAACCAAATTGTAGTTGGAGAAAAGAAACTACGAAGCATGTTTATGTTATGTTGTGTGCCGTTATGTTTTCACCATTGACAGCCATTGGAGTGGAGCTGTATCATGGAAGTTGGTGTTTGCCTTCCAATCCCAAGGTCCGGGGTTCAATCCTGACTTAGTGCCATATATGGTTCAATAACTCACACTCCCTAAGCCTCAAATGAGACTTAGTTTAACTGCATGATGTCTATTATATACTCTACGATAATCATTTGATTTCATAACTTTTTATTTGATGTTGTATGAGTAGGCCTAATAAAGTTTATTTTGTATTCTTGTTTATGTAACCATGCACACATCAGTAGGCCTAATTAATTCGCTGGTTGGATCGTTACCGAAAACGTGAGCTATAGCCGCAAAAAAATGACCTAGTTTAATTCTTATAAGCCTAACTACACTCCCAGTTTTGATCATTATTTATCGGTCATGGATCTAAAATATCCGAAAGCCACTCTTAGTGTTGATTAATTTTACTGTTCTGTAAACAATACCCGACACTATTTCTAATCTAAGCATTTGTCTAAATAATGCGCAATCTATTTACCGTGCAATTTGAAGCTTCAAAAATACAGATTGGAATGTTCCAATGTTTCAATACATTTGTATAAACGTATATTAAATCTATCAAACTAGTATTTTTTTTAGAAAATCGGCCTGTCTTCAACATTATGATTCTGTACTCGAGCTGTTCAACCGGTTTTCAGCTATTAAAAACAATTACCGTAGGATGAGAAGCATCCTCGTATTATTGTGTGCGGGTATTTTCAAGATATAAAGATGTATACCACGATCGGAAAAAACCCATATTTGGGGCAAATCGTTGAACCTAAATTCGTTTTAATTGTCAATAACTAATTATCTAACTCAATTTAATTAGTAAACAGGGTTACATCATGTGGTTAAAATCAGTACCGAAAGTACGAACCAACTTTATATACCATTGAGTAAACATTCTAGAAGTAACGCGCGATTTACGTAAATTTATATATAGATACAAAAACATAATTTAAAAGACAAATTACAGAGATTACAATGGAATCGAAGTTTGCCTAGGTAGCCTATTTAAAAGTTCTGGTGGATTTTGTGTTGATGACAGCTTTCAGTGTATCTGTTCAATAGGCTATGCAGGAAATATCTGTCGACAGGATAATAAGTGGTAAAATGCATACATATGTAAATGTTTATCTTTGATTTATAAATATTGGCATTTTCTTTCAATAAATCTATCATAATTAAAAATCAAATAGCAAATAACAACTAAAATTCCAAGATAACTGTTATCATTTCAGTTTTGTTTTACTATCGTAACGATTGGAGAGTAATTTTAATTCGCATATTATGATGATTATGTAATAATGTAATAAATTATAATCATGTTATTATATATTTCATTCACCCAAAATATTTTGTAATGTCGTAATCAGACATCATATTTAATTTTGAATTAAAGTTATTTAGAATAAAGCCTTGTAAAATATATACTATCTTTAATTGAGGATTAAGAACCATCATTTTGTATTATACCTATACAACTGTGAACAATCCTTTGAAAAACTTCTTCATAACGGTGACTGTATATTGTTCCTGAATCTAAACCATAGTCTACACAAGCAGACTTTAGTTTGCAAGCGCAAGCAGACATTAAGCTTGGTTCCCACTAGGACGCAACGCAAGGACGTAAACGCAACGCAAGCGAGTTGACCAATCACAAGCGAAAATTCGAATAAATTGATTACTCATGCATCTGTTTCCCTGGATACGAAGGACCAAATTGTGAAATCTGTGAGTTGTTTAAACAAACACAGCATTAGGCCTATGTATTATCATTTAATAGCAATTCTTATAGTATAACACGTCATATGCTGACACAAGGACATTACGTAAACACAAGATAAACCAAACGTACAAAATACAAAAATCACAAAATAGGATAAGTTAATGGAAATTAAGAAGAAAAAAGTTATTCAATAGTTACACACATTTTTAAAATAAATATTACCTTAGGTTGCCTATATATTCCCTAATTTAATTGGGGAAACTTTTTAAATTGTATTTATTTAAAAACGTATTTATACAAGATAAAACATATCAGGTATAGATATTGCACTTGTTTTAAATATGATCCTGTTTTTTTTAGATCAGTAGATTTAAAACATTCATAAAAAAATTTAAAATTTACTAATATCACTATAAAAGTCACTATACAAAGTAACGAATTGTATATAATTGTTTTTATTTTAGCTGTAAATGAATGTGATAACATACCATGTCAACATGATGGAGTATGTCTTACGACTGGTCCTGGAACTTACAAGTGCGCCCAGGCTGCTCAAGTTGGAGACTTCTGTTCTACAAAGAGTGCTGTCGGCTTATACAAGGATCCATCAAACTGTGAAAAGTTCTACCAATGTTCAAATGGCAAAACGTGTCACCACAGTTGTCCAACTGGTTTAGTATATAACGAAGTAGTCGAAAAATGTGACCATCATTCCAATGTACCCGGATGTGCAGAACCACAAATTAATTTCGATCCATTTTGCTGGGATAAAGATGATGGAGCATACGCAGATCCAAGAAACTGCAACATGTATTACTGGTGTGACGAGCAGATAGCTTTTCATTATGCTTGTCTTGAAAACCAGGCTTATAATGTATATCAGAATATTTGTAACAGAGAAAGTGGCTGCAACAGCTTAGAACAAAATTAAACATGATGTCTGATTACGACATTACAAAATATTTTGGGTGAATGAAATCAGCGTTCGTACCTTGGTCACACGTGTATCCTTGGTAACCAGGGGCGCAGTTGCACCAAAACATGTTTACAAGGCTTTATTCTAAATAACTTTAATTCAAAATTAAACATGATGTCTGATTACGACATTACAAAATATTTTGGGTGAATAAAATCAGCGTTCGTACTTTGGTCACACGTGTATCCTTGGTAACCAGGGGCGCAGTTGGTTGTATTACTTTTTATTTGAGCACTGTTACCGAATAGTATATCCACATATTTGTGGCGCTGAATATTTGTTCAGAACTTCACATACAATATCACCTATAAAATATCACCTACTGTCTTGTACAATACCATAATTATTAATTACAGCTTACAACTGAATGCGTACTATAATTGACAGTTTCTAAAGTTGTCAAAAAATCCATTCCATGTTTTAGTACTTTTTACGCACCAATAATATACAAATAATGAATGTTTATGAGAAATGGTACAAATAATGGCATTTGGTGAATGATGAAAAGTTATATGGAGATATAGATATTTAGATGTTAACTAGAATTTAATTCGTCACTTTGACGAATTATAGGTGATCATATTTATCATTTTATTGACATTAATATTTTTTAAACATGCACGTATGTTAACATACAATCGGAAAATGTTGATGTATGCCATCTTATTATATGCTATAGTGCTGATTTGTGCCTATATTATATGCCATACATTATGTACAGTATATCTATACAATGTAGCATTAGTGAAATTACGGACACACATCATGTTCTAATTTTTTGGCACTGATGACATTATGAAAATAAACTTTAAGATGACAATTTCGAAAGATAATTAATTGAGCAAAAAAATATAAGATTTGGAAAAAAATTTGGCACGTAGAAGCGCTGTGCGCGTTCTTCAAAATTTGTATAACTTTGACGAAAGAGATGAAAAAATTGCTTTTTAACTTCAACTGGCCATAGGATAACGTCACAAGATTCGATATGTTTAA